>NC_138045.1:20324177-20924177 GCF_964106645.2 Podarcis pityusensis
GCAGAACTTTCATGCAGAGGAATTCTTGGAGAGTGATTTGAAGCCATCCAAACTCTTGGGAGAGATGCTGCATCTTGGACGCACTGGCTGTACATTCTGGATTTGTGCATCCGGTACCTGGGAGGAGGAGGAGATAATTAGCAAATGCCAGCAGGAAAGTGAAAAGGGAATCAGTGAACAATTAGGCAAATTGATCTTTCTCTCTTGTTTTAAGCTTCAGGATGGATAAAAGAAAGGACTTCTTCACGTAGCACATAGTTAAACTGTGGAACTTGCTCCCACATTAGGCAGTGATAGCCACCAGCTTGGATGGCTTCAAAAGAGGATTAGGGAAATTCATGGAGGAGGAGAGGGCTATCAATGGCTACTAGCCAGAATGGCTGCACTCTGCCTTTACAGAGGCAGTACTGCTTCTGAATCCCAGTTGCTGGAAACTGCAGGAGGGGAGAGGGCTTTTGTGCTTGAATCCTGCTTGGTAGTTTCCCACAATGGGCATCTGGTTGTCCACTGTAAGAACAGGGTGCTGGACTAGACTGGCCACTGGCCTGATCCAGCAGGATCTTCTTAAAATAAATATCTGCTGCAATCTTAAGGTCAACCTGTCCTGGAATCAAGGAAGGAGAACGCTGCAAAACAGGAGGATGGAGGGAAGTTATTCTAAAGTGCTCGTTACCTTCTTGATGCCTTGGAGAAAAACATCACTCCCAAGAATATGCAATTATTAAAAAATGCAATACAATTATTTGGTGTGCAAGACAGGACACATTTCTAGATTACTTCCATCAGCACAAACCCATGATCCCTACTGAATGACCCCAGAAGACCTGCAAAGCCCTGTCTGGGTCTGCCTTTTGGTTGTTGCCTTCATGGGTTTCTACTTGTGCTGATGGAACAATCAGAGGACCAGGGTGTCCAATTCCTCCCACATTGTTTCAATTATTATTATTAATTTATAAAAGCATTTATGAACCATTGTATCATAAAAAATATATAACTGCAGTTTACAACAATGTAAAAGCATAAAATCATACAGTAAAATAATAAAAAGCTAAAAATAAGTTAAAACCAAAACAAGTCTCAACAATCCATTGTGGGAGATGTACTTTTAATTGCCTGCTTAGGCCTGGCAGGATAGATTTTTTTTCAGCAGGGATTTAAAAGTTGAAAACAGAAGGTGTCTGGTGAATCTTTAACAGCAGAGTATAACACTTGGAAACGACCAAAGATGCTCCTGCAATGATCTCACTGATTGAGCTGGGATATTGCAAGGATTCATGTGGTCCCTAAGGTTCCCTGGACCTAAGTTGTTCAGAGCTTTGTAAATCAACACAAGGACCTTGAACATGGCTTGGTAGCAGATGGGCAGCCAGTGCACCTGTTTTAAAAATGGTGTCATGTGCTTTCAGCCAGAAGCTCCTGTCAGCAATCTGGCTGCAGCATTCTTTCCCAGCTGGGGCTTCCAATCCAGGCCCAAGGGAAGCCCCACATAGAATGTATTGCAGTAGTCCAGCCTCAAGGTTACCAACGCATGTACTACAGTGGTCAGACTGTCCCTGTGCACAAGAAGCTATAGTTTGTAAACCAGCTGAAGCTGGTAAAAGGCCCTCCCAGTCATAATAATAATAATAATAAAATTTTATTTATATCCCACCCTCCCCAGCTGAAGCCGGGCTCAGAGCAGCTAACAACAGTAAAAGTAACACAATTTACATAAAATCACAATCAATTAATTGAAATACATTCTAAAATTAATTCATTCTAAAATGAATTCAGAATCAAATTAATGGCAACCATTGGGCTACAGTTCTATGAGGATTACCGAAGGAGGGGGGTCAGACTGTGCCGTGGCCAAAGGCCTGGTAGAACAGCTCTGTCTTGCAGGCCCTGTGGAAAGATGTCAAGTCCCGTAGGGCCCTTGTCTCTTGTGACAGAGCCTTCCACCAGATCGGGGCCACAGCCGAAAAAGCCCTGGCTCTGGTCGAGGCCAGCCTAACCTCCCTGTGGCCCGGGATCTCCAAGATGTTTTTATTTGAAGACCGTAAGGTCCTCCATAGGACATACCAGGAGAGGCAGTCCCATAGGTACGAGGGTCCTCGGCCATATAGGGCTTTAAAGGTTAAAACCAGCGCCTTAAACCTGATCCTGTACTCCACCGGGAGCCAGTGCAGCTGGTATAGCACTGGGTGAATGTGATACCGCGGCGAGGACCCCGTAAGAAGTCTCGCCGCGGCATTCTGCACCCACTGGAGTTTCTGGGTCAGTCTAAAGGGCAGCCCCACGTAGAGTGAGTTACAATAATCAAGTCTGGAGGTGACTGTCGCGTGGGTCACAGTGGCTAGGTCAGGGCAAGAGAGGTAAGGAGGACATAGAGGACACCGGGGGCTCTAGTGACTGAGATGTATGCAGGAGTACCCCCAAACTTGCTCCTTTAGAGGGAGGGGAACCCCACACTTAGAAGTCTACTGGGATGGGGTATTGCTTAGGGGATGTTGTTGGGGGAGGGGTTTCCCTTTATTGATTTTTTGGTACCGTATTTTTCTCCCAATAGGACGCACTTTTTCCCCTCCAAAAATGAAGGGGAAATCTGTGTGCGTCCTATGGGGCGAATGCAGGCTTTCGCTGAAACTTGGAGAGCGAGAGGGGTCAGTGCGCACCAACCCCTCTCGCTCTCCAGGCTTCAGGAAGCTATCAGCAAGCCTGGGGAGCCTGCGGATAGCAGCCTGCTGCCCGGAGCGTGGGGTGCGCTGAAGCCGTGGCTGGGGGGGGGGATAATTTTTTTTCTTTATTCCCCCCCCACAAAAAAAAACTAGGTGCGTCCTATGGGCCAGTGCGTCCTATAGGGTGAAAAATACGGTATCTTTATTTCAGATGTTATGGTTTATGTGGGAATTGTTTCAATTTGTATTCTTTTTTACTTTGTTATTATTTATGACTACTTTTGTTACGCTCGTAATTATGTGTTTTTCATGTTGTAAGCTGCACCGAGCAAGGTTTTAATTGTGGAAAGGTGGCATACAAATAAAATTATGTATGCAGGTATGTATCACTAATCCAAATAGAGAATCTTGGATTTCAGAGAAGGCAGCAGAAGCCAACTTCTGGGAAAAGCACCCACCACTCTCAGTGTTTGGTTGCAGGGAGAGGCAAGATTTACAGCCTTCCAAATCAATTGCTCGGGCATTATTCACACAGGACTGGTGCCACAGTCAACTGCACTGTTTATATGATGCAACCCACTTTTATGAGTGACTTTGCACAAGTCTCACTCTCTTTCTCTCTCAAAAGATTCTATGTACTGCCCCAGGACTGCTCATGAGATGACAGATGGAGGGACATTGTCTGCTGGAAGATTCCACAAGGGAATATTCTGAGCATGCAGATCCCAAAGATGTGCATAAAGGAAACAAGAGAGAGAGAGAGAGAGAAAGAGAGAGAGAGAGAGAGAGAGAGAGAGAGAGAGAGGACAACGGCAGAGGCAAGTGAGCACAAGAGATGGAGCTGCAAAAATCACAGAATTGTAGCATTGGAAGGGACCTAAAGGGTCTAGTCCAATCACTTGCAATGCAGGAATTGCAACTAAAGCATCCCTGACAGATGGCCACCTGATCTCTGCTTAAAAACCTCCAATTAAGGAATTAATGTCATGTAGCAGAGTACTGCTCAGAAACATCCCTGGAGACCCAGAACAGGGTTGCTCCAGTGGCATAGCATGGGTTGCCAGTGCCTGGGGCAAGATATGTATTGTGTTGGGATACTGCCAGGGAGATAGCGTCCATCTGAGCCCCAAGCCGGCTGCCGGACGTCCATCGATCTCTGTAGCCACGCAGATCCAGCAATTAGCGACACGAAGCCTTAGAAATAGACTGCCACATTCCAGGCTCGTGCACATCCTTTATCAGCAGAAACACAGCCAGAAAGCTTGCACCGCAGAAGAGCAGAAGAGCATATTTACAGACTTTATTTAGCGTTGAACAGAACAAAGAAAAACATGACCATTCTTAGTCAGCGTCTCTGCCCGACTGACATCGAAAGGAAACAGCAAGCATAAACATCCTGTGAACAGGACATGCGCAGACTCTGTTACTCACAAAGCCTGCTCCCTTTTAAGGTGGAACGGAAATATCCTAACATCCTCCCCCTTTCCGTGTAACCTGTAGTACCTGTGGTTCAACCCAATTGCAACCTTTGTACATAAACCTTAAGTTGTTCTCTGTTAACAACCTTAGACAACAGATCAGCAGGAATTTCATTTCCTGGCATGTAGGACACCTGAATCAGTCCTTTCTGAATACACTCCCTTGCACGATGTAGCTTAATCTGCAAGTACTTGGTTCTTTGCTTGCAACTCTCGGAGTTCAGCAAAGCCAAACAAGATCTATTGTCTTGATACACTTGTACAGGACATTTCACAGAAACCCCGATGTCCTTAAACAGTTGCATCAACCATTCACAATCCATGAGTGAAAATGACAGAGCATTGAGTTCTGCTTCACAGGAACTTAGGCTCACTGTTGTCTGCTTTTTGCACAACCAGTCAAACAGGCAGTGGTAGTACATGTAGCATACTCCAGAAGTGCTTGTACCATCCGTGGTGTCACTTCCAAAACTTGCATCTGCAAAGATTTCAAGACCCCCAGTCTTCTGACTGGTGAACCTCAGCCTGTAGTGCATAGTCCCTTTCAAATAGCGGGCTATGCGCTTCAGAGCTTTCCAATCCTGAATCGTAGGATTGTTGGCATGTCTGCTAAGCAGATTACAGCTTACAGCTATGTCAGGTCTTGAACATCTGGCAATGAAATTCAGCTTGCCTAGAATGCATCTGTACAGCGCTGTGTCAGAAAACGCTTCAGCAGTACTGTCTACCTGGTAACCTGTCACCATTGGTGTGTCTGCTGGGTTTGCATCAACCAAATTCAACCTGGTTAATACATCAGCAATTTTCTGTGTTTGGTGTACCAGAAAATTACCTGCTTGGTCCTTCTCCACCTGCAGAGAAAGATAGTTGGATACCTCACCAAGATCCTTCATGTCAAAGTGCTCCTTCAGCTGAGCTAGGGTGCTTTGGTAAAAAGCCTGATTCTTCCAAAACATCAGAAGATCATCAACAAAACATAAACAATACAGTTTGTTTTGCCCCTCCTCCTTGACAAACACACATGGATCAGCTTTGCCCTGGTGAAAACCTAGAGAAAGCAACGTCTCAGTGAGTTTTGTGTTCCAACACCTGGCACTCTGCTTGAGACCATATAAGGATTTCCGCAGTTTACAGACCATTCCCTTCTGTATCTCCATCCCATCAGGTGGAAGCATAAACAGCTCCTCCCCCAAAATCCCGTACAAAAAAGCTGTATTAATGTCGTGGTGGGAAACATGCAGTTTCTCCTCCGCAGCAATCTTGAGCATCAGCCGAATGCTCTCATATTTGACTGTGGGTGAGTAGGTCTCGTGGTAATCCTGTCCTGGTACCTGTGAAAAACCTCTGGCAACCAATCTGGCTTTGTGTCTGACAACCTTGCCATTCTGGTCTGTCTTGGCCTTGAAGACCCATTTGCTGCCAACCAGTCTCATTCCTGGGACTACCGGTACCAATTCCCAAGTTTGGTTCCTGTTCAAGGAATCAACTTCAGCCTTCATGGCATTTAGCCAAGGCTCAGCATCTTTAGAGGTTAACTCCTGAACCTCTTTGAAGCTTGAAGGTTCCCATACCTTCTCTGAGCTACTAAGAACAGCAGTTGCTGTCTTAGCAAACTCATCAGCAAATCTCTTTGGAGGTCTGCCTTTGGTCGCCCTTTCAGACCTACGTACTAGACGCAAGTCTTCTGGACTCATCTCCTCCTTCTTAGGAGAAAATTGACCAATGGTGAACAGTGGTTCTTCCAGTTCATTGTCAGACGCATCAGATGGTCTGACTGAGGCCTTTGCGCTCTGGTAGTCTGCTGTGTCATCACTGTCACTGACACCAGCAGCAGCACCGCCCACTGAACTGGAATCCGAACTCTGATCATCATCATCATCATCATCCTCATCATCATCATCATCATCCTCAGCAGCTTCCTCATCTTTAGCTGCTTGCTTGACATCACCTTCATCCTCCTCTGGGTAACTCTGGAAAATTCCCACATTTTCCCCCCACTTAGGATTGTACTCAACACTCCTTGTGAACTTAATGGACTTAGAGTTAGTCATCCATACCCTGTATGCACCTTTTTCGTACCCCATGAACAAACCATGTGCCCCACGCTTCCCAAGCTTGTTGGTTTGTGGGGAGTGTACCCACATGTCAGAACCAAAGATTCTCATGTGTTTGGTGTTGGGCTTTTTGCCAAACATCTTCTCATAGGGGGTACAGCCAATGGGTGATGACAATCTGCGATTAAAGGTGTAAACCAAATTCCCCAAAGCTTCCCCCCAAAACTTATCAGGGAGATTGGCATCATGCAACAAGGTTTTCATTCCTTGCAGCAATGTCTGATTTGCTCGCTCCGCAAGCCCATTCATCCATGGCGATCTGGGCGTTGACATGTCATGCTGGATTCCCTTCTCAGTCAGGAAAGCTTCAAACTGCTGAGAAGTGAACTCCCCGCCTCGATCGGTAAACAAACAGGCGATACGTTTACCGTGCACATTCTCCAACCAAGCACAGAATGCCTTAAACTTCGGAAACGCTTGCGATTTCTGTTCGAGCAAAAACACATGAATGTACCTGGAAAAAGAATCAATTAGAACCATGAAGTACCTTGCTCCTCCTAAAGTGGACCAACCAGGCCCGCATGCACTAGCTGGTAGGGCTTGGAAGCCTGCCTGCTAGATTCCTTGCCTTTTGGAGCAACCTTCACCTTGTTCTCTGCACAAGATACACATTTCATGTGAAATTTACAGGGTTTGATGTTCAAACCCTCAACCACCTCTGGCATCTTGGCCAGTGCCTTCCAAGAGAGATGACCAAACTTTCGATGCGCATCGTGAATGCAACCTGCATGAAGAACTTTGTTAGTTTGAGCAACACAACAAGAATCAGCATTAGATACAACAGCAGTGTCCTCATAAGTTATATGGAACAAACCATCCATAAACTTTGCATGCAAATAGTCCTCTTTGCCTTTACTGATGACACAGACGCTCCTCTTGAAGGAAATCTGAAAACCACGCCCAGTAAGCTGTGGGACACTTAGCAAATTGCTTACAGCGCCTGGAACATAAAGTACACCGCTGATGGTTGTGTGCAAACTTGCAAGTTTCACAGTCCCTTCTCCTGCGATTTGCAACGTCCTTCCGTCAGCCAGGTGGATCTCACCTTCTTGAGGCTTGAAGGAGATGAACAGGTGGCGATCCTTCGAGACGTGGCGGGTCGCACCTGAATCAACAATAAATCTGCCTTTGGCTGTTGGAGCAGTCTTTTCAGCAAGCAAACCCTTGTTCTCCACCGGCGGGGGCTTTTGCAGCTTGCCCCCCTGCTCCTGGCCAGCAGACGTGCCTTTAGCCTTTGGTGAAGCTGTGCCAGCAAACATGGCCTTGTTTTTCCCTGGCGCGGGCTTTCCACCCCCCTTCTGCTTCGGGCCACCTGCAGGCTTTTTCCTCTGTTTATTTCCAGTCTTTGGACAAAACTTCTGAGTATGACCTTGGTTCCCACAGTTCCAGCACTTCACAGCTGCCAACGCTTTGGCTCCCCCTGGAGGCTGGAATGCTGTCCCACTTTGCTCCCCCTGAAGCGCACAAGCCGACTCAGCTGCATTTCTTCTATCATATTCGTTTTGTAAAGTCGCCAAGACCTTTGTAGCAGTGAGGTCTTGTGCTGGGAGGGTCGCCAGCTGACTTGCCACGGCATGGTAGCTTTCATCCAGGGAGTCCAGGATGAGAATTGCAAACAGTGACTCAGGCATATTGAAACCTCTCTGAGTCAATTCCTGTCTGAGATGCTGCAAATGTAAAACGTGGGCTCTAAGGTCTTCCCCTGGCTCCAAACGCTTCCTGTGCAGTTTTCTGAAATAAAGCAACACAGACCCAGCCTCTTGTCGGAGATGACAGGCTTTAAGCCCGTCCCACATCTCACGGGCAGTTGCCTTGCCAGCCAAGGTGATTAACTCTTCAGGAGCTACTGAGAGCAAAATTATCCCCATGGCTCTCGAATCCTGTGCCTTCCACTCATCTGTCACAGGGGCTGGGGGGTTCTCAGAAACGGTATTCCACACTCCAAGCCTTCTCATCTGGCCCTCACAGTACCTTGCCCAGGTCTGATAGTTGTGGCCATTCAGCTTTGGTGGACACGGAGCTGCTTCTGAGGATTGTAATAGATCCATCCCAGCTTTTTACTTGAGCCGTGAGCCCTTTATGCCTTCAAAGACTTCGTTATCTTGGCAGCTCATTAATCACGAACTCTCTGGCTTGGCTCCCAGAGCCATTAATCTGCCGGAGTTCCAAAAGCTCCTTCCGAGGTAAACAGAGAAAAACCTCTCTTTCGCTTTTGACATACCTCTCAGACGCAGTCTGTTGCAGCTTTACTCTCCTGTAGGTGCTGTGAATCTGGGCCCGAAACCTTGTTGTTGGGATACTGCCAGGGAGATAGCGTCCATCTGAGCCCCAAGCTGGCTGCCGGACGTCCATCGATCTCTGTAGCCACGCAGATCCAGCAATTAGCGACACGAAGCCTTAGAAATAGACTGCCACATTCCAGGCTCGTGCACATCCTTTATCAGCAGAAACACAGCCAGAAAGCTTGCACCGCAGAAGAGCAGAAGAGCATATTTACAGACTTTATTTAGCGTTGAACAGAACAAAGAAAAACATGACCGTTCTTAGTCAGCGTCTCTGCCCGACTGACATCGAAAGGAAACAGCAAGCATAAACATCCTGTGAACAGGACATGCGCAGACTCTGTTACTCACAAAGCCTGCTCCCTTTTAAGGTGGAACGGAAATATCCTAACATATTGCACCCCCTAACCCAACTGCAAGTCACCTGCATGTCTCCCAAGTGACTGTCCCACCAAGATGATGAATGTGGGAAGGAGGGCAGAGAGAGCTCCCTCTCCAATAGCATGACGTTGGTTTCCTTTTGGGTCTTAGCATTGAGAGAGATCAGGGTAGATTCAAGGGTCGGACCATATTGATCTCAGGGGAAGATAGCAGCTGAGGGGACACAGAGCAATAAATAGCTGGCCCCTGGGATTGTTCACACGGTCTTAGGCTGGTGCATCCCAGGTGAGTTTAATGGTTCACTTTGCACTTTGGATTTTTGTGTCACATTTTAGTGGCATTCTTTTTTTAAACCAAGCTAAATCTCAATCTCTCTCTCTCTCTCTCTCTCTCTCTGTGTGTGTGTGTGTGTGTGATAAACACAGTATTAAAGATCACCCTTCTGTAACCAAATGTTACTTTCTTCATAACCTGCATCAGAGAGTCAATGGCTATGGCGCACTCATACACTCTATTTTGGGCAGGGGAGATTGTACCTATAATCTCAAATGATAGCAGACCCGCCATACAGCTGGACTTGAATGAAATTTTGGAAGAGCATGTGGGTACCCAGATTAGTACAAAAGAAATATCGAAGGAGCTTTATTCTCCAACTGAAGGTATAAAGACTGCTTCTATCTTGGTAACACTTACTAAAGCTCCCTGACAAAAACTATGCCATCAAAGGATGCCCCAACTGCAGGTTGGACAAAAAAGGCACCAGATCCCTCTTTTATAGAATTTATTCAAAAGCAGGAGATCATATTTCTTCAAGAGGCTTGGGTCACAATGCATATTGTTTAACCCTAGTGATCAGGGTGGACAAACCAAAGGAGGTCTGTGTACCCTGGTGTCAACAAGGTTGAGGGCTTCCCTTGATATATTGGAGCCCCTGAACCATTTAGCCATTGCTGTGCTAGCAAGATGCAAATTTTATAGTATTTTATTAATCAATGTATATATTCCCCCTCAAATAAAAAAACAGCTGGTAAAAAAATGTTTGGGTCAAGTTGGAAGCGTATATTTGACTAATAGGTTTCCTGAAGCTTTAATAATAGTGGCCAGAGACCTACTGTAAACGCTAGAATTGGTCAAACAGATGATACCTTATATGCTTACTATCATTAATCTCCCTCTGAACCATAGCTGTCGACTTTTCCCTTTTCTTGCAAGGAATCCTATTTGGAATAAGGGAATTTCCCTTTAAAAAAGGGAAACGTTGACAGCTATGCTCTGAACTGGATGAAGTTCATTCTATACCTTCCAGGCTCTCCAAAGAGAAGGGCTGCAATTTTGCAGGCCTATGTCTTTTACAAATGATTAATAGGTTAGATCTCCCTCGCATTTTGCTTGCCTTCTCTCCCCCGCTATTTGTAAGGCCTTGTTGGACAGCCACTTTGCTTTCTTGCATTTCCTTTTCGTTGGGTTGTTTTTCATTGCTGCCTCCTGTATAATGTTGCGAGCCTCCATCCATAGTTCTTCAGGCACTCTGTCCACCAAATCTAAATCCTTAAACCTGTTCCTCACTTCCACTGTGTATTCATAAGGGATTTGATTTAGATTGTATCTTACCGGCCCAGTGGTTTTTCCTACTTTCTTCAGTTTAAGTTTGAATTTTGCTATAAGAAGCTGATGATCTGAGCCACAGTCAGCTCCAGGTCTTGTTTTTGCTGACTGTATAGAGCTTCTCCATCTTTGGCTGCAGAGAATATAATCAATCTGATTTCGGTGCTGCCCATCTGGTGATGTCCATGTGTAGAGTCGTCTCTTGTGTTGATGGAAAAGAGTATTTGTGATGACCAGCTTGTTCTCTTGACAGAACCCTATTAGTCTTTGCCCTGCTTTGTTTTGAACTCCAAGGCCAAACTTCCCAGTTGTTCCTTTTATGTCTTGACTCCCTACTTTAGCATTCCAATCCCTTATAATAAGAAGAACATCCTTCTTTGGTGTCATTTCTAGAAGGTGTTGTAAGTCTTCATAGAATTGGTCAATTTCAGTTTCTTCCGAAACAAGAGGGCCTTCTTAAATGAGCAATGCAAAGAAATAGAGGAAAACAATAGAATGGGAAAAACCAGAGATCTGTTCAATAAAATTGGAGATGTGAAAAGAACATTTTGTAGAAAGATTACCATAATAAAGGACAAAAGCGGTAAGGACCTAACAGAAGCAGAAGACATCAAGAAGAGGTGGCAAGAATACACAGAGGAATTATACCAGAAAGATATGGATGTCTCGTACACCCCAGGCAGTGTGGTTGCTGACCTTGGGCCAGACATCCTGGAGAGTGAAGTCAAATGGGCCTTAGAAAGCACTGCTAATAACAAGGCCAGTGGAAGTGATGATATTCCAGCTTAACTATTTAAAATTTTAAAAGATAATGCTGTTAAGGTGCTACACTCAATATGCCAGCAAGTTTGGAAAACTCAGCAGTGGCCAGAGGATTGGAGAAGATCAGTCTACATCCCAGTCCCAAAGAAGGGCAGTGCCAAAGAATGCTCCAACTACCGCACAATTGCACTCATTTCACACGCTGGCAAGGTTATGCTTAAAATTCTACAAGGCAGGCTTAAGCAGTATGTGGACCAAGAAGTCCCAGAAGTACAAGCTGGATTTCGAAGGGGCAGAGAAACCAGAGACCAAATTGCAAACATGTGCTGGGTTATGGAGAAAGCTAGAGAGTTCCAGAAAAACATCTACTTCTGCTTCATGGACTATGCAAAAGCCTTTGACTGTGTCGACCACAGCAAACTATGACAAGTTCTTAAAGAAATGGGAGTGCCTGATCACCTGATCTGTCTCCTGAGAAATCTCTATGTAGGACAAGAAGCTACAGTTAGAACTGGATATGGAACAACTGATTGGTTCAAAATTGGGAAAGGAGTGTGATAAGGCTGTTTATTGTTTCCCTGTTTATTTAACTTATATGCAGAATTTATCATGCGAAAGGCTGAGCTGGATGAATCCCAAGCCGAAATTAAGATTGCCGGAAGAAATATCAACAACCTCAGATATGCAGATGACACAACCTTGATGGCAGAAAGTGAGGAGGAATTAAAGAATCTTTTAATGAGGGTGAAAGAGGAAAGCGCAAAATATGGTCTGAAGCTCAACATCAAAAAAACGAAGATCATGGCCACTGGGCCCATCACCTCCTGGCAAATAGAAGGGGAAGAAATGGAGGCAGTGAGAGATTTTACTTTCTTGGGCTCCATGACCACTGCAGATGGTGAAAGCAGTCACGAAATTAAAAGACGCCTGCTTCTTGGGAGAAAAGCAATGACAAACCTAGACAGCATCTTAAAAATCAGAGGCATCACCTTGCCGACAAAGGTCCGTATAGTTAAAGCTATGGTTTTCCCAGTAGTGATGTATGGAAGTGAGAGCTGGACCATAAAGAAGGCTGGTCGCCAAAGAATTGATGCTTTTGAATTACAGTGGTGCCTCGCAAGACGAAATTAATCCGTTCCGCGAGAGTCTTCGTCTAGCGGTTTTTTCGTCTTGCGAAGCAACCCTATTAGCGGCTTAACGGATTAGCACTATTAGCGGTTTAGCGGCTATTAAAGGCTTAAAGGCTTAGGGGATTAGCTGCTAAAAGGCTATTAAAGGCTATTAAAGGCTTAGCAGATTAGATAAAGGGGGGGGAAAGCGAAAAAAAAATCTCTAGACTCGCAAGACATTTTCGTCTTGCGAAGCAAGCCCATAGGGAAATTCGTCCTGCGAAGCAACTCAAAAACGGAAAACCCTTTCGTCTAGCGGGTTTTCCGTCTTGCGAGGCATTCGTCTTGCGGGGCACCACTGTATGGTGCTGGAGGAGACTCTTGAGAGTCCCATGGACTGCAAGAATATCAAACCTCTCCATTCTTAAGGAAATCAGCCCTGAGTGCTCACTGGAAGGACAGATCCTGAAGCTGAGGCTCCAGTACTTTGGCCACCTCATGAGAAGAGAAGATTCCCTGGAAAAGACCCTGATGTTGGGAAAGATGGAGGGCACAAGGAGAAGGGGATGACAGAGGACGAGATGGTTGGACAGTGTTCTCGAAGCTACGAACATAAGTTTGACCAAGCTGCGGGAGGCAGTGGAAAACAGGAGCGCCTGGCGTGCTCTGGTCCATGGGGTCACGAAGAGTCGGACACAACTAAACAACAACAGCAGGTTAGATCTGGTGATATTGAACAGTTGTGCTGAAGGTGATAAGGATGGGCAATTTACTTTTATATCAAGCTTAGGAGCATCAACTATTGACTATATTGTAGTGTCATAATCTTTTGAATAGGGTGCTAGAGTGTAAAGTGGAGGATCACATAGAAGTGAGCACTTACCATGATGTCTAGTCCTCGATGTAGAAAATGATATAATTTGCAACGCTGAACACGAATTTCCCTTAACTACTGACACAGAACTGGGATTTTCTAGTGGTCTGGACAATTGGATGAAGAAATTTCCGGGAAGGTGCACTCAGACAAATGCTTATCCATGTGAGACACCCTATTAAATACCTCCTCTCCTGAAACAAGAATAGTTTTGTTCCAGGATATGGTCTCTTACCTCCAGATACGTCTGAGTCAAAAAAAGGTATTACGATGGTCTTCACAACCCAGTAAATCTAAATCCTGGTTTGATCAGGAATGTATTGCTATGAAATACACTCTGTTGGAAAAATACAAGATTTACTAATCTGCCTACACGTCTGACAGTGTGGTTCAAACTTAAGAAGAAATACAAATCTCTGATTAAAAAGAAGAAGAAGAAGAATCAGGCCCAAAAGGAAGCATGGCAATGCTTAATAAAACCCCATTGAGGTTTTATTAATATCCAGCCACCTTTTGGAGAGTAGTTGCAAAAGGCTGGCAAAGCACCCCATCTGAAGTGGAATATGCCATCCCAGCTGGGATCTGAGAAACACATTTTCAAACTCTATATGCAAGCAAACAACCATCCCGGTCACCTTTTCTGCCCTTGAGCAGAGCTGGCCCAGAATGGCCCAGTTACTATAGAGGACATGCATCGGTTTATTTTAAATCTCAAACAAATTAAAGCCCATGGGGTAGCTAATATTCCTCCTGAGCTACTTAAAGCCAACATTGAATGGTGGGCCCCAGTGCTAGCAGCCTTGTTTACTAGCATTGATCAATTGGCAATTATCCCTGAAGATTGGGGATTAGCAATTATCATACCATTATATAAGAAAGGGAATAGATCTGAACCATCAAATTATAGATCGATTAGTCTTTTAAATTTAATTAGTAAACTATACACTGCCCATCTCCGTAATAAATTAGAGGATTGGATGGATCAGGAACACATTTTGACAGAAGTACAAGCAGGATTTAGGGTGGAACGGTCAGCCATAGATCAAGGACTTGTGCTCCAACATCTTGTGGAAAAGTATGTCTCATAAAAGAAAGATCTCTTTATGCGGCTTTTATAGATTTTAAGTCCACCTCCGATCTTATACCCCAAGGCTATGGGAAAAACTAAGCTGCACAAACATAGACAGACACCTTTTTATTCTTATTCGTAGGTTGTATGAAAACACAAGGCTCTGGATTAGATGTGATCGGCAGGGACACTTAACTAAGAAGATCCAGACCCATAAAGGAGTAATAATAATAATAATAATAATAATAATAATAATTTATTATTTATACCCCGCCCATCTGGCTGAGTTTCCCCAGCCATGGGGAGCAAGGATGTGACCATCTGCCAAAATTGGCAAATATGTCCCTTCTGGTCCTTCTATATGCTGATGATGCAGTTCTACTTTCTCTATCCTGTGTGAGATTAAGACGACTATTAAGAACCTTAGCAGCCTATTGCAAAACTGAGCAAGTAATAATTAATCATACTAAGTCTAAAGTAATGGTGTTTTCCAAGAAAAGAAGAGGGACACAGATGACAGATTGACAGCCAACCCATTGAACAGGTAACGTTCTTTAAATATCTGGGCATAATCTTTCATGAAAGTAGCCCATGGCACAATCAAATTAAAAATGCAACTGTAAATGCCCCAAAGACTATCAAAGCAATCACAAGGTTCTTTTATGGGAAATGAGGTCAATTATGTCAGAGACCATGCTGAGGAGGGCTGCACCGAGGAGAAATGGTGAGAGCTTCCCCCTCCCCCTGCTCCTGTTCAGGATCCTGAATCTTCCCAGGAGCAGGAGGACAGTATAGATTTGGAACAGTGGTCTACAGAGGGACATAGTTCAGAAGGCAGAAGCTGGGAAGTACTAGGTGGGGAACAGCTAGGAGGAGAAGAACTGCGAGAGAGAGAGAGAGAGTTAACAGACCCACTGTTGCTGGAAAGCATTAATCCGCTCAGCCAAAGGTCAAGGACAGCAGATAAGGAAAGCAGCACAGAAAGCACAGTGGTTGCGAGATCAGGTTGCAGGACACGGTAGTGACGTGGGTGATTAGGGAGGAAGTGAGTGGAACCCTTAATTGGGAGCACCTTCATTACTAGGAATGGATTCTTTGTTCTCTCGCTGTGATCATTAAAATTTCTAACTGGTAAGAGACTCCTTTCTCTTTCTTCTGCTTATCTACTGCCAAAGGGATGGGTGGGTGGGAAGCCGAGTCCCTGAAGCCTGACAATATATCCCCGCAGCCACCCAGGTATTTACTGCAAATGTTATATCACAACTGATATATGGCTCCCAGGTGTCCAAAGATAAAAACACTGCTCCTATTGAAATTCTACAAACTAACTGCTGGGGATTCCATCCTTTGTGCCCAATGTAGCAGTTTGCCTGGAGATTGAATCCCAGATATGGATTTTGAAAATCTATTATTGGTTAAAATTGATTTCCTTCCCAGTAGGTTTGGCATCCCTAACTTTAATAGATACATGTCAAACAAAATGGAAATCCTTACTGCAAGAGAAACTGAGAAGCCTAGGGTTCAAACCTCAGGCTCTGATAACCTGCAGATATGAGAAAGCCAAATCCACAATTAAGCACCGAATCTGGGATGTTGAGCTGCAATGCCATGTGAGTGAAATGACGAGGTACCTAGAAATTAAAGATAATGGGAGTAAGAGCGCCGTAACCCATCACAGGACATTCTTCAGCCGTAGTCCTGTGAAACACTGTGACTCACATCCGTAGATGAGAGCACACTTAGCAGAGTTCAGCAAAACACGCGGTTATGTCGGAAATGTAGCATCAGAGTCTTTATTTACAGCAAAATAAACAAAAGCATCATGATGAGCTGTAAGCTGTGTCTTCTCACACAGTCTCTCAGAAGAGAGTGAGAGAACAAAGAATGGAAGTTCTCACAGACTTACTTCTGTTCCCATACTCACAACAGTACAGAAAAGTAAACACAGGATCATATGATCCAGCAGTAGAGAATGAAATTACTAACATCCTCCCCCATTTCATGACATCATTGCTGCAGACTGAGCACATTTGCAGCTTATGTACAAATACATCCAGTTGTTCTTTGTTAACAACCTTTGACAACAAATCAGCAGAAATTTCTTTTCCTGGCATATAGGACACATGTATGAGTCCTCTCTGGATACAATCCCTTGCATGACACAACTTGATCTGCAAGTATTTGGTTCTTTGCTTACACCCTTCAGAATTAAGCAAAGCTATGCATGATTTGTTGTCTTGATAAACCTGTATAGAACACGATACATTCACCCTCATGTCCTTACACAATTGCAATAACCATTCAACATCCATGAGTGCATATATCAGAGCATTAAGTTCAGCTTCACATGAACTTAAACTCACAGTAGTTTGCTTCTTGCATGACCAGTCAAACAAACAGTTATACATATAACACACACCAGAAGTGCTTTTACCATCTATGGGGTCACTTCCGAAACTAGCATCAGCATATATTTCTTTTCTTTTTTGAAAATATTTTTATTAAACAATTTCAACATAACATATCAGTCCAAATAATTAATTACATCCTTTCCCCCCTTTTCCCCCATCCCTCCCTCTCCCTCTCTCCCTCAGCTCTCCTCTTTGATTTCTTTGCACATATTGTTCTCTGCATGTTATAAAATTGTACATATCTGTTATGTACTGAGTTGAATAGGATCCAAAATGCAGCAGTCTGATTGGTCCTAGAACAATAGGATTCAGAATGCAGCAGTCTGATTGGTCCTAGAACAATGCAGCAGTATGATTGGTCTGCAGGAGCCACCCAATCCAGCTCCAGGTGGAAGTGAATCCGATTGGCCTACAGGAGAATCCCGGAATTAGCCAATCACGTGCAGCCCATTGTGCAAATTATGTATATAAAGCAGATATTTTGGGGGAACTTTCATTCCTCCTCACCACTATGAGCTGAATAAAGAGCATGAAATCCACTCTCGACTCAGAGTATATTTCAATATCCTTGCCTTTTCTATCATGTGTTCAACTAATAAATTTGTGGATGTTTATTCAAAACCTGCCAAGGAGTCCAAGTCATTTTGTTGTCTTTTTAAATAATTTGTAAAAAGTTTCCATTCTTCCTTGAAGTCACAATTGTCCTTATTACGTAGTTTGTATGTCAATTTGGCCAATTTCGTATAGCTCATCAATTTTTCTTGCCACTGTTCTTTCGTTGGGATTTCCTCATTCTTCCATCCTTGTGCTAACAGGACTCTTGCCACTGTTGTAGCATACATCAATAAGTTCTTTATTTTTCTTGGCAGGTCTTGTCCTACAATCCCTAACAAAAATGCTTCTGGTTTTTTTTTACAAATGTCATTTTAAACATTTTTTTCCAATTCATTATATATCATTTCCCTTTTTTTTAACTTCTCTACATTCCCACCACATATGATAAAAAGTACCTTCTTTTTCTTTACATTTTCAACGTATGTTTGACCCAGTTTTGTACATTTTTGCTATTTATACTGGTGTGATATACCATCTGTACATCATTTTCATATAGTTTTATTTCAAAAGAGAACATTCTGTAAATTTCAAATCCACTTTCCACAACTTTTCCCAATCCTCAAATTGTATATTATGTCCTATATCTTGTGCCCATTTGATCATGACTGATTTGACCTCCTCATCTTGTGTTTCCCATTCTAGCAGAATAATATATGCTTTCTTCAGCAGCTTCACTTCTTCTATAACTTCCTTTTGAAATCTGGAAGTTGTATAACCGAACCCTTTCTTAATATCTTCCTTATACATCTCATGTAATTGTCTGTAGCGTAACCAACTCTGAAAATGATATTTAATTTCCTCATAATCTTTTAATTTCCATTTCCCTTCTTGATCCCTCAGCAAATCTCTATATGTAGGCCACTTCCCCTTTTTGCCAAGCGGTTTGAGTAACGAAGCTTCAATTGGTGATAACCACCAGGATGTTTTTTGTTCTATTAAATCTTTATACCTCTCCCACACCCTCATTAATGATCTCCTGATTATATGATTATAAAATCCTTTGTGCACTTTCCCTTTCCCATACCATAAGTATGCATGCCATCCAAATCTGTTGTCGTAACCTTCCAAATCTAACGCTTCTTCCTTTTCCAGTTTTATCCAGTCCCTAATCCACACCAAACATGCAGCCTCATAGTGCAATTTAAGATCTGGGAGAGCTCTTTCTTTTGTATCTGTAAGTATCTTATGTTTAATCCTTGGCCTTTTGCCCCCCCCCCAACAAATTTGGAAATATCCTTTTGCCATCTCCCCCCTCCCAATAATCTTTATTAGTTTTTCAGTTAGATACTCCACATACACATATTGTATTACATTTTACATTTATACTTGCTCTTCAGAGCTGACTTCCCTCCTTCCTCCTTCTGGTTTTTTATGTCACATATAATCTTATCGCATTATTTTCTTCCATTTTGTATATTGTTATTCATTTTCCATATTTGTCCATAGCGTATCCATAAATAAATCCTCATGTTTATACAATTCTTGTTGTCTGTCTGTATTCATTTACAACTACTGTTAGTTATATTAGTTTCTTATACATTTGCTTCTTATTATTTTCATTATCCATCACTTTTCTTAATCTTTCCCATTATGAGGTTTATTTCCAATTTTACTGGTTACACTATTTCATCTTATCTTTCCTATATACAACATAAAATTTTCCCATTCTTTTTGAAATGTTTCCTCGCCCTGTTGTCGAATTTTCCCTGTTAATTTGGCTATTTCTGCATATTCCATTACCTTCTGTTGCCATTCTTCTACTGTTGGTAATTGATACTGTTTCTAAACCTGGGCTAGCAGTAACCTTGCCACAGTTTCTGGTAGTTCTTAACTATATCTTCTCCTACCATTCCTAACAAGAATGCCTCTGGCTTTTTCAAAAACGTATATCTAAAGATCTTCTTTAGCTCATTGTATATATTTTCCCAGTACGTTTTTACCTTATCACATGACCACCACATGTGAAAGAAATTGCCTTCTTTCACCTCACATTTCCAGCAATTCTTGTTTCCTGTTTTGTACATCCTTAACAGTTTAGTTGGAGTGAGGTACCATCTGTACATCATTTTAAACAGATTTTCTTTTAACAAAGTACATGCTGTGAATTGTAGCCCAGTGTTCCATAGTTTTATCCACTTCTCATATTCAATGTTATGGCCGACATACATTGCCCATTTAATCATGACGCTCTTGATTTCTTCATCTTTTGTGTGCCATTCTAATAAAAACTCATAGACCTTTGACAAAATTTTTGTGTTGTTTTGTAATACTGCAGTTTCTAATATTGATTTGGTTTGTTTGAAACCTCTTGCTTTTTTATCTTTTGAGAAAATGTCATTCATTTGGCGATACTCCATCCAACTTGATAATTTATCTTTTAGTTCCTCGTAAGGCCTGATCTTTATTACATTATTTTCTTCTATCAATATATCTCTGTACATTAGCCATTCTCCTTTCACATTTAATTTTTTCACTGAGAAGGCTTCTTGGGGTGACAGCCACCATGGTGTTTTCCTTTCAAACCACTCTTTATATCTCTTCCAAACTTCATACAATGATCTTTTTATAATATGATTTAGAAAGACTCTGTGTACTCTAACCTTGTCATACCAAAGGTACGCGTGCCACCTGTATCTATTTACAAACCCCTCTAGATCTAATATGCCTGTGTTCTTCAAACTAAGCCATTCTTTTAACCATGTTATACAAGCGGCTTCATAATATATTTTAAGATCCGGTAAGAAGAAGCCTCCTCTTTCCTTTTTATCCGTCAGAAGTTTAAACTTTATTCTAGGTTTCTTCCCCTGCCATACAAACCTAGAAATCGTTTTTTGCCACTTATTGAATTGACCTAATCCAGTAACAATAGGGATAGTTTGGAATAAAAAAAGTATCTTAGGTAAGACACTCATCTTGATAGCTGCTATCCTTCCCCAGAAGGACAGTTTCAATCTGTCCCATATTTCCAAATTTGTCTTTATTTCTTTCCATGTTGTTTTATAATTGTCCTTGAATAGGTTTGTGTTTTCCGGGGAGAGCCAGACCCCCAAATATTTTATTTTCTTTACCACTGTTATTTCCGTTTTACTTTGCAGCTGATCTGTTTGTTCCACATTCATATTTTTTACCATCATTTTTGTTTTACCCTTATTAATTTTCAATCCTGCCAACATTCCAAATTCTTCAATTACTTTTAATGCTTCTGCTGTCAAAGTTAAAGGTTCCTGTACTGTAAAGACTATATTGTTGGCGAAGGCTTTAACCTTATATTCGTTTTCGCCACACTTTATCCCTGTAATTCTTTCTGTCTCTCTTATATTTTTAAGTAATACTTCCAGTATTGATATAAATAACAGAGGTGACAAAGGGCAACCCTGTCTTGTACCCTTTGTGATTTGAAAGCTCTCTGTTAATCCACTGTTTATTATAGGTTTCGCAGTTTGTTCTTTGTAAATTGCCTCTATACTCTTTAGAAAATTTGTGTCCAGGCCCATTATTTCTAGATTCTTTTTCATAAAGGACCAAGACACGTTGTCGAACGCCTTTTCTGCATCTATAAAAATTAATGCAGCTTGTTTATTTATTTTAGTTTCTAAATATTCAATTATATTTACTATATTTCGTATGTTATCTTTTAAGTGCCGTCCTGGTAAAAAACCCGCCTGGCCTGGATGTATTTGTGACTCCATTATCTTTTTTAGCCTTTGCGTTAATATGTTTGCATACAATTTATAGTTGTTATTAAGCAGTGATATTGGTCTAAATTTTTTTACATTTGTGAGATCTGTTCCTTGTTTAGGTATTAACGTAATGAACGGTTCTTCCCATGACTTTGGGATCTGCCCTTTTTTCGTTATATTATTAATTACTTCCTTTAATATAGGAGCTATTTGTTGGCTTAGTTTCTTATAGTATTTAATTGGTATGCCATCAGGCCCTGGAGCCTTTCCATTTTTTCCTTGTGTAATTGCATCTAAAATTTCTTCCTCTGAAATAGGTTTTTCGAATTGTTCTCTTTTTTCTTGCGAAATTTCCTTTAGTTTATGTTCCTCTAAATAAGTTCTTATTTTCTCCTCATTTTCCTTGGGTGCTTTATATAATTCTTTGTAAAATTTGTAAAAAAACTTTCCTTATTTCTTTGGGGTTATCTAGTATTTCATTATTGTATTTCATTGTATTTATAATGTTCTGTCTTTGTTGTTTGTTTGTTTTTTAGTTGCCAGGCCAACCACTTTCCTGTTTTATTTGCTGATTCAAAATTTTGTTGCTTTAGTAATTTAATTTTCCATTCCACTTCCTGGTTTATAATCATTAATAATTGCATTTGCAACAATTTAAGTACTTGTTTTGATTTTAAGTCCTCTGGCTTCCTGACCAACTGTTTTTCTATATCTTTTATTTTATTTAGTATTTCTTCTTTATTCTTTCCCTTTTCCCTTTTAAGAATACAGTTCTGTTACAGGAAGAATCCTCGCACAACAGCCTTGCTTGCGTCCCACACCACATTGATGTCAGTACTTTTATTTAAGTTTAATTCAAAATATGAATTTATATGTTTTTTAGTTCTTTCTAATATCTCTGTATTGTCTAGCAGGCTGTCATTCATTCTCCACCTTCCTATTGTTAAATCTTTACTCCATTCCATTACAGTGGCATTATGGTCAGATAGCGTCTTTGGTAATATTTCTGCTTTTACCACTCTTGTGGTTAGTTCTTTTGATATCCAGATTTGGTCTATCCAACTCCAACTTTGGTTCTGAATAGTATGTGAATTGTTTTGTTACTGGATTTTTCAGCCTCAATATATCTACTAATTGATTGTTCTCTGTTAATGATAAGAAAGAGTTCGGTAGTTTTCCCTGATCTGCTTTAATTTTGCTTATTGATCTATCAATCTCTATGGAGATTACCCCATTGAGGTCCCCCATCAATATGATCTTATAATCCATATAATCTATCAATATTTCCTCTAATTTTTTTGTAAAAATCTGCTTTCCTTTTGTTTGGTGCATATACCCCCATCATAATGATTTTTTCTACTTCTATTTGTACTTCTACTCCTATTATTCTTCCTTCATTGTCTGGGGCCATTGTCTGGGACCATCAGCTGTGGTGAGGACTGCAGGGCCTGCTCCCTTCCAAGGCCTTTTCCAACTGGCCCAGGTCCTCACACTCCCAGTTACAAAAGGACTCCTGTGGCAGTGCCTAGAGAGTGGGGCTGGACTCATTTGGAACAAACTCTTGGGGAAGTGTGGGGTTGTTCTGCTATTGCCTCCCTGTTCCTGGTGTCTAATGTGTTTTAAAATGTCCTTAAGCAGCTGGTGGCATTTTGAGTTTTTATTTTTCCCCCCTTTTTGCTTTGTTGGGGGGTGGGTGGGTGGGATGGATATCTGGTTGGGGATTAATTTTAGTATAACTATTCTGTTTTTGTTTTTTGTTGTTTTATTGTATAGTTTACGTTTTGTTTTTAAGGGGCGGGATCAGGGCTGCCTGGGAGTGGGCCCCAGCTAATAGAATGGCTGGGGCAAGTTCCACGAGGGGGGGTACACGGGACATCCGATCTCAGTGATCATAGGCAGGAGGAGGAGTTATGCTAAGACCAGACCATGTCATTATCGAGGAAGCAGGCTTAGTCGTTGTTTGAAGACTATCCCTGCCTCCAAGTCTGATCTTGATCGGATGGATACTGGAATCAACAAGGGAAACCCACATGACCGGAAGGAGTTGCTGTGTAATGCTAGGTCAATGACCACTGCCATCCATGACTTGATCGCGGATGGAGGACTTGACCTGGCATGTGTAACAGAGACTTGGTTGGATGAAGCAGATGGGCCTGTCATTGCCGCTGCTTGTCCACCAGGTTTCTCTTATGCACAGCGACCCAGGTCATGTGGGTGGAGAGGGGGGTTGCAGTGATTTTTAGGAAGTCACTAGCTTGCATCAGGTATCCTACTGGGAAGACCCAGTTCTCTGACTGCATGTTCTGGAAGCTGGGCAATAGGGGCAGTACAGAATTCCTTTTGGTGTACCAACCTCCCTGCTACACCAAGGATTCCCTGCCCGAGCTGCTTCAGGTCGTGGCAGATGTTCTCCTGGAGACACCTAGTTTGGTTGTCCTAGGGGATTTTAACATCCATGCCGACACAACCTTACAAGGGGCTGCTTGGGACTTTGTGGAAAGCATGGCCTCCATGGGGCTGACCCTGAATAAGTTTGGCCCAACTCATAGTCACGGACATGCCTTAGACCTGGTGTTCACCGCTAGTGACGTGGGTGATCTGACACTAAGTAAAAGTGAAACAAAAGAAGTGCCATGGTCAGATCACTTCCTGGTGCAACTGGACTTCTCCGCGACCCTTCCCCTCTGCAGGGAGGTGAGACCAATTCGGATGGTCCGCCCCCACCACTTAATGGATCCAAATGGTTTCCAGAGAATGATGGGGGATGCTTTATCCCATGTTGATGGCATTTCACCATGTTGATGGTGTTCACCGCTAGTGACGTGGGTGATCTGACACTAAGTAAAAGTGAAACAAAAGAAGTGCCATGGTCAGATCACTTCCTGGTGCAACTGGACTTCTCCGCGGCCCTTCCCCTCTGCAGGGAGGTGGGACCAATTCGGATGGTCCGCCCCCACCACTTAATGGATCCAAATGGTTTCCAGAGAATGGTAGGGGATGCTTTATCCCATGTTGATGGCATTTCAGCTGATTCCCTGGTGGCCCGCTGGAATACGGAGTTAACCAGGGCTATCGACTGTCTGGCTCCGAAGCGCCCTCTCCGATTGCATGGAGCCCGGACAGCCCCATGGTTTTCTTCGGAGCTGAGGGCAAGGAAACCATCGCTGAGATGGCTAGAGCATCGTTGGCAGAAAACTCATTCTGAATCGGACCGGAGACGGGATAGAGCTCAACATCGAGCCTACCCAGCGGTGATAGCCTCTACTGACCGCCTCTATTGCATCTGCAGAAAAAAGTAGCAGGAGACTTTTTCAGGTGGTTCGCAATTTAACGGAACCACCTTTACCACCAGGGCCCTATAAAGAACCCAAGATCTCCTGCAACGATGTTGCAAAGTTTTTTGCAGATAAAATCGCTCATATTCGGAAGGAGGTAGACACCACTGTGAGAGCAGGGCCGGGCCGGGAGAGTGCTGGAGCCCTGTCTGGTCAAGTTGCATGGAATCAATTTCAATCCATTACCCCCGAGGATGTGGACAGGCTGCTTGGACGCGTGAAACCAACCACCTGTCTCCTTGATCCTTTCCCATCCTGGCTGATAAAAGCAAGCCGGGAAGGGCTGGGCGATGGGCTCTGCAGGGTGGTGAATGCTTCCATCTGTGAGGGAGCCTTCCCAGACCCGCTGAAAGAGGCGGTCATTAAACCGCTTCTTTAAAAGACACCTTTAGACCCAGCCAGTATGACCAACTATCGCCCAGTCTCAAATCTTCCATTCTTGGGCAAGGTGATTGAGCGCGTGGTTGCTGAACAACTCCAGGAACGCCTGGTGGATGCGGACCATTTGGATCCCTAATCATGGAACTGAAACTGCCTTGGTCGCGCTGGTTGATGATCTCCGGCGGGCTAGGGACAAAGATGAGAGCTGTTTGTGGGGTGTAGTGGTTAAGAGCGGTAGTTTCGTAATTTGGGGAACCGGGTTCGCGTCTCCGCTCCTCCACATGCAGCTGCTGGGTGACCTTGGGCTAGTCACACTTCTTTGAAGTCTCTCAGCCCCACTCCCCTCACAGAGTGTTTGTTGTGGGGGAGGAAGGGAAAGGAGAATGTTAGCCGCTTTGAGACTCCTTAAAAGGGAGTGAAAGGAGGGATATCAAATCCAAACTCTTCTTTTTCTTCTTCTCTGCAGTTGAAGAAGCGCTGTGGCTTTAAGGCTGTAGCGGCCTCTAAACTCTGGGCTGGAGCTGGAGGCTTGGGAGTGTTGCCAGCCATTCCTTGGCTGTGATTAACAACCATTTGCCGATCCATCTCATTAAGCAAAACTCCCCCCACATGATCAATTGTCAGCTGGGCTGCAGGGAGAATGGACAGCTGCGCTGAGATGGAATCAAAGCTTTCATCTAAGCTATTGATCACCAGATAACAGAAAGTGGCTTCAGAGAGGTCCACTCCCCGTTTTCTAAGCTCCTCCCTCAGGAATTTCAGCTGTGTCAAATGGGCCTGCAAGTCTCCACCGGGCTTTAACTGCATCCGGCATAACTTCTTGAAGAAGATTACTGAAGATTACTGAAGAGCGGGCAGCGGTATGGAGATGAATATCTCTCAGGGCATCCCACACGTCCCTTGCAGACTGCTTACCTTGAAGGTTGATTAATTGGGCATCAGAGACTCCAAACGTGATTGTGCCTCTAGCCCTCTGATCTGCGGCAGTCCAGGCATCCATTGGCTGTTGTGGCACAGCATTGGATATTACATGCCAAAGCCTCTCCCTCTGTAATAAGGCTTCCATCCTTACACTCCATGCTGCGTAATTAGTAGCATCAAGGAGAAGAAATGCAAAAATGCCCGTCTGTCTCTGTGCACCTTCCATTTCGGCTTTTCACTCCAGCCAGCAAATGGACTTCCAGTGCAGCAGATTTACGGCCTGCAAACTCCTCTGGAGCAGCCTAATTAGCAAAGCTTGGCAATAAAATAAACAGATTTGCCTCTGAAGTAGCTGGACTCGAGCCACATTCAGACATGTTGCCATCAATCACTGGAACTGAAAGCACAACATTCCTGGCGCTCATAAGCCAATAGCACAACAATCTGGGCCCAGGACCGATAAGAGCACATTCTTGTCTCCGTAACCCATCACAGGACATTCTTCAGCCGTAGTCCTGCGAAACATTGTGACCCACATCCATAGATGAGAGCACACTTAGCAGAGTTCAGCGAAACACGCGGTTGTGTCGGAAATGTAGCATTAGAGTCTATTTACAGCAAAATAAACAAAAACATCATGACGAGCTTTAAGCTGTGTCTTCTCGCACAGACAGTCTCTCAGAAGAGAGTGAGAGAACAAAGAGTGGAAGTTCTTACAGACTTGCTTCCGTTGCCATACTCACAACAGTACAGAAAAGTAAACACAGGATCATATGCTCCAGCAGGGGAGAATGAAATTACTAACAGGAAGGGGGTTTACTCCAGTGAGGTATTTATCCAAGCTAGAAATACCCAAATTTAGAAGATATTTTACCCTTGCCAGATGCAATGTCCTACCATCTGCAATTTTGCAGGGAAGATTTGAAGGTAAACCATATTCAGAGCGAATATGCCCATGTGCTTTGAAGGAAGTTGAAACTATTACTCATGTCCTACTATACTGTCTTTATTATAGGGTCATACATTCCATATTTATCACTCCATTATGCAGTGAACTCAAAGTAGATCTGATGACGACTACCTAAAATATATAATAGAGGACAGGGAACCAAAGATTACCTTAAAAGTGGCTAAATTTTGTGCTACTGCTATAAAACTAAGGAGACAAGCTCTGAATGAATCTAGTGGCCAATGTCTTAACATGCACATTTTAAATTAGTGGTTAAGATTTTAACCTATTTATTAATTGTTTTATATCTACATTACTTACTGTGTTTTAGCTTATGGATTTTAATTTTTACCTATTTATATTTATGTGTTTTTTATTGTTGTATATGTCCGTATTTGTGGTCTGTGACCATAATAAATCAATTCAAATTCAAATTTTGGCCACGGAGTTGTTGATATCCTGCCTTGTCCCAAGGCAGCGGCAGGCAGCCCCTCCCCAGCAGCACCCTGGCAGCCTCTCCAAGTGTCCCTATTTTCCAGGGATAGTCCTGGATTTACAGAAGCCGTCCCAGAGGGAGGGATCTAAGGAAACCGATGTGGTTGCATAAGGAGCTTAAAGATGAGCTGATAGTTTAGAAGGGAATGTATAAGAAATGGAAGAAAGGGGAAATCACAAAGGAGGAGTATACAAGAGTAGTCAACAGTTTCAGGGCGAAAGTCAGGCTGGCAAAAGCTCAGAATGAGCTCAGGCTTTCAAGAGAGATTAAAAATAATAACAAATGTTTCTTTGGCTATGTCCAAAGTAAGAGGAAGAACATGCAAGTGGTAGGTCTTCTGCATGGAGAAGAAGAACTGCTATTGGGTGACAGAGAGAAGGCAGAATTACTCAACACCTACAGTACTTTGCCTCTGTCGTCACCCAAAAGGAAAGTGATGCCCAGCCTGGGGATAACAGAATAAATGTTGTAAGGAGGGAGCTGCAGCCCAAGATAGGAAACAAACAAACAAACAAACAAACAAACAAACAAATTATTTATACCTCGCTCATCTGGCTGGGTTTCCCCAGCCACTCTGGACGGCTCCCAACAGAATATTAAAAACACAATAAAACCTCAAACATAAAAAACTTCCCTAAACAGGGCTGGCTTCAGATGTCTTCTAAAAGTCAGATAGTTGTTTATTTCTTCAACATCTGATGGGAGGGCATTACACAGGGCGGGCGCCACTACCGAGAAGGCCCTCTGCCTGGTTCCCTGTAACCTCACTTCTAGCAGTGAGGGAACCACCAGAAGGCCCTCGGAGTTGGAACTCAGTGTCCTGGCTGAACGATATGGGTGGAGACGCTCCTTCAGTTATAATGAGCAGAGGCCGTTTAGGGCTTTAAAGGTCAACACCAACATTTTGAATTGTGCTCGGAAATGTACTGGAGGCCAATGTAGGTCTTTCAGGACCAATGTTATATGGTCTCAGCGGCCACTCCCAGTCACCAGTCTAGCTGCCTATCAGGCAGCAGAGGAACCAACCCCCAGAGCAGGTTGCCAGGAACAGATAAGACAAGGACATGTTTCTTACTGTCTGCTTTTTATTCAATATTCACAGAGAGAGGCTTGGGAATGCAGCCTCTTGGAATAATGGTGTTGCCCCGAGTGACTCTCCACCCCCTTTTCTCCCACTTCCTCATTCATCACCTTCTCCCCTACGTGTGGTGCTGAGGGCCCTTTGCTCTACTACTTTCAAGGCTCGCCGGGTTCTGGGAGAGGTGGGGTCTGGAATGCTTTCTAAAGACACAGTCAGTCAGGTGTTGCCCTCCTGGTGCTTCCTCTTTCTGTTCCTCCTCTCCCATTATTTCCCAGCTTTTCCCCTCATCTGCCTCTGAGCTGTGATCTCCCACAAACCCCGTTGTAATTTTGAACTGTCTTCTTCTTCTCTCTGGGCAGGGCGGGTGGCGCTGTGGGTAAAACCTCAGCGCCTAGGACTTGCCGATCGCATGGTCGGCGGTTCGAATCCACGCGGCGGGGTGCGCTCCCATCGTTCGGTCCCAGCGCCTGCCAACCTAGCAGTTCGAAAGCACCCCCGGGTGCAAGTAGATAAATAGGGACCGCTTACCAGCGGGAAGGTAAACGGCGTTCCGTGTGCTGCACTGGCTCACCAGATGCAGCTTGTCACGCTGGCCACATGACCCAGAAATGTCTGCGGACATCGCTGGCTCCCGGCCTATAGAGTGAGATAAGCGCACAACCATAGAGTCTGGCAAGACTGGCCCGAACGGGCAGGGGTACCTTTACCTTTACTTCTTCTCTCTATTTTCATCAGAGAAATGTTGGAGGGTATGAACACACTGACCTTCTCTTCAACCTTTTAAGGCACTGTTTTAATTATGGTTCATGCTCAGAGGTCGCATTATTGTTATTATGATTATGGAATAGGACGTCCCTATTTTAATTGGAGAAATGTTGGAGGGTATGCTATGGCTTGCTTGTGGTCGAAGCCAAGTTTTCAGCAAGGAACTTGACACCCCTCCCCCCCGGCTACATTTGCACATTTATGAAAGTATCAAGGAACGAGAATTTATTTGAGGTGCGACACAGCCTCAAACCCTTCCTGCAACCAGCAGCGCTTCAAAGTTTTCATTGACTTCTCCTCAGTCTTTGATTTAATAGACAGGGAACAGCTGTGGAACAAACTGGCCTGATCAAACATCAACAAAAGGATTATCTGGCTTATCCAACAATTACACCGTGATAGCTACTGTACATGCAAGTGAGACTGGGCCTATAAGGCACCCTCTTACGGGCAATCCCGATTAAAAGAGGTCTTAAGCAAGGTTGCATAGTGGCAGCTTTCCTATTTAACTTTTGTATCAACAACCTCATCCCTGAGATGGCACCCCCTTCCTTCTTCTATACCTCTCTTGGCAATCGTAAAGTGTCCATTTTGCTTTGTGCTGATGACCTAGTTATAATAATAATAATTTCCCCAGCCACTCTGGGCGGCTTCCAACTGAATATTAAAAACAGTACAGCATCAGACATTAAAAACTTCCCTAAAGAGAGCTGCCTTCAGTTGTCTTTTAAAAGTAAAATAGTTGTTTATTGCCTTGACATCTGCTGGGAGGGCATTCCACAGGGCAGGCACCACTGTCTGGTTCGCTGTAACCTTACTTCTCGCAATGAGGGAACCGCCAGAAGGCCCTCGGCGCTGGATCTCAGTGTCCGGGCTGAACAATGGGGGTGGAAACGCTCCTTCAGGTATACAGGACTGAGGCCGTTTGGGGCTTTAAAGGTCAGCACCAACACTTTGAATTGTGCTCGGAAACGTACTGGGAGCCAATGCAGATCTCTCAGAACCGGTGTTATGTGGTCCCGGCGGCCACTCCCAGTCACCAGTCTAGCTGCCGCATTCTGGATTAATTGCAGTTTCCGGGTCACCTTCAAAGGTAGCCCCACGTAGCGTGTGTTGCAGTAGTCCAAGCGGGAGATAACTAGAGCATGCACCACTCTGGCAACACAGTCTGCGGGCAGGTAGGGTCTTAGCCTGCGTACCAGGTGGAGCTGGTAGACAGCTGCCCTGGACACAGAATTAACCCGTGCCTCCATGGACAGCTGTGAGTCCAAAATGACTCCCAGGCTGCGCACCTGGTCCTTCAGGGGCACAGTTACCCCATTCAGGACCAGGGAATCCCCCACAACTGCCAGCCCCCTGTCCCCCAAAAGTAGTACTTCTGTCTTGTCAGGATTCAACCTCAATCTGTTAACCGCCATCTGTCCTCCAACCGCCTCCAGGCACTCACACAGGACCTTCACCGCCTTCACTGGTTCTGATTTAAAGAAGAGGTAGAGCTGGGTGTCATCTGCATACTGATGAACACCCAGCCCAAACCCCCTGATGGTCTCTCCCAGCGGCTTCATATAGATGTTAAAAAGCATGGGGGAGAGGATGGAACCCTGAGGCACCCCACAAGTGAGAGCCCAGGGGTCTGAACACTCATCCCCCAACACCACTTTCTGGACACGACCCAGGAGAAAGGAGTGGAACCACAGTATAAGTGCCCCCAGCTCCCAGCCCCTCTAGACGGTCCAGAAGGATGTTATGGTCGATGGTGTCAAAGGCCGCTGAGAGTTCCAGCAGAACTAGGAAACAGCTCTCACCTTTGTCCCTAGCCCGCCGGAGATCATCAACCAGCGCGACCAAGGCAGTTTCAGTCCCATGGTGAGGCCTGAATCCCGATTGGAAGGGATCCAAATGGTCCGCATCCTACAGGCGTGCTTGGAGTTGTTTGGCAACCACCCGCTCAATCACATTGCTCTCCCTGCACTTAGAAGGATGCTGGTCAAATTTGGCCAACTGTGTAAAAAATAACAGCTAAAAGTTAATTATGCCAAAACTAAGGTATTCAGTAAGAGGGTTACCAAGTCCAAGTGGACATTAGATGGTCAACCCTCAAGCAAGTATATTGCTTGAGGTAGATTTAAATACCTAGTAGATTTAAATACCTAGGATTACTTATGGATGTAAAGCTTTCATGGAAACCCCATCTGGATGCAACCAAGTTATTATCTGGGCATGTTTAGCCTGGAGAAGAGGAGGTTAAGGGGTGATATGATAGCCATGTTCAAATATATAAAAGGATGTCACATAGAGGAGGGAGAAAGGTTGTTTTCTGCTGCTCCAGAGAAGCGGACACGGAGCAATGGGTCCAAACTACAAGAAAGAAGATTCCACCTAAACATTAGGAAGAACTTCCTGACAGTAAGAGCTGTTCGACAGTGGAATTTGCTGCCAAGGAGTGTGGTGGAGTCTCCTTCTTTGGAGGTCTTTAAGCAGAGGCTTGACAACCATATGTCAGGAGTGCTCTGATGGTGTTTCCTGCTTCGCAGGGGGTTGGACTCGATGGCCCTTGTGGTCTCTTCCAACTCTATGATTCTATGATTCTATTCTATGATTCTATTCTATCTGCCCCCTCTACTGGACAGCTATACAGGTTCTTCCATTCAAAGGGAAGGAAGTTAATCAATCCAGCTATCAAGATCTATATTGTGTCAAAGTTCATTGCACAAATGCTTTATGGGGTTGAGATCTGGGGAAGTGGAATCAAATCTGAAATAGATGTCCAACAAAACAAATTCGTGAGGCAGATATTGGGGCTTCCACCGGGGACAGCAGCAGCTCACCTCAGAGCCAAGTTGGGTCTCCCCTCAATTACAGCCAGAAACGATCTAGCCTATCTCAGATACTGGTGCAGACTAAATGCCATTGAGGACCATATCCTTACCAAGCTCTTTCCATTAGAGCAACTAAGGACAGGTGGCTGGGTGCAAAAGTGTCAGGATAAGATTAGGGTATCTATTTCCTCTGGGGTGATGGGACTGTCCATGAATTCCTGTTCCTCATCAGTTAGGGTAGGCATGGTCAGTCCTGCTAGAAATTTTCTGATTTCCTTCTCTGGTGGGTTATGGGAGGTGTATAGGTTGGAGTAGAAATTCTGAGGTTATTTCTTTGGGGGAGAATGTTATGTTGCCATCTTTTTTGGTGATGCAGTGTATTCTTGTTTTGAGTGCTTTCTTCCTACATCTATTTGCTAGTAATCTGGAGTTTTTCCTTCCATATTCATGTTAGTTCCTGTTTCTCACTGAGCAGCTGCTTGTAAGTCACAGGACTGTGTTTACATTCCACAGTCCAAATACTATTGGAGTTCTCACGGGAAAGGGAGACGGGATGTGACGTTACTGGTTTCCTGTTTCCTTTGTTCTGTTGTTTCCTTAGTTCAGTTGCTCTCTGCTTCTCACAGAGAGATGTGTTTTTCTTTGCACTCTGTATAGCTTAGTAATAAAGTATAGCAATGTAGCATCATACCTATCTCATCCTTCCATTGTGGACTTTGTTGTTTTAATGCTCTGCTGGGCTCAAAGGAAGATGAGCCATATCAGCTCGGATGACCGGAGCTGAAATTTCTAATATTTTTGGTTATGGACTCCAGAAGGACGGAATCCAGAATGACGGACGACAGAGGAAGGAATGAAGTTTATCTTCTCTGCGTGTCAAGAGGATGGATGAGAGGTATGTGCTCTTGCCCCGGGAAGCCTGCCAGTCCCTAATTAATGGCAATAAGGGGTGGACTTTGAACTCTTTGCCAAGCACTAACCGGCAACGGCAGAAAGAGAAGGCCTTAAGAAGTGTGCTCTTTGGAATGCAGCTCTTGGTAAACAGACAGAGCTTGCTTTAAAGACACAAGATGGCCAGTCCAAGAGTATCAGAGGCTCTTGAGAATGCTTTTGGAATTCCAAAGCTCAATAAATCTAATTATCAAAACTGGGTTCAATATGCAGAGGCTCTGCTAAGAAAAGAGGGTCTGTTTAATGTGATAACAGACACCCCCCCAGCTCCTGTAACTGATGAATGGAAAGCTAAGGATTCGAAAGCAAGGGGAACTCTGATGCTGATTGTGTCCCCTGAAGAGCTATGTCTTTTGTGTGACAAGGCCTCAGCCAAAGAAATGTGGGACAGTTTGCAAGAGTCACATTTAAGAACAGAGGCTGGTGCTTCTTTGTTCTTTTATGCCAAGTTGCATGATATGGCACTTGTTGAAGGAGCAGATGTGCATGCTCACCTCATGGAAATGCAGAATCTCAGGCATGAGTTGCAACAGCGTGGAATCACCTTTCCAGAGGCTGTGTATTCCTTCATGATGCTACATTCTTTGGGTTTGAGTTGGGAATTGATTGCCAGCCGCCTTGCTGTTTTGCCTACTGCTCAGCTAACGGTAGCGCATGTTACTGCTGTGGTGTTGAATGAAGCGGATCGCCGTAGTGCTAGCTGCATCACTAAGGGGGAGTCCTCACAGACGTCATCCCAGAATGCAGTGGAACCACTAGGTGGTGCCAAAGCTTTGAAGGCAGTGAAATGCTACTTGTGTGGACGTCTAGGCCACATGAAAAGGGAATGCAAACATCCAAAGGCCAAGGCAACAGAGCAGCGCAGCGAAAGCTCAACGCGCAGAAAAGGCAAAGGCAAAAGTCCGAAGTCTAGGACAATGCAAAACAAGGCAATGGTCTCACGCTTCACTCCAAAGGTCCAGAAGACGTCTAGATCTTTCTTCATCGTTGACTCGGGAGCGACCAGACACATTTGTTGGAAGAAACATCTCTTCGTGTCCTTTACTCCGCAGGAAGGTGCGATTCACCAGGCGGATGACCACACGATCTCCAGTCAAGGCTAATGAACGGTTGTTCTTCACAGCTTGGATGCATCGATACACAACGTTCTTTTTGTTCCAGATGCTGCACACAATCTACTGAGTGTTTCGCAGCCGACTGAACAGGACATAGACGTTTCCTTCAAGAAGAGGAAGCGCACCATCACCAAGAAAGATGACTTTGTACTGCATGCTGATTATATTGATCGTTTGTTTGTTTGTATTGCATTATGATGATTCTGTTGATGTTGTGCAGGATGAAACTTGTTGTATTGCAGGTACTAACAAGGTTTTGCATGCAGGATGTATTCATGAGTATCACCGGAAATTTGGTCATTTACACTTCGAGGCAGTTTCCAAAATGCCTGCCTTAGTTGAAGGTATGACTATTAAACCCTGCAGGTACCACATGAAGTGTAAGGCATGCGCAGCAAACAAGGTCAAAATGGCTGCAAAAGGTAAGGTTTCTAGTAGACAAGCTACAGAACCACACCAGGTAGTGCATGCTGATCTCGTTGGTCCATTATCACCCTCTTTGGGTGGAGCCAGGTACTTCATGGTCCTCATTGATTCATTTTCCAGGTATATTCATGTGTTCAATCTCAAGCAGAAATCAGAAGTGTTTCCTAGGTTCAAGGAATTCTGTGCTTGGTTGGAAAATGTGCATAGTAAACAGGTGAAGTGTCTTTTTACAGATCGCGGGGGAGAATTCACTTCTCAGCAGTTTGAAGCTTTTCTGACTGAGAAAGGAATTCAACATGATTTGTCTAGTCCTTGTTCTCCATGGATGAATGGACTTTGTGAGAGGGCAAGCCAAACATTGCTTCAAGGCTTGAAAACCTTGCTGCATGATGCCAGTCTTCCAGAGAGTTATTGGGCAGAAGTGCTCGGCTGTTTTGTTTACACTTATAATGGCAGATTATCATCACCGATTGGTTGTACCCCCTATGAAAATATGTTTGGCAAGAAACCATACATCAAGCACATGAGAATTTTTGGTTCTGTCATGTGGGTTCACACACCACAAAGCTCCAAGTTAGGCAAACGTGGTTTGCTTGGTATCTTTTTAGGGTATCAGAAAGGTTCTTACAGTGTAATCATGACTGACTCTAAGACAATTAGGCTTACTATAAGTGTTGAGTACAATGCCAGGTGGGGGGAGAATGTGGGAATTTTCCAGTGTTATCCTGATGACAGTGAAGAGTCTGAGGATAAACAGCAGCAAACCCCACACCCACTGATGAAGGTTCTGATTCTGAATCTGAAACTGAATCGGATGATTCAGAGGATTTCAAGAGTGCAAAAGCCTCTATGCAACCCTCTGAAGGCTTTGATCGAGAATTGGAGGAACCATTGTTCACTATAGGCCACTCTTCTCCTAAGAAGGAAGAGGAAAGCGTTGAAGACTTACGACTAATTCGCAGGTCTGAAAGAGCCACAAAAGGTAGACCTCCAAAGAGATTTGCTGATGAATTTCCTAAGACAGCAAAAGCTGTAACTGCTGTTAATAGCTCCAAGAAGGTATCTGAACCTTCAAGCTTCCAAGAGATCCAGGCTTTGGATTCAAAGGATGCTGAGCCATGGTTAACTGCCATGAAGGCTGAGCTTGATTCCTTAGAGAGGAACAAAACATGGGAGCTAGTTCCAGCAGTTCCAGGGATGAAACTGCTTGACAGCAAATGTGTCTTCAAAGCACAGACAGATCAAAATGGCAAGATAGTCAGACACAAAGCCAGATTGGTAGCCAGAGGTTTTTCACAGGTACCAGGAGAAGACTATCACGAGACCTACTCACCCACCATGAGATATGAGAGCATTAGGCTTATGTACGGGACCTTAGGTGAATCACTTTATATGCTTCCACCTGATGGCGTACAGATAAAACAGGGATTTGTTTGTTCTCTGAAGAAGTCCCTATATGGTCTCAAGCAAAGTGCACGGTGCTGGCACTCTAAACTCACTGAAGTGTTGTTTTCTCTACGTTTTCAGCAAGGTAAAGCTGATCCATGTGTATTTGTCAAAGAGGAAGGGCAAAAGAAGCTGTATTGCTTGTTTTATGTTGATATTCTTTTCTTTTGGAAGGATGTCAAAATGTACAATAGGGCCCTAGCTCAACTGAAAGAGCACTTTGACACGAAAGATCTTGGTGAGGTATCCAACTACCTATCTCTGGAAATAGAGAGAGACCAAGATGGTAATATTCTAGTACACCAGTCACAGAAAATTGCTGATGTGTTAAGCAAACTAAACCTGATGGATGCTAACCCTGTAGACACACCGATGACAACAGGTTATAAGGTAGATGACACTGAAGAAGCATTTTCTGACACTACACTGTACAGAGGTGTGCTAGGCAAACTAAACTTCATTGCCAGGTGTTCAAGACCTGACAATGCAGTTAGCTGTAATTTGCTAAGAAGACAAGTCAACAATCCTACTGTTAAGGATTGGAAAGCTCTGAAACGCATAGCACGCTATTTGAAAGGCACTATGCATTACAGACTGAAATTTAACAATCAGAAGTCTGGTGGTCTTGAAATATTTGCAGATGCAAGTTTTGGAAGTGACACTACAGACAGGAAAAGCACGTCTGGAGTTTGCTACATGTACAACCAGGGTCTATTTGATTGGTCGTGCAAGAAGCAAACTACAGGAAGCTTAAGTTCTTGTGAAGCTGAACTGAATGCACTGTCTTATTCACTTGTGGATTGTGAATGGTTGTTACAATTGTGTAAAGACATGAAAATTCCTGTCAAATGTCCAATCCAGGTTTATCAGGACAACAAAGCATGTTTGGCTTTGCTGACATCTGAAGGTTGTAAGCAAAGCATGAAGCACTTGCAATTGAAGCTGCAACATGCTAGAGAATGTGTTCAGAAAGGACTTGTAACGGTGTCCTACATGCCAGGTAATGAAATTCCTGCTGATTTATTGTCCAAGGTTGTTCCAAGGGATCAACACTGTACCTATGTACAGAAATTGGGTTTGTACTGAGATTGTACTGACACGCTGCCCAGTGGTGTTCACAGAAAGGGGGAGGATGTTAGTTTCTGTTTCTCACTGAGCAGCTGCTTGCAAGTCACAGGACTGTGTTTACATTCCACAGTCCAGATACTATTGGAGTTCTCATGGGAAAGGGAGACGGGATGTGACGTTACTGGTTTCCTGTTTCCTTTGTTCTGTCGTTTCCTTAGTTCAGTTGCTCTCTGCTTCTCACAGAGAGGAGATGTGTTTTTCTTTGCTCTCTGTATAGCTTAGTAATAAAGTATAGCAATGTAGCATCATACCTATCTCATCCTTCCGTTGTGGACTTTGTTGTTTTAATGCTCTGCTGGGCTCAAAGGAAGATGAGCCATATCAGCTCGGACGACCGAAGCTGAAATTTCTAATAATTCATAGAAACATTGTTTAGAGTATAGAATGCTGATCATTGTTTTGTTGATTTCTAGGGAGTCTAGTTCTCTCCTTTTTTTGTTCTATAAGTTTGAGGAGTTTTTTAGATCCTGTTTGTTTGTAGTGTGATGAGAGGGCTGTGATGTCTTGCTCTATTTTGCTAATTTTTGAGGAGGTTTGTTTTTTAAGGAATGCTTTCTCTTTTATGCAAGCTCCTCTGGTGACCGCTTTCATTGCGTCCCTTAGGAGAGGAGTTGTTATATTGTCTACATCGTTTTCCCTGAAGTAGTTTTGGAGAGTTTTTGTGAGACTCTCTCTAATTTGTTTGTTTGTAATTAGGATGGGACTGAAGGACCATGATGGGGTGGTTTGTGTTCCTTCTCCTATTTTAACGGTGACTTCTACTGGGGCATGATCTCGCACAGGACAATTCTATACCTCCCTGCTGCTTTCAGATACCAACCCTGCTACAACATTAAACGTTGCCAGGTTCTGCATAGCAGCATTCAAAATTCATTGGATGATGACCTGTGCCACAAACTAGATTTAATGAACACTCATATCAGAGTGTTTTGTAAACTGATAGCCATAGCCTTTTATATACTAACCTTCCATGCTCATCCACATCTGTTTAATGCTCCTAACCCTTCTTTTTTATTCTTTTAGCTTCTTATAGTCTTTTATACATACCTTCTGTTTTAATAATCTTAGCTTTCCAAAACGTTTTAGATTTTAAATGATTGTTCTCCATCCTACTTATGCTGGTCTATGACCATAATAAAGATTTGACTGATTATGGGGGGCCACTAGGGGCGCATTGGAAGATGGCCGACAATACCATCTCTCCGACCCACACGGGGTAATTAAGAGGCTGTTATGGGAGTAGGCAGCCTCCCTTGTTGCCCCAAGGAAATGGGGAACACTGCCCTTGCCTGCTGTGCCCATAAATCACCCCCTAATTCGAAAGAAGGGGGTGAGGGCCCTAGGCAGAATGCCCCCGTGTGAACCTCGGCTCTCCTGGACACTGTCTCTGATCGCGCACTAGCTGCAGCAATTTGGAATAATTATAAAAGAAGCAAATGCACATATTTCAAGTGAAGAAGGGGAGTGAAGTCTGCTAATTTAAGTGACCTCTGCGAAAGAAGACGACGGGTTGGAGCAACAGGAATATTTTACGATGAAGATACACCAAAGGCTGGGTATGTTGACAACGGGACTGAATTGGGGGGGGGGGGGAACCTTTTTTACTTTCCTTCTATGTGATTTACAAGAACCCCTCCTCATTAGAATCGTCGGTTGAACTGACCCAAGCAGGATGATTAAGGTCTGTGTGGAGATAAACTTTAACCAAAAGTATGCTTTATGGAGATCGAGAAGCAATAAGAGCTTTTGGAATGGCGCAGCAATTAATTCGGAGTCGCCATCTTGTCAAAGGATTTATAGCCGGGAGGAGGAACGGACCTGTTTTCAGACTGCATTCCTGTTGAATCTCCTCAGAGGTTTTGAGAAAGGAGGCAGATTGGTGAAGATTAATGACACTAAGACTGTTTTGATGTATGGAAGTGATGTTATATGAAAAATGTCTGGATATGGCTACTGGATAAAAAAAATAATATCCACGCAGGATTACAAACTGTTCTAACCAGCTTGTGGAGACTATCAGAGGTCACAAAGAGAAAGGAAAAATATATGAAAATAACAAGAGATGTGGAAAAACAACAAGAAAGGACTGGATAGTATTGTGAACATCATAAGGTTAGATTTGTGGACATTAAAACAGCAGTAAGAAGCAAGAAGTTGATAGGATCCCCTTCGGAACTTGAAATATGGGTATCCCCAACAAAAATTTAAAATTCGGCTGTGTAATTTGGAATTTATGTAATTTGGTTTGATTTGATGTGATTGGTCGGTTGATAAAAAATTATTCTTAAAAAAAAAAAAAAGATTTGACTGATTATAGCTGCCCGTTACTCTACTTGGTACCCCCAAATTAAGATAAACCATTCAAGACACCATGACCTTGAGACACAGACTTTCCCACAACTGCGTAGGGCACTTGTTGAACTAAGGTTCCAACAGAAGCCCTCAGAGTATTTGGAGGGGGAGATACCTGGGAATTCCCCATATGGAAAGCAAATGCATTTATGGATGCAATCAGGTCGAGGATATCATACAGTATTTGCTGATTTGCCTCCTATATTCAGTGCCCAGATATTATTATTTTTTATCATCTATTCTTGACTGTCTCTCAGGCCAATCCTCCCAGAAGGTGACAGTCAAGCTCCTAGCTGATAAACCTCTCCAGATTACACATCTGGTAGCCAAGTTTGTTCCGGCAGCTAACAAGCTCCGTTCTAGAAATGTTAATGCTTCCTAATTTTAAAACCTCGTGCTGTAAATTTTTATGTTTTAACTTTCATAAGTCATGTTGTGTGATTTCAGCCTTGTTTTAATCCCCTGTTGCACATTGTAAATGCCTTTGGCTATATACAATAAGTTGATTGACCCATTTGTTGGAGCATGAAATTATGCATGACTTGATGAAAGTGGCTAGAGAAAAGTTTTTCTCATTGTCTCATAGCACTTACTCATTGAAGACCAAGTCTGGAGCGAAGTAGAGCATCTGAGAGTTCACATTGGTGAATGATCTCCATCCCATTGCAAAAATCATCAGGCCCATCCAGGAGTACTGAATGATTGACATTTGGTCATCAACATTAAAGTTGCGGAACCCTGTGGAAGAAAAGAGGCACACCCGAGAAATGCAAAGTCAGGCTGGATGCAAAGCTTGCTGCTATTCTTTCCTAAGAAAGCACCGTCAGCATCTCCCAATGGGAACAACTTGTCAATACTGCCAATAATTTAAACTTCAGCAGCCTTTTTGTAAGGGCTGACTCATGACATTTTGGCACCTGAGGAAAACCACAAAATGGTGCCCCTCCCTGCCAGGGGAAAAAGGGGTCAGTGAAGATGTGCAGAGTGCCCACCCCAATGTCAGCGGAGTGTGCAAAAGACCAGTGAAATGCCAAACACTTCTAAGAAGAGTCAGTTGCTTTACTGGCAGTAATGCAGATCTATGTATGTACATACATACACCATACAGACTAAACTCCAGTCAAGGGCAAACTTGCCATAAACACAGCAGCATTTATACTGTAGATTGTGCTGAGTCATTATCATGATTGCTGACTCATTGTCACATATTTAACTAGCTACAGGTGCAGACAAACACACCCACATTATACAGCACTCCAAAAGTAACCCTTTCTTGCCCTTTTTCTCTGCATGCATAAACATACATTAACACTACATTGGGAACACGGGGGTGGGGATCAAATCAACCATACTCAATGGTTGAAGTGGTAATCAAAGTGCAGAGCCAAAAAGACCTTAGAGGGCAGCCCCCACCATTTCTTCCTTAGGGTGGGAGGAGACTAGCAGTGCCTCCTATTCACCAAGAGGCAGCTGTAGAGGCAGCATGGGGGGGTGTCCTTGAATTGCAGCGGTAACAGCTCTTCCTCTCCTGTTAGGGATCCCAATACTTCCACCCCCCTAGCAGCTGCCACTATTGGGCCCTCAATACCTAGGCAATGAAGGTGGCAATAAGCTGAGGCAAAAGTTATGGACTGCTGCCTCCACGCTATCACTGGATTGGATAACCACGTCATCCCCAACACAAGAGGGTAGGTGGTTAATTTTGTGATGTGGAATGTGATTTGTTCCTTGTGGCCAGGCAGTTCCAAAATCAGTGGTACAGTTGCATGTGAAACTCTCCCTGATACGAGAGGCCTCCCATCTATGGTTTGCACCTCAAGTGGAGCTGCCAGTCTCTGTGTGGGCAGGCCATATTCCTTCACAAAGTCCTGATCCACAAAAAATGTAGAAGCCCCTGAATCTATGAGGGCTCTTAACTGTGTCTGGCCTCCATCTGGAAACTGTAGCACAGCAAGCAAGGTGAGTCCTGGAATCACTGGACCTTGGTGAGGCCTTTCAGATTACCTTACTCCCAGTCCTGGGCCTCCTAGTGGGACTGGGACCTTTCATTTCCCACTGACGTCTCATTTGGGTCGGGCCTCTCCCCCACGCTTGCCCCTGAAAGCGAACCCACTGCTCCTTTGCTAGGGTATTGCCTCACGATGTGATTTGCTTTTCCACAGATGAAGCACAGTCTCTCCTCCTCCTTTCTCTTTCTGCCAGAGCTATCTGAGACCTGTCACCCACTGAGTCAAGCTGCATCACTTCCTCCCCCTCCGTATTCTCCCTTGGCGTACTGCCAAGCCTTCATACAGGAATGTCAGGAATGTCGGCCATCTTTAATGCCTGCCTGCCCAGCCCCCTCTTCTCTGCTCTGTGTTCAATCGTGTGTTGATCCAGTTGCAGTGACGTCTGCACCAAATCCTCCAAGGAAGAGAGGGGAGCATTCTGGCTACCTCATCCAGTAACTCCCTGTTCAACCTAGCCCGATACAACGCTGTGAGGGCCTTCTTCCCCCATCCTAGCTGTTGAGCCAACATATTAAATTCCATTGTGTATTGCACCACTGTTTTACTCCCCTGCTTTAAGCTCAGTAATTGTTGGGAAGCGGCTGCCTCCCGCTGGGGGTCCTGGAACATTGTATCCATTAGTTTCAGGAAAGAGTCCAGATCTGACAAGCCCCGATGTCCATTAACAAGGAGGGGAGTTACCCACCGCTTGGCTTCCCCTTCCAGCAAGCTGACCACAAAAAACACCCTCTCACTTTTGCTCTCGAAATCTCATTCTTCAGTTCAAAAACCCACACTCGCTCTGTCTGTGACTGCATTCCCTCATCTCCAGAGTCAGACTCTGGTTCCCTCTGTAACAGCATTCTTTCATCCCCAGAGTCAGACTCTTCCCAGGCATTTGATCCAGCTACATCCTTGACAATACACTAGTTCCACATGAATTAAATTCAACATTAAAGTTCACAGGATTCTTGAAATTACATGCAGCTGTGTTTGTGGACTTTCCACTGCCATGTCTTTAAATTTGTGAGCCCTACCCATGTTTCCTAAGGAGGTTTAACAAACTGAAGGACATTGTCCTCTTTTATGCTCCTCCTGATGGAAACATGCAGATAGGGAAAGGTAAGTTTCTATAGAGATTCTTTGTATTAGTGGGAATGGGGGCATTAACTATGTATGTGCGAATAGACTAGTTATTGTCTCACCTTTATTCTTTCAGATATACACCTGCTTTAAGTTGTTTACATACTGTCTTCTCTTGTATATTATTTACTACAAAGGTATGTCTTCTCCGCGACCCTTCCTCTCTGCAGGGAGGTAGGACCAATTCGGATGGTCCGCCCCCGCCACTTAATGGATCCAAATGGTTTCCAGAGAGTGGTAGGGGATGCTTTATCCCATGTTGATGGCCTTTCAGCTGATTCCCTGGTGGCCCGCTGGAATGCGGAGTTAACCAGGGCTATCGACTGTCTGGCTCCGAAGCGCCCTCTCCGATTGCATGGAGCCCGGACAGCCCCGTGGTTTTCTTCGGAGCTGAGGGTGATGAAACAATCGCTGAGACGGCTAGAGTGTCGGTGGCAGAAAACTCACTCCGAATCTGACCAGACACAGGTTAGAGCCTGTGGGCGTTCCACAGGGCAGGCGCCACTACCAAGAAGGCCCTCTGTCTGGTTCCCTGTAGCCTCACTTCTCACAATGAGGGAACCGCCAGAAGGCCCTCGGCGCTGGATCTCAGTGTCCGGGCTGAACGATTGGGGTGGAGACGCTCCTTCAGGTATACAGGACCGAGGCCGTTTAGGGCTTTAAAGGTCAGCACCAACACTTTGAATCATGCTTGGAAACATACTGGGAGCCAATGCAGATCTCTCAGAACCAGTGTTATGTGGTCCCGGCGGCCACTCCCAGTCACCAGTCTAGCTGCCGCATTCTGGATTAATTGCAGTTTCCGGGTCACCTTCAAACGTAGCCCCACGTAGAGCGCATTGCAGTAGTCCAAGCGGGAGATTACTAGAGCATGCACCACTCTGGCGAGACAGTCCGCGGGCAGGTAGGGTCTTAGCCTGCGTACCAGGTGGAGCTGGTAGACAGCTGCCCTGAACACAGAGTTAACCTGCACCTCCATGGACAGCTGTGAGTCCAAAATGACTCCCAGGCTGCGCACCTGGTCCTTCAGGGGCACAGTTACCCCATTCAGGACCAGGGAATCCCCCAGACCCGCCCGCTCCCTGTCCCCCCAAAACAGTACTTCTGTCTTGTCAGGATTCAACATCAATCTGTTAGCCGTCATCCATCCTCCAACCGCCTCCAGGCACTCACACAGGACCTTCACCGCCTTCACTGTTTCTGATTTAAACAAGAGGTAGAGCTGGGTGTCATCTGCATACTGATGAACACCCAGCCCAAACCCCCTGATGATCTCTCCCAACGGCTTCATATAGATATAGATATAGATATAGATATAGATATAGATATAGATATAGATATAGATATAGATATAGATATAGATATAGATATAGATATAGAACTGTGCCATTAAGAAAAAAACCTATGCCACCTGGTGGATTTAAAAGCTCAAGAGATCCAGCACTTAGCCAATACTCGTGATGCACAGGGCTTCTTTAAAGCCGCAAAGACCATCTATGGGCCAATAAACTATGGTATAAGCTAAGGGTACCAGATTTTTTTCAATGAATCCGGGGACACTTTTCATCTTCAGTCAGAATGATAGTTTTCTAGGAAGTTTGCCTTTTTCACTAAGATAATACATTAAAATATTAAAAGGGGGGGTGGCATTTGCCCTCCTAGGTGGGTCATAAGGAAAGGGTTAAATGAGTGTGAAGTGATTGGCCAGTGGGAACCCAAGGGGAGGAGTTAGAGTTAGAGTTGGAGTTGTTGGGAAGTCAGTTGGGAGTTGGAGAAGGAAGAGGGAGGATAAGTCTGTGGGTTGGTCTAGTTTTGATGTGAGAGAGTGAGAGGAACTGTTAGGAGGAGTCAGATAGACAGTTGGGATAATCAGTTATGTTGGTACTAAAGGGTTAAGAGGTAACAAGTCGCTCTAATCACTGAGCAGCTGGAAGTCATTAAGCATCCAGGAATGTGAGTTAGTTTGTATAAATAGTCAGTTCACCCGTGTGTGTTTTTCTCTCTCCCCCCCCCTGACCTGACTCGCAGACTCAGTTTGTGGCCATGGGCGTGTTTGCTAATATGAGTTAAGTTTAGAGTAAAGTTTTTTTCTTGAGTTCCAAAGTGCTTGCTCCAGGATTCTTCATTGAAAGGTACTGACTCTCCTGCCTTCTTCAACCGCTGCACGAAATTCTCTGCTGAGATAAGACTTATGGCGTTGGAAGCGCACTGGACGTTTACTTAACATTAAACTAATTAAAGTTTAATGGACAAGTTAGAAGTTATTAGGAAGGTATAGGTCGGTAAAGAAACTAAGATTAAGAAACTGACAAGAAAAATTATCTGAAACCATAACCTTATTAATGCTTATAAAAAAAACTTGCTTATTTGATTTAATATTAACAACTGTCTGGACTCCATGTGTACCCGAGAGAAACGGGTTGGTGGCAGCAGGGAAGCTATCACAGTGGTGGCACAGGGATCAACAGACCGTCAAACGTCCGGGGACCCTGTGTGATCGCCACAAAAGTGTCTGCAGCGGTGGGATAACAACAATACCCGCCACCACAAAAGTGGTATGCAAGTGTTGGGATAACATCTATACGCCTGTGGGATCCAATCAATACCCTGTGGTGGGATATTTAGATTGCTGCACCTAGGCATCACAAAAGCGACGGCAGCAGCGGCAGCAGCGGGATCCAAATCAATACGATTGAGGCGGGATCAGATAGATACACCTGTGTTGGGGAAAACAATACACCTGGAGGGGGAAGGGTAAATCTGTGAAGTGATTACCTAGCCCGAGTGTGTAGTTGTAAAATACCCAAGATAAGCCGCAAAGCCAAAATAACAAGGAGAAAGAGAACTCAAAATCTGTTCCGGCAGAGGTTTTAGGCTTTTGGTTGGAGGAAGTAAAGCTTGAAGGGTTAGAGAGAAAACTCATAGCAGAACTTTGGGACGAGAGTCTTGAAAGAAGCCTAGCCAGAGGGAACAGTACTGAGAGGAAATTTCTCTTATTTTGTTAATTTACTGACAATTCTCACTCACACATTATGCCACACAAAAAGATAAGAAACCCTGTGAGGGAAACAACTTTTGAAAGTTCTGAAGGAGAGGAGAATGGAAATCTTCAGAGGGAAGAGCAGAGTTTAGAAAATGTAACTAATATTCAACCTGAGGCAGGAGATCCAAAATTCTCTGAAGAATTTGTAAAGTGGAAGTTAGAACAAGAATATAAATTGGAATTAGAAAAGATTAGATCTGCACAAGAAATAGAAAGAATTAAAGCTGAAAGTGAGAGCAAAAGAATTAGGGCTGAGCAGGAGAGTGAAAGTGAGAGTGAAAGAATGCAATTTCAGCTGAAGATGAGGAAACTGGTATTAGCAGCTATGGAGAATCAAAATAATAGTAATAATACCATTAGTCAAACTCAAGTGAAGGTAGATTTAAAGCGTTTTCCTGAGTTTAAGGAAAAAGATAGCCCTGAGGCTTTTATTATATCATTTGAAAGAGCTTGTCAAGATTTTCAAGTGAAAGATGAAGATAAGATGAAGATACTTAGAGCCAAAATGAGTGGTGCATTAGCTGAAATTTATGCTCAAATGTCAGAGGACCAATCCAAAATTTTTGATATGTTTAAGCAACTAATATACACCAGGTTTGGGATTACCTCAGAACAACTGAGAAAGAAATTTAGAAGTGTGACTAAAGTGAGGGAGGAAACATATGCTCAGCTTGGGGCTAAAATTTCAAACTACCTCACAAAATGGTTAGAACAGGAGAGGGCAGACTCTGTTCCAAAAATCAGAGAAGTGTTTGCTCTGGAACAAGTTTATGAAACGATAAACGGCCAATTAAAATATCTTATAAAGGAAAGACACCCTCAATCGGTTCAAGAAGCCACTAACTTAGCTGACCAAATAAATGAAATAAGGGACCATAGGTTTGATGAACCAAGTTTTGGCAGGAAAGTGTGGGGGACTACCAGAAATAGATTCCAACAGGCAAAGGGAAACCCATCTTCAGAGACAGACAAGGGAAATAGGCCATTGTCAAAAGGGCAAAATGACAAAGCCCAAGCAAACACCAGTCTCACTGAGGAGAAAGGGTGGAAAACAAATTATACAACTCCCTAAGAACTGAAATGCTGGGGATGTGGAAAATTTGGCCACAAAAGTTTTAATTGTAGAGCTGGAGGGGAAAAGTCTGTCAATATTAGCCCTCTGAAAAAAACATACTGTATCAAAGCAGCTGAGGAGAGCCAAGCTAGTCAGGATAGGCCGAAGCCTGCTGAAGCGGTGGAGGCTAAAGTGGCACATTGCTATGCTATAAAACAAGACAATCTTCTTTTGAAAAATGCTGGGGAAATTATTTGGATTGAAGGGAGGAGATTTCTAGGGTTAAAAGATACAGGTTCGCAAGTCACTATTGTCCACCCAGAGATAATCTGTCCCACCAAAATAATTCCAGGAAAAGTTATGCGATTAAAAGGAATTTCAAAACACCCTGAGGTATTACCAGTTGCAGAAATCCATGTTAAGTTCCAAGATTGGTCAGGAAAGTGGCAGGTTGCTATTTCTGAGGAGATTCCCACTGCTGTGCTGATCAGATGGGATTACTTAGAGCATGTACAGAGTTCTTTTGTAGTTACTCGCTCCAAGGGGGGTCAACAGTCACCCGATGCTGAGGGGAATACTACTGTTGCCAAAGGAGACAGAGCTGAGGAACAGAGCTGAGGGGAGAAATGAAGCCCTGCTGGTTCCTTTTATAAAAACCAAAAACATAGTTTTGCCCAAGAACAGAAAGAAGATGCTGATTTAGTTAATTGTTTTGAGGCAGCCAAATCTGACGTGCCTTTAATCCCTGAAAGTCCTGAGCGATTCTGTCTAAGCAATGGACTATTATATAGAGAAGTCCTTGACATACCATCCAGAGGGGGGAACGAAATCAGAAGGGAGTTAGTAATCCCACAAGTTTACAGGGAGATGTTGAAAGCAGGGATCATAACACCTTCAGAAAGCCCCTGGGCAGCACCCATAGTGTTATTAGACAAACCTGGTGGATCTATCAGATTTTGCCTGGATTATAGGAAGCTGAACCATGTCACTAAAGCAGATGCATATCCAATGCCGCGTTTAGATGACCTGATCGAAGCTATAGGCCAATGTCATTACATCACCTGCCTAGACTTAACAAAGGGGTACTATCAAGTAAAAATGGACCCTAAGGACCAGGAGAAAACTGCGTTCAGAAGTCCCTTAGGGCTGTTTGAGTTTAAAGTAATGCCCTTTCGCTTAAAGAATGCGCCAGCCACTTTTCAGCGACTGGTGGACAAAATCCTGAACGGATTAAGAGAGTTCACAGTTGCTTATTTAGACGATATTGCTGTGTACAGTCCAACTTGGGATAAACACAAAGAGCACTTAGGGATAGTGCTACAGCGAATTAAAGAGGCGGGTTTAACCATCAAAGCTAGCAAATGCCAGATCATAGAATCATAGAGTTGGAAGAGACCACAAGGGCCATCGAGTATTCAATACCTGGGACACATGGTGGGAGGAGGAGTGATGAAACTTTTAGAGACAAAGGTAGAAGCCATTTCAAACTGGCCTACCCCTACCTCCAAGAAGAAAGTCAGAGCTTTCCTAGGACTAGCCAGTTATTATCGAAAATGTATTCCCAAATTTAGTGAGTTAGCAGCACCTTTATCTGACCTAACTCGGAAGAAGGAGCCAGATAAGGTCAAATGGACAGCAGCATGTCAGCAGGCCTTTGATGCCTTAAAAAGCGCCTTGACATCAGATCCAGTCCTTGTTGCTCCTAATTATGATCGTGAGTTCACTGTCTTCACCGCTGCATCCAATGCCGGGATCGGGGCTGTGCTGTGCCAACAGGGATAGAAGGACGACCTGCATCCCATCACCTTCATAAGCAAGAATTTACTTTGAAGGGAAAGACATTTTTCGACCATCGAGAAGGAATGCCTTGCCATCGTGTGGGCATTACAGAAACTGAAGCTGTACATCTGGGGCCGAACTTTTATCTTATGTACTGACCATTCACCCTTGCTGTGGCTGAGAACAAGGAAGAATAACAGTAAGTTGATGAGGTGGGCCCTATTGCTGCAAGACTTTAATTTTACAATTAAAAATGTGAAAGGGTCCCTGAACACCGTTGCAGATGCCTTATAAAGAAGACCTGCGGTTGAAAGTTAACCAGTGCACAGTTATAATTTTTCTGTAGTTAACTCAATAACTAATATGTAACAGGTTTTGTGTATAAATGTATATTTTACTAGAACAAAGTAATTGATGTACCAATGTTATGTGGGATGTGAAGGGTGTAATAATAGGTTAGTAAATGTTTATTTGCATTAGATATGTAATGCTGATTGATCAGGAGAATAACTAGGTTAAGTTATGCCTCCTGAGTCAGTCTTCTTAAGGGGGAGGTATGTAGTGTTTGCCCTCCTAGGTGGGTCATAAGGAAAGGGTTAAATGAGTGTGAAGTGATTGGCCAGTGGGAACCCAAGGGGAGGAGTTAGAGTTGGAGTTGTTGGGAAGTCAGTTGGGAGTTGGAGAAGGAAGAGGGAGGATAAGTCTGTGGGTTGGTCTAGTTTTGATGTGAGAGAGTGAGAGGAACTGTTAGGAGGAGTCAGATAGACAGTTGAGATAATCAGTTAGAAGTTATTAGGAAGGTATAGGTCGGTAAAGAAACAGATTAAGAAACTGACAAGAAAAATTATCTGAAACCATAACCTTGCTAATGCTTATAAAACAAACTTGCTTATTTGATTTAATGTTAACAACTGTCTGAACTCTGTGTGTACCCGAGAGAAACGGGTTGGTGACAGCGGGGAAGCAATCACAGTGGTGGCACAGGGATCAGTAGACCGTCAAATGTCCGGGGACCCTGTGTGATTGCCACAGGGGGGGTCACGGGGGGGGGGAGGCAATAGTAGGGAGGAGAGGGGAATTTGTAACCTGCAGCGACACACTCTTTTTGTTTATTTAATAATAATAATAATAATAATAATAATAATAATAATAATAATAATTTATTATTTGTACCCCGCCCATCTGGCTGGGTTTCCCCAGCCACTCTGGGCGGCTTCCACAGAAACCAAAAATACAGTAAAACCACACATTAAAAACTTCCCTGAACAGGGCTATTTATTTAAACCGCTGCCGCTCAATGAACAAATAACAAAGCTGGGGTCAACAGAGCAGGGGTCACCTGCTACACTGGACCCGGCTAAGCCCCAGAGCAGAAAGAGGCGAGGGGGGAAAAACAGGGGCCAGGAGACCAGACAGGCAATTGTTTCAGTGGAAAGAATATATGGGGGGGGGGATCAGCTGTAAATTGCTTGCATTCCCAGCTCTGGGACCCCCACGCATTCTCCTCCCAAACACTGCCGCAACACACACGAAAAACACCCCCAATTGAGGAGGCAGCAAGCTCCAACGCAACACAAAAGACCGCTACAGACACACTGCTCACCACTTCCACACTGTATCCCTGCAACGTCCCTCAATGAATCAAGCACGCGTGCGCCAAGCTAAGGAGAGCCAGTGAGCTGTAAAAGCCTCTGAAGGAGGGGGCCACCAGGTGGAGCGTTGGAAGATGGCTGACAATAACATCTCTCTGACCCATACGAGGTAATTAAGGGGCTGCTATGGGAAGTATGCAGTCTTCCTACCCCCCCAGGAGACGGGGGGCGCTGCCTTGCCAGCGGTGCTCACAATGCACCCCCTGATCCGAGAGATGGGGGTGCCGAACACTTGGCATGAGCCCTCAGTGAAGTCAGATCGATTCCAATTAGCGCGTGCTGGTTAGCTTCAGCTCGGAATTATAATTGGAAACATACGATTGGAATGAAGCTGAAGCACATACATCAAGTAATGTTCGAGAGATAAGACTGCTGATTAATGGATCTCTGTGACCGGGAGTGATGGATGGATAAGTACCGTATTTTTCGCTCTATAACACGCACCAGACCATAACACGCACGTAGTTTTTAGAGGAGGAAAACAAGAAAAAAAATATTCTAAATGAAACAGTGGGTGTATGATTTTTGTGGTTCATGCTGTGGCCACAGACATGTGATCTGACAGTGAGTTTGGAGTAGCCCAATGCAAAAATCCTGAGGATCCATGTGGATCCATGCTTTGTAACCACGTTTTTGCACCATTGCAGCCCCAGGCAACAGTGGGTGCGTGATTTTTTTGGTACAGACTGTAGCCATGGACATGTAATGTGATCTGATGGTGAATTTGGGGTGACCCAATGCAAAAATCCTCAGGATCCATGTGGATCCGTGCTTTGTCACCACGTTTTAAATGGGGAGGGAAGGAAAGCAAAAGCCCCCCCCCAAGCCAGACAGGATATACGAAGTATGATTTCTTTTTTATTTACGGTATTTCTTTTTTGGCCACCTCTGTCACTGCAACCTTTGCTCTGTGCTTGCACACTTTTGGGCAATAGGGCATGTAACACACTTTTTTTCATCTGCCAAGATGTAGAAAATCAATTTTAATGTCCCTATATAAAATGCCTAGTGAAGCAGAAGGGTATTACATCAGCCACTGTATTAAGGCTAAACGTTTGAAGAACAGCTCTCTATGGGGGGGGGGAGGGGGAGACTAAATTCCATTTTCAATCAATTGTTATTGTGGCAGCAATTATCAGTGTATAACGCACAATGAGGAAAAGAACTTTAAAAAATATATTAAAAAAACATTCTCACGTTATACTTCTTCAAAGAAGAGTATTAGGCTTTTAATGAAGGGGAGAGGAGAGATGCTGTAATCCTCCTGGCTCAGGAGATTCTGATTTACCAGCCGCGTGTAGAAAGTATAGATTAAGATATTTGATATACAGCATATAAATCCAGAGATTTCCATGTCTCACTCTGCAATCCAGCCTGCTGTTACTTACCAGCAGGGAAGCAGGGTTTCTCTTCCAAACAAGCATACTGTCTCCCTCCAGCAGTACATTGCTTGGAGAAGCTGTAATTTGGAGGGGGCCTGGGGGCAGGGCTCTCTGCTTTTAGAAAAGAAATGAGAAACCTACCATTGTAAAGCAAAAGTCCCCCCCCCCCACACACAAGCCAGCCCTCTCTCTCTCTCTCCCACCTGCATGCTTTTGCTTTTCGGCTGCCTGCGAGTCCCTAGAGCACTGAGAGGAGGAAGTGGTGGGCTGGAGCCTGCACGCAGTGTGACTAGGAAAGAATTAGAAGGAAGGACTGGATCCTTTCCTTAACCCTCTGCTTGCCAGGAGGGCAGGGGATTCCCTGCTCTTTGTTGAGTTTGAGCAAACGCAGCAACAGAAGCGGGTGGGCAGTAAGACCCTGAGGCAGACTGCAGGAAAGCTTCCGCCTTCCCTCTTCCCTCCGCCCGCCCGCCCAATCTTATTTTTGCTTGATTTTTGCCTATTTTGCCCCTGCGCTCCGGCAAGTCAGCTCCAGGGACCACACATTCGCTCAATAACACGCACAGACATTTCACCTTACTTTTTAGGAGAAAAAATCTGCGTGTTATAGAGCGAAATTTACGGTAAATCTTCTGAAGAATCACCACTAGGAGACTGTATGTTTGGAATGAAGGGGGGGTGGAGGAAAAAACTTTTTTTTTCTTTGCACGATGTGATATTAATAACCCTTCACCCCAGATAGAAATAAGATTGTTGCGTTTTTACTAATCACAAGCAGGAATTCAAGAACTGTGTGGGATGGATTATAACAGGAGAGAGGATTGGTGAACGGTGAGAAAGAGGAAAAATTTTATGACGCAGTTTAAAAATGGCGTCTCGTCAAGACAGGCTTGCCGGAGAAAGAAGGACAGGGGGAGGAGAATCAGGATCATTTGAAAGAGAAGGAATGTTGGAATGCAAGCTTGACCTGACAGAGCCTCCTGATTCATTTGATTTATTTGGCAAGCCTGAGAAAAGTAAAGGACAGACCGAAGATTTTTTTTTTTTTATGGAAGCGTTGAACAGAGGCTGTCCCTGAGCGATATGATCTTTGGAGAGTACAAAACCCACACAGAGGATGCCTGTTTTCAATCTGCTTGTGAAAATTATCAGAGATCGCAAAGAAAGGAATATACGATAACAACAAGAAAAGAAAGAAAGTAATAAAGGACTATCTGGATTGAACTGGATAAAACTGTCTAATTAAAACAGTAATATAAGTGATGTTTGGACTCGTTCGGAGTTTTGGACTCGTGCGGAGCTTGATGTATGGGTACCCCCAACAAAATTTAAAATTTGGCTGTATAATTTGGAACTAATGTGATTTGGATAATGTGATGTGATTGGCCTGTTAATAAAAATTATTATTATTATTATTATTTTTTTTAAAGCCTCTGAAGGAGCCTCCGAAATCCCTCCAGCCAGCTGTTCGGCGGATAATGAAACAGCGCATGGAGCGGCAGCGCGAGCCTGAGAATATCACAACAGGAGCATGGCAGGCCACGTGGGAACATCTACAACACTTAAAATATAAATTCAGGGACATCAAATGAAATCTGGGGACATTCTGGGGACGGATTTTGTCCGGGGACAGATTTGTAAATCCGGGGACGTCTGGTAACTGTAGTATAAGCCCCCTATGCTCAACAGGCGGTACCACACTTCTAAAAGATAAAGAAGCTATTGCATTGTGCTGGAAAGAACATTACCAGCAACTCCTTAACTGCAACTCCCCTCTCACAAATCACACAAAAACAAATTAGAGATGAGCTTGCAGCATCTCCAAATCTGGGAGAGTTGTGTACAGCTATTAATCAAATGAAAGCCAGCGGATCTGATGGGATACCTGCTGAAGTGTCAGGAACGTCCCTTCCCAGAGCGACAGTGAGGATTCTGAAGAGGAGGGGTGGCAGGCTGGGGAAAACAAAGGCTTGCTTCCTTCCCATACTGAGGGTGATGCAAACCCCTCCTGTCCTGGAATGCAGACTGTAAATTCCTAATATAGCATAGGTCAGACAGAAGCAGGTTTAGAGGGACTGCAGCCTTTAGACATCGTTCCAAGTATGGAGGAGATGGCTCCAGAGGGGGCTGGACAAACTGCCCCTGAGTCCCCATGGACACGGCGAAGGAATAGGGTCTAGGTTTGGTGTCAGTCCAACAGGAGAAGGAGCGGCCGATGGAGGATATCCTGTTGGAGGAGGACCCACCCTTTAGTGAGCTTAACATCGTAACAGATGATTGAGTTGTGAGCTCGGACTTAAACTACTGTGTAAGGTAAAGGTAAAGGGACCCCTGACCATTAGGTCCAGTCGTGGCCGATTCTGGGGTTGTGGCGCTCATCTCGCTTTATTCACCGAGGAAGCTGGCGTACAGCTTCTGGGTCATGTGGCCAGCATGACTAAGCCGCTTCTGACGAACCAGAGCAGCGCATGGAAACGCTGTTTACCTTCCCACTGGAGCAGTACCTATTTATCTACTTGAACTTGACATGTGGAAATTATTGAAGCATCTTGTCTCTCCGCTGCAGAAAAAGCTCCTTTTAATAATAATAATAATAATAATAAATTTTATTTATATCCCGCCCTCCCCAGCCAAAGCCAGGCTCAGGGCGGCTAACAACAAACAAATAATCAAACAATCAAATAATCCAACATTCTAAAACATTTCATTATAAAAATTAATTAAAATCAAATTAATGGCAACCGTTAAGCAAAGTTCTGTGCAGGTTGCCAGAGGAGGGAGTCAGGCTGGGCCCTGACCAAAGGCCTGGTGGAACAACTCTGTCTTGCAGGCCTTGCGGAAAGATGTCAGGTCCCGCAGGGCCCTAGTCTCTTGTGACAGAGCGTTCCACCAGATTGGAGCCGCAGCCGAGAAAGCCCTGGCTCTAGTTGAGGCCAGCCTAACCTCTCTGAGGCCTGGGACCTTCAGGATGTTTTTATTTGCAGACCGTAGGTTCCTCTGTGGGGCATACCAGGAGAGGCGGTCCCGTAGGTACGAGGGTCCTAGGCCGTATAGGGCTTTAAAGGTTAAAACCAGCACCTTAAACCTGATCCTGTACTCCACCGGGAGCCAGTGCAGCTGGTATAGTACCGGATGAATGTGATCTCGCAGCGAAGACCCCATAAGGAGTCTCGCCGCGGCATTCTGCACCCGCTGGAGTTTCTGGGTCAGTCTCAAGGGCAGCCCCACGTAGAGCGAGTTACAATAATCCAGTCTGGAGGTGACCGTCGCGTGGATCACAGTGGCTAGGTCAGGGCGAGAGAGATAAGGGGCCAACTGCTTAGCTTGGCGGAGATGAAAAAATGCCGCCTTTGTTATAGCTGTAATCTGCGCCTCCATAGAGAGGGAGGTATCGAAGATTACGCCCAAACTCTTAACGGACGGTGCTGGCACTAATTGCACCCCCGCAAGAGATGGGAGTTGCCCCCCCAATCCCATATCGTCCCTTCCCAGCCAGAGGACCTCTGTCTTCGAAGGATTTAACTTCAACCGGCTTCCACGTAACCATCCAGCCACAGCTTCCAAACATCTGGTCAGTGTGTCTGGGGCCGAGTCAGGATGGCCATCCATCAACAGATAGGGTTGGGTGTCATCGGCATACTGATGGCAACCCAGCCCAAAACTCCGGACAAGCTGGGTGAGGGGGCGCATAAAGATGTTAAAAAGCATCGGGGAGAGTATTGCACCCTGAGGCACTCCACACACCAAGGAGTGGCGGGATGACAATTCCCCCCCAAGCGCCACCCTCTGTCCCCGACCGGAGAGAAACGAGCGCAGCCATTGAAGGATTGTGCCCTGGATCCCCACGTCGGCAAGGCGGTGGTCCAGGAGTTCGTGATCAACCATGTCGAAGGCTGCTGACAGGTCTAGAAGAATCAGCAGCCCCGACCCGCCTCGATCCAGCTGCCTGCGGAGATCATCTGTTAGGGCGACCAGAGCCGTCTCGGTCCCATGACCAGCGCGGAAGCCAGACTGGAATGGATCCAGAGCCGATGTTTCATCCAGAAACCTACCAAGCTGTTCAGCAACCGCTCTCTCAATCACCTTACCCAGGAATGGAAGATTCGAAACCGGGCGGTAATTGGATAGATCTAAGGGATCTAATGATGTTTTCTTTAAGAGCGGGCGCACCACTGCCTCCTTCAATTCCCCTGGAAATATCCCGGTGCCAAGGGACAAATTGATGATATCCCCCAGGGGGGCCCGCACCTCGTCTGGACACGCTCTAATCAGCCAAGACGGGCACGGGTCAAGAGGACAGGTGGTGGGCTTTCCAGCTCGGAGGAGTCTGTCCACATCGGCTGGGGATATCTGATCAAAGTGGTCCAATACTGGACCCGAGGACAGTCGAGGGGCCTCCAGTTCCTTTATTGTATCCAAATTGGCAGGGAGGTCATGGCGGAGCAACAGGACCTTCTCCGCAAAAAAGCTCGCAAATGCCTCACAGCTGTGTGTCAGATTGTTATTTAAATTTGGCTGTCCTTCAAGGGACGTTAAAGACCTAATTATACTAAATAATTGCGCCGGGCGAGAGCTAGCGGATGCAATGGAGGCCGAGAAGTAAGACTTCTTAGCGGCCTTCACCGCCATCTCATAGGTTTTCATAAAAACCCTATAAGATGTTCTTGAGGCTCCGTCACGGGCACCCCGCCATACTCGCTCTAGCCGTCTGAGGTCCCGCTTCATTTTCCGAAGCTCCTCGGTAAACCAGGGAGCCCGGTTTCTGCGGAGTCGCAGAGGGCGCTTAGGTGCGATCTCATCTATGGCTGCCAGGAGCTGGGTATTCCAGCCCTCAACAAGCTCAGTCAATGAGTCACCAGGGGGAGCAAGGTCCCGCAAGGCTTGACGGAATCTATCAGGGTCCATCAGCCTCTGCGGGCGAGCCCAAATCGGCTCGCCACCTAAGCAGGGTGGGGGTGGAAAGTCAATCCTGGCTTTCAGAGCGTAGTGATCAGACCATGGCACCTTAATTGAAGGAGACATGATCACATCTATACCTACGCCAAAGATCAAATCCAGCGTGTGGCCTGCTTGATGTGTGGGGCCTGAAACAAACTGGGAGAGCCCTAGTGTTGCCATGGAAGACACCAGGTCCAGAGCCTGTGAGGAGGGAGTGGCATCAGCATGGATGTTGAAGTCCCCCAATACCAATAGGTTAGGGAACTCCAAGGCCCAGCCGGCCACCGCCTCCAGCAGGCCTGACAGGGTGGCTGCTGGTGCGCTAGGTGGCCGGTACACCAGCCAGACAGCCAAGCTCACCTCAGAGCCCCACACTAGGCCAACACATTCAATGCCGGGGATCGATGGCGATGGTAGAGCCCTGAAAGGACAATCTTCCCGGATTAATAATGCCACCCCTCCCCCCCGGCCCACAGTCCGTGACTGGTGGAGGACGGAGAAACCCGGGGGCGCCATCTCTCGTAAGGTAACTGTTGCCCCTTCGCGTACCCAGGTCTCCGTCACACAAGCCAGGTCGACCCCCTGCGAGGTAAAGAAATCTCACAGAGTGGCGGTTTTGTTGCCTATAGACCTGGCATTGCACAACACCAGTGACGGAGGTGAGTAATCCTTGCTCACCCTACCCTCGTCCCTCGGGATGGGGCGCAGATTGGAAGGGGTACGAGCATATCCGTATCTCGATCCCCTTCGCCTATAACATCTGCCCCCACCACCATACCTCCCTCGCCCCTCCACGGTAGCAATCCCAAGCCTCATACAAGCCTCCATTTACAAAATAGCAAAACAAACCAAACTGAAAACAATTCTACCTAAACAAAACCAATCCCCACCCCAAACCACAATAAAACGGAACAAAATAAAAATACATAGATAAAAACCACTGTTCACGGTGGTACAATAAAGTAAAAAGTAAAAACACCTTTAAAACACTTTAAAATATATAAAAACATTTTTAACATTTGCTGCAGCAGCACCAGTGTCCTTAAAACTGTAGCGGAGGTGAGTCTGGGCCCCGCCCCTAGGCCAGGTGGAATCAGCCTGAAGAGGGAGCGGCCTTCCCCAACACTCACGGTGCAGCAGCAGCGATGTCCCAGTGCCCCAATGAGGCCTCCCAAAGCTGTGGCGAAGGTGAGTCCGGGCCCCGCCCCCTAGGCCTGGTGGAGTTAGCCTGAGGAGGGAGCGGCCCTCCCCAACACTCACGGTGCAGCAGCAGCTGCAAAAGAGCAGCGAGGTCGAGACGCCGGTGCGGGACGCCATTTTCTACGCCCGAGAAGCGCAGCCTCAAGCTTGTCCGACATAGCGGTAGACTCCAAAAGAATAAGAAATCAGGATTTAATTGGCGATACAAAGCAAGAAAAAAGTTTACTAACGATTCAGAAGCAGCGGGGTGCTAAAAAGGAGGTCAGCCCCGTCTGGGATTTTATTTATATGCAAGAAGTACCCACAGAATGGAAGAAACAGTGAGTTATCCTAAAATGGAACATTTGATTCAAAATAAACACTTTACTTTACCTAAGAAGGTGGATTTAATGCAGGAAGGGGTGAAAGCCCTTACTAAGGGATTTTTTCTTTGTCTTCTTGGTGAATTTCTGGGACTGCGGGAAGAGAATCTTCCCTGTAACTTTTACTTTCGATTTTAATGAACTGCGTAGTCAATTGTTAAGCCTCTTTGATATACTGTTTATTTCTGTATATGCCAAAGCAGCGTTGTGGAGAACTACCAAGCCCAAACTAATTGACCGATTTTTTATTTTTTGTTGATTTCTCTAATTTTTCCTTTTGAAGAAAGCTGAGTGGGGTGAAGAAATTATTTACCCACTCCCCCCCCCCCCCGCTTCTGACTTTGACGACGTGGAGGCTGAAATGTTTAGACTGATCATTTCCATACTTTGTGGTGCCAGAATGTGTTTTTAAAGACGAACTAGGCTGGATTATTATATTTATTTTATTTTATTTTATTTTCCTTTTTTAAATAAAAATCCTTCTCAGGTTCTGCTGCTTTGGTGAAGAAAAAGTTGACTGTGATTATTTACTCCCCCGTCTCCCCTTTATTACTATTTTTATTTTCTCTTTGATACTTAATTTTCTGTGCTTGATTTCTCCCTTTTCTCCCCTCCCCCACTTCTCTTTCTTTCTTTTTCCCCCTTTGTTCCTTTTAATGTTTTTTGTTTTGTCTTTCTGTCTGTCCTTTTCTCTACTCCTTTTTTTTCCTCTTTTCTTTTTTCTGATTTTTTGCTTTTCTTGCTTTTTACTGCCAATTTTGGTATTTTTTTATCTTTCTTTTTATTTTTTATTTTTATCGGACTGTTGGAATCTCAATTAAAAAATTGGATTGGCCAGACAAGTGGCGGAAGAGTTTTCTTCTTTTTAATATTTTAAGCAGCAGGACCAGTAGGATCGGAAGAAGAAGAGAGGGACAGTAAAGAAGAAGAGGAAGAAGAAAAAGAAGAAGAAAAAGAAGAAGAAGAAGATATAAGACTTTTATATTTTTGTTGGTAAAAAGAAACACAAAATGGCACTGAAATTATGGACCTGGAATGTTAATGGAATGAACGACAAAAAGAAACGCAATACAATTGAACATTTTTTGAAGAAAAATAATTTGGATATTATTTGTTTACAAGAAACTCATGTGGCGAGAAGACATAGAAAGGTACTGATTAATAAAAAAAATGGGGAATGAATTCATATCATCTGACAGAAGCAGGAAGAGAGGAGTGGTTTTGTATATAAAAAATAAACTCGAGGCTCAGCAGATTTTTAAAGATGAAGAAGGAAGAGTAATTGCAGTACAAGTTATATGGCAGGGTGAAAAACTGATAATAGTCGGGGTATACGCACTGAATGGAAATAAAACTGGATTTTATAAAGACTTAGAGGGGAAAAAATTGAATATGTGGATCAGAAAATTATAATAATGGGTGACATGAATGGAGTAGTGTCAATGGAAATGGATAGGTTGAGAACAAATGGAAAATCAAAGGAAGGAAAATTACCTAAGACTTTTTTTTCTATGACTGAGAATTGTAATCTGATAGATGTTTGGAGATTAAGACACCCATTAGATAAACAATTTACTTATTTCTCAGAACCAAACCAATCAATGTCAATAATAGCTTATGTTTGGCTTTCCAGTGAATTAACACCAAGATTGTTAAAAATAGAAATACAACCAAAGATACTTTCGGATCACAATGCAATAAAGTGTGTAATAAAAGGAATAGAGGAGAAATCCTTTCGATGGAGAGTAAATGAGAGCTTATTTGATGATCAAAAAATAATTGAGAAAGCACAGAAGAATTTAGCAGACTACTTTGTAAATAATTGTAATAAAGGTACAAAAATGAGCACAGTATGGGATGCCAGCAAAGCAATAATGCGAGGGTTTTTTATACAGCAGAATACCATCAAAAATAAATTTAGGGAAAAGGGGAGAAAAGAAATACTAAAACAAATAATGGAAAATGATAAGAAATTAATTAATAGTCCAAACAGTGTGAAAATAAAACAGAATATTAAAATATTACAAACCCAATTTGCAATGATAATAAATAAATAAGTAGAATGGAATATTAAAAGAATGAGGCAAAAGAACTTTGAACATGCTAATAAATCTGGAAAGTGGCTGGCATGGCAGATTAAAAGGAGAAAGGAACAGAATACAATTAATAAGATTATACTAGAAGGTGTCAGGGAAAGGGAGGCAGCTAGAGAGAGGAGGGGGGATGGAGGCACTTACTGAGAGCCGAAAGAACTCTTTAGTAGCCTGTCTTCCGACTTGGAAGGAGAAATAGGGAGGGGTCAACCAGTCCCCGGCACTAGCTAGTCACAGAACAAAGGAAGTAGGAGGCGTGCCTTGCCTCGATGGGCATGCTGGTCAAAAAGACGTCACAAAGATTCAGAAGAGACAACTGATTGATTAGCATGGAAAGTCCTCCCCCTTCTTTTGGTGGGCATCTCTTTAGGCTCCCGTAGGGATTTTTTGAAACTGGATTCTATCCAAACGCGATTCCTTAGAGCCATCCTTAGGATTCCCCCCTCGGTAGCGGGTGCGGTTATGAGATTAGAAGTCGGCTGGCAAGCTGTACGGTATGTGGCCTTGAAGACGAAGCTCTGGCTATGGCTCAAGCTTTGTTTTAAACCAGTGGGTATTGCCCCCTTGATATTGAGGGATGATTTCCAATCATCGTGGGAAAGGGAGGTCATTAATGAGGTTCAATCCTGCGGATTGTCTCTCCTTTACTTTGAGTCCATGACGTACAATCAAGCTAGAGCTGTGATCTCCCGGAGACTGAGTGACATTGCCAGACAAGAGGACATAGCCCAGGTAAAACCAGGGATGTTCCTAGGGGACCAGATTTATCGGACCATACCAACCCCCTACCTTGCAGAAATCCACTATGTGGAATACCGTAGACTTCTTACAGCGGCTAGATTAAATGTCCTTGACTCTGCGATATTGTGGGGAAGGTACAGGGGAGTACCATACGCCCAGAGAACCTGTCATTGTGCCATGGGTGTGGTTGAGTCCACCGAACACATTCTCTTGACTTGCCCTTCTTATGCAGAGCTTAGACAAAATTTTATAGACCCACTCTTATGTCAATTCAGCTTCCTACCCGGAGAAAACCAGGTTTTACACTTGCTGAATAACACCACTAGAGCTATACCTTCCTTGGTGGCCAAATTTCTCTTCTTAGCTTTTAAGCGTCGCAAGACTATAATTGACTGTATTGATATGGGGCTATCTGTTTAGCCCATTTTAGTGTTGGCTAAGTTTTAAAATCTTCCTGGATGTTTTTAACTGTGTATTGACAAAATGTACTTTTTTTCTGACTGACGGTCGAATAAAAATGATGATGATGATGATTAGCATGGACGCGTTTGTTTGAACTCCTGTATTTGCTTTTGAACTTTTAGTAATAAATCTACCAGACAGAAATGGCTCGGTGCCTGGAACGTTATCTTTACTAGCTGGCAGCAAACACACCCGTTACAGCTTGTCTCTTCTCAACTGCTGCTGGAAGCTAGTGATGGAAAGCAGAAAGCCCCACGATGGAGAAGGAAATTTCTGAGCTGAGAAAAAAAAATGTGGGGCTTAAGGCTCGTGCTTCGGACTTGCAATCTCGTCTTCTGGAAGCCAGGGCTGCGCAGCAAGGAGCCACAGGTGGGCAATTCGCAGGGGGCAAGTCTGCATGGGTGGAAATTTTTAATGGAGATCCTGGAGCTTATCTGGCGCAGGAGAAAGGAGCGGAACCACCGTATAACAGTGCCCTCAGCTCCCAGCCCCTCTAGACGGTCCAGAAGGATGTTATGGTCGATGGCGTCAAAGGCCGCTGAGAGATCCAGCAGAACTAGGAAACAGCTCTCACCTTTGTCCCTAGCCCGCCGGAGATCATCGACCAGCGCGACCAAGGCAGTTTCAGTCCCATGGTGAGGCCTGAATCCTGATTGGAAGGGATCCAAATGGTCCGCATCCTCCAGGCGTGCTTGGAGTTGTTCGGCAACCACCCGCTCAATCACCTTGCCCAAGAATGGTAAATTTGAGACTGGGCGATAGTTGGCCAAATTGGCTGGGTCTAAAGATGTTTTTTTAAGAAGCGGTTTAATGACCGCCTCTTTCAGCGGGTCTGGGAAGGCTCCTTCACAGAGGGAAGCATTCACCACTCCACAGAGCCCATCGCCCAGCCCTTCCCGGCTTTTATCAGCCAGAATGGGCAAGGATCAAGGAGACAGGTGGTCGGTTTCACTTGTCCAAGCAGCCTGTCCACATCCTCAGAGGTAACAGATTGGAATTGATCCCATGTAACAGTACTAGACAGAACTCTAGCACTCTCCCGCCCTGGCCCTGCTCCCACGGCGGTGTCTACCTCCTTCTGAATCTGAGCGACTTTATCTGCAAAAAACTTTGCAAAAGCATTGCAGGAGATCTTGGGGTCCCTACCAGGCCCCGGTGGTGCAGGTGGTTCCGATAGATTGCGAACCACCTGAAAAAGTCTCCTGCTGCTGTTTTCTGCAGATGCAATGGAGGCAACGAAGAAGGCCCTCTTCGCCGTCGCCATTTACATTTGGTAGGCTCGATGTTGAGCTCTAGCCCGTGTCCGGTCTGATTCAGAGTGAGTTTTCCGCCACGGGCACTCTAGCCGTCTCAATTATTGTTTCATCGCCCTCAGCTCCGGGGAAAACCACGGGGCTGTCCGGGCTCCATGCAATTGGAGAGGGCGCTTCAGAGCCAGGCAGTCGATAACCCTGGTTAATTCCGCATTCCAGCGGGCCACCAGGGAATCAGCTGAAAGGCCATCAACATGGGATAAAGCATCCCCTACTACTCTCTGGAAACCAGTTGGATCCATTAAGTAGCGGGGGCGGACCATCCAAATCGGTCCCACCTCCCTGCAGAGGGGAAGGGTCGCAGAGAAGTCCAGTCGCACCAGGAAGTGATCTGACCATGGCACTTCTTTTGTTTCGCTTTTAGTTAGTGTCAGATCACCAACATCCGTAGAGGTAAACACCAAGTCTAAGGCATGTCCGCGGCTATGAGTTGGGCCAAACATATTCAGGGAGAGCCCCATGGAGGCCATGCTTTCCACAAAGTCCCAAGTAGCCCCTTGTAAGGTCATGTCGGCATGGATGTTAAAATCCCCCAGGACAACCAAGCTAGGTGTCTCCAGGAGCATAGCCGCCACGACCTGAAGCAGCTCGGGCAAGGAATCCTTGGTGCTGCGGGGAGGTCGGTACACCAATAGGAATCCTGTACTGCCCCTATTGCCCAACTTCCAGAACATGCACTCAGAGAACTGGGTTTTCCCAATAGGATGCCTGGTGCAGACTAATGACTTCCTAAAAATCACTGCGACCCCCCCTCCCCGCCCACATGACCTGGGTTGCTGTGCATAAGTGAAACCTGGTGGGCAAGCAGCGGCAAGGACAGGCCCATCTGCTTCATCCAACCAGGTCTCTGTCACACATGCCAGGTCAAATCCTCCATCCACAATCAGGTTGTGGATAGCAGTGGTTTTATTCATCATTGACCTGGCATTGCACAGCAACACTTTCAGGTCACGTGGGTTTCCCTTGCTGATTCCAGTATCCTTCCGGTCAGGACCAGACCTGGAGGAAGGGATAGTCCTCAAACAACGACTAACCCTGTCTCCTCGGTAATGACATATTCATATCGGTATTGGAAGTCTTCTTAAGATCAATAAAGAAGAATTAGTTAATAAAGGGAATTTCAGTTGGTCGAAATGAGTACAAAGTGAAAGCCTTTGCCGATGACTTGGTATTAACAGTTGAAGAGCCAATCACAAGTGTTAAAGAAGTATTAGAGGAGATAGAACAGTTTGGGCAGGTGGCAGTTTTTAAAGTGAACAAAAAGAAAGCTAAGATACTAGTTAAAAACATGAAACAGGACCTGGCAGAAATATTGCAGCAACAAATAGTTATAGAAGTTGTTAAAAGAGTTAAGTATTTGCGAATTTGGTTAACTCCTAAAAATATTGATCTTTTCCAAAATAATTATACACTGGCGTGTAATAGGGTTAAAAGAGATCTAGAAATATGGGGAAGGATGAAGTTATCATTTTGGGGAAGGATTTCAGCTATAAAGATGAATGTGCTACCAAAGCTGTTATTTTTGTTTCAGACAATTCCAATAATCAGAGGGGCAGTAATATTTAAAGAGTGGCAAAAAACAATTTCAAGGTATATCTGTCAGGGAAAGAAGCCGAGAATTCAGTTTAAGTTATTAACAGACGCTAAAGAAAGAGGAGGCTTCGCCCTGCCAGATTTGAAATTGTATTATGAAGCATCGTGCCTCTGTTGGTTGAAGGAATGGATGAAAATAGAAAATACGGAATTGCTGGATTTAGAAGGTTATGATAATAGATTTGGGTGGCACACATATTTATGGTATAATAAGACAAAAGTCCACAAAGGATTTGGAAGCCATATATTTCGAAGATCTCTAATAGAAATTTGGGATAGGTATAAAAACCTATTGGAACGAAAAAACACCACATTGGTTATTCCCATTAGAAGCGATGAGTGTGAAAAAGGTCAATATGAGTGGGAAATGGATAACATATGGGAAATTAATATATATGGAAGGAAGTAAATGGAAAATGAAACCATATGAAGAAATTAAAGAATATGTTAATGATTGGTTACATTATCGCCAGGTCAATGAAATGTTTAAACAGGACTCTAAAGAAAAAGGATTTGATGAAAGTGGATCAAAGTTTGAATTAGACGACTTCCTGTTTCCAGCGGTGGAAAATGGCGGCTCCCACACGATCGGACTTCAGCTGTTCCGATAATTCAGGTCTGATATGGGGGTAATTAGCCCTGGCAGCCTCCCCAGGGCAGGGGAGGACTGTCTCGATGACTCGCGGTTTGCCCCAGATTGCCGATGTGGCAGACGGCAGGTGCACTGGGTCACGGAGCAAGGGATGGACTGACACTCCTGCGACGCCACCCCATAGCCGGACGCATCTGTTTGGGAAAATATAAAGATTTGAAAAACAAACAGATACGCTCTGAACTGACGAAGCTGGGGAAAAACCTGCAGAATGTACAGTCTCTGGTGCAAAGGATCAAACTTCAAAGAGATCCTCATCATGATGTTTGGAATCTGGAGGGGCTTGGTATGTTTTTTCTTTTCCCTCTAACATTAACAATCCGTATGGTATGCCAAGCCTCATTAAGAACCTAAATTGCTCTTCAAAAAGTGAGTACAGATGGACTTTCATATATAATTGGGACCTATCCGCAGCCGCTTTTCTTCTAAGATTTGAAATGCCTGTTAAAGACGAGAACAAAGAACAAAAATGGCATCTACCCACCGCGCACTTATGGAATATATGAAATACTTCCCTGATTAAGAGAAACAGGAGCTAACTGATGGTTGGTTATAAAGACTGGAAATAATATTATATATACAACTGTTTGCAAAAAGAAGTTTTTTACTATGAGCGAGAGAGAGGGCTAAATGGATGTCTGGCAGCCCCCCTCTAGGGCCCGAAGGGGGGATTGGGTGGATTCCAAAGGCCAATTGTTAACTGTCTGATATATGGCTACATTGCAAACAGTCTGCTTAAGAATAAATCAACAAGGAGTTTCAAAAGGAGGTTTCTCTCTGTTTCTTTAATAACACCTGGACGGGAAAGATTAACGATTTGGGAGCTGCCAAAATAACAATTTTCGAAGAGCCGGACAGAACTCTGAATTTGGATGCAATTAAATGAAGCGGTGCGATGGAAAAACTAAAACAGCTGAAAAAGTACAATATACGGACAAATCTGCACTCCATAGGGGGGTAGGAAGTATCTGTTTTCTGACATGAATGAGGATCACATAACCAGAGTCAAAACGTGGAGGAAAAAATCGGATATGGAATTATGAAAAACATTTATGATGATGAGAGGCAGGACTATGATGTTGAAAGCGCTTCGGAATTCAGACCGTGGGAAGTAAAAAAAACAAACCTATTACAATTTGGAAGACTATTGGACTTTTTATTTTAGTTTTTTATTTTTATTGGATTTGATTTGATATGTTAATTAGATGTTTTTATTGGAAAATTAATAAACACTTTTTAAAAAAACCAACAAAGTTTGAATTAGAGATATTAAGTAATGATTCTAAAATTTTGTCTAAAATGTATAAATTGCTGCTTGAATGGCATTTGAAGGACGAGGAGGTTAAGTCGGTTATGATTCACTGGGCCAAAGATTTTGGGTATAATATACAGCTGAGTGACTGGGTAAAATTATGGAAAGAAGGTTTAAAATTTACTGCATGCAATGCCCTAAAAGAAAATGTGATGAAAATGATGTATAGATGGTATATTACACCTGTTAAGTTAGCGAAAATGTATAAAGTCAGTAATAAATGTTGGAAATGTAAAGAAAAAAAGGGAACATTTTATCACATGTGGTGGGAATGCAAAAAGGTGAAATGCTTCTGGGAGATGATATATAATGAGTTGAAAAAAATGTTGAAATATACATTTATAAAGAAACGAGAAGCATTTTTACTGGGTATTGTTGGGAGTGATATAAATAGAAAAGAATGTAAGCTCTTTTTATATGCAATAACAGCAGTAAGAATATTATTAGCCCAAAAATGGAAGCAAGAAGAACTACCGACGATTGAAGAATGGAGGATGAAGTTAATGGACTATGCAGAATTAGATAAATTAACAGGAAGAATTCGAAACCGGCGGGACCAGAAATTCACAGAAGACTGGAGTAAATTTACGGACTATTTGAAAAGTATTTGTGAAGACCAGACGACGTTTGTAGGTTTGCAAGAAGTTCTGTGAGGAGAAATATTGGAAATATTGCAAAAATAGATAAGGGAAAGGATAATTTGTTAAGAGACTTAAAGGCAATATAAAGTTAAGAAATGTATAAGAAGTGGACAAAACGGTGGATTATCAGAGGTGCTGATGGAAGTCTAAAAAGATTGTATAAGTGATAAGTTTCGTGGTGCATTTTATAATTTATATGTTAAAATCAGTAAAAATTATTATTAAAAAAAAGGAAATTATTGAAGCATCGTTTTATTAGCTGCAGCCGGCAAAATTCTTGCAAGGATCTTAGCAAACCATCTCCTAACTATATCAGAGGATACTCTTCCTGAATCCCAAAATTGTTTTCAACCTTCTAGAGCAGCCATGACCATAGAATCATAGAATCATAGAATCAGAATCATAGAATCATAGAGTTGGAAGAGACCACAAGGGCCATCGAGTCCAACCCCCTGCGAAGCAGGAAACACCATCAGAGCACTCCTGACATATGGTTGTCAAGCCTCTGCTTAAAGACCTCCAAAGAAGGAGACTCCACCACACTCCTTGGCAGCAAATTCCACTGTTGAACAGCTCTTACTGTCAGGAAGTTCTTCCTAATGTTTAGGTGGAATCTTCTTTCTTGTAGTTTGGATCCATTGCTCCGTGTCCGCTTCTCTGGAGCAGCAGAAAACAACCTTTCTCCCTCCTCTATGTGACATCCTTTTATATATTTGAACATGGCTATCATATCACCCCTTAACCTCCTCTTCTCCAGGCTAAACATGCCCAGCTCCCTTAGCCGTTCCTCATAAGGCATCGTTTCCAGACCTTTGACCATTTTGGTTGCCCTCCTCTGGATACGTTCCAGTTTGTCAGTGTCCTTCTTGAACTGTGGTGCCCAGAACTGGACACAGTACTCCAGGTGAGGTCTGACCAGAGCAGAATACAGTGGCACTATTACTTCCCTTGATCTAGATGCTATACTCCTATTGATGCAGCCCAGAATTGCATTGGCTTTTTTAGCTGCCGCGTCACACTGTTGGCTCATGTCAAGTTTGTGGTCAACCAAGACTCCTAGATCCTTTTCACATGTACTGCTCTCAAGCCAGGTGTCCCCCATCTTGTATTTGTGCCTCTCATTTTTTTTGCCCAAGTGCAATACTTTACATTTCTCCCTGTTAAAATTCATCTTGTTTGTTTTGGCCCGGTTCTCTAATCTGTCAAGGTCGTTTTGAAGTGTGATCCTGTCCTCCGGGGTGTTAGCCACCCCTCCCAGTTTGGTGTCATCTGCAAATTTGATCAGGATGCCCTTGAGTCCATCATCCAAGTCGTTGATAAAGATGTTGAATAAGACCGGGCCCAAGACAGAACCCTGTGGCACCCCACTAGTCACTCTTCTCCAGGATGAAGAGGAACCATTGATGAGCACCCTTTGGGTTCGGTCAGTCAGCCAGTTACAAATCCACTGAGTGGTAGCATAGTCAAGACCGCATTTTACCAGCTTCTTTACAAGAATATCATGGGGCACCTTGTCAAATGCCTTGCTGAAATCAAGGTAGGCTACATCCACTGCGTTCCCTTCATCTACCAGGCTTGTAATTCTGTCAAAAAACAAGATCAGGTTAGTCTGACATGTCTTATTTTTCAGAAATCCATGCTGACTATTGGTGATCACAGCATTCCTTTCTAGGTGCTCACAGACTGTTTGCTTAATGATCTGCTCCAGAATCTTCCCTGGTATTGATGTCAGACTGACTGGGTGGTAATTATTTGGGTCCTCTCTTTTCCCCTTTTTGAAAATAGGGACAACATTTGCCCTCCTCCAGTCTGCCGGGACTTCGCCTGTTCTCCAGGAATTCTCAAAGATGACTGCCAGTGGTTCTGAGATCACATCTGCCAGTTCTTTTAATACTCTTGGATGCAGTTCATCTGGCCCTGGAGACTTGAATACATCTAAACTAGCCAAGTATTCTTGTACTATCTCCTTAGTTATTCTGGGCTGTGTTTCCTTTGCTGAATCATTTGCTCCAAATTCTTCAGGTTGGGCATTGTTTTCTTTATCGGAGAAGACTGAGGCAAAGAAGGCATTGAGGAGTTCAGCCCTTTCTGTGTCCCCTGTTTGCATTTCACCATCTTCTCCTCTGAGTGACCCCACTGTTTCTTTGTTCTTCCTTTTGCTACGAACATACCCATAAAAGCCTTTTTGGTTGCTTTTAACCTCTCTAGCAAGCCTGAGTTCATTCTGTGCTTTAGCTTTTCTGACTTTGTGTCTACACGTGCTGGCTATTTGTTTGAATTCCTCTTTGGTGGTTTCCCCCCTTTTCCATTTTTTGTACACATCCTTTTTTAATCTTAACTCAGTTAAAAGTTCTTTAGATAGCCACCCTGGCTTCTTTAGGCACTTTCCATGTTTCCGTCTCATTGGTATTGCCTGACGTTGTGCTTTTAGTATCTCCCTCTTAACAAACTCCCAGCCATCATGAACTCCCTTTCCTTTTAGTATTACTGTCCATGGGATCTCACCCAGCACTTCCCTAAGTTTTATGAAGTCGGCTTTCTTAAAGTCCAGAAATTGAGTCCTAGTATGCTTGGCTGCTCCTTTCCGCTCTATAGTAAACTTCAGAAGAGCATGATCACTTGCGCCTAATGATCCTTCCACTTCTACCCCACTAACCAGGTCATCAACATTGGTTAGGACCAGATCTAAAATGGCTGTTCCTCTTGTTGCTTCTCCCACTTTCTGGACAATGAAGTTGTCTGCAAGGCCAGTGAGGAATCTGTTTGACCTTATACTCTTGGCTGAGTTTGACATCCAACAAATATCCGGGTAATTGAAGTCCCCCGTTACTACTATCTCCCTTCCTTTTGCATGCTTGGCCATCTGTTCCAGGAAGGCGTCATCTATGTCCTCCGTTTGGCCCTGACAATAGTAAACTCCCACAATGAGGTCACTGTTATTCGTCTCTCCCTTAATTTTGACCCAAATGCTCTCACTTTGGCTTTGAGGTTCTAAATCTTGGATCTCTTCACAGGTATACACATCCCTGACATATAACGCCACTCCTCCTCCTTTCTTGTCTGGTCTGTTTCTCTGAAATAGATTGTATCTTTGAGGAGAACCTGAGCTTACAGGGTTAAACAGCTCAGAGTGTACGCTCTGCCTACTGTTGGGAGGGGGGAACTTCTGCGTCATTTCCGAGAGCCTCAAGCCTTTGTTCTCTCTCTCTACTTTCGCTTTTGAGGAGAGAGGACGTGTTTTCGCGATGCTGTTCGCTGTGATAGATAATGGATAGTCTGCTGTAAATAAAACTGCTTTTAGCTGCTAAGATCCTGAGTGGACTTTATTTAAGCACACTGAAGAATGCACTGGAGTTTTTGCGGTCTTTCTCTTACCGCTGTCGATCTCTGCTATGCTCAGGAATGTGGACTTTGGAATGCAGAGGCCTGCGATGGGAAGTGTGCCGGACCTCAGACTTATCTGAGCAATAAATCAATCTGCCCGACAGTATCCCCCCATTATTACATTCCAATCGTGGGACTTATCCCACCAGGTTTCAGTGATGCCTATTATGTCATATTTAGTTTGCTGTACCAAGAGCTCAAGCTCATCTTGTTTATTTCCCATGCTTTGCGCATTAGTGTACAGACATTGAAGTCCATTAATCATTCCCCCGTGTCTCTTATTTAAGGATTTTTTCCTCCCACCACTAGGTCTGTGTGCTGTTTGCTCCATTTGGTCTATGACATTTGGATGATCATCTTCATCAATTGATAGACTCCTACCTTCAGGAGCACTGTCTCCCTCCCCTACATTAGTCAGTTTAAAGCCCTCCTGATGAGGTTTCTGAGATTTTTGGCAAAAACATTTCTCCCAACCGTTGTGAGGTGCAGCCCATCGCTTGTCAGAAGTCCATCTTCAAGAAACTGCAGTCCGTGATCTAAGAATCCAAACCGTTCCTGTTTACACCATTTGCGAAGCCAGCTGTTCACTTCCACTATTTTTCCCTCTCTCCCTGGGCCACGTCGTTCAACTGGGAGGACAGATGAGATGACAATTTGTGCATTTAATTGCTTCAATTTCCTGCCCAGAGCCTCGTAGTCTCTTTTGATCTTCTGGAAGCTATTGCTTGCAGTGTCATTGGTTCCCACATGAACCAAGAGGAAGGGGTATTTGTCAGTGGGTTTTATGATTCCTTGCAGTCGTTCAGTTACATCTTGGATCTTAGCCCCGGGGAGACAGCACACTTCCCGAGACATCTTGTCAGGCCCACAGATCACTGCTTCTGTTCCCCTCAGTAGGGAATCCCCTATCACCACTACACGCCTCCTCTTAGGTTTGGTCGGGGTTCTTCCGTGACCTGTCTGTTTCAAGGTCGCCTGCACATTCCCTGAGGACTGACTTTGCTGCTCGTCTTCATATACCTGATCGACTGTAATGAGGGAGAGATCCTCAAATGGAGTCTGCTCTTCATCTTCCATGCTAGGGGAGAGGACCTCAAAGCGATTGTGTATTTCTAAACAATCAGAGCGAACCCTGGGCCTCCTACTTCTTTGAGTCACGTTTCTCCATATATCTGGCTCCTGTGTTGGTGAACTAGCCTCCTTCTCAGGGGAGTCCCCTGTCTCCTCCTTGGTGGAGACGGTGTGCTCTGTTGCTTCCAAGAAGAGCTCCAGCTCTCTAATTCTTTGGAGCGTAGCTACACGTTCCTCCAGTTGCTGGACTTTGTCTTTTAAGAGGGCAATCAACATGCAATTGCTGCAGGTAAAGCTGCCTGCAAACTTGGCCCTCCATATGTTTTGAGACTACAATTCCCATCATCCCTGACCACTGATCCTGTTAGCTAGGGATGATGGGTGTTGTAGTCCCAAAACAGCTGGAGGGCCAAGTTTGGCCATGCCTGTTCTAGAGGGACAGTGGATATGATTTTCACTGCTCAACAGCTTCAAGAAAAATGCAGAGAACAAAACCAACCCCTGTACATGCCATTTATTGACCAGACGAAGGTCTTTGACACTCTAAATTGCCCTGCCCTGTGGACTGTCCTTTTGAAAATTGGCTGCCGAGATAAATTTGTGAACATCCTTTGGCTCCTCCATGATAATATGATGGGAACAATCATGGATAACAATGACTCTCAAAGTGAACCATTCACATTGGGATCAGGTGTTAAACAGGGTTGTGTTATTGTCCCATCTCTATTTATTATCTTCATTGCCATGATCCTACACATTGTCGAAGGGAAACTCCCCACTGGGGTAGAAATCATATATCAAACAGATGGAAAGCTCTTTAATCTGAGTAGGCTGAAAGCAAAGAGTAAGGTTACCATAACTTCCATCACAGAGCTTCAATATGCTGATGACAACATATAGTGTGTGCACACACAGAGGATGACCTCCAGACCATCCTAAATATCTTCACAGAAGCTTACAAAAAGCTTGGCCTATCGCTCAATATCCAAAAAACCAAAGTGCTGCACCAACAAGCACAAAACAACCCTTCCACAGCGCCACCAATCCAACTTAATGGTGTAACGTTGGAAAATGTCACTTTTCCTACCTGGAGAGGACATTGATGCTGATATCCAGCATTGCTTGAGCTCTGCGAGTGCAGCTTTCTCCTGATTGAAGCACAGAGTGTTTGAGAACCGAGACATTCATAGGGAAATCAAAATGCTCATTTACAAAACTACCAACTTTACTGATGCTTGTGAAACATGGACCACTTAAAAATGTCATCTCCAACTCCTTGAAAGATTTCATAAACAGTGTCTCTGAAAAAAATTACATATCATTTGATAAGACTGGCAAACTAATGCCGGTGTATTGGAAGAAGCAAAGATCACCAGAGTCAAAGCAATCAACATCAACTTCGTTGGACTGGTCATGTTGTTCAGATGCCTGATTATTGTCTTCCAAAGCAACTACTCTATTCCCAATTTAAGAATGGAAAGCGAAATACCAGTGGACAACAGAAGAGGTTTGAAGATGCTCTCAATGCAAATCTTAAAAAAATGTAGTAGAAGCACTGATAACTGGGAAACACTGGCCTGTGAGTACTCCAACTGGAGAACAGCCTTTACCAAAGGTGTTGTGGACTTTGAAGAAGCACAAACTCAGGACAAAATGGAGAAATGAGCTAAGAGGAAGGCATGTTTGGCAAACCCTCACCGTGATCAACTCCTGCCTGCTTGTGGGGTTTCCCATTTGGTCATCTGGTCAGCGACCATGAGAAGAGGATGTTTGACTAGATGGGCCATTGGCCTGATCCAGCAGGTTCTTCTTATGTTCCTAAACTGTCGTTTTAGTTGTTATTCCCAAACTGCAGATTTTGGACTTCTCTTTCCCCTAGTAACGTATGGAACCAAATATATGTTTCTGGAATCTGAAGGTCTGTGGACTATTAGCATTTTTGTTTATTTACAAAGTTCATTACTTGCTCTTCACTGTGACAACAATACCACAGTGTGTTATGTAAAAAAGACCTGAACTGCAATGCATATAACAGAACAGTAGGAATATATCATATCACTCTCAACAACCAGAAAATCTAAAACAGGTACAAGAAACATCCAGAAACAAATCATCCAGCTCAGAACTGACTCCAAACTCCTGTTCAGGGCTTCCCAAGCTACACCTGGATAATGCAAGAAATAGAGCAGATGTCATGGCCTGGCTGGAGGCCGAGGAGTGGTGGGAAGCAGCAGCTGGGGAACCCTCAAGGGAAGAAGGCTCAGAGCTCAGGGAGTGGTGGTGGGACAACAATGTGTGGTCAGAGGGAGAAGAGGGAGCAGACTGGGAGGAGGTGGTGTTGGAAGCTGAAGAGGTAACAGGGTTAGTGAGTAGGAGGAGGCTGCTGCAGAGAGCAGTCCAGAATCAGAGGCAGAAGTGGAGCCAGGAGCAGACGGGGGCCAAGAGGCAGAGATCAGGCAAGGCTGCTGAAGAAGCCAGGAAGTCTCTCCCTCCTGCTGTGACCAACTCCCCACCCCCCATTGTCCCAGAACATGCAGAGAAGTGAAAAAAGCAGAGGAGAGATTGGTTGCAAACAGACAAAGGCTCAAATTGCCTGAAAAAAAAAACCCTAGAGAGGAGGGGACTTAGGCAGCTGTGGGAAGGCGGGGACCTTCAGACCTCGCAACCACCTTGTTGGGGCAAGACCTAGTGGGAAGAGTTGATGTGATCACTAGGCCTGCACTGTTTTGGTTTCTTTGAATAAAGAGTTAACTTCACTGACACCAGGTGTTTTATTACTGACGTACTGACTCGGGCTCATGACATCAGGATGCCCCTCCACAACCTTCACAACTCCAGATCCCTGGATTATCTCTTCCAGAAGTTTTGTGCAGATAGAAAATATTGTGGAGGATAGAACAAAACCTCATGCTGTGGAGCTGGCCACTATTTTCCTAACAGCACCTTCTGAAATCTGCCTGTCAGATAGGAGTGGATTCACTACAATGTGTTTTCTGTAACTGCCCTCCCGGACAGGTGACCCAGAAGGGTACCACGGCGGGTTGGGGTCACCAGGGTAGCTGAAACACCTAATGAAGGCTTACCTTGGCCCATTCAGCTTATGTTGCTACAGTAGATCCAGGGCCAGCCCAATATTATGTCTGTGTACAGTAGAGAAAAAATGGCCCAGCTTGGATGTGATGCTCAGCATGAATGACCAAGCATGAATGAATGAACTTGCTGCACAAATGAACAAATGTGCCAGTACTCGAGAGCAAAAATCATGCCCACTTCACTTTTCCTCTGTTATTGCTGCTTACAAGCTGCCCAGGCCTAAGGCATGGTCTGGGCTTGTCATTGTTTCTGAATCGGCTCATGGTTTGTCTCCCCTCCAGACGAACAAATAAAATAACATGTTATTTTTATATTAAACATGCCTTCAAAAGGCATTTGACACATTGCCTCACCAGAGGCTCCTGAGCAACATTAGATGGTTGTTGTCAGGGAAAGGCAGCTAGAGAGGAGGGGGCATGGAAGCACTTACCGAGAGCCTAAAAGCCTTTTTCTAGTTTGTCTTCCGACTCGGAGGGAGAAATAGGGAGGGGCCAGTCAGTCCCCGGAACTAGCTATTCACAGAACAAAGGAAGTAAGAGGCGTGCCCTGCCTCGATGGGCATGCTGGTCGAAAAAAGTCACAAAGATTCAGAAGAGTCAACTGACTGAGAAAGCACGGATGCGTTTGTTTGAATTCCTGTATTTGCTTTTGAACTTCTAGTAATAAATCTACCAGACAGAAATGGCTCGGTGCCTGGAACTTTATCTTTAACTAGCTTGGCAGCAAACACATTCATCACAGTTGTGGGCAGAGGTTTTCAACCTTTTTAGCTGGCAGCTTCTCACCCTTTTTCAAACACCCTCCCTTGTGGAATGTTCCCTCAGCCTCTTCTCTTCTCCCCTCTCCTTGACAGTCCTCTGGGCAGCTGCAGCTGCCGCCCCGGGCTCTGAGCTGCCCCCTCCCTGGAGAGGTGCCTCCTCATGCTGCCCCACAGGGCACCATTCACCTGTAGAGCTTGTAGTCAGGGCTGCTGCAACAAACAGTTGTGCGAGCCTTTGGGAGGCAGAGACACAAGAGGGCATCAGAGGAGGGAGGGAAGGAAAGAGGGACAGAGGTCAGTGTTGCCCACGGCACCCCTGACTATCATTCAGGCCACCCCAGGGTGCCATGGCACACTGGTTGAGGGGGATAAACGACAGGAAGCAGAGAGTAGAATTAAATGAGGCAGTTTTCATAAAAGAGGGATATAAGAAGTAGGGTCTCCCATTCTTCCTAATTGGGACTGGCATACTTTAATGTTTTCACAAATAATCTACAGCAGCCTTTCCAAACCCAATGCCTTCCAGTTTTGCCTCAGGGCTAATCTCCCAGCATCCCTGACCATTGGTCATGCTAGATGGAGTTGATGGGAATTGTCTGGGGAAGGTTCCAACTGACTGCAAAGAGGTCCAAAAGCCTCTCTCACTGACATTAGAAATAAAAGGAGAAGAGAGGAAAATTAGAAGATGGAGAATAAATGAAGCAATTCTGAATGATAACAAAGTTCTGGAAAAGGCCAAATCGATGTTAAAAGAATATTTCGATAATAACTTAAATAAAGAGACAGATATAAATATAGTATGGGACGCTAGTAAGGTGGTAAAAAGAGGCTTTTTCATTCAGCAAAATATAATTCAAAGGAAAGAAAAGCAAAAAAACCTAGAGAAACTTTTAAGGGAAATAAGGGAAAATGAGAAAGATTTGGCCAAAAACCCAAGAAATGAAGCACCAAAAAACAACATCAAGACACTGCAGACGCAACTCTCCATGATCCTGAATTACGAAGTTGAACAAAGAATTAAGAGGATAAGACAAAATTCTTTTGAATTTGCCAATAAACCAGGTAGGCTGCTAGCATGGAAGCTGAAGAAGAGACAGAAGGAAAGAATAATAGAAAAAATAATGGAGGTTGGGAAAATAATAGAAGACCTGAAGGAAATCAAAACAAAATTTGTAAAGTACTATAGTACTATAGTAACTTATATAAAGAAATGAAAGGGAATCAAGAGGATATGGAAGAATACCCAATAAAATCCAGACAATAGGAGCAGATAAAAGGGAACAATTAAATCAGCCAATTACAACACTGGAGGTGCACCAAGCAATTATGAAAGCAAAAGTAGGAAAAGCACCTGGAACAGATGGTTTGACAGCAGCATATTATAAAAAATTAGAGGAATTCTTAACACCAATGAAATTGGTAATGAACAGAATTTTAAAATGTGGAATAATACCGGGAAGATGCTTTTGTCATGTTGATATCAAAACAAGGACAAGACTAGATGCTAATTAAAAACTATAGGCCCATATCACTGCTGAACAGTGATTACAAAATATTCGCTGACAACAGTTTGAAAAAATTATTAAACAAAACTATACACAAAAATCAAACTGGCTTTCTGCCAGGTAGATACATACACAGCAACATGAGGAATGTAATAGATTTACTAGAATACCTAGAGGAAAGATCAGACAAAAAGGTTGCTTTAATATCAATAGATGCGGAAAAGGCATTTGACCAGGTGTCATGGGACTTCAGGAAAAGGGTCATAAAGGAAATGAAACTGGGGGAAGATTATATTAAAGCTATAGAGGTAATATACAGGAAACGAAAAGCCAAACTTATTCTTAATAATGAAATAACAGAAGAATTTTGTATAGAGAGGGGGACAAGACAAGGTTGCCCCTTGTCACCACTACTATTTATTACTGTTTATTATGGTACTGGAATTATTGATGAATGCCATAAGAAATGATAATAAAATAAAAGGTATCTCATTAGGGAAAAAGAAATATAAGATCAAAGCATTTGCGGATGACCTGATTCTGACTGTTGAAAACCCCAAAGAAAGTATAATACAGATAACTGAAAAAATATTAGAATTTGGGAAAGTAGCTGGATTTAAGATAAACAAGAATAAAACTAACATAGTAAAAAATATGACCAAGCAAGAAAAGGAAGAACTACAGGAGATATCAGGATTAACAATTGTAAATAAGACCAAGTATTTAGGAATTTGGCTGACCAATAATAATAGTAATCTATTCAAAGATAATTACACAAAAGCCTGGAAAGGAATCAAAAGAGAAATCTGGAATAAGTTAAGATTATCACTTGTTGGCAGAATATCGGTGGTTAAAATGAATGTATTGTTGAAAATGATGTATCAATTCCAAATGATAATTGGAAGGTGTAGGAAGTCTTAGTTTATGGCAAAAAGAGATATCCAAATTCATATGGCAGTATAAAAAAACCAAGAATTAAACACAAACTTCTAATAGATAAAAACATAGAGGTGGACTGGCACTACCTGACCTAGATTTATATTATGACGCTGTCTGTTTAAATTGGATAAAAAAGTGGGTTGTATTAAAAAATAGTGATTTCTGAGATCTAGAAGGATTTAACAAGCGTTATGGTTGGCATGCGTATTTAGCTTATGAAAAAGGGAAAGTACACAGGGGATTTATGAACCATGTCATTAGGAAATCATTATATAAAACATGGACAAAATATAAGGATCTCCTAGAACCGAAAACACCATGGTGGGCATCACCTCTAGAAGCAATTACAATAAAAAAGAAAAATATGGAATTAGAATGGGCCACATATAAAGATCTGATTAAGGAAAAATTGGTAATTAAAGATTATGAGGAAATTAAACAACACCTTACGGGTTGGATCCAATACCATCAATTGCATGAAGTGTTCAGGACAGATAAGAAAAAAGGTTTCTCAAACGAACCTTCATTATTAGAAAAAGTGTTATTATAAAACAAAACTAAGGTAATATCAAAATTGTATGATACATTATTGGAGTGGGAGGTCAAAGACGAACAGGTCAAGGAGGTAATGATCAAGTGGGCTTTAGATATTGGGAAAACCATTAACTTAACAGCATGGGAAGAACTATGGAGAAAGAACTGGAAATTTACAGCCTGTGAAGTATTGAGGGAAAATCTAATCAAGATGTTTTATAGATGGTACTTAACACCTACCAAAATAGCTAAAATGTATAAGACGAAAACAAATCTGTGCTGGAGGTGTGATAAAACAGAGGGGACACTTATACAGGTTTGGTGGACCTGTGAAAAAATCAAAAGCTTCTGGAACATAGTATATGATGAGCTTAAAAAAATGTTTAAATATTACTTTATAAAAAATACAGAAGCTTTTCTACTAGGAATAACAGACACAGGTATAGCAAGAGAAGATCAGACAATATTCCTCTACGCCACAGGGGAAGCAAGGATCCTAACTGCTAAAAACTGGAAAAAAGAAATTGTGCCAACAAAAAAGGAATGGCAAGACAAACTGTTAGAGTCTATTGAACTGGCTAGATTAACAGAGGCAATTAGAGATCACACTAGACAAGAGTTTCGAAAAGCATGGGGAAAATGCAGAGAATACTTCACAAAACAGTGCCCTAAAATGCATACCTGGACTTGTTTCAATTAATGTCTGCAGGAGACTTTGTGGATATTTAAGTTATAATTAGAAAAATCTTAATAATTATTCATAAAGGAAACAGTTTATAAGAAGTAAATAAGGAGGCCAGATACAGGATAAAGGAAGTCTTTTATTTGGTTGTTTGTATTGTTGTATGTTATGCTCACTGTATGTTATGTTCACGTTTAATGAGGGTGGATTGTGTATTGGGGGGGTGGGGGGTTATGTTATGTTGTAAATAAAATTCCAATAAAATTATTAAAAAATAAAAAGTAAAATACAATGTGTAAATGTTAATTTACTAAATTACACAAAAACAAATCAGGGTAACAGAAGGCTGTGCATTAAACAATACAAGTACAATGAGAAGAATTGGAAGTATTTTATTTAGAAATTCAATGAATGATTGTATAATAATGCAAATTCTTTTTTTTTTTTTGGTATGTTTTCTTTCTTCCTTTTTTTTGTCTTAATCTTTTCTTTTTTATCTCAATGTATGTATATATATTTGTATTTTAATTCAATAAAGATGATTTTTTAAAAAAGGAATTTGTAACATCATACAAATCTAAGAAAAGAGGAGTAGTATTATATATAAAACCCAAACTGGAATCGAAAAAATTATTTAAGGATGAGAAGGGAAGAATGATTGCAGTACAAATATCATCACAAGGTGAAAAAATAATTGGAATTGGAATTTATGCACCGAATGATAAAAAGTCAGAATTTTAAAAAATGTTTTAAGATAAAATGTTGGAATATATTGACCAGAATATAATTTTAATGGGAGATGCAAATGGGGTTGTCTCCCTAGAGATGGATAGAACAATAAGAAAAAGAGATAAAAAGGAAGGGAGACGAACCACAACTTTCTTTAAACTGGTCAAGAATTTTGATTTGATATTTGGAGATTTAAACACCCATTGGATAGGGAATTTATCAGAACCTTATCAATTCAGTGGAAGAATCGACTTGGTATGCATCTCGAGAGAATTATCTATACAGGCCAAAAAGGTAGAGATAGAACCAAGAACACTTTCGGATCATAATTCAATAATATTAGAACTAAAAGGAGAAAGAAATATCTCATTTAGGTGGAGATTAAATGAGGAACTTTTAGATAATCTGAATATCTTAGAAAAAGCAGAAAAAGTCCTGCGGGGGAGAGAGAAGAGGAGTTGGAAACCACAGAGGGAGAGTAAAAGAAACTTACATCAAGCAGCTTAATAAGACATAAACTGTGAGGAGAATCAGAGCTTACAGGGTTAATAGTTCTGTCTGTCGTCCTGTCCTCTGGGGGCGTGTTCACATACGGGGAATGTTCTTTGTGTGTGAGCCAAGTTACCATATTTTTCGCTCCATAGGACGCACTTTTCCCCTCCTAAAATGTAAGGGAAAATGTCTGTGCGTCTTATGGAGTGAATGTGTGGTCCCTGGAGCCAAATCGCTGTTGTCCTGCGCTCCTGGGCTGCTCTTTGGGGGTGGGGGGAGGAGCCACGCGGCTCTGTCGGCAGCCTCTGCTTTCCCCTGAAGCCCCAACAAGGTTTGCAAGCAGAGGGAAGGCTGTGTGCTCCTGGAGTGCTCTTTGGGGGTGGGAGGAGCCACACTGCTCTGCCTACAGCCTTTGCTTTCCCCTGAAGCCCCAACAAGGTTTGCAAGCAGAAGGAAGGCTGTGTGCTCCTGGGGTGCTCTTGGGGGGGGGGAGCCACACTGCTCTGCCTACAGCCTTTGCTTTCCCCTGAAGCCCCCCCAAAGTTTGCAAGCAGAGGGAAGGCTGTGTGCTCCTGGGGTGCTCTTTGGGGGTGGGGGGGAGGAGCCACACTGCTCTGCCTACAGCCTTTGCTTTCCCCTGAAGCCCCGACAAGGTTTGCAAGCAGAAGGAAGGCTGTGCGCTCCTGGGATGCTTGGTGGGGGTGGGGAGCAGCAAATTGCTGTCTCTCAGTGCCTCCTAATTCAACTGCAAAGGATTGCCTAACTGGATTCTGAGCTCCATTTGAAGTTTAAAAATATTAAGTTTGGGGAGTTCTTCAAGTAGCAGTTTTGTGGAAATAGTCATAAATACATGCAAAGCATCTCCACAAACCAGTAATAGTGAGCTCAGCTAAAACCGAGCAGGCATCTGGCTCAGGAACAGTTTAAACTGCACAATTATAACCAGACATCCTGTGAGTTTGTTTGTTTGCTTTTAAAAATAATATTTATTACTTTTATAGATTACAAAAAAAGAGAAAAAAGAAAAAAAAAGAAAAAAAACAGAAGAAAAAACAAAGGAGGAAAACAAAAAGAAAAAAACAATACAATACAATATATAAACAGTACAAAACACAACCTAAACTCAAAACTAGACACATTAAACTAAACTAACCAAACCCCACTCCCTACCCTTAACCCTGAATAGAACAAAACAAAAACAATTTAAAAACATACATCGTCTCTTTTCCATACTCTATCTTTCATTCCCTTGTTTCCTCGACCTCCTCACACCTCCCTTTTTGTGTTCCACTTCTATTAATTGTTTCAGCAAGTCCTTTCCATCTTTCTCCATTTTCTGTGATATTGTAAATAACGTATTTTTTAACCTTATTTTCCATTAAAACTAAAATACTTATATGTGCTTAACTCCTTATAACATTTCTGTTAAGCCCATAAAAAATAAAAGAAAATCATTCCACCATTTTTCTATCACTCCTTAGTTTTACCATAAGTCTATATATAAACTTTAAATTTTCCAATCTTCTTCCACCATCTCCTCTCCCTGGTTTCGGATTCTGCCAGTCCTTTCCATCAATTCCATAAAGTCCATCAACCTGGTGATCTTATGTCCGAGGCTCTTAACTCTTTTCCAAGTCCCTTCTGCAGGTCTTCTTCATTTTCTTTAATGCTAAAGAGCAAATCTCGGGGAAACTCCAGCCTGTCAATCCTTTTCTTCCTTCTGAACAGATCAGCTAAATTTCCATAGTTAAAGCTACAGTCCATAAAGTATTTCCGGGTATATTTCAAAATTCCTCCAATTCCAAAGGCCCCCAAAACTTCAATCTCCTCCAGGCCCAGGTCCATGTCCCAAAAGTCAGTTAATCCCTGCATAGAGGGCTCTTTCCAACTTTCCTTCTTTAATCCAAGCCGGGATCCATTCCTCGGAGTCTGACTTTTCCTAGATTCAATCATAGAAGGCCTCAACTTATAGTCCTCAATTTGCTTCTGTAAAACCACAGATCTCACTTGTATTATTTTATGTTCAACAACAACAGCATTCTCCTTCTCCTCCTTCTCCTCCACCATTTGTCCTGCCAAAATGGGTTCCTGTACCAAGTCCTGAATTATTTCTGTGTTGGTGTTCGCTTTTTGACTCAAGTTGGTCACTTTCTGTTCCAAATTATCAACTTTGAAAGTCATGTCATCCATCTTCTTGTGAAGCTGTCCCAGCGAACAGCTTATCTTGCATAAAACAGTCACAATGGCCTCTCCTGTCAACATTTTTAAATAGTCCAAGGTCGCTCTCTGGTTCTCAGAATCCTTATCTGCAACTGGAAATCCCCCAGTTTTACTCCTGTAACAGTTTCAAAAGCTCCCTCTAGAGGGAAACAGTCTCCACTTGTATCAGTTCTTTCAAGCGCAACTCAAGCATTAAAGATAAATTTTCAGTTACTTTTCCTCTTTTTTAAACACAGAAAAGGACAATGGAAACAGTATCTTACTCTTATTTAGCTAGCTGTCAAATCCGTTCTGTCAAAAGCACTCTCTCCAAACGTCATCTGGCAGCCCGTTCCCAGGTTCAGAGCAGTGGTAATTTGATTTTTTCACTCTCTCCTGCAGGCTCACTAGATCCAAAATTTCCCCCTCTTCTCCTGCTTCCAAGGGGTTTTTTGTATTTTAAACCGGTGGAAATTTGATCCTTTGCCAAAAGCTTTCAAAGGCTTTAACTTGTAACGTCTTTGCTTCAGTCTATTTACAAAAACGGGAGGCGGACTTCCTGTTTATAACCTTCCCGTTTCAGTGCCGAATTAAAGTATTTAAGAATCCAATTTTCTGTTTTACTCACGAGTAGTTGTTTAAGTCCAATTGTCCACAGGAAAAAGTCAGCGCTCTCCGGCAACAGCAATGCGGCTTCACTCCGTGAAAGCAGCAGTCGATTCAAAGCACCGCGCCACTCACCCCACGTCGCTCCGGATCCCCAAAACAGGGTTTCCCCGCGAGTAGGGGAGGCGCAAAGGTGCCAGCCGAATCCCACGTCCACAGGCTTCTCCCGCCTGTGGTTTTTAATGGGTCTCCGCCTCACCGTGGTGGTTCAGAACCTGTTTTCCACAGAGCGGATTCCTCCCGATTGGAGGAAATCCGCCATTGCCAGAGGCGCCAACCCGGAAGTCCATCCTGTGAGTTTGTGTGTGGACCATGTTCCTAGCAGCTAATCTTTATTGCTGAAAAGAGGCACTGATATTCCACTCCAAATCTATAATTCATTATACAAATTCTTACAAGTACAGTCCACCTATTCCAAACCAAAAACATTGTGTTCTCTTGTTATTGAATGGAAGCTATTTATCTGCCCTCTTTTCCTCCTCTGTTCTTTGCTCAGTCACTCCATTTTGAATCTTCCTTTCAAAACAACCATGCCTGTTTTGAGAAAACTTCAGAGATTTAGGAACTGCAGCGCAATCATTTGATCTCTTTGCTGTTCCTCCATACTCCAAGCACTTCTCATTTGCACAGCCCTGGTTTCTCTCCCTGACTATTAATATTCTTGATTAATGTAATAAATATAGGGGTTGCTCGTGCGTAAGTTGCCGCCACTCCTGGCTAGGTTGCCTTGTTAAACCTTTTCTGTCTGGACAGCCCTTCACTTCGTGGCTGCTTCAGTCGCTAGCAGAATCCGTCAGTGGGCGTTTCTTAAACCTTTTCCAGCATAAAAGCTGTTTGACGCCAAGTCTCCTCCTACTCTCCCTGCGCGAAAGTCTTCTGCGCAGGGAGGGTGTGGGTAGCGGAGGACCCGTGCTCTCCCCGCTGGTCTCCGGCGAGGAGTCCTGGAGCCCCCTTGCCGATTCCCCCATCTGCCCCCCTTTATCCCTGGTGTTCCGCTGATTTCCTTCCCCAGCTGATGAGCTGCCTCTCTCCCTGCTGGGCCCTTCTCCAGCATCGCTTGGGAGCCTTCCCTCCGCCTCTGGCTCCGATGTCAGTTCCCTGACAATTAATAACAGTAAAATGCTCAAATTTTAGTTTTTGTGACTGCTGTCAATACTGACTTCCCAGTGATAATGAAAACAGCTACATTATAATGGAATGTCTGTCCTTTTTCCATTCTCTTCATTATATACCATGGCTCACTTTAAAGCAGCAAAGTGGACAGGAGCCACCCACTTTGCTGTTTTAAATAGTTTAGTACAACATTTGAGTCAGATTTTTCTCTCTCTTGTTTTTCTGCTCTAAAAACTTGGTGTGTCTTTTGGTCAGGTGCGTCCTATGAAGCAAAAAATACGGCACTTTCGGTTTTGGCTGACGAAAGGGAGGTAACAGTGCCTGCTCGTTCTCCCGGAATGCTGATTTATTTGCTCTGCTGTAAATAAAGCTACTTAGATTTAGGAAGAAGCTGCGTACGGACTGTTATTTCTGCACCCACACAGGGCACACACCACTGTGCGCGTTACTCTGCTAGCAGCTAGAAGAAGTCCAGAGGCACAAGGAAGCATCCCGGACGGCCAGTTTATTTCACATAAACTTCTAGACTAAATTTAATTTCTTTTCTTTATCCATCACCGAATTTGTAATTTACATTGAAAATCGACATTAATAAAGTTTAATGAATTTGATTATCATTTCATGGAAAATCAATGGACTAAATAATAAAATTAAAAGGAATAAAACTAAACATATTCTAAAAAAGAAGAAATGGGATGTCATCTGCCTTCAGGAGATGCACATATCCAAGAAGCAGAAGAAAATGTTGATAAACAAGAGGCTAGGGGTAGAATTTATCGCCTCAGATACACATTAAAAAAGAGGGATTGTCATTTATATAAACCAAAAGATAGAATCCAAATTAATTTTTAAAGATGAAGAGGGTCGGATATTGGGAGTGCAGCTAACAAGAGGCAAAGAAAAATTAATATTGGCGTGTATGCTCCAAACGGAAATGAAACAAAATATTTCAAAACATTAGAGGAAAAACTATGGCCTGGGTCACCCCAAATTCACCATCAAATCACATATCATGGCCATGGGCACAGCCTACACCACAAAAATCATGGATCCATGGCTTCCTTGAGACACCGTGGCCCAAAACATGGTTCCGAACCATGGATCCTCATGCAACCTCAGTGTTTTTGCATTGGGCAACCCCAAATTCACCCTTTGTACTCAACAAAATATAATACAAAAAAGAGTTAGAGAAACAAAATTAAATCAAATTAGGCAGGAAATAGCAATAAATGAGAAAATATTGGCTAAAAATCCAAAAAATAAAATCGCATCTCAAACCATTAAAATATTACAATCCCAATTATCAACACTCCTCAACCATGAAATAGAGAATAACATTAAGTGGCTGAAACAGAAAAAAATTGAATTTGCCAACAAACCAGGTAAACTGCTTGCATAGCAGTTAAAAAAAGAAACAAAGAGAAAAGCAAATCGATAAAATAACACAAGATGGGACGGTAATTGACAATCAAGTATAAATAACCAAGTGCTTTTTAAGCTATTTCCGAAAACTGTATAAGGCAGGCACAGAAGAACAGGACATAATAAAATATCTACAAGGGAAAGAAATTCCCAAAATAGCAGAAGATAAAATTGAACAACTAAACTCTCAAATTACTATGATGGAGCTACATCAGGTTATATCGAAATTAAAATTCGGCAAATCCCCTGGTCCATATGGGCTCCCTGCATTTCACTACAAAAAATTGGAGGAGTCAATAGCCTTACCCTTGAAAATACTTATGAACAAAATAATGCATGATAGATAAATCCTGTAAGTCTATCAACAATTATCAGTCTATCTCACTCCTAAATAATGATTACAAACTGTACACAGGAATTCTAGCTAATAGACTGAAACTTGTATTAAAATATATTATCAAAGAAGATTAGGCCGGATTACTCCTGAATTGTCATATGAAAACTAATATGAGGGTGGTGTAAGAGGTGTGTGCTGCCAAGCCGGCATAGATAAAAACTCCGGGCTCGCTGCCAGTTACAATCTCTTTGATTTATTTACAAAGTTCAAAAGAACATCTCCAGTGCTTCAAATCATGTCCGACCCGGTCGGGAAAGATGCCGCGTCTGTTTTCTTTTTACTTTTTTTTGCCCAACATGCAAGTCTGCGGAAACCACGCCTCTGATTTCCTCTGTTTACAGAATGACTAGTTCCGGGCTCATCCTCCCCCCTCGCAGCCTCCTCTTCGCTGTCAGATGACAGACTACTAATTATCTCTTTCGGCTCTCTGTAAGTGCTGGTTTCTCCCCTCAGCTCTTTCCCCGTTTGCCTCTCCCTGACAGGTGGTGATAGACCTGATCGAATATCTAGACTCAAAGCCAAACAAAAAAGCAGTGTTTATATTAGCAGATGCAGAGAAGGCGTTCGATAATTTATCATGGAAATTCTTAAAGAAAATTATTGATTTGACTACAATGGGAGACCAATTTACCAAGGGCATAAAAGCTATTTATGAAAATCAGACAGCCAATTTGATAATTAATAATGAAAAAACAGAACATATCCCAATAGAAAAAGGAACAAGGCAGGGATGTCCACTTTCCCCTCTATTCTTCATATTAATTATGGAAATACTCAATTCAGACCTGAAGAACGAAGACAGAATCAAACGACATCACTAGGTCAAAAGAGTTTCAAACTGAAAGCCTTCGCTGATTACCTAATTTTAACAGTCGAAGACCCAGAAGAGAGTATTCCCATAACATTGGAAAAAAATAACGGCATTCGGTATGGTTTCTGTTTTAAACTTAATAGGTCAAAAATGAAGCTGATGGTTAAAAACCTACGGGATCAGGAGAAAAAGGAGCTACAGGAAAAAACGGGTTTGTCAATAGTGAAAAAGGCAAAATATCTAGGAATTGAAATAACAATGAAAAATATTAATCTCTTTGATGACAACTACAATAAAATCTGGAGGGAAATTTAAAAGAAATTAAGAAATTTGGTCCAGACTAAAACTGTCACTTTGGGGAAGAATCTCGGTAATTAAAATGAATGTTCTCCCCAAAATGCTTTTCCTTTTTCAAATGATCCTGATTATAGGGAAAACAGAATGCTTTGACGAGTGGAGGAGAGACCTGACCAGGTTCATATGGCGGGGTCAGAAACCCCGCATAAAATACAAATTATTGACAGATAAAAAAGAAAGAGGGGGGTTTTCACTCCCAGATTTAAGAACATATTTTGAAGCTTCATGCTTATGTTGGATTAAAGATTGGATTTTATTAGAGAAAACAGTTATACTTGATCTGGAGAGTTGTAACAACAGGTATGGATGGCATGCCTACCTTGGCTACAATAAGGTCAAGGTTCACAAAGGGTTCACCAATCACATAGTCAGAAATGCTCTTTACAAAGTGTGGACAAGTCATCAACCATTATTAGAACCCCAAACGCCATGCTGGCTGTCCCCATTAGAGGCATTTGCAGTCAAAAAAATTAAATATGGAAAGAAATTGGGCAACCTATAGTCAATTACTAAAAGAAGATCAGGGTCATTTGAAATTGAAAACATCACCAATTGAATGATGTATTCAATTCGGATAAAAAAATTAGCTTTGGGAAAGAGGAGTCTAAATTACAAAAAGTATTATTACAAAATGACAAGAAATTATTATCTAAAACTTATGATCTGCTATTGGAATGGGATCTGAAAGACAAGAAGTAAAGGACGTAATGATTAAATGGGCCCAGGACATCGGTCATACAATACAAATGGATCAGTGGGACTTCCGGAGGTGGCGCCATCAGTTAATGGCGGATTCCCTCTAATTCGGAGGGAACCGCTCCACGGAAACAGGGTCAAATTCCGCTTTGGCGTAGCGGGGACCCCTGAAATCACAGGCGGGTGAAGCCTGTGAACTTGGGACTCGGCGGGCACGTTTTGCGCCCTCCCAATCCGTGAAGGAACCCAACAACGGGCTCCGGAACAGAACGGGGGAAGTAGCGCTGTGCTGTGAGTCATCTGCTTCTTCTGTGGAGTGAAGCCGCGCAGCTGTTGCCGGAGAGCGCTGCCTTTCTTTCTTGAAAATTTGGCTTTGAAAACAACGATCCGTGAGTAGGATTTTTACGCAATTAAGGAACTGTACAAAACTTGAAAAGAATTTGGCCGAAGCGGAGAGGTATAAAAAGGAAGTCTGCCTCCTGCTTGTGTAGATGAAACAAAGCATTGAACTTGAAAGCGGAAGCTTTAAAAGACGCATAAAAGGACTTCAATCCAATCATTTAACCAGGACTTTCCCCCCTCAACTTGAGGGAAGAGTGGGGGAAGCTTTGAATGTTATTTCTTTAAGAAGAAGTGAGAAAGAGAAGATAAAAACCACCGCTCAATCCCCCTGGAACGGGTTCCCAGTGACAATAAAAAGCTGGAGAAAAGGTACTGTATTTGAACATATTTTGACAGCTAGTCCTGCACTTGAAATACAATTTGGATACAATATTGCTGACAGGTATCTCCTGGTCTCAAAGTAACTGTTTAAGATAGACTGTTATCTTTCTGGTGAATTGGGGGGACTTAAGGAAGAAGTAAAGTATCTAAGAACTTTATGACTGTTACAGTGTCCCCCTAGTGGAATTTGGAACTTGTTACAACTAGTTACAATTGCAGCTGGCCTGAGGAATTTCCCACACTGTCTTCTTGGAACTTTCCACTTCAAAACAATTTTGAATTTAACCGTGTGACTGACCTTGAGTTTTATCTAGAGGGGTATGGCAGATGGGAAAGAGAAACTAGAGTCGCTACAAGCAACAAGGTCGGGCAAAGTATTGCGAACAGACGGTGGACTGCAAAGAAGCGCTTCGACCTCTGGCCCCTCTGGGGTTCCAATAGCAGCCCCATCGGCACAACCTAAAACTAAAGGTATGGCAAGTGATGACGCCTTTGCTCAGGTTTTGGCTAAAATTAATGAATCTTTGGATAGAATAAGTAAACAAGTAGCAGAGGCATCAGACAAGATTGATCAAAATACAACAAGTATTAATCAAAATACAGTAAGTTTAAATAATTTGGGACAGAAAGTAAATACTAATACAGAGACTATTCAGAAACTATTAGAGGAATCGGCCTCAACACGTCAGATTGCCGAAGAGGCTAAAGAAATTGCTACAGCTTCTGTTGCAGAGGTTCAAGGGAAGATACCACCGCTACATAAACAACTTGAAGACCATAAGTTAACTCTGTCTATGATTGAGTTGAAGGAGAAACAAGTGAACTTAAGAGTCAGAGCAGTACCTGAAGTGGAGAAAGACAACTTAGTTGATTTTCTTACACAGGAATTCTTAGATTTTTGGAATCCAGAATTGGTAAAAGACAGTTTCAAAATAGTGAATGCTTTAGACTTGGAAAAGGAGGAGGAAAGAAGGTGAGAGACTGTCTGATTACTCTCCGAACAAAAGAAGAGAGGGACAAGATCTTGGGTTTGCATTTCCAGAAGACACTGGAAATACATCAGACAAAAGTGGAGATATTTAAGGACATTCCAAAACACCTTCTGGATCTCAGATCTAACTACAAAGATCTGGTCACTTTGTTGAGAAGTAATAGAATTAACTTTAGGTGGGAATTTCCACAAGGCCTATCTTTTAGCTACAAAGGAAAGAAGAGGAAAATAAGATCGGAAGACGACAAAGACAAATTCTGGAGAGACCACGGAGAAGACCTACAAAAGAAAGTCACAGGAGAGTTAAGAGCAATAGCAAGAGAAACTTTAGACACACCAGGACTATCTCTGGAACTAAAAGACCGCCTGAAAAACGTGATACCACCGACGGAACAGGAACAGGCACTAGGTGCTGTTGGAGGAGAACTAAAATAATTACATCATGGCCCTGCAACTACTAACCTGGAACTGTCATGGCTTGAATTCCCCTCAGAAAAGGAAATCAGTGTTTCATTTATTAAAAAAGGAACAATTGGATTTGATCTGTCTACAAGAAACACATATAACAAGATTACACAGGAAATTGTTGATAAATAAAAGACTTGGTCAGGAGTTTATTTCATCGGACAAAGTTAAAAAAAGAGGGGTTGTGATTTATGCAAAGGACAGTCTATCACCGAAATTTATTTTTAAAGATGACCAAGGAAGATTTGTGGCAATTGAAATTCAAACACAAGGAGAAAAATTCTTGATAGTAGGAATCTACGCACCAAATGAAGGGAAATCTGATTTCTTTAAGAAGTTGCATGAGACTTTGATGGACTATTTGGATTACAACATGATTTTGATGGGAGACATGAATGGAGTGGTATCTACATATATGGACAAGGCACAAAGACAGGTAGTCACTAAGGATGGTAGACTACCGAAAACTTTTTTTGACATGACAGACAACTTGGACTTAGTTGATATCTGGAGAATAAGAAACCCCCATGGCTAAAGAGGGAACCTTCTTTTCTGAAGCCAAAATGACATGGACAAGAATTGACCAAATATGGATAACTAGAGGAATGGCACCAAAGACAAGAAAGGTGGAAATCTGCCCGAAAACTTGCTCCGACCATAATGCTGTCAAGATGGAAATGAGACTAACACCAACTGGTTCCTTTAGATGGAAGATGAATGACACCTTATTTAGAGATGAAGAAGTGCTTAAGAAGGCCCAAAAAACCTTGAGAGATTATTTTGAGATAAATTTCCAATGTGGAAAAAAGAGTAATCTGGGACGCAAGTAAAGCGGTTATGAGAGGGTTCCTAATACAACAGAATGCAGTAAAGAAGAGAACTCAAAATGAGAAGAAGGACAAGATATTGGAGAAAATAAAGGAAAGTGAAAAAAGACTGAGAGTAAACCCAAAATCTCAAGAGATTTTGAGAGAACTAAAGTTATATCAGGTACAATCTATGAAAATGATGAATCAGGAAATAGAATGGAAAATTAAACAAATGAGACAAAAGACATTTGAGTCGGCTAACAAATGTGGTAAATTGTTGGCATGGCAAATGAAAAAAAGACAAAAACTAAATACAGTTACGAACTTAGAAGTGGAAGGAAGAAATATACTGTCAGGGAACTGCCATCGGAAGGAAGGGAAGTGAAAGGGCTCACACAGGTTGGGAGAGACTCAGCAGCTGAAGAGGGAACCAGTAGGGGGAGAGGAGCTGGGCTGAGGGAAAGGGAGCTGGAGGGATGGCTCAGAGACACTTCCAGCGAAAACAGTGGGGAGGTTTCAGGACCTCCTGTAGGGACACCCACTCCTCGCCGGAAACTGTCACGCAGAGAGTCCAGAAGACGTGTTTCCGTTAAGGAGCTTTTATGTTGGAAGCGATTCCGAAAGCAACCACTGTCGGAATCTGCCAGCGACTGACGGAGCCATGTTTAAGGGGCTCCGTTACAGACAGAGGTTTGCAAACTTGACCAAACTCTGAGGGACTAGGATTTTACACACAAGCAGCTCATCGTCCCATCACAGCATTCCGACAGTCTTCGTGAGCAGCTTGTGCAGGAGAAGGCATCATGAGCAACCCAGCCGGAACCGGAGAAGCAGGAGCTGGAGCGGGTCCAAGCCTGGAAGAAAGGTACCGGGTGTTGGAGGTCCAGCTAGCGCTGCAGACGGCGAGGCTTGAGGAGAGGAGGGCTCAGGATGCAGACAAAAAGGGGAAAGACACCCAGCTCGTCAGAAAGGTACCAGGATTGGTGCAGAAGTTTGGGGGGGAGCCCAAAGACTATCATGGCTTTCGGACAGAGATGCAATATGCCCTCAATCTGCAGTTTGATGAATTCCCTGACGAGGAATCACGAGTGGCTTTCGTGATTGGGCATCTTGAAAAGGGGGCGAGAGACTGGGTTAGACCCCTGATGGCAGCGAATAGTGACGTCCTAAAGGACACGATGAAGTTCTTTCGCGCCATGGATCTGATGTTTTCCAGCGATATTGAACAGGGAGTGGTCCGCAGACAGTTAATGGCTTGCAAACAGGGGAGCCGATCTGTCCGTGAGTACTGGACTGAGTTCACCATGTTGATCCATAAATTGGGGTGGGATCTATCGGCGGAACCCATTCAAATGCTCTTTGAAGAAGGGCTTTCTTCGGCTGTGAAAGACGAACTTTCCCGGGCGCCCAGGGCGGAGTCTATGGACCAGCTGACCAAATCAGCGCTGACCATAGGAGCGCGCCAGGAGGCGAGAGCATTGGAGAGGCGGGAAGGGAAGGGGGAACGTTGGAAGGAGTTCCGCATTCCAGACATTCCAGAGCCAACTTTCCCGCCGGCAGAGCCGATGGAAATCGGAACAGCGCGCGCGCGCGCAGTTTCAAAGCCCAGTGAGGGGGGAAAGAAGGAGGGAAAAGGCGCCCGGAAATGCTATCTCTGCCAACAGCCAGGTCACTTTGCCAGAGTCTGCCCCCAGAGGAAGGAATGGCAAGGGATGGTAGGAGCTGTGGAGGGAAGAGAGGAAGAAATACCGAAGCAAGTAAAAGCCAACGCCTGGCTGCCACCGTCGGGGCACAGCAGCCAGGCCAAAGAGCAGTGAAAGTGCCCACGCCAGAACCTCCTAAACCCGCCCTAGTGATAGAAGTGGCGCTAGAGCTGCCAAACGGACACCCTCTAAAGATAAAGGCGCTGTTGGACTCAGGCAGCTCCTGCAATTTCATGAGCAAAGAGTTTGCAGCTGAACACCAGATACAGACGATCCCTTTAAGCAACCCCCTGCAGGTGACCACGATCGATGGCAGGGAGCTGTTGGGAGGAGAAGTCAGCTTGCAGACCGTCCCAATGATAATGAAGGTGGCAAGGCACACCGAACTGATAGCGTTTAATGTGGCCACCTTGGGAGGAGCTCCCATTATATTGGGGATGAGCTGGCTAGCGTTACATGATCCGCTGGTGGGCTGGCATCAGAGAGTGGTTTCTTTTGGTTCAGCACATTGCTTAGAACACTGCAAAGAGGGAAAGGGTTTGGCAGGGGCCCAAGCCACCCTAGCAGGGACTGAAGTAACGGAGAACGTGAAGGTACCACGACAATACGCAGATCTCCGCGACGTCTTCAGCGAAAGGGAAGCTGACCAATTACCCCCGCATAGACCCTTTGACTGTCAAATCAATTTACTCCCTGGGGCACAGCTCCCTGTAGGCAAGCTGTACGCCATGTCAGACAGAGAGATGCAGGAGCTAAGAGAGTTCATTGACAAGAACCTGAAGAGAGGGTTCATCAGAGAGTCCAGGGCGGTGGGGGGCAGCCCAGTGTTTTTTGTGGATAAAAAAAACACGAACAAGCCGAGGCTTGTGTGTGACTTCAGGGCCTTAAATGCAGTGTCAGAACCAGTGGCTTTCCCTATGCCCAGGATTGACGACATTTTGACAAGGGTCAGGAAGGGAAAGATTTTTACTAAACTGGACCTAAGGGGGGCGTACAACCTGATACGAATAAGGAAGGGGGATGAATGGAAAACCACCATGTTCACCCCTTTGGGGGCATTTGAATATTTAGTTATGCCCTTCGGCCTACAAGGAGGCTCCGCGTGCTTTCAATCGTTTATGAACCACGTCCTGGGGCCTTTGCTTTACAAGAATTGTGTGGCCTTCTTAGACGACGTGTTGGTGTATTCTGAGAATGAGGAGCAGCATGTGAGAGACGTCAGAGAAGTGTTGAGCAGGCTGCAAGCCAACCAGCTGTGGGTGAAACTGGAGAAGTGTCAGTTTCATACCAAGGAGGTGGAATTCCTGGGGTATCGCCTGTCAGACAAGGGATTGGCCATGGATCCCGGCAAGGTCCAGGCGGTGATGGAATGGAAAACACCCAAAACAAGGAAGGATGTGCAGAGGTTCCTAGGATTTGGGAACTTCTATCGTAAGTTCATCCGAAACTTTGCCCACCTGACGGCGCCCATTACGGACTGTCTCAGCAGTAAGAAGAAGTTCGTTTGGACTGAGGAGGCGGAGCGAGCATTTGAGGAACTAAAAAGGGCCTTCGCCTCGGAACAACAACTCCTGCATGTGGATTTACAAAAACCGATGAGAGTGGAAACTGACGCATCAGACAGAGCTATTGGGGCGGTGCTTCTGCAGCCAGGGAAGGAGGAGTCAGAGTGGAGACCGTGTGCCTTTTTTTCGCGAAAGCTGAACAAATCCGAGAGGAACTACACGGTGTATGACCGAGAACTACTAGCCATTCATGAGGCGTTCCGGAGATGGAGGCACCTGCTAATTGGCGCACAACATAAGGTGCAAGTGTGCACTGACCACAAGAACCTAGAGTATTGGAGGACGGCACGAGTGCTCAACCAACGGCAAGTGAGATGGGCCCAGGAGTTCTCCAAATTTAACTTTGAGATTTGTTACGTGCCAGGCCCAGAGAACATTAGGGCGGACGCTCTCTCACGCAAACCTGAATATTTGGAGGGGGAGGGAGCACCCGAAGAGAGACATGTCATTCCAGAGGACCGCTGGGTGTGTGGGGCGGCATTGGTGGGACAAAGAGAACTGGTAGAGGAAACAGAGAATGATGAATACGCCCAGAATAAGCTCAGAGGTCTTAGGGGTGAGGGAGAGGAACCAGGGGGTTTCGAGGAAAGAAATGGAGCTTTGTATTACAAAGGGGCACTGTATATCCCTGAAGGAGACTTAAGGGGGAGGGTACTCAAGCAGTTGCACGACAGCCCCACGGCGGGGCATTTTGGACAACACAAAACCATGTGGTTGGTCACCAGGGAATTTTGGTGGCCTAAGGTGAGGGAAGATGTACGGGAGTATGTAAGAGGGTGTGAGCAATGCCAGCGAGCCAAAGGGGAGAGGCGGGCACCGGCGGGGCTATTAGAACCCTTACCAACCCCAGAACGACCTTGGGAGGCAGTGTCGATAGATTTTATGACTGATCTGCCGAAGTCCAAGGGGAAAACAGCCATCATGGTGGTGGTAGACCTACTAACAAAGATGTGCCACTTTGTAGCCTGCTCGCATGCAGTCACGGCGGAAGAGACAGCGAAGTTATTTGTAGAACACATTTTTAGGTTGCACGGGGTGCCATTGAGGGTGGTCTCAGACCGAGGAAAACAATTTACTTCCAGGTTCTGGAGGAAGCTCATGAGCTTACTGCAGGTGGAGGTCAACTTTTCGACTGCCCGGCACCCTGAAACCAACGGGCAGGCGGAAAGAGCAAACGGGGTCCTCCAGCAATACCTGAGGTGTTATGTCAATGACAGAGAGAATGACTGGGTAGAAAAGTTGGCGCTGGCGGAATTTGCCTACAACAATGCCGAGAATGTGTCCACAGGGATGAGCCCCTTCTTGGCTAATTATGGGTGTCATCCCAGGGCTTTCCCAGGGGGAGAAGGGGAGAGATGGGGTGTCCCGGCAGCCGAGCATTTTGTAGAAGAAATGGAAGCAATCCATCGTCAGCTCCAACTCAACTTAGAAAGGGCGAAGGAAGAATACAAGAGGCAGGCAGACAAGAACCGAAGGGAAGGTGAAACCATAAGGGTGGGAGATAGGGTGTGGCTGTCAACCCAAGGGTTGCCGTTCAAAGGAGGTTGTAAGAAATTAAGACCCAGGAGATTGGGTCCCTTTGAGGTCATTCAACAGGTCAACCCAGTGGCTTTCAGGCTCCGGTTACCCAACCACATGAAACTGCACCCAGTATTTCACAGGTCGTTACTGTCACCGTATGAGGGGGGACGAGAAGGGATGGCCACTCGGGGACCGGTCATAGAAGAAAGGGAATGCAGCAGCCATGTGGCAGAAATCCTCGACGCCAGATGGAAGGGGGATCAGGTGGAGTATTTGGTAGCGTGGGAAGGAGAACCGGAGTCAGAAAACACTTGGGTAATGGCAGAAGATATCAATGACGAGGTATTGATAGAAACGTTCCATCAAAGGTTCCCAAGGAAACCTCAGCCTGTGGAGAGGTTCCGGAGGGAATACTTTGGGACCACCGATGAGGAGGAGGAGTTGGAAGGATTCTCGGAATCGGAAGGGGAAGGGGAGATGGACTCTGAGGAGGAGGAGTACTTCGAGACCAGGAACCGCAACAGGTGGAGAGAAGTGTTCGGGACATCGGAAGATGAAGGAAGTTCATTCCGGGGTTTTGCCTCCTCACCGCCCGTAGAGGAGGGGGCGAGAGGGGATGAAGGGGGCCCTGGAGGGGAGGTGGATGTCAGGGAACTGCCATCGGAAGGAAGGGAAGTGAAAGGGCTCACACAGGTTGGGAGAGACTCAGCAGCTGAAGAGGGAACCAGTAGGGGGAGAGGAGCTGGGCTGAGGGAAAGGGAGCTGGAGGGATGGCTCAGAGACACTTCCAGCGAAAACAGTGGGGAGGTTTCAGGACCTCCTGTAGGGACACCCACTCCTCGCCGGAAACTGTCACGCAGAGAGTCCAGAAGACGTGTTTCCGTTAAGGAGCTTTTATGTTGGAAGCGATTCCGAAAGCAACCACTGTCGGAATCTGCCAGCGACTGACGGAGCCATGTTTAAGGGGCTCCGTTACAGACAGAGGTTTGCAAACTTGACCAAACTCTGAGGGACTAGGATTTTACACACAAGCAGCTCATCGTCCCATCACATATACAGAACCCAGCAGAGATTAGAAATTGTTTCCAGAGGTACTTTAAACAATTATATACGCAAGGGCCACTGAAAGAAACAGATTTAGATCAATTTTTGAAAAGAAATGGATCACAAAAAATATCTCAAGAAAACAAACTAATTTTGAACTATAAAATAACTGAACAGGAAGTAGAAGGTGCCATTCAAAATATGCAATTGGGTAAATCTCCAGGACCGGATGGTTTGACTTCTAGATATTACAGATCCTTGAAAGAATGGTTAATACAACCTTTGAAAGAGGTCTGTAATGAAATAATGGAGGGGGAAAGAGCACCAGAGTCGTGGAAAGAAGCATATATTACACTTGTACCGAAAACAGAGACTGAAAAGACACAGCTTAAGAACTACCACCCTATATCATTACTTAATGTGGATTACAAAATTTTTGCTGACATTTTGGCCAAGAGATTTAAAAAAGTGTTGATGGAAGAGATTCATAAAGATCAAGCGGGCTTTCTCCCAGGAAGACATTTGTCTGACAATTTGAGGAATATAATTGATATTCTGGAAAAACTAGAAGTGAACATAAACACTAAAGCAGTTTTCATATTTGTGGATGCGGAGAAAGCTTTTGACAATATTTCTTGGAACTTTATGAAGAAGAATCTACAGGGCATGGGGGTAGGCCAAGGTTTTGAGAATGGTATAAGTGCAATTTATTCAGAACAAAAGGCTAAATTAATTGTAAATAATGTGGTGACGGAAGAACTTAAAATTGAAAAAGGGACACGACAAGGTTGCCCAATTTCCCCACTCCTTTTTATTTCGGTCCTGGAGGTTTTGCTGAACATGATCAGAAGGGACCAGTTGGTTAAAGGGATACAGGTCGGAGCTAAACAGTACAAATTGAGAGCATTTGCAGATGACTTAGTACTGACGTTACAGGAGCCAGAATCTAGTACTAAAAGGGTTTTAGAACTGATTCAAGAATTTGGTCAAGTTGCAGGATTTAAATTGAACAAGTTAAAAACTAAGGTTTTAGAGAAAAATCTAACATCAATGGAGAGAGAGAGGTTTCAGAATGTGACAGGTTTAACAGTGGTTAAGAAAGTTAAATACCTGGGGATCAACATGACAGCAAAAAATGGGAATCTATTTAAAGATAATTATGAAAAATGTTGGGCTGAAGTGAAAAAAGATTTAGAAATTTGGTCAAATTTGAAGCTTTCACTGCTGGGCCGTATTGCTGCGATAAAAATGAATGTATTGCCTAGAATGTTGTTTTTGTTTCAAACTTTGCAAATTGTGGACAAAATGGATTGTTTCAAGAGGTGGCAGAAAGATATTTCTAGATTTGTCTGGCAGGGCAAGAAGCCCAGAATAAAATTTAAAATACTAACGGATGCAAAGGAAAGAGGTGGATTTGCCCTGCCAGACCTCAAACTTTATTATGAATCAGCAGCTTTTTGCTGGTTGAAAGAATGGCTGCTTCTTGAAAACACTGACATTTTGGACCTAGAAGGTTTTAACAATGTATTTGGATGGCATGCATATCTGTGGTATGATAAGGTCAAAGCACATAAAGCATTTAAAAATAACATTGTCAGGAAAGCACTGTTTAATGTTTGGATAAGATACAAGTATTTATTAGAAAACAAAACTCCAAGGTGGATGTCACCAATGGAAGCGAAAGCCTTGAAAAAGCTCAATATGGAGGTCAAATGGCCGAAATATTGGGAAATTTTGGAACAAGAGGGAGATAGACTGAAATTGCAGAGTTTTGAAAAATTAAAAAACAAAGTGCGAGACTGGCTTCATTATTTTCAGATAATGGAGGCATTTAATTTGGACAAGAAAATTGGCTTCCAGGTGGAAAAATCAAAATTAGAAACTGAACTGTTAGAACCCAAAACTAAGAATTTGTCAAGAATGTATAACTTGCTGCTGAAATGGAACACTCAGGATGAAACGTTGAAATCTGCTATGATTAAATGGGCACAAGATGTTGGACACAACATTATGTTCGCTGACTGGGAACAGTTATGGACCACAGGTATGAAATTTACGGCATGTAATGCCCTAAGAGAGAATATTATGAAAATGATATACAGGTGGTATATAACCCCAGTCAAGCTTGCAAAAATCTACCATTTGCCCGATAATAAATGTTGGAAATGTAAAGAAACTGAAGGTACATTTTTTCACCTTTGGTGGACGTGCCCAAAGATTAAGGCTTTCTGGGAAATGATATATAATGAATTAAAAAAGGTATTTAAATATACCTTCTTGAAGAAACCAGAGGCCTTTCTCCTGGGCATAGTCGGCCAATCGGTGTTAAAAAAGGATAGAACTTTCTTTATGTACGCAACAACAGCAGCAAGAATACTCATCGCAAAGTATTGGAAGACACAAGAGCTCCCCACACTGGAGGAATGGCAGATGAAACTGATGGACTATATGGAACTGGCGGAAATGACTGGTAGAATCCGTGACCAGGGAGAAGAGTCGGTGGAAGAAGATTGGAAGAAATTTAAAGATTATCTGCAGAAACATTGCAAAATTAAAGAATGTTAGAGTGATGATGGATTGAAATTAAGTGGCTTCTAGCTGTACAGGCTTTAAAGATATATATAGATGAAGATTAAGTATTAGGATTAAAAAAGTTAAAAGAAATGGAAAATTGGCTTTTAATAGGTAAAAATTTAAGGTTATATTATATTAAGATTAAGGATTGGGATTAAAAAAGAGGGAAAGAAATTGCTGGATAAACAAATTGAACTGGAATACAAAAGAGGGAGGTATGAGGAGGTCCAGAAAATAAGTAAATTTAAAAGTGGTGATGAAAAGGTGGTTTTGTTTTTAACTGTTTTCTTTTTTTTGTTTTTTGTTTTTTGTTTTTTGTATTGTGTATCTTTGTACTGTGTATTTTTCTTTTTTACTTTTAACTCTTTTTTATTGATGTGTCTTTTTTTATTGGAAACTTTAATAAATATCATTTTTTTAAAAAACAAATGGATCAGTGGGAGAGACTTTGGAGGCTAGATATCAGATTTACTGCCTGTTATACTATTAAGGAAAACTTAATGAAAATGTTATACAGGTGGTATATGACACCTTCCAAATTAGCCGAGATATACAAACTTAAATCCAACCAGTGTTGGAAATGCAATAATGCGGGGGGCCACTAGGGGCGCATTGGAAGATGGCCGACAATACCATCTCTCCGACCCACACGGGGTAATTAAGAGGCTGTTATGGGAGTAGGCAGCCTCCCTTGTTGCCCCAAGGGAATGGGGAACACTGCCCTTGCCTGCTGTGCCCATAAATCACCCCCAAATTCGAAAGAAGGGCGTGAGGGCACTAGGCAGAATGCCCCCGTGTGGACCTCGGCTCTCCTGGACGCTGTCTCTGATCGCGCACTAGCTGCAGCAATTTGGAATAATTAATTACAAAAGAAGCAAATGCACATATTTCAAGTGATGAAGGGGAGTGAAGACTGCGAATTTAAGGGACCTCTGCGAAAGAAGACGACGGGTTGGAGCAACAGGAATATTTTACGATGAAGATACACCAAAGGCTGGGTATGTCGGCAACGGGACTGAATGGGGGGGACGGACCTTTTTTACTTTCCTTCTATGTGATTTACTAAGAACCCCTCCTCATTAGAACCGTCGGTTTAACTGACCCAAGCAGGATGATTAAGGTCTGTGTGGAGATAAACTTTAACCAAAAGTATGCTTTATGGAGATCGAGAAGCAATAAGAGCTTTTGGAATGGCGCAGCAATTAATTCAGAGTCGCCATCTTGCCAAAGGATTTATAGCTGGGAGGAGGAATGGACTTGTTTTCAGACTGCATTCCTGGTGAATCTCCTCAGAGGTTTGAGAAAGGAGGCAGATTGGTGAAGATTAATGACGCTAAGACTGTTTTGATGTATGGAAGTGATGTTATATGGAAAACGTTTGGATATGGCTACTGGATAAAAAAATAATAATATCCACGCAGGATTACAAACTGTTTTAACCAGCTTGTGGAGATTATCAGAGGTCACAAAGAGAAAGGAAAAATATATGAAAATAACAACAAGAGATGTGGAAAAACAATAAGAAAGGACTGGATAGTACTGTGAACATCATATGGTTAGATTTGTGGACATTAAAACAGCATCAAGAAGCAAGAAGTTGATTGGATCCCCTTCAGAACTTGAAATATGGGTACCCCCAACAAAAATTTAAAATTCGGCTGTGTAATTTGGAATTTATGTAATTTGGTTTGATTTGATGTGATTGGTCGGTTAATAAAAAAATATTCTTAAATAGGAAATGCAATAATGCAGAAGGAACAATGATACATGTATGGTGAGGTTGTGAGAAAATCAATAAATTCTAGGGGTGTATTCATGAAGAGCTAAAAAAAAAAAATGCTTAAAGCTCCTTTAGAAAAAAAGCCAGAGGCATACTTCCAGAAAAACTGCATTATGATCAGAGTAAGTCTTAGGACAAATTTGAGTTTTACAAACCCTGGGAACCAAATCTCTAGTAATCCATAAATAATCGATTCTTGAAAATGTTTGACTTAAATTTGAGAAAAAAGTATAATCTCTTTCCATAGGGTTCCGTAGCCTCCATGTACAGTGGTGCCCCGCAAGACGAATGCCTCGCAAGACGGAAAACCCGCTAGACGAAAGGGTTTTCCGTTTTTCGATGCGCTTCGCAGGACGAATTTCCCTATGGGCTTGCTTTGCAAGACGAAAATGTCTTGCGAGTCTTGAGATTTTTTTTCCGCTTTCCCCCCCTTTTTCTAAGCCGCTAAGCCGCTAATAGCCTTTTAGCAGCTAAGCCGCTAAACCGCTAAGCCTTTAATAGCCGCTAAACCGCTCATAGCGCTAATCCGCTAAGACGCTAATAGGGTTGCTTCGCAAGACGAAAAAACCGCTAGACGAAGAGACTCACGGAACGGATTAATTTCGTCTTGCGAGGCACCACTGTATCTGACAAATCGTATTTATCCATCATATCAAAAAAGAACTTTGGTAATCTGCCAGAATTTTGGGATTTTTGTCCTTGTGACTTATCCATAAATGTTGAGGCTACCCCATTCAAGTCGCCCATTAAAATCAATTTGTAATCCAGATAATCCGTAAATTTTAAATCCAAATTCTTAAAAAATTCCACTTTGCCCTCATTTGGTGCATAGATTCCCAATAAAAGAAGTTTATCACCTTGTGCTGTAATTTCAACAGCTATGTATCTCCCTTCCTCATTCTTGAACAACAACTTGGGATTCCATTTTTCTTTAACATAGAAAACCACGCCTCTTTTTTTAACTTTGTCCGATGAAATAAATTCCTGTCCAAGTTTCTTATTCTGTAAAATTTTTCTGTGAAGTCTAATGTGTTTCTTGTAAACAAATTATATCCAGATTCTGTCTTGCCAAGACATGGTAAACTTGGTAAACTTGGTTCCTTTTTCGACGTGAGTTCAAACCATTCACGTTCCAGGAGTAAAATTTTAGGGACATCCTAATTTTTTAGGGGCCCACTGCCCTGGCCCCCAGTAAAGAAGGACTTTCCAAGCCAAGCTCTTTTGCGTTTTTCTCCAGAAATCTCTCTTTCTCCCCCACATTTATAATTCTTTGTTTTCTCCCTTGAAATTTGAAAGAGAGACCTTCTGGGAACTCCCACCTGAAAAAAAATGCTCTTTCTTCTTAAAGCAGTCACCAAATCTATATAATTATTTCTCGGGATCTCTTTAAATAAAATTATCCCTTTCCCTTCTATCTTTAAGCTTTTTTTATAGTGATGGCCTAGAATAATAGCTCTTTGTTCTTTTGTTTTAAAAATCACCATACAATCGTGTGTGATCTTAGTATCCGTTTTTTGGTCCAAATCTATAGGCCTTGTCAATCCAGGAATTTAATTCTTCTTTTGAGAGATCGCAGTGAGCTGCAAATTCATCAATAAGCCAGTCCTTTAAATTATCCTGCTCCTTCTAGGGTACTCCTCTCAATCTCAAATGGGTCTCCCTCTCTTTCAATTGAAGAAATGAGATTGAATTCTGGGCTTCCATTCTTGCTTCATGTGCAGATACATCTGTCTTAACCTCTTTCAAATTTTGCTTTAATTCAACAGTAATTTTTTAGGTCCTGTATGGAATTTTGATTTCCTCTTACTTCTTCTTTGATTTCCTGGAGCAATTGCATCACAGACTCTTCAAAAGTTGGTGACCTAGAGTCCCTCCTTGCTTTAGTTTTAACTTTCTCTGGCCTTTCTCCCTTCTCTCCTTTCTCTCCCCCATCCATAACTTGGTGCTTTTTTGTCCAAGGCCAACCTCAATCACAAGGGGGAGATAAGAGAGCAAGCAGGTTCTCTTCCAAGCCTCTCCACTAGTCCTACTGCAAAGGACAGCAGTCTCTCCTTTCCCCAACTTATAAACCCCCCCTTTTTTTACTCCTTTAACTGGATTCCCAAGAGGTTAATTTCAGAGTTGCAATTTGTATCGGGGGATAGAGATACTGTTAATAGTAATTTTAGAGTTCTGGCAGCTGCAGTTACTTTGTTTTTCCCAAAGAGGAAAACGAAAGTTGAAAGTATCTGATTCCTTTGTGACGTCACAATAGAGTCTAGCCTCCCCCACCGGGTGGTCCACATCCACAAAGAAGATACAGCAGTCCAAGAAATCTTCTGCAGGGAAATTAATTTTAAAGTTTGTCTTTTTACCCCCTCCCCCCTGCTAGAAGGGGGGGGTCAACATTTACTTGAAAGTTTTCAGAGAAAAACAAGTTTTAAATCGTGGCTTTGGTTGCGTTAGCTACTTTCTCCTTTATTCAGCAGAAGGGATCAACCTCCGTTTTTAAATCCCTTTCCTTCCAAATTAGATGATCAAATTTGTATCCTTATACTCATGATTTTCAGGTCAACTTTTCTTTGGAAGAATTGACCGCTCACGATCACTGGACTCAGAGCTTTGTGCAATGAAGGAAGCAAGTCCATTCCCAAGTGCCATCGTCTCTGGCCCCACTCGCACTCGGCGCTCTTTTGGGAGCTTATCAGGGAGCGGGGGAGTCGTTCCAGGCACCCACAGGAACACCAGGTCCTCGGAACGCTCGATCCGAGGTGTTTTCAGGATATCACAGCGCTCTAGCGGTTCTCCCCAGCCTTCAATGCACCGGTGCCCTTTCCGCGAAAGAGCTCCTGTCCGCGATAACGGGCGACCAACCGGAAGTCCAAAGGCATACTTGTTGGGCATTTTAGGAAAGGACTGTGAGGAGAACCTGAGCTTACAGGGTTAAACAGCTCAGAGTGTACGCCCTGCCTACAAGTTGGGAGGGGGGAGGTTCGTCATTTCCGAGAGCCTCAAGCCTTTGTTCTTTCTCTACTTTCGCTTTTGAGGAGAGAGGACGTGTTTTCACGATGCTGTTCGCTGTGATAGATAATGGATAGTCTGCTGTAAATAAAACTGCTTTTAGCTGCTAAGATACTGTGTGGACTTTATTTAAGCACACTGAAGAACGCTCTGGAGTTTTTGCAGTTTTTCTCTTACCGCTGCTGATCTTTGTTTTTGCTCAGAGCATCGGAATGTGGTCTTTGGAATGCAGAGGCCTGGCCGGCAAGAGCTGTGCAGCCAAAGCGGGCCGGACGACAGGCTTTATCTGAGCAATAAATCAATCTGTTTCAGAGGTTATGGGGGATAGTTACTGCAATTAGAGGAAGCTGCTTTGAAGCCTGAAGTGCTGTGTGCTTAAAAAGGCTGAGAAAACCGAGAAGCTGCTGTTTTTGCTGCCGGAAGAAAAAAAATCCTGCTTTGAGGTTTTGCCTGGGAGAAAGCAGGGAGGCTGGCTGCAAGCTGTGTGCTGCAAAGGGACGCTGGAGGCCTCTCCTTTGAAGCTGGCTGGTACGCGTGAGTACTTCAAAGCCCCAATCGGAGTACTGGGGGAGGAGATGGCTGAGCTCCAGGACTTTTATGATGTCCCGTTTGAAAAGCTCACAACCCAGTCCTGGGATATCTGGGTTAGAAGAGTCAGGGGGTGGTTTTTGGCCACAGGGCTCTGGAGTATAGCCCAGAAGGAGCCGGCCCCACCCATGCCAGTTGCTGCTGAAGATGGCGGAGCAGACCTGGAGGCTGTTTTGCTGGAAGATAGAGAGCAGAGAATGCAAAGGGAGCTCTGTATGTTGAGAGCAAGCGTGGACGCTATGCTGTTGCCCCACCTGGAGGGCGTTGAGTCAGCTAAGGCCGCTTGGCAGGTGCTGAGGAGTCTGTGTGAGAGCTCAGCAGGAGCCCAGGGCCAGGAGAAAGCCGAGAGCAGGGAGGAAGCCGAGAGCCCAGAGGGGGCTGCTGGCCATGTTCCTGAAGTTACAGCTGGGAGTAGCTGCTTTGTCTCCGAGGGGCCGTGTGATGTAGAGGCCCGCAACCAGAGTGCTGGGGAGCGTGCAGGCCCAGGCTGTGCACCCAAAGGTGGGGGTGCTGGGAACAAAGGAATGGCTGAAGAGGGAGCTGTGACAGCTGTTGCTACACGTCACCACTGTTATCGCTGTGGCTCCCCCTCCCATCTGGTGAGAGAATGTCCAGTGGAGGCACAGGAACTGCCGAAGGCCGTCTCCCGTAGCAACCAGATAAAGGGCTCTTCTTCAAAGCGTGGGAAAGGCAAGCCGAAGGCAGCTGGCAGAGACACTGAACGTAAACATTTGGCAGCCTCTATGGCTGTAGTCAAGAGTTGTCAACAGGATGCTGTGCTGGCTTTTGTCATAGACAGTGGAGCTTCCCATCACCTAGTGCCATCTGCAGGATTCCTGGAGAACTGCACCTCTGTAACTTCTGGGAAGACAGTTTGTTTAGCAGATGGGACTCGACACCCACTCACGCAGACTGGCTCACTGTTTTGTTCTTTCTTACAGGATTCAATCCAGGCTTTTGTTGTTCCAGGACTGTCCTGCGCGTTGCTGTCTGTCAGTGCACTTCTTGCTGAGAACTACAGTGTGTGTTTTGAGAACAATAAGTGTTCTATTTCTAAGAATGGACAGCACCTAGTCAGTGTTGAATGTAAAGACAGGTTGTTTGTGATAAATGCTTCTTTTGCAGGTCCAGATGACACGGAGGAGGCTCAAGTGCGGTGTGCCAATGTTCCAGTTCATAATGCGTGTGCTCACTTATGGCACAGACGCATGGCACACGTGTCCTGGGGGTCAGTGAAGAAGATCCCAGAGTGTACGCAAGGGTGCAAAATGAAATCATGTGCTAAGTTTCTAGATTGCAGAGCGTGCAAGTCCGCAAAGGTGAAAACGTGCACATACCCAAGGTCTGAGAGGGTGAACACTAGGGCTTTTCAGTTAATTCATGCAGATTTGTCTGGTCCGATGTCTGTGAGCAGTATGGGCGGAGCCAAATTTGCGCTGGTTCTGATTGATGACCATATGCGGAACTCCTGGACCTTCACGCTCCGACACAAAAATGAAGCTGCGCCGCTAATCAAGGACTGGATTGCGGCTGTGGAACTGCAGTTTTCCACACGGGTGCAAAACTTTCAGAGCGATCACGGTGGGGAGTTCACCGGGTCTGCACTGCAAAGTTTCTTCCGCAAAAAGGGGATTCAACACAGGTTGACTTCTCCACACAGTCCCCAACAGAATGGGATCGCGGAACGCAGGAACAGGACGCTAGGGGAGATGTCTGCAGCGCTTTTGTTTGATGCCGGGCTCCCACAGCATTTTTGGGGGGAGGCTTGGCGAATGGCCAACTTTATTCTGAACAGGTCGTTCAATTCAGTGGTAGGTGACACACTGTACTTCTTGCTGCACGGAAAGAAACCGAAAGTGCGCTACTTCCGTGTTTTTGGCTGTGAGGCTTGGGTCCTCATACCAAAGGCCAAACGCAAGAAAGGTGAACCCAAGTTCCAAAAGATGATTTTTTGTGGGTATGAGCCAGGGACCAAGGGGTGGAGGTTTGCTTATCCGTCAGGGAATCAGTCCAGGATTCTGCTCAGCAACAGTGCTGAATTCTGTGAGCAAAGTGGCTGGGCAAGGATACATGGGAACCCTGACATCCTGTCAGAGAGTCTGCTAGACTCTGCTGATGAAGGAGAGGAAGAGGTTGAACCTGCTACTGAGGCTCAGAGTCTAGCCCCAGTGCAGGCAGAGGGGAGAACTTCTCCCAAGGCTGTGAAGATCGAGCAACGCAGTGCTCCATCTTCCCCCACAGGTTCGGCTGACAAGTCCAGAAGGCGCAGTAAGTCAGAGGGGGAGCTCTCTGATGCCAAGGACGTTCTGGCTGGCCCTAGTGGGTCAGAGGGGGTTCCTGAAGTAGTGCTGCGTCGGTCAGCTCGGACGACCAAGGGGAAACCTCCTGAAAGGTTTGCCGTCACTAGCGTGTGGGTCGGAATGGCACAGTGTGAACCCGAGAGTTTTGAGGATGTTCAGAAACTGCCTCAGGAAGAAGTCAGAAAATGGCATGAGGCGATGCAGAAGGAGATGAACTCAATGGAGTCGCTAGGTGTGTTCTCCCTCACGAAGTTGCCGGTGGGCAAACAGGCCATGTGTAGCCGCTGGATTTACCGTCTTAAGCCCACAGCGACAGGAGAACCGCAGTATAAGGCCAGATTAGTGGTGAGAGAATTCACCCAGCGCAGGGGGTTGCATTATACGGAAGTTTACGCTCCCACCTGTAGGAGTGAATCTCTACGATTGGTCTTGGCCATTGCTGCACAAAGAGGTTTGCTGGTGCATCACTTTGATGTGGATGTTGCTTACTTGAACTCAGACCTCCAGGAGGATCTGTACATGCTTCCTCCTCCAGGGTTTGAGGGCAATGAGCAAGGTACTGTGTGGAAACTTCACAAGTCAATTTACGGCCTGAAACAGTCGGCCAGGAATTGGAACTTGTGCCTGAATGAAGCTTTGGAGAAGCTAGGTTTCAGGAAGAGTCTTGCTGACAGTTGCCTGTTCCTTAGAGGATCAGGAGACTCACAGGAACTGGTGTTATTTTACGTTGATGACATCATCGATGTTGGAAAGGCAGACAAACAGGTGCAGAAGTTTGCCAAAGAGCTTGGGAAACGGTTTCAGCTCAAGGACCTGGGTGCAGTAAAGATCTACCTAGGCGTCCAGATAGCGAGAGCTGAGGATGGTAGCTTCTTGCTCAGTCAGAAAGGCAAGATTGAGCAGTTGCTTGAGAAGTTCAGAATGTCCGATTGTGCAGGAGTTCGGACACCCATGGAGATGAACTTCGTGAAAGATAGCCAGCAAGCAGAAAGTGCTGAGTTTGAGAATGCTGAGCTCTTTCAGTCAGCTCTAGTTAGTCTGTTGTATCTGTCCCAATGGAGCAGACCAGACATTGCCTTTGCTACCAACCTGCTAAGTAGGGAAGCGTCAAAGCCCATTGTGAGTGCTTGGCACGGTATCAAGCGGGTACTGCGCTACCTGCAGCATACCAAAGATTTCTGTCTTAAGCTGCCAGCTGAAGGTGAGGCGAAGCTCACATTCTATGCGGACAGTGACTGGGCGAATTCGCAGGACCGCAAGTCTGTGTCTGGGTTGGTGGTAAAGTTTGGGAAGTCACTAGTTGGGTGGAAGTCCTGGAAGCAAAGTCTCATTGCGCTGTCTTCTACTGAGGCTGAATTCAGTGCACTGTCAGATTTGTGCCGGGAACTAGAGTTCTATAGATGCTTGGTGCAAGAGATCTATGGGGAATGTAGCTTGCTCATCACGGTTTGGGAGGACAATCAACCTTGTTTGAAATTGGCTGAATCTGTGCAATTTAAGGCCAGAACCAAGCATCTGGACATACGTTTCCAAAATGTGTGTCAGAGTGTTCAGTCAGGTTTGATTCGGCTGAAGTATTGTGCCAGTCACAATAACTTGGCCGATGACCTTTAAGCTTCCAGCGTCATGGAGAGTTTTGTGGTGGTTTGGAGTTGGGGGTAAGTTCTGTACTTACTTTCCCCACAGTAGCGCAGGGCGAGAGGGGATGTGAGGAGAACCTGAGCTTACAGGGTTAAACAGCTCAGAGTGTACGCCCTGCCTACAAGTTGGGAGGGGGGAGGTTCGTCATTTCCGAGAGCCTCAAGCCTTTGTTCTTTCTCTACTTTCGCTTTTGAGGAGAGAGGACGTGTTTTCACGATGCTGTTCGCTGTGATAGATAATGGATAGTCTGCTGTAAATAAAACTGCTTTTAGCTGCTAAGCTCCTGAGTGGACTTTATTTAAGCACACTGAAGAACGCTCTGGAGTTTTTGCAGTTTTTCTCTTACCGCTGCTGATCTTTGTTTTTGCTCAGAGCATCGGAATGTGGTCTTTGGAATGCAGAGGCCTGGCCGGCAAGAACTGTGCAGCCGAAGTGGGCCGGACGCCAGGCTTATCTGAGCAATAAATCAATCTGTTTCAGAAGGACATCCCACAGGATAAGAAAAGGTTATTTTTATATGCCAGATTATTACTTGCTAAAAACTGGAAAGGGAACATCATCTCAACAAAAGAAGACTGGATAGGTAAATTATGTGACTTTATAGAAATGGCTAAATTAACGGCAGCCATAAAACACCAATCAAACCAGAAATTAAGGAAGGAATGGCAATGTTTTGAGAATTATATGAAGAAAAACACTGCTCCAAAGAAAATTTGTTGATATGCATTAAGTATGTAAAATTTAATTGGGTCTAGACAAAACTAACTATAGGGGAAGGTTGAACAATGTAAAAACACAATGTAAATAAGACTATAGATTATTAAAAGATGTCGAGTTGGTGTGGAGGAAAGTCACAGTGGTGGAATTTTTGTTTTATGTTTTTGTAAAGAATGTTATATTGAATGTACATATACTTTTAAAAATAAACTTTATTCAAAAGGGGGGGGAAAGCCCTGCGGGATTATTTTGAATTAAATTTAAATCAAGAAACAGGTAAAAAAGTGGTTTGGGATGCCAGTAAAGTGGTAATGAGAGGGTTTTTTTATTCAGCAAAATGCTTATCAGAAGAAAATTATGAGAAGGAAAAAAGAAAGAAGTGATGGAAGAATTGATTAAAAAAGAAAAAGAGTTGGTTAAAAAACTGGGGAATGAGATAATAAAACAAACAATAAAGATGTTACAAACACAATATTCAATTATAATAAATCAGGATATAGAATGGAAAATAAAAAGGATGAAACAGAAAAACTTTGAATATGCTAATAAACCAGGTAAATTGCTGGCATGGCAGTTAAGGAGAAAACAGGGCATAAATTGAATAAATAAGCTAAATGTTGTCAGAGACGTGGCTGAGTCAGATGCCTGGGAAGAGTCTGACTCAGGAAATGAGAGAATGCAGTCACAGAGCAAGAATGGGTTAGTTTGGCCCCCCTTCCTCCAGAGTTCCCAGCCACAGATAGAGAAGTAACCTCAGAAGGCTCGCAGTAGGGAGGGGAGGGAACATATGGACTTGAGGAGGTTGCTATGAAACCAGACGGGAGGCAACCTTTAGAAGACTCCTCGTTTGAGAGTGGAGGGCAATTCCATCTCCCCTCCCCTCACTCCAGGAGGGCTGAATGGGTTAAAATGCAACGGAAGTACAAAGGAGGGAGGACGGGACATTGGCGTGCTCTGTGTTGCAGAAGGGGTGGAGATTCAGACTGAGCAACTCGTAACCATGGGCAGATGGCTCGGTGCCACACTCTGTGTGTATATTGTAAATAAATGTACCATAAACCTGCCAGAGGCTCATTAGTTCTTATCATAGCTTGCTTGTGTCTGCCTGAGATCCTGACAAATGTAGAGGTGAAAGTAACAGATAATCCGAAAGATATATAAAGCCAATTTGTAAGATATTATACAGAACTGTACTGAGCGGGTTCTGAAAACAAAGAGAAAATTGAAGAATATTTAAAACAAAATTAACTACCAAAAATTCCAAAAGAAAAAAAAGGTTTTGCTAAATGCACCAATATTGATGCAGGAGGTGCAAAAGGCAATTAAACAAGCTAAAATAGGTAAATGCCAGGGCCAGATGGATTATCAGCAAAGTCTTATAAAAAATTACAGTACTTTCTGGTACAACCATTTAAAGAGCTAATGTATGAGATACTAGTGAATGGGGAAGTACCAGAGTCCTGGAAAGAGGCCTATATTACATTGATTCTGAAGCAGAATGCCGACCCACTTTTAGTTAAAAATCACAGACCAATTTCTTTATTAAATAATTTGCCGGTATACTTGCTAACCGAATGAAGAGGGTTTTAGTCAATCTAATTCATCAAGATCAGGCAAGTTTCTTGTCAGGCCGCCAGATGAAGGATAATATAAGAAATATAATTGACATTATTGAATATCTGGAGGTCAGGAATGAGAAACAAGCAGCTTTAATGTTTATAGATGCAGAAAAGGCCTTTGATAATATTTCATGGGCCTTCATGAAAAAGATGATTGAAATGATGAACTTCGGGGAGGCTTTTGGTAGAGGTATTGAGGCAATTTATTCAGATCAAAAAGCTATGCTGATTGTGAATAATGGAATTATGGGAAAATGTAAAATAATGAAGGAGACAAGACAGGGGTGCCCCCTGTCACCGTTATTATTTATTTTGGTATTAGAGACCCTGGCGAGAAAAATTCATGCAATTAAAGGAATAACAGTGGAAAATAAAGCATATAAATTGAAAGCTTTTGCAGATGACCTTGTGTTTACTGTAGAGAAGATCCTAAGAACAGTTTACCAAAGGTTCTGGAGAGGATCCAAGAATTTGGACAGGTAGCAGGTTTAAAATTAAATAAAAATAAAACTAAGACCATGGTGAATAATATGACAGAACAATATAAAAAGGACTTACAACAACATACAGATTTAAGTATACATAATAAAGTTAAATACCTGGGGGTATGGTGGTTGAAATTAAGTTTCATCCCCTAAAATGGCATGTCCTAGTATGGTGGACCGAGAACTCCCAGAAGTGCAAGCTGGATTTCGAAGGGGCAGAGGAACCAGAGACCAAATTGCAAACATGTGCTGGATTATGGAGAAAGCTAGAGAGTTCCAGAAAATCATCTACTTCTGCTTCATTGACTATGCAAAAGCCTTTGACGGTGTCGACCACAGCAAACTATGGCAAGTTCTTAAAGAAATGGGAGTGCCTGATCACCTCATCTGTCTCCTGAGAAATCTCTATGTGGGACAAGAAGCTACAGTTAGAACTGGATATGGAACAACTGACTGGTTCAAAATTGGGAAAGGAGTACGGCAAGGCTGTATATTGTCTCCCTGCTTATTTAACTTATATGCAGAAAGGCTGGGCTGGATGAATCCCAAGCTGGAATTAAGATCGCCGGAAGAAATATCAACAACCTCAGATATGCAGATGACACAACCTTGATGGCAGAAAGTGAGGAGGAATTAAAGAACCTTTTAATGAGGGTGAAAGAGGAGAGCGCAAAATATGGTCTGAAGCTCAACATCAAAAAAACGAAGATCATGGCCACTGGGCCCATCACCTCCTGGCAAATAGAAGGGGAAGAAATGGAGGCAGTGAGAGATCTTACTTTCTTGGGCTCCATGATCACTGCAGATGGTGACAGCAGTCACGAAATTAAAAGACGCCTGCTCCTTGGGAGAAAGGCGATGGCAAACCTAGACAGCATCTTAAAAAGCAGAGACATCACCTTGCCAACAAAGGTCCGTATAGTTAAAGCCATGGTTTTCCCAGTAGTGATGTATGGAAGTGAGAGCTGGACTATAAGGAAGGCTGATCGCCGAAGAATTGATGCTTTTGAATTATGGTGCTGGAGGAGACTCTTGAGAGTCCCATGGACTGCAAGAAGATCAAACGCATCCATTCTTAAGGAAATTAGCCCTGAGCGCTCATTGGAAGGACAGATCGTGAAGCTGAGGCTCCAATACTTTGGCCACCTCATGAGAAGAGAAGACTCCCTGGAAAAGACCCTGATGTTGGGAAAGATTGAGGGCACAAGGAGAAGGGGACGACAGAGGTCGAGATGGTTGGACAGTGTTCTCGAAGCTACAAACATGAGTCTGACCAAACTGCGGGAGGCAGTGGAAGACAGGAGTGCCTGGCGTGCCCTGGTCCATGGGGTCACGAAGAGTCGGACACGACTAAACGACTAAACAACAACAACAAAGTATGGTGGTCAAGTTGCTAAGGGTGAGCTTGGATAAAACCTATAACTCCAAAAGCAAGATAATGCACACAGGAAGCAGCAGTGAGGGTTTCAAGTTGTGTGTGTAAGGGATGGGCTGTGCCTTTGAGCCCAAAGACTGACAGCAAATTGCTAACTTACTGGCTTGCTTGTCTGCTGCAGCCCTAAGATGCTGTCAGTGTCTCTGGAGAGAGGGAGGGTGAGTGAGTGGGAACAGATGGAAGGAGTGGCATTCCTGCATTGCATGGAATTGGAATAGATGACCCTTTGGATTCCTTCCCACTCTGCAATTCCATGAGATGAGGCTCCAGGCAAGTGGCTGTAGCAGTTGCTGGAAATGCCACCTGCTACAATCCCCTGGACACTTTATCACATGGAAAGTCAATCACAGTCTTCAAAAAGCTAAAATGCAGGGTGTTTTGTTAAAACAATCTTCCAAGTCCCATCAGCATAGGAAGTTGCTTCATACTTAGTGACTGGCAGCAACGGCTCTCGAGAATTTCAGGCCAGGAGTCTCTCCCAATCCTACCTGGAGATGCTGTCAGGGATTGAACCTGGGACCTTCTGCTTGCAAAGCAGATGCTCCACTCACTGAGCTATGGCCCTGCCATTGCTATTTTTTAAAAAGAAAGAAAAAGTAACACATCAAGCTCTGAATTGAACACAAGCCATGGTTTAACACCTGAGAAAGGAAGAATTTCCTCTCATCAGATCTGAGGGATATCTCCCCCCCTCCCCGCCCCCCCCTCCAGTGGAACTGATTGGCCTCCTGATTCAGGACAACAAAAATGGAAGGCTTCACACAATGAATAATGGATGCACGGGAATTTGCAGCGCAAGTGGTTGTGATGGCTTTGGAAAGGGATTAACCAAAATCAGGGAGAGGAGGAGGAAGTGCTGCTCCTCATGGTAGCTAAATACAGCCAGGTTTAGGGGTGTCATCCCTCTGGAAACCAGTTCTTAGGGAACAAAAGCAGATTGTTGACCTTCACATCCCTGCCTGTTGCTGGTCACCATGGTAAACAGGGTTCTTGGCTGGATGGGCTCTTCTTAGGTTCTTATAGCTTGACAAGTTCCTCTGCAAGAGAGAGTCCTACAGCTGGGAGGCAACCACCAAGAGTTTGTTTCCAAGTGCCCTTGCTGTCTAGACATGCAGGTGGATATCCTGGTGGAGTGCAGGTGGATATCCTGGCCAATCATGATTGGATAAGAACAGTCATAGGCAAACTCGGCCCTCCAGATGTTTTGAGACTACAATTCCCATCATCCCTGACCACTGGTCCTGTTAGCTAGGGATGATGGGAGTTGCAGTCCCAAAACATCTGGAGGGCCGGGTTTGCCTATGCCTGGATAAGATAATGTCAGGGAACTGACATCGGAGCTAGAGGCGGAGGGAAGGTTCTCAAATGATGCTGGAGAAGGGGCCAGCAGGGAGAGAGGCAGCTCCGCAGATGGGGAAGCAAATCAGCGCTACACCAGGGATAAGGAGGGGCTGATGGGACTCTTCACCGGACACCAGCGGGGAGAGCACTGGTCCCCCGCTACCCACGCCCTCCCTGCGCAGAAGACTTCCGCGCAGAGAGAGTAGGAGGAGACTGGGTGTCAAACAACTTTTATGTTGGAAAAGATTTAAGAAACGCCCACTGACGGATTCTGCTAGCGACTGAGGCAGCCACGAAGTGAAGGGCTGCCCAGACTGAAAGGTTTACCAAGGCAACAAAGCCTGGAGAGGCGGCAACTTACGCACGAGCAACCCATACTCATTATAGCAATCCGTCAGTCCCTGACGTTGCTTGTGCACAGCGGCAGGCAGCGTCATGAGCAAAACCGGAGAAGCTGGCGCCACGGAAGGAGCAGCAGGAGTGCAAAATCTGGTGGAGAGGAACCGAGATTTGGAGCAGCATGTGGCTCTTCTGACGGCGCGGCTGGACGAAAGGCAGGCTCAAGATGCACAGGTCAGACCCACCCCCGTAGCAAGGAAGGGACCGGGACTGGTACACAAATTTGGAGGCAAGCCCCAGGACTATAGTGCGTTCCGAACGGAAATAGAGTACGCTTTGGAACTGCAGCAGAATGATTTTGCAGACGACGGGGAGCGGGTTGCTTATATTGTTGGGCATCTGCAGGATGGGGCCAGGGAATGGATCAGGCCCCTAATGGCAACGCAGAATGCCGCCTTGAAGGACCTGAGGAAATTTTTCCAGGCAATGGACGCAATGTACTCCAGTGATGTACAGCAAAGTGTGACTCGGCGGGAACTGATGAACTGTAAACAGGGGCACCAGTCAGTTAGAGACTACTGGTCACGCTTTGCCATGTTAGTTCACCGGCTCGGGTGGGAACTGGACTCTGAACCCATTCAAATGTTGTTCGAGGAGGGGTTGTCTCCAACGGTGAAGGATGAGCTTTCCCGCGCACCCCGCCCGCAGTCGATGGATCAGCTGACCAAGGCTGTGCTTGCGATTGGTGTAAGGCAGGAAGCGCGGGCTCAGGAGAAGCGGGAAGGGAGAGAGCAACGTTACCATGACTACCGCATTCCTGAAATACCAAGGCAGCCTTCCCCGCCGGCGGAGCCCATGGAAATAGATGGAGCGCGCGTGCGGGAGATTTCAAACTCCAGTGAAGGTCGCAAGAGAGAGGGAAAGGATGGGAAAACCACCAAGAAGTGTTTTCTCTGCCAGCGGCCAGGACATTTTGCCAGGGTCTGCCCGCAAAGAAAGGCCTGGCAAGGGATGGTGGGAGCTGCAGGGGGTGAGGAGGAGGTGGCACAGGAGCAGGGAAACGCCAAAGCTTGGCTACCACTCAGCGGGCACAGCAGCCAGGCCAGCAACCAATAGAAGTGCCCAAACCAGACCCCCCCAGGGCGGCTATAGCCATAGAAGTGGTGCTAGAACTCCCAAATGGGCACCCAGTCAAGGTGAAAGGGCTGTTGGATTCAGGCAGTTCCTGCAATTTCTTCAGCAAGGACTTTGCACTAGAGCACCAGCTCCACCTGCTGCCCCTGGATTTCCCCTTGCAAGTAACCACCATTGATGGCAGGGAGCTTCTGGGAGGGGAAGTGACGCACCAGACCCCACCAATGAGAATGAGGGTTTCCAGGCACACGGAGACTATCGCCTTTCACATAGCCTCACTGGCAGGGCCCCCAATAATATTAGGAATGAGCTGGCTAGCACAACATGATCCAGTGGTGGCATGGCATCAGAGAACGGTCACCTTTGGGTCCGCTTACTGCTTGGAACACTGTCTAGGGGGAGAAACCCCAAGGATGACCATGGCCAGGGTGGCTGGGATAGCTTTGGAGCCGAAAGGGGAGGTGCCACCACAATATGCTGACCTGAAGGAGGTCTTCAGCGAGAAGGAGGCAGATAGACTACCCCCCCATAGGCCCTTTGACTGCCAAATCAACTTGCTCCCTGGGGCGCAGCTACCGGTGGGTAAACTGTATGCCATGTCGGACAGGGAGATGAAGGAGTTGCGGGAATTTATTGACAAGAACCTGAAGAGGGGGTTCATAAGGGAATCAAAGGCGGTGGGGGGCAGTCCGGTGTTCTTTGTGGACAAAAAAGGGACTAACCAGCCCAGATTGGTCGTAGATTTCAGGGCGTTAAATTTGGTATCAGAACCCGTGACCTTCCCAATGCCCAGGATTGACGACATTTTAACACGGGTGAGGCAGGGAAAGATTTTTACCAAGCTGGACCTCAGGGGAGCCTACAATTTGATTAGGATGAGGGAAGGGGACGAATGGAAGACCACAATGTTCACCCCCTTGGGGGCCTTTGAGTACTTAGTTATGCCCTTTGGATTACAGTCAGGCTCCGCCTGTTTTCAAGCTTTCATGCACCACGTGTTGGGGTCCCTGCTGTACAAGAACTGCGTAGCCTTCTTGGACGACGTCTTAATCTATTCGGACAACGAGGAGCAACATGTCAGAGACGTCAGGGAAGTGCTGAAGAGACTGCAGAAGCACCAGTTGTGGGTCAAGCTGGAGAAATGCCAGTTTCACGCCAGAGAAGTCGAGTTTTTGGGGTACAAGCTGTCAGACAAAGGCTTAGCGATGGACCCAAGCAAGGTGCAGGCAGTGCTGGAGTGGAAGACTCCCAAAACCCGGAAGGACGTGCAGAGGTTCCTAGGGTTCAGCAACTTCTACAGGAAGTTCATCAAGAACTTCGCCCACTTGACAGCACCCATCACAGACTGTCTCAGTAGGAAAAGGAAGTTCGCCTGGACAGAGGAGGCCCAACAATCCTTTGAAAAACTGAAGAAAGCGTTTGCATCGGAAGAGCAGCTCCTGCACGTGGATCTGGAGAAACCCATGAGGCTAGAGACCGACGCGTCCGACAGAGCCATTGGGGTGGTTCTTTTGCAGCCAGGGAGGAGCAAGCAGGAATGGAGACCGTGTGCCTTCTTCTCAAGGAAGCTGAACAAGTCGGAGCAAAACTATACGGTGTATGACCGTGAACTGCTTGCGATCTATGCGGCGTTTCGTCGATGGCGACATCTACTAATAGGGGCGCAGCACAAGATCCAGGTTTGTACAGATCACAAGAACTTGGAATACTGGAGGACCGCACGAGTGCTCAACCAGAGACAGATTCAATGGGCACAGGAGTTCTCCAAGTTTTCCTTCGAAATCCGATACGTGCCAGGAGAGGAAAACGTGAGAGCAGATGCTCTCTCCCAGAAACCGGAGTACTTGGAAGGAGAGGGGCCACCGGAGATATGACACGTGATCCCCGAGGACCGATGGGTGTGTGGGGGAACTTTGGTGGGGCAACGAGAACTGGCTGGACTTACTAGAAACGACGTGTTCGCACAAACTAAAATCCGGGAACTCCGAGACGGAAGAGAAACCCAAGGAGGGTTTGAGGAGAAGGAAGGGGTGCTGTACTATAAGGGGGCACTGTATGTACCGGGGGAGACCCTACGGGGAAAGGTACTCAAACAACTCCACGACAACCCCACAGCGGGGCACTTTGGACAGCACAAAACCATGATGCTCGTCACCAGGCAGTTCTGGTGGCCCAGGGTGAGGGAGGATGTACGGGAATATGTAAGGGGTTGCGACCGCTGCCAAAGGGCAAAGGGGGAGCGGGCTGCCCCCGCAGGATTACTAGAACCCTTACCCACGCCGGGGAAACCTTGGGAGGTGGTATCCATTGATTTTATGACCGATTTGCCCAAGTCCTGGGGGAAGACAGCGGTCATGGTAGTGGTCGATCTACTAACAAAAATGTGCCATTTTATAGCTTGCTCACATGCGGTCACGGCAGAGGAAACAGCTAGGTTGTTCGTAGATCACATCTTCCGGTTGCATGGGGCTCCTTCAAGGGTCATCTCCGACCGCGGGAAACAATTTACTTCCCATTTCTGGAGGAAGCTCATGAGCTTGCTGCAGGTCGAAGTGGGCTTCTCAACGGCGAGACACCCGGAAACCAACGGGCAAGCAGAAAGAGCGAACAGTATTCTCCAGCAATACCTACGCTGCTACGTCAGCGAGAGGCAGAACGATTGGGTAGAAAAACTAGCGCTGGCTGAATTTGCGTACAATAACGCTGAACATGTGTCAACGGGAATGAGCCCGTTCATGGCCAATTATGGGTGTCACCCCAGGGCCTTCCCGGGGAGTGGGGAGGAAGGTTGGAGTGTACCGGCAGCAGAGCAGTTTGTGGAAGAAATGGAAACCCTGCACCAGCAACTCAAGATGAACTTGGAGCGGGCCAAGGAAATTTACAAGAGGCAGGCAGACAAGCGCCGTAGGGAAGGGGAAACCATACGGGTGGGAGATCGGGTGTGGTTGTCAACCCAAGGGTTACCTTTTAAGGGGTGGTGCAAGAAGTTGCAACCCAGGCGGTTGGGACCGTTTGAGGTAACACAGCAGGTGAACCCCGTGGCATTCAAGCTCAAATTGCCAGACAGCATGAAGATACACCCGGTGTTCTATAGTTCCCTACTCTCACCGTACAGGGAAGGAAGGGGATTCCCGGGGCGAGAGGGAGAAGTCACCACACACTCGCAGGTAGAAGAGAGGGAGCACCACAACTTGGCCACGGAAATACTTGATTCAAGGTGGCGAGGGCGCCAGGTGGAGTACTTGGTGGCTTGGGAGGGAGAACCCGGGTCGGAAAACACGTGGATTCCCGCGGAGGCAATCACTGACGGGTATCTGGTGGAGGAATTCCACCGCCTGTTCCCGGACAAACCCAAACCACTAGCGAGATTCTGGGAGGAGCAATTTTGGGAGACGATGAGGAGGATTTTGTGGGTTTTTCTGTCTCCGAAGGGGAGGGAGAAGAGGCTCCGGAGGACGAAGAATCAGACTGGGAGGCCCACCCCGCGGGAAGGGATCAGAGCGGGTGGGAAGCGGGTTTTGAATCCTCAGAGGATGGCGACAGCTCCTTCCGGGGGTTCCCTGCATCGTCGGCCGAAGAAAGGGATGAAGTTGGGTCAACAGGTTGGGCCGGGGGTGAAGGGGGTCCTGGGGGGGGAGGTGGATGTCAGGGAACTGACATCGGAGCTAGAGGCGGAGGGAAGGCTCTCAAATGATGCTGGAGAAGGGCCCAGCAGGGAGAGAGGCAGCTCCGCAGATGGGGAAGCAAATCAGCGCTACACCAGGGATAAGGAGGGGCTGATGGGGGAATTGGTGAGAGGATTCCAGGACTCTTCACCGGACACCAGCGGGGAGAGCACTGGTCCCCCGCTACCCACGCCCACCCTGCGCAGAAGACTTCCGCGCAGAGAGAGTAGGAGGAGACTGGGTGTCAAACAACTTTTATGTTGGAAAAGATTTAAGAAACGCCCACTGACGGATTCTGCTAGCGACTGAGGCAGCCACGAAGTGAAGGGCTGCCCAGACTGAAAGGTTTACCAAGGCAACAAAGCCTGGAGAGGCGGCAACTTACGCACGAGCAACCCATACTCATTATAGATAAGATACAATGGTTTCTCAGGAATATGGTGATCAATTGCTAAGGGTGCGTCAGAGCAAAACCCTTCAAAAAACAAGATGATGTACGTGGAAAGCAGTGGTGGGTGTTGCAAATGTGGGTGTGGGTGTCTGAGCCCAAAGGCTCTGGAGGCAGACTGCCAACTTACTGGCATCCAAGAAGTCATCAGTGCTTCTGGAGAGGGTGAGTTGGTGTGCACAGGTGGTAGCAGTGGGATTCCTGCTTTGCATGGGGTTGAACAAGATGACCCTTTGTGTCCCTTCCAACTCTACAATTCTGTGTTTCTGTTCAATTCAATTCTATGATTCTATGAGATGGGGCCCTAAACAGGTGCCTATAACAGTTTCTGGAAACAATACCTACTACAGTCACTTGGAGGCTTTCCCCCGCATTGAATTTCAATATTCAAAAATGCAGTGTGATCTATTGAGGTGATTTAAATGATCAGTTTAAACCATGATTTAAATAACAAAGAAAAGGCAAATTTAAATCATACATTTGGATCCGTTTTCCCATTTTGAAACAAACATATTTCCTGAGCAACCATGCAACCTAAGTGCTTGCTCTAATAATGAGAACATATTGGTTTGCAGCTAAATTGAGCCTTTCAGTAACCAAATGGTGTAATTCACAGCCTTTGTCCATGCAGACCATGTGACTTTTGCACTGCAGAATTATGTCTAATTCTACATGTACACATGCAAGGATATGAAGCAAGATCAAGAGGCCCACTTCTTTGCAGTCATTGCATCCTCAAATGTGTTTATAAAATTATGCATGGCATGGAGAAAGTGGATACAGAAAAGTTTTTCTCCCTTACCCATAACACAGGAACTTAGAATTTTGGACGATTCAGGACAGATAAAAGGAAGAACTTCTTCATGCAGTGCTTACACATACTGTGGAACTTGCTACCGCAGGAGACAATGATGGCTACCAACTTGGATGGCTCTAAGAGGATTGGATGAATGAACAATGGATAAGGCTATCTACTAACCATGATGGATGTACTCTGCCTCCACGGCCGGAGGAGGAAGCACTGTTGTGCTTAGGTTCTGCTTGCGGGTTTCCCACAGCCATCTGGTTGGCTACAGGACTGGTGTAGCATGGTGGGGCCAGAGGGGTGGTGTCCCCAGGAACAAGATTCTGACAGGCCCCCTCAACCCTTTACTCCACCATGAAGCTGTTGCTGCTCTTGCTTCTGCCGCTGGAGGCAAAACCCAGACCAGACTTCAGGCACAGCGCCCTGGCAGCTTTCTGTTTTGCTGCTTCTCACCATTCTCCTCCTCCTCTGCTTTCCCTGAAGGTTGCACTCTTGCTGGCTTGTCTCTGGGGATTCCCTCTGCCTTCCCAAAGTCAGAAACCGAGGGAGTCATTTGGATCGGCCCGTGTGTCTCTCCCAATGTATCTGCCTGGCAGAAACAAACCACTGTTGCTGTGCCGCCAGGTCCAACCCAATCTTGGCACCTCCTTGCCAGTTTGCGTTTGGGTAAGAACAGGATGCTGGACTATGTGGGCCACTGGCTTGATCCAGCAGACTCTTCTTAAGTTCTTCTGTCCAGGGTCTGTTGACATCTGCTCCAGGCCAGGGGTGCCAACTTGAATAAAATAATGGGGGTGGATGGATAGGTAAGCCCCACCCCGCATAACTGATCACGTGACATAGTCACACACACCATTTGACTGTCAATGCCCATCAACTTTTTTGGGGGGGGGCAGCCCCATCAAATATTTTGGGGGGGGCAAAGGGACCTTGGGCCCTAGGAGTTGGCTCCTATGCTCCAGGCAATGGAGTTTTAGACCTTTCAGAATATTATTGTGACTTGTTTCCAAGGCACTTTGAGGGTAAAGTTGATCAATTTCAGTTGATGCATCTTGATGGCATTGGACAAATTGCTTGTAATGGTGTGGCCATCCATGTGTTCTCTCAATACCTTCCCCTCTTGGATGATTAAAGTCTGCTGAGGGGATATGACGGGGTGGACCCAGGATGTGGCAGTGAATCCTTGAGGGAAGGAGTGGTCCCAACTTTCTGGAAGGAAGGAGTGACTCAACTACACCTGAAGAAGCTCACCCTGGTGGATGCATCGGTTTCTGACAACTGCTGTCTGGTCTGGTCACCAAGACCCCCTTTTGGGGGAAAGTGATGCAGAGGGTTGTCATGCGGCTGTTGCAAAAACGCTTGGATGAAACATCGATTATCCTGATCCATTTAGGACAACCATGACTCAGTTGGCTTTGGATGACCTTTATTGAGAGAAAGACAAGGGGAGGGTGGCCTTGTGATTCTTACTTGATCTCTCAGCAGCTTTTGATAGAGACAGTACAACCTCATCCAGAGCACCTACCCTTCTGGTGTAGCCATCAGAGTATCAGACTAAGACACATACTTTCTGACTTTTCTCCCTTCCTCAGTTTTCCAGTCTTGAGTTTAGATTTCCCCATTCTTTGGTCAGCATGCAAAAAGTCTGCATGGTGATGTGCACACATTTTGTATTCACTTTTTGTATAACAGACTTGTTTTTATACAATTTTGTCTAATACAGTACAATAGTGTATTGTGCAGCGGCTACAATCCGATGGTGGCATGCCTATGCAAAAATGTGCATACTTTAACCATCCTCTTGGAACTGCCCCCAAGTGACCATCCTTACCTTTCTGGAGTTGGTTGTGAGCCAAGGAGAGCTTTTCAACTCTCTGACATGCTTACTGGACTCTGCGAGACTCTCATGAGATCTTGTGGGGCTGCCCAAGTTTCCACAAGAGCACCCCAGAGCCCGATAAGCAAGGCAGAGAGCTTAAAAGCTCTTTCCACCCCATGAAAACCCTACGCAAAAGAGCTTTTAAGCTCTCTGCCTCCTGTTTGTTTAATTCGTGTGATTTCAACCGGTCAGCCTTCAACCACGTAATGCTGAAATCACACAATTAAATGCATGTAAGATGTCATCGTACTGTATACACATTTTTACAAGAAATTCTTCCCTATATAAGACATTTAAGTATGTGGTTTTCATTTGTGCATGCATTTTGTGTGTGCGCTTTCCTTATTTTTGAGGAGTATATCACAATGTATGGAGAAGTGCAAATGTTGAAGGGTAGGTGTGTTTCAGTTTAGGAAAGAATTAGGCTCACATCAAAATGTGGACAGAATGAATCCCCCCCCCCCCATAGTGGAAATGGGGAAGACAACTGTATTTCGAGGAGTTAGGTGGCATGTCCCTTTCCCTTTAACATCCCCAGTTGGATTCTTGTGTTTTACACACCTGTCGGGAGTTTCTTCTCTGTTGCAAGTGCTGGCTGGATGCCGGCTGCAGGTAGTGGGAGACACTCAACTGCTCTGTATTAATCATGAGTAATGCCAGGTGCACTTGATTACATCAAGGCAGGCTATAAAAGCCATAGGTGGGAGGGGCCTGGTGAGCTTCTGCCCAGATCAAAGGACCTGATGCTGGGAGACTGGTGGTCTTTCTCCTGCTGCTCTACCTGGGCCTCTGGACAGCGGAAGGGGAGATTGGGTGGCCCCTGTTGGGTATGTTTTGTGTTGTGCTTTGTATGTATGTTTGTTAATAAAACTGTGTTGGTTCCCCTTCCACCTCCTCATTCCTTTTGTTCTGATATTCTTTGAAAGAACTGCATTTGGCAGCACACCCGCCATCCCTAACAGTGGCCAACTTGAATAAAATATGGGGGGCAGGTAAGCCTCGCGCCACATAATTGATCACATGATGTGCTGCATGCACATCATTTGAATGGCAATGCCTATCAACTGGGGGGCAGCCCCATCAAATATTATATTGGGGGGTGAAGACCCCACAGCCCCTAGGAGTTTGCTCCTATGCAGTGGTTAATTTCATCCCCATAACTGTCTATGCTTGGAGAGTGTTGCTTTCTTCCTGCTATAGGACAAAAGCTATTCTCCAAAATTCTTGTACTGTAAGGTTACCAGATTTTTTTCAGTGAATCTGGGGACACTTATTGTTTGCTACGTACATGTGAATGCTGAGAAAGCTGTAAATCCAGGGATGTCTGGTAACCTTATTGTACTGCCAGAAAGCTCATGATTCTATTGGAAGTGACTGTCTAGCCAAACTAACCAGACCGTGTAGAACACTAAAACCCTTCATTAGCTTAATTGTGCCCAGTAATTATGAATTACATCAGCACTGGGTTGTGCTTCAGGACCCAAGTCCTCCCCTGTGTCTTCATTCAACAGAGAAGAGACAGAGGCGTTTCCAATTGTCACTCTGCTAAGCTCTGGGAAGCTGACATTCCACCTCTTTGATGTGCTAAAAATGAGAAGCGGCCAAACAGTGCAGCTGTGGTAACATGAGCGTTGTATCTCCAGATATGGCCAGTAGGTGGAGCTTCCGGTTTCAATGTTTATTGTAGCTTTAAATCTTTATATATTTATCCGTATAATGAGGGCCTTGTTATATAGCCAACTTATAATGAAGTGGCGCTAGATGTCTCTGTCAATATAATTATTGAGGGAAATGCGCAGGAGCGAGACAGGAGGAGGCATCTTCTGAGGGTCAAGGAATGCTCATCGCCCCACCCGAGGAAGTCAGCTGGCAAGCCAGGAGAAAGATCCTACCCTTGCCCATCTGAGTTATCTAAGGATGGGGGGGGGGAGCAGCCCCACCTTCCATGGCACAGGGGTGGCAGATTCAGTGGTGGAGGAAGGGCTGCCCCAGGTGTCATCACTGGGGGGGGGGGGGTTGACAAAACGACAACAATGAGTTTAAAAAAATAATTTTTAAAAATTGGGCTCACGAAACTTTTTAGTTCATTCAACAAACGTAACGAAATGCGGCTGGCACTGGGCGCTAAACCGCGGGGGCCAGCACTTACCATGGGGCCTGCAGCGTGCCGGAGCCACTCCTCTCTCCTGGGAGTGACATGCTGGCTTGAGCGCCTGCAGGCTCCGCACTGCCTGAAACAGCAGCATGGCGCTTGCGCCTGCCCACCGCCTCTCCCTCAGCCGCCTTATAGCTGAGGGGGAGGTGGCAGAGAGGCTCCATGCAGCACGCCCCGCCCCCATGGGTGGCTCGCCCTGCCCCGCCCCTGCCTGCAGGACGTCCACGCCGCACCAGACACCCGTGGGACTAGCTACGCCGCTGGGCAGATTCTCGGAAGGAGTGAAGCGGGGAACTGTTGCCAGGGATTGCTGCCTTCGATGTCCCGTGCTTGCTTAATCAGTGCATTTGTTTATACTATCCTGTCAGTCTGCCGGCTTTGGGCAGGCTGGGGGAAGTGATAAGTTAATTTAGGATGCATTTTAAAATGTAAGGAATTCCTGAGGGATGTGTGTAATTGAAGCTTCAATGTGTGTAAGTTGTGTATTGGTGAGAATACAAGGTGTGGTAGGTACTTTATTTAATTGCTGCTAGCGTGAATGTGTGAGTGGTTGTAAGTCTTAAAGTATGAGTCTATAACCAACATCTAAGAAAATTCTTCTTTCACTTCTATCCCACCTTGGCACAGAGAAGTGAAATGCTGTTGTCTTCGCAGCTTTTAGGCTGGGAAGAGGTCTATGAAGACCAATGAATTTATGGTTTAGCTATTTAATAACTACCTGCCGTTGAACTTATGATGTTTAAAGGTTAAAACTGTTAAAAGTTTCATCTCATCTCATTCCCCCTCCCCTTTTGGGGAAGGGGGGGGATGACCTGGCACTTTAAATTCCAATTGGCTGGAAAGATTCACTATCAATCACAGAGAAAGGCCTTGGTAGCTTAAGGGGGAAAAGTTAAAGAAAACAAACTCTCCTTCCCCACTGCAGGAGATAGAAAAAAGATAGAAGTGACTGTCTCAGTCTCTGTGGATGTGAAGAGCACTAGGCTACTTGCAAAGTAAAATGCAGATTTTAAAGAGACAGGAATCGCCTTTTGTCTTTCCCTTCCCTTTTACAGCAGAGAGGGGAAATGCTATACTCCAGGCATAGGCAAACTTGGCCCTCCAGATGTTTTGAGACTACAATTCCTGTTATGTACTGAGTTGAATAGGATCCAAACTGTAGCAGTCTGATTGGTCCTAGAACAATAGGATCCAAAAGGCAGCAGTCTGATTGGTCCTAGAACAATAGGATTCAGAATGCAGCAGTCTGATTGGTCCTAGAACAATGCAGCAGTATGATTGGTTGGCAGGAACCACCCAATCCTGCTCCAGATAGAAGTGAATCCACAACCTGATTGGCTTACAGTAGAATTCCAGAATTAGCCAATCATGTGCAGCCCATTGTGTAAATAATGTATATAAAGCAGATACTGTGAGGGGACATTCATTCATTCCTCCTCACCACTATGAGCTGAATAAAGAGCATGAAATCACTTTGCGACTCTGAGTATATTTCACTGGCGACGAGGATGGGATCCCGCTGAGCTGACTGCCACACACAGCACCGCAGCACCGCCAACTGCCGCACCGCTGCCTCGCACCGTGTATCCAGGCTTCAGCTCCGGGGCACAAGGAACTCAGAATGGCAGCCAACAGCAGCTTCTCGCCATTCAACCCAGCATCTGGAGACTGGGAAGCGTACGCCTCCCGTTTCACCTTCCTCCTAGAAGCCAAAGGGGTCACCGACGAAGAAGACGCCAAGAAGAGGGCGATATTCTTCAGCGTCTGCGGAGAGGAGACGTTTGAAATCGCCCGGGCTCTCCTTGCGCCTGAAGACGTCGCTACTGTTCCATACAAAACAATAATGGAACAGCTGAAGGGACACTTTTCGCCGCAGCCCTCAGTGGTGGCTCGTCGAAATGCCTTCTACGCAAAGCGGCAAGCCCCTGGGGAAACCATAACTGGGTTTGTGACCTCTCTCCGCCAAGCCGCCCGGTTCTGCAACTTCTCAGAGCTGGAGAACATGCTTCGTGACCGCCTCGTCGGTGGCCTGAAGGATGAGAAGCTGCAACGACGCCTCTACGCTAAGAAGGACCTAACGTTCCAGGTCGCTCTGGAGGAGGCCCTGGCAACAGAAGCTGCCGAGAGGTCGACCCAAGAGGCACGGCCGAGCCTGCCATCCCAACCGAGGGTCCACCATGAAGACCTCACCGACGACTCAAGATCCGACAGGGAGGAGGTGCACCGAGTACAGCAGCGCACTCAAGCAGCGCACAGACCACAGCTGCCTCGACGAGAAGGAGGGAACTGCGCAAGCTGCGGGGAGAGTCACGAGAGGAGGACCTGCCGTTTCCGCAACGCAGAGTGCAGGCAGTGCAGAAAATCGGGACACATCGCCCGGGTGTGTCGGGCTCGGCCCACCCGACACCAGGCATCAGATGACCAATCCAAGAGCCCCAGGTCCCGGGGCCCAACGCACCAAGGCAACTCGACGGAGCTCACGGACTTCCAGGTATACCAGTTGCCCCACCCCAACGTAGAGAAAATTTATGTAGAGGTACAGATAGAGGGGGCCCCATGCCGCATGGAGCTTGACACGGGTTCAACTCTATCCATAATCTCGGCAAGGACCTTAAGGAAACTGTGTCCCACTGGGGGTCCCAAACTCAGGCCGGCCCCATTCACCCTCCGGGACTTCCAGAAACGTAAGGTCCCCACAATGGGGGTGGGGACCTTCAGGGTGCAATACCGAGGGCGGACGCGGCAACTGGACTTGCTTGTGGTCAAGGGCCCCTACATTAGCTTACTGGGATTGGCATGGTTTGGACCACTGGGGCTAGCTGTCACCGGGGTGAACCACACTAGCTTACAAGTGGACGTGGACGCCATATGCAAGGAATTTCCAGGGGTTTTCGATGGGAAATTGGGACAGTATACGGGCCCCCCCATTGCGCTACAGCTTGACCCCGCAGTACGACCGGTCAGGCTCAAGGCCCGCCGGGTCCCGTTCGCCTTGAAACCCCGTATAGACGAGGAATTGGACCGACTCGTAGAGCAAGGAGTGCTGGAGCCGGTGCCTAATGCTCCCTGGGAAACCCCAATCGTCACACCCGTCAAGCCTAATGGTTCGGTCCGCATCTGCGCAGACTACAAATGTACCATAAACAAGGCCCTCACGGCCCACGCATACCCAGTGCCAGTGGTCAGCCATGTCCTTGCCACCCTGGCTGGGTCGAAAATTTTTGGCAAGCTGGACTTGGCCCAAGCATATCAACAGCTGCCAGTAGATGAGGCCACAGCAGAGGCACAGACGATTGTGACGCACAGAGGAGCGTTCAGGGTAAAGCGGCTGCAATTCGGTGTCAGCGTGGCACCAGGCATATTCCAGAATATAATGGACTCTCTCCTTAAAGGGATTCCTGGCGTCACCCCCTTCTTCGATGATGTGTTGATTGCCGGCCCCACACCAGAGGAGTTTGAGGACCGCCTCTGCACCGTTCTGCACCGTTTCCAGACGGCGGGTCTCAAGGTGAAGCGGGAAAAATGTCTACTAGGAGTGCCTCAGGTGGACTTTCTGGGATTTATGGTGGACGCAGAAGGGGTCCACCCGACTGGGGACAAGGTACGGGCCATTTGTGATGCCCCAGCGCCCAAGAGCAAGACTGAACTTCAGGCCTTCTTGGGGCTATTGAACTTTTACCATTCCTTCCTTCCCCACAAGGCGGCGGTAGCGGAGCCCCTACACAGACTCCTGGACAAGCGGGCCCCTTGGGTGTGGGGCCAGCGCCAGGAGGCCGCATTCCAAGCAGTCAAGGACTTGCTTGTCTCAAACTCGGTCTTGGCACACTTCGACGAGAGGCTGCCGGTGGTGCTAGCATGCGACGCCTCACCCTATGGCATTGGAGCTGTCCTGGGGCACCAACTCCCGGATGGAAGAGAGGTACCGGTGGCATACTTTTCCCAGACACTCAACACAACCGAGCGGAACTACTCGCAAATCGACAAGGAGGGTCTGGCAATCGTAAAGGGAGTAAAAAAATTCCATGATTTCTTGTACGGGCGGCCCTTCACCGTGGTGACTGACCACAAGCCGTTGCTTGGCTTGTTTGCCCCCGAAAAGCAGACCCCCCAAGTGCTGTCTCCTCGCGTCCTCAGGTGGTCAATTTTCCTTGCCAGCTACCAGTATGCACTGATTCACCGACCTGGGAAGGCGATGGGCCATGCGGACGCCCTCAGCAGGCTACCACTACCGGAAACAGGCCCTGACCCAGCACCTGCACAAGAGGTTATGAGCCTGGAGCTGCTTCCCGACCGCCCCATTCAGGCACAAGAAGTTGCACACCATTCCAAGAAAGATAGGGTCATCTCCCGGGTCCTGGACTGGGTGTGGAGGGGATGGCCCAGCAGCAGCCCCGGGCCAGAATTCGCCGGCTACACAACCCGCAAACATGAACTGTCGGCCCACAAGGGGTGCCTGTTATGGGGAAGCAGAGTCGTTGTTCCCCAGCCCCTCTGCAAAAGGGTCCTCACAGCCCTACACGAGACACATCCAGGGGTAGTAAGAATGAAGGCCCTTGCCAGGAGTTATGTGTGGTGGCCGGGGATCGATGGAGAGATAGAGGCCTGGGTCAAACACTGCCAGGCCTGCCAAGAATCCCGCCCAGATCCCCCAAGGGCCCCAGTCCAGTCCTGGGAGTCCGCCCGAGCACCATGGTCGCGCCTGCATGTGGATTTCGCTGGCCCCTTTCAGGGGAAAACATTCTTCATAGTGGTGGACTCCTACACCAAATGGCTGGAAGTCGCACTGGTACCGTCCACTTCCACGTCCGCAGCCATCCGGGTACTACGCAGGCTGTTTGCAACCCACGGGCTCCCTGACACTCTCGTCTCAGACAACGGGACTGCATTTACGTCAGGAGAATTCCAAACCTTCACAGCGCAGAACGCCATCCGCCACATCCGTTCGGCGCCGTTCCACCCTGCCACCAATGGCCAAGCAGAACGCATGGTGCGGACCACCAAGGACACCCTTCGCCGCATGACGCAAGGGGACTGGGAGTACCGCCTTGCCACATTCCTTCTAGCACAGCACAGCACCCCCAGCTCAACGACTGGCCGGAGCCCCGCTGAACTACTAATGGGTCGGCGCCTTGCAATCAGATTGGACCGCCTTCACCCCGATAGAGCTCAGGATGAGATAGTGGTGGGGGAAGGCAGGAACCCCCGGACCTTCGAGGCCCAGGACCCAGTGTACGCAAAGAATTTTGGGGCAGGCCCAGCATGGGTACCCGCCACAATCACCAGGGTCACTGGCCCCGTGTCGTACGAGGTGCTAACGGATGGGGGGCAATGCTGGCGCCGCCACTGCGACCAGATACGGCGACGATTCCCGGGAGAAAACCAGGAGGAGGACAGGTCAGAGGAGTCCCAAGAGAACAGCGGGGCAGTGAGGCCCATAGAGCAGGAGGGGCCAGCAGGAGAGGCAGAATCAGTAAATACAGAGAGGACCCGTGAGGCCGAAAGGACACCGGAACCAGAACCACGACTGAGCGAGCCGGTTGCACCAGACCAAACAGCCGCATCACAGCCAGCATCCTTGGAACACGAGCCAGAACCCGGAGCCCGGACCAGGGAACACCCCAGGCCACAACGCACACGTAGGCCGCCGGCATACCTTGAGGACTATGAATGCGACCTCCCGGGCAGGACTGGAACTTAGAGGGGAGGGGTGTTATGTACTGAGTTGAATAGGATCCAAACTGTAGCAGTCTGATTGGTCCTAGAACAATAGGATCCAAAAGGCAGCAGTCTGATTGGTCCTAGAACAATAGGATTCAGAATGCAGCAGTCTGATTGGTCCTAGAACAATGCAGCAGTATGATTGGTTGGCAGGAACCACCCAATCCTGCTCCAGATAGAAGTGAATCCACAACCTGATTGGCTTACAGTAGAATTCCAGAATTAGCCAATCATGTGCAGCCCATTGTGTAAATAATGTATATAAAGCAGATACTGTGAGGGGACATTCATTCATTCCTCCTCACCACTATGAGCTGAATAAAGAGCATGAAATCACTTTGCGACTCTGAGTATATTTCAATTCCCATCATCCCTGACCACTGGTCCTGTTAGCTAGGGATGATGGGAGTTGTAGTCCCAAAATATCCAGAGGGCCGAGTTTGCCTATACAGTGGTACCTCAGGTTACATACACTTCGGGTTACAGACTCCGCTAACCCAGAAATAGTGCTTCAGGATGAGAACAGAAATCGTGTTACGGCAGCAGCAGGAGGCCCCATTAGCTAAAGTGGTGCTTCAGGTTAAGAACAGACCTCCGGAACGAATTAAGTACTTAACCCGAGGTACCACTGTACCTGCTATACTCCCTCTCTTTGAGCTCCAGATTCGCTCAAAAGGAGGTGGAAGCCAAGCCTCACTTTAACAGGCTGCTGAGAAGTTTTAAATGCTTATTATTTAAAGAAGTTTACTTACAGACACGAGTGGCACTGTGGGTTAAACCACAGAGCCTAGGACTTGCCGATCAGAAGGTCAGCGGTTCAAATCCCCATGACGGGGTGAGCTCCCGTTGCTCAGTCCCTGCTCCTGCCAACCTAGCAGTTCGAAAGCACATCAAAGTGCAAGTAGATAAATAGCTCCGGTAAACAGCGTTTCCATGCACTGCTCTGGTTCGCCAGAAGTGGCTTAGTCATGCTGGCCACATGACCCAGAAGCTGTACGCCAACTCCCTCAGCCAATAAAGCGAGATGAGCGCCGCAACCCCAGAGTCAGCCACGACTGGACCTAATGGTCAGGGGTCCCTTTACCTTTACCTTACTTACAGAAAGGACTGCCTTTTGCTTCTTCCCCTGGCCAGGGGAAGGAGGAGGGGTAGTGTTTTGTGCTCAGTTCCCATCCCATCCATGGAAAAGAGCTAATTATTCAACTGCTTTGTTCTACTGCAAGAAGCTGAAATCTGATACTCTTGCAGCCCAGGCTGTTTGCCGACTGCTCTTGAAGACAGCAGAGTGAAAATCAGCCTGTGTCTATAAGGGCTGAAAAGCCCAGAAACAGAATTGTGATTGGTAAAACCTGGAACTATAAATGTTTTGATCAAGGGGAAAGGAAGGAGGTATCCAGCTTTCAGTTTAGCAAAACCTCCATTTGTTTGGATTAATTTTAAACGAAGAGATTTCAAGGGTCCAATGCCTTATTACATTTCCTTTCCAATTGCAAAATATAACAAATTAGTTATTGTCAACTTAAATTATTGTTTAAATTGATGTCTATGTATTTAATACAACTGATAAGCTGTGTGCCAACAAGCTGCTGATTGCCATCACCTGTGGTTTATATTTGGAATTGGAGTACGGTAAATAAATTTCAGGAAGTATTGAAAAGTGGGTGAACCGATTATATTGATCCTTCACCAGAAATTAATAAGTGATGGTCCTTGCAGGGCCGTCTTAAGCATATCCGGCGCCATGGTGCAAAGATCCTTCTGGCTCCCTCTGGGAGTTGTTGACCTTTTTTTGGGGGGGGGGAGCCCCAAAGTTGTTGACTTTTTTTTTTAGGGCGCTGACACCACATTATCTCTAACAAGCCCTTAGAACAAAATAAAATGAAAATGCAGAAAAAAATCTAATGAAGTCCTCAATTCCAAAGCAAGACTCAGCAGTTCTTCTAATTCATCATGATTCAAATCACCACATATCAAAAAGTTAAAGCAATCACCAGTTTGTTGTTCTTTAAATAAATTGATAAAGACACAGAGAATGAAGTTCCCAGCCAATTTGCGTTTAAGTACAAAGCTGACGTTTTCAAATATTGTGGGGGGTGGGGTGGGGTGGGGTGGGGTGGGGTGGGGTGGGGGTGAGAGTAAAGCAGTGACATTGTGAACTTAAAAAGGACCCAAAACCTGGGTCACAAAGGCTGCAGCCCTAACTGCACTTACCTGAGGGTAAGCCCCGCTGAATCTAATAGGACCTTAAAACCCGCCCCTGTCTTTAAAGGAGTTTTTGTTGGTGTTTGTTTGTTTTTAACCACTAACTGCATGGAGAGCAGGGAGGCTTGCTGCACGGAACAGGATTTCCGCGGAACAGGAGTGCACATGCAAGCTGACAGGGGTGCACAAGCTGCCAGGCGGGTGAGTGCCACAGCGCAGAACCACCTGGTGGGGATTTTGACACCAACCCTGAGGGATGATACCAGGGCCGCCCACCTTGCCCCCTGTCTTTTAATACATTTACCATTGCTCTAAGGAGCTCAGGGTGGCATGCATAGTTTACCCCTTCCCCATTTATCCGCACAACAACACTGTGAGGTAGGTTAGGCTTGCAGACAGTGAGTGGCCCAAGGTCACCCAATGGGCTTCCCAGATTGCACTTGGACAGAATGGCCTTACAAACAGTGGACACCTCCAAATGGATCAGAGGACGGCAAAACAGAACGCACGCACACAACTCGCCTGTCAAAAAGGGGTTGGGTGGGTCAACCTAACATGGGTCACACCAGGGCAGAAGCAGTGTTTTCTTTTGGATTTAGCTCTTTGTATTAAAAAAAGGTACTCTGTGACGGGGAGCAAGAGAGTCCTATTTGAATAAAGAGTCCCACACCTCTCTCACACACAGCTTGAGTGCATTTACAGGGTGGGGTGGCAGATGCAACAGCGCCCTCCAAATACCCAGTGTTTTATGTGTGTGTGTGTGTGTGTGTGTGTGTGTGTGTGTTTTAAAGACAGAAAAAGCAAAAAGTTTCAGGGTGAGGAAATAGAAAAGCAGAAGGAGAAGGAGAGAGAAATGCAGAAAGAGGAAAGTAGGATGTCCAGCAAACACAGTATAGCATAACATTAGAAGAGGATACAGTGGGAAAGTACATTTGGGGTTGAAGCCCCGTCCAAAGCACCATGCACATCTCTACTGCTGCCACCAAGAGTCCCGGGAACTGTAGTTTACCCCGCACAAAGCTGCTACCACCATCAGCATCCTGATCTAACTACAGTTCCCATGATTCTCATTCCACCTGTGTGTGAATGTGCTCTATGTATATGCACCAATGGATACCATCCAAGAGGCTGGTGGCTGGGTCAGGCCCTGTCGGAGATCTGAAGGCTGGAGGAAGTGGCTGCTGGCAAGGCGTAGTAGGCGATTCGTGTACAGCAGCTTGGATCCCACTGCGTGATCTTCCTGCTGGGTTTGCACCCACGGGGTGCATAGCGTGCAATGTGCATGTCCAAATGGCGAGAAGGGGTGTGTGCGCGGAGGGGGGGGGGAGGAATACTTCTGGAGCCGTTCCTCTCCTGGCCTCCCTGCAACTCTCACGCGGAACCCTCCAAGCTCCTCCCCGCCTTGCCTGTCGCTTCCCAGTTGCAGCGGCAGCGGAGAGGAGAGATGGATTTTTTCCCCCTGGTTGCTGGCCAAAGGCTCAGCCTGACTGCCTGGCCATAGTGCCCGGCTGAGGGAGGGAGGCTGCCAAGGCAGCCAGCGACAGAGGCGCTGCTCTCGTTTGCTCTCCGGCCAGTCAGCCGAGCCCGACGCGCAAGCACAAGGGAGGCGCAGCAGAGTGTGCAATCGGGATCCCAGAAGGTTATGGATTTGCCGGGTCCTGTGCTTCCTCATATACATAGCCAAGATCCCGATTGCACGCTTTGCTGCGCCACCCTTGTGTTTGTGCACCAGGTTCAGCTGGCTGGCTGCATGGGGGCGTGGCGCGCGTCCCGGGAGGGCGCGGGGCAAGCCGGGGGTGGGGGGCAGCCGCAATGGCACCCTTTCCCAAAATTCTGCCGGGGGTGGTGCGCCCCCATCGCATCCCCGTTGCTACGCCCCTGAGTCCCGGACTCCCACTGCTGGACGCCCCGATGGGCGTGCGCCGTGGTGCAGGGCGCCACTAACCCTAATGGCTAAGATGCCCCTGGGTCCTTGCTATTCACTTGCACATTCACTGTCCCAAAGTTAAGACTGAAAGGTCTAACTCTCCTCTGCAGACGCTATGCTGGAAGCCACCTTGCTGGAGCAAAGGATAGGTATGAGGAGTATTGCAACCAGACTAGTGGTGAGCTGGGATCAAATGGCCCCAGGCTGGAGGGGTGGAGAGACACCTTTGCCAAGCTGGAATCCATCTGTGTGCCTAGCCCTGGCAGAGGAAACTCCTCCATCTGAGTCTATGAAATATCTGAAGGTCCAGAGGGCAAAGCCGTATTACCCTGAACAGTGTAGTTGCCAGAACCTGTCACTATTGAGACCTGCGGCATAGCTGGATGACTCCATGTGAATGGAAGCACTTTAGTTAATGCATTGAAGATGCAGACTGTGGGAAGTTTTCATTGTTTAATTTTCTAAGCTATCATAGTAGTATTTCTCCTGGATGTGCTTATAGAGTGTTTGGTGTGTATCGCTGTATCTCTATATCTGTCATTTACCTATATTGCTGCTAGAAATGCAAGGAACAGTTAACGTATATCAATTATTTTAATGTGATATCAATGTATTTGTACTCCAAAATGTAAAGCCCACCTAACTTGAGAAGTTTATGTAAACAATAATTTTCTGATTAATGTGTTGTGATCTAACCCATGAAATCATTTGTAGTTTAAATTGGCTATACAACATATTTGTAAGGACAATAAATATTCTATGCCTGTTACATTATGTTTCTGTGCCTATTGCTTGTTTATATGAAATGTAACCAATTATAATTTCAACGTTTGTTGTAGCTTTAAATCTTTATATATTTATCCATATAATGAGGGCCTCGTCATAGAGCCAACTTATGAGGAATTGGAGGAATTAAAACTATATATCTATATGATAAGAGCTTGGAGCTCACTTTGTTACTTAATGAGAATTTGGCCAACTGCCAGACACTGCCCTAGTTTGACAAGTTACCATGCCCAAGACATGAACTGTACTTGACTCAACCCGAAGGACAGCTGATGTCATGCACCCTAATTGACCAGAGATAAGGCTGGCTGTGCATCCACTCCCAGACCACATCAAAGAATGGGAATGGAATTATCTCATGGGAACGCCTACTGATCCTGGCACGACTATAGCCTTAGAAAAGTATAAAAGAACTGTGTTTGGTGCAGACCAACGGGATCTCGTCTTGGGAGAAGATGGCAGTACTCTGGACCTGATTTCTGGACCCATTTCGTCCAGTTACCGGCTTGTTGCTTTAGAGATCCCCAGCAGCGGTGGGATGTGTTGTGCCTTATCAGGGAGCTGCATCGGTCAGCTGTTCATTAAAAGCCGAAGGGGTGAACTACTGAGCTTCGTTCCATAAATTCTAACTATTTTGTTTATTTTAACTGTTATTCTGCTGATTACATGTTACTTAGTATTAAGTCTTTGCTTATTTATTATTATTTACTTATTGTAAGTCTTTATATTGCAGAGCTTTATAATGTATTAACATTTCTCAATTAATAAACTGCTTTCCTCTTTACCTGGTGACCTGTTGGTTCTCCATCTGCCGTGATCCAAAAAAACCTATTCTCTGCCCCTGGCTCTAACCAGTAGACAGGCTGGCAATACAAGTGTTCCTAGTCCTCAGATGTGATCAGGATTCAACTTCTTCTTTTCCCTCTATTTCCCTGCTATACCTCCCAAAAAGCCCATTGACTGTCACTGGAAATCAAACTTGTTTCAAGTTGGGGTGGGGGGAGAGCAGGCTAGATCAGGGTGGCCCAAATTTTCATACCAAGAGGGTTGTAAGAGTACTTTGACACAGAACCCACAGGCTGCACACTGCCTTGTTATGTGGGGGAAGGGGAGAGTGAGGCCATAATTTGACACATGCCCTCCCGCCACCGTCTCAAAGCCAGCTAAGCGAGATGCTAGGCTTTGGGAAGGAGACACAAGGCTCTGACAATGTCTTACAGCCCTCCCACCTTCTTCCCAAAGCTGGGAAAAACACTAACTAGGCTTGGGGAATGACCTAGCCAGAGCCCTCATGTCTCCTTTCCAAAGTCTTGGCGCCTCAGTTACCCACCTTTGGGAAGGTAGCACAAGGGCTGGGGGTGGGGTTGCATCAAATGTTGCTGAGGGCCGCCCCCCAAAAAACGGCATTGAGGGCTGCATGTTGGACCACCCTAGTCTGGCGCAGGGGAGGGGGTAGGGAGGGAGAGGGAGGAGGAGGGGGGTATGTGAGCTAAGCTGGAAGTGGAGAGACAAAGATCTGCTTGCTCTGTGCTGGATCCAAAGCTGTGACTAATGGGGATGTTAATGGGGATTTGCTGAGGTGTCGAAGCTGTGAGAAAACCACTGTTTTTGTCCATGGAGTTTTCTTGGCAGGGATACTGGAATGGCTTGCCGGTTCCTGCTCCAGGTGGATTACATTTAGTCAAAACTCTCCACTATGACCTGTCCGTCTTGGGTGGCCCTGCACGGCATAGCTCATAGCTTCTCTGAGTTATTCAAGCCCCTTTGCCACAACAAGGCAGTGATCCATGAAGGACCAAACTGCAGGAGGCAGTGGAAGACAGGAGTGCCTGGCGTGCTCTGCTCCATGGGGTCACAAAGAGTCAGACACGACTAAACGACTAAACACACAAATAAAACCACACATCCTAAAGATACCACAGTCTGCACTGACCTCCAGTCCAAGGAAACTAAACCCTGGGTAAGCACAGGAACCCCTGGAGTTTCTCACTTCTCAGAGATTGGGATGGCATATAACAATATCATTGTTCCTCAGATAGACTTGAGAGATCTTTGCAGTCTGCTTGAGAGACTGTTGAAGGTCACACAGTACATTTTTAAGGTGCTTTAACTGTACCCCGGAAAATGAAATTGCTTCTTAATGGGTCAGTATTTTATTTTTATATTTTTACTGTTTTCTGAATGGTAGCTAACTAGCTGGGAAATCTCTGGTGATTTCTCTTCAGTGTTAGACATCAGAGGTTTGACAAGGTAACCCCTCCCCCCGCAGTCCCACCAACTAAAGGGAGAATGAGGTTGGACTAGGTGACACTTTGGGTCCATTCCAACTCTACAATTGTACGATTCTATGAAGCTGATGTAAAGGGAGGAACATTAGGAATACTGTGTGCAGTTCTGGTCACCACACCTCATAAAGGACATTGTAGAGCTGGAAAAGGTTCAGAAAAAGGCAACCAAAATGAACATGGGGTGGAATGACTCCCCTATGAGGAACAATTACAACATTGGGGGGGGGGGGTATCTTAGAAAAAAAGTTGAACATTTGTTACAAGCTGTGAGGGCTGTTAGAGTTAGGCATTGGAAAGATCTCTCCAGTGTCAAATTGGCATCAAGTGGTATGGGATACAGTGTTACTAGAAAAAACAAATTAACAAACAAGCTGAGCTCAGACGAAGAAAGAGAACTTTACTGCGGTGTGGTCTGATTTTATATTTACTAATATTAATATTGGTATAAAATAAGGTTTGGTTGACGTAGGCTTTCCTTTTCACATGATATATAACAAATGATGCTTGAATTGTTATGTTTAAATTTTTAAATTTATTTTGAAATCACCCATTCTGAGAGAAGTGAGTAACAAACTTACCTGACCAGTGGATAATATTTTGGCACGGTATACACTGTGGTGGTGGAGTTTCATTTGTTTTATAAAATATAATAGTAACAACAACAACAACAACAACAACAACAACAACAACTTACTTTTGTTTTACATTGACCCCTTCTTTAACCCGTTTATCAGCTGCCAACCTTTTGCAAAGTCAGTTTGTTCTTTTAAAGTGTATAATAATGTTTTGACAGCTGCAGTATTTTTTCTTTTCATTTCTTATAATTTAATAGATATTTTTTTTAAAAAAAGAGAGAGAAAAGTTGAGTAAGAAGGACATAATAGGTGTTTATAAAATTATGTGTTGGGTGTAGTGAAGGGTTAACCTTCTGTGTCTCGAGGCTGAGGAGGCGCGTACAAGGGAAGTACGCCAGGACGTGATGAAAGCAGCTTGGAATGCTGTGAGCTGAGTGAAAAGTGAAAGCAGTTTTGTTGCGTAGCTAAAAACTGAGAGCAGGACGCAGAGAAAATGCAGCTTGAATCTGATGGCTGTTATTGATTGTAAATATGCTGTTTTTGAGCAAATAAAAGGATATTAGGACAGAAGAAACGTGTGGGACTTGATTACTGCTCTTTCGACACACACTGCTGTGTAATTCTGCTAATTGGTTTACGACCGCTCGAAAGCCACACTGCGTAAACAGAAGCTACAGAGGCTCGCAGGGGAAGCGTGGCTGGGCGCCGAACAATAAAGCAATAAATCTACCGAACAAAGGTTATGGGTCAACGTGAAGCGTGTGTAAAAGGGCTTTGAAGCTTTATTTGCTGAACGTTGGCTTGATCGACTGCCAAGACTTCAAAGAGCAGATCGGAGGAGGCTGACGGAGAGGGAGCTGAGAGCCACGTCGTCCGGAGTGCCCGGTTTGGCTGCTGAGTGAGTACTTTTGCAATAGGCCAACAGAAGGGAGGCAATGGCTCAGCCCCATGAATATGGCTTTGAGTTTAAACTGCCATGTCAGAAACTGACTAGCCAAAGTTGGCTGCAGTGGAGCTTTCAAGTGGAGCTTTTGCTGGTGGGGGAGCAGCTATGGGACGTAGTCCAGCCCCCACAGAATGCAGCTGGGAAAGCAGAGGCTAAGAGGGCTGCAGAGCAAAGTGAAGTTGAGAAGCGTGTGCTTGCTTTTTTGGCAGAAAATGTGGGTGCTCAGCTGGTGCCTGTTGTCCTGGGTGCAAGAAGGCCAGAGGCCGCTTGGCTAGCACTCCGAGAAGCTTGTGGAGCTGGGGTGGGAAGCAAGGTCCGAGACGTGGCTGCATCCGAAAGGGAGAGGCAGGATGGCGCCGGCCACATTCTTGAGAGCCGATACACAGCTGGGAGGAGCTGGGAGCCCCCACAGGGGGGCGAAGGGACTGTTGCTGTTGCTATTGCTGGCAATGCTGCTGGTGCTTTTGCTGAGCCTGGGAGCTGTATGGATGCTGCAACGTGTCTGTGTGAGGAACCTGGAGAGAGGCCAAGTGTTGGGAGCCCTTTACCCATCAGAGGGGGTGCAGGAAAACGTCCTGGAGGCCCCGTGAGCAGTGGGGGGGCAGTGAGCAGTGAAAGCTCAGAGACGCCTCTTTCTCCAAAAGCTGCCAAGAGTTGTTTACGCCAAGAGCTGAAAAGAGCTAGAGGCTTCAAGGCCGGCCACCTGCAGCAAGTAGAGATAAGAGCTGTGGAGTTGTGTGGGAATGCTGAGACAAGTCCAGTCTCCATGGCAACTGAGAGAGTTGCATCTACGGAAGCTGTGAAGGTCGTGGGCAAGTCTTCCTGCCGGGGGGAGTCTGTTGCCGTGACAACCAGAGAGAACATCTGCAGAAGCCCCAAGGAGGGGGGTAGCGAGGAGATTGTTGCCATGGCGACCCAGGAATGTCAACAACAAGGTTTTCTCACTGTAATAATCGACAGTGGTGCCACAAACTCGTTGGTGCCATCTTCTGGTCTTTTGAGGAATTGCAGGACAATAAAAACTGAGAAATTTGTGACAATTGCAGATGGAAGCAGAAAAAGACTAACAGAGACAGGCTTTTTCTTCTGTCCTTTTCTTAAGCATGAAGTCAAAGCTTATGCAGTGCCCGGTTTAACTAACTGTTTGTTAAGTGTGCATGATCTACTCGTTGATGGTTTTCATGTCTCTTTTGCAGGTGACAAATGTGAATTCTCCAAGGATGGGAAACACGTGTACACAGTGCAGTCTAAAGGCAATTTGTTTGCTGTAAATGTGCCTTTTTCCACAGGAGAGGATGACACCGAAGATGTGAAAGGCCAATGTGTGAAGGTAGCGCCCCACCATGGTTGTTCACATATTTGGCACCGACGCTTCGCCCATTTGAATTGGAAATATCTTCAGAAGGCACCAGAGCTGACGCAAGGGTGCAAATTTAATGTTTGTGACAAATTTTTAGATTGCAATGCATGTAAACAGGCGAAAATTGTGACATGCTCATATCCAAAGTCAGGTTATATCCAAACACATATAACAAGGTTACACAGGAAATTATTGATAAATAAAAGACTTGGTCAGGAGTTTATTTCATCGGACAAAGTAAAAAAAAGAGGAGTTGTGATTTACGCAAAGGACAGACTATCACCGAAATTTATTTTTAAAGATGACCAAGGAAGATTTGTGGCAATTGAAATTCAAACACAAGGAGAAAAATTCTTGATAGTAGGAATCTACGCACCAAATGAAGGGAAATCTGACTTTTTTAAGAAGTTGCATGAGACCTTGATGGATTATCTAGATTATAACATGATTTTGATGGGAGATATGAATGGTGTGGTATCTACACATATGGACAAGGCACAAAGACAGGTAGTCACCAAGGATAGTAGACTACCGAAAACCTTCTTTGAGATGACAGACAACTTGGACTTAGTTGATATTTGGAGAACAAGAAACCCCATGGCTAAAGAGGGAACCTTCTTTTCTGAAGCCAAAATGACATGGACAAGAATTGACCAAATATGGGTAACTAGAGGAATGGCACCAAAGACAAGAAAGGTGGAAATCTGCCCGAAAACTTGCTCCGACCATAATGCTGTCAAGATGGAAATGAAACTAACACCAACTGGCTCCTTCAGATGGAGGATGAATGACACCTTATTTAGAGATGAAGAAGTGTTAAAGAAGGCCCAAAAAACCTTGAGAGACTATTTTGAGATAAATATGAATACCAACGTGGAAAAAAGAGTAATCTGGGACGCAAGTAAAGCGGTTATGAGAGGGTTCTTGATACAACAGAATGCAGTAAAGAAGAGAATTCAAAATGAGAAGAAGGATAAGATATTGGAGAAAATAAAGGAAAGTGAAAAAAGACTGAGAACAAATCCAAAATCTCAAGAGATTCTGAGAGAATTAAAGCTACACCAAGTACAATACATGAAAATGACGAATCAGGAAATAGAATGGAAAATTAAACAAATGAGACAAAAGACATTCGAGTCGGCTAACAAATGTGGGAAACTGTTGGCTTGGCAAATGAAAAAAAGACAAAAATTAAATACAGTTACGAATTAAGAAGTGGAAGGAAGGAATATACAGAACCCAGCTGAGATTAGAAATTGTTTCCAGAGGTACTTTAAACAATTATACACACAAGGGCCACTGAAAGAAACTGATCTAGATCAATTTTTGAAAACAAATGGATTACAAAAAATCTCTCAAGAAAATAAATTAATGTTGAACTATAAAATAACTGAACAGGAGATAGAAGGTGCCATTCAAAACATGCAACTGGGTAAGTCTCCAGGACCGGATGGATTGACTTCTAGATATTACAGATCCTTGAAAGAATGGCTAGTACAACCTTTGAAAGAGGTCTGTAATGAAATAATGGAGGGGAAAAGGGCACCAGAGTCGTGGAAAGAAGCTTATATTACACTTGTACCGAAAATAGAGACTGAAAAGACACAGCTTAAGAACTACCGCCCCATATCACTACTCAATGTGGATTACAAAATTTTTGCAGACATTTTGGCTAAGAGATTTAAAAAAGTGTTGATGGAAGAGATTCATAAAGATCAAGCAGGCTTTCTCCCAGGAAGACACTTGTCTGACAATTTGAGGAATATAATTGACATTTTGGAAAAACTAGAAGTGAACATAAATACTAAAGCAGTTTTGATATTTGTGGACGCGGAGAAAGCTTTTGACAACATTTCTTGGAGCTTTATGAAGAAGAACCTACAGGGTATGGGGGTAGGCCAAGGCTTTGAAAATGGTATAAGTGCAATTTATTCAGAACAAAAGGCTAAATTAATTGTAAATAATGTGGTGACGGAAGAACTTAAAATAGAAAAAGGGACACGACAAGGTTGCCCAATTTCCCCACTACTTTTTATTTCGGTCCTGGAGGTTTTGCTGAACATGATTAGAAGGGACCAGCTGGTTAAAGGTATACAGGTCGGAGCTAAACAGTACAAATTGAGAGCATTTGCAGACGATTTAGTACTGACGTTACAGGAGCCAGAATCTAGTACCAAAAGGGTTTTAGAACTGATTCAAGAATTTGGTCAGGTTGCAGGATTTAAATTGAACAAGTTAAAAACTAAGGTTTTAGAGAAAAATCTAACACCAATGGAGAGAGAGAGGTTTCAGAATGTGACAGGTTTAACAGTGGTTGAGAAAGTTAAATACCTGGGGATTAACATGACAGCAAAAAATGGGAATTTATTTAAAGATAACTATGAAAAATGTTGGGCTGAAGTGAAAAAAGATTTAGAAATTTGGTCAAATTTGAAGCTTTCACTGCTGGGCCATATTGCTGTGGTAAAAATGAATGTATTGCCTAGAATGTTGTTTTTGTTTCAAACACTGCAAATTGTGGACAAAATGGACTGTTTCAAGAGGTGGCAGAGAGATATTTCTAGATTTGTCTGGCAGGGCAAGAAGCCCAGAATAAAATTTAAAATACTAACAGATGCAAAGGAAAGAGGTGGATTTGCCCTGCCAGACCTTAAACTTTATTATGAATCAGCAGCTTTTTGCTGGTTGAAAGAATGGCTGCTTCTTGAAAACACTGACATTTTGGACCTAGAAGGTTTTAACAATGTATTTGGATGGCATGCATATCTGTGGTATGATAAGGTCAAAGCACATAAAGCATTTAAAAATCATATTGTCAGGAAAGCTTTGTTTAATGTTTGGATAAGATATAAGGACTTATTGGAAAATAAAACCCCAAGGTGGCTGTCACCGATGGAAGCGAAAGCCTTGAAAAAGATCAATATGGAGGTCAAATGGCCGAAATATTGGGAAATTTTAGAACAAGATGGAGATAGATTGAAACTGCAGAGTTTTGAAAAACTAAAAAACAAAGTGCGAGATTGGCTTCATTATTATCAGATAATGGAGGCATACAATTTGGATAAGAAAATTGGCTTCCAGGTGGAAAAATCAAAATTAGAAACAGAACTCTTAGAACCCAAAACTAAGAATTTGTCAAGAATGTATAACTTGCTGCTGAAGTGGAATACTCAGGATGAAACGGTGAAATCTGCTATGATTAAATGGGCACAAGATGTTGGACATAATATTATGTTTGCTGACTGGGAACAGTTATGGACCACAGGTATGAAGTTTACGGCATGTAATGCCCTACGAGAGAATATTATGAAAATGATATACAGGTGGTACATAACCCCAGTCAAGCTTGCAAAAATTTACCATTTGCCCGATAATAAATGTTGGAAATGTAGAGAAACTGAAGGTACATTCTTTCACCTTTGGTGGACGTGCCCAAGGATTAAGGTTTTCTGGGAGATGATTTATAATGAATTAAAAAAGGTATTTAAATATACCTGCTTGAAGAAACCAGAGGCCTTTCTCCTGGGCATAGTCGACCAATCGGTGTTAAAGAAGAACAGAACTTTCTTTATGTACGCCACAACAGCAGCAAGAATACTTATCGCAAAGTATTGGAAGACACAAGAGCTACCCACACTGGAGGAATGGCAGATGAAAATGATGGACTATATGGAATTGGCGGAAATGACTGGCAGAATCCGTGACCAGGGAGAAGAGTCGGTGGAAGAAGATTGGAAGAAATTTAAAGATTATTTACAGAAACACTGCAAAATTAATAAATATTAGAGTGATGTTGGATTGAAGTTAAGTGGCTTCTAGCTGAACAGGTTTTAAGGCTATAAATGTATCAAGATTAAGGATTAGGACGAAAAAGACTAAGAGAAATGGAAAAATTGGTTCAAATAGGTAAAAATCTAATGTCATAATATATCAAGATTTAGGACTGGAATTAAAAAGGAGGGTAAGAAATTGCTGGGTTTACAAGCCGAAATGGAATACAAAAGAGGGAGGTATGAGGAAGTCCGGGAAATAAGTAAATTTAAAAGAGGTTATGAAAGGACGGAATTATTTTTAACTGTTTTTTCTTTTTTTCTTTTTTCTTTGTTTACCTTTTTCTATTCTGTACTTTGTATTTTGTATGGTGTATTTTTCTCTGTTTTTGTTAAAATTTTTGTGTTTATTAATGTGATTTTATTTTTTTCTGAAACTTTAATAAATATTAATTTAAAAAAAACAACAGAAAGGCAGACCACACAACCCTTTGAATTAATTCATGCAGATTTGTGTGGACCCATGTCAGTTGAGCCACTGGGAGGATCAAAGTATTCTCTGCTTTTGATTCATGATTTTTCGAGGTCTGCTTGGACCTTCTCTCTGAAAACGAAAGGGAAGGCAGCTAAAATGATCAGGGATTGGATCACCGCAGTTGAGGTAACCTTTTCCACCAAAGTTCGTGGTTTTCAAAGTGACAGAGGTTCTGAATTCACTGGTTCTGCTTTACAGGATTTCTTTAGGGAGCAGGGGATTAGCCACAGACTGACCGCTCCTTACTCTCCGCAACAGAATGGGCTGGCAGAGAGAAAGAACAGGACGGTGCAGGAAGCTGTATCTGCGATCCTGTGGGACGCAGGGCTACCCCAGAAATATTGGTCTGAAGCTTGGAGATTTGTGGTCCATACGCAGAATAGAGTGTACAACTCTAGTGTAGGAAATACACCGTATTTCTTACTGCATGGAAAGAAGCCTAAGGTACACTACCTTCGTGTGTTTGGTTGTGAGGCTTGGGTGCTTATTCCAAAGGCTCTACGCAAGAAAGGTGAGCCAAGATCTAAAAGAATGATCTTTGTAGGGTATGAGCCTGGCTCAAAGGCTTGGCGGTTTGTGTACCCAAGTGGAAACCAGTCAAGGTTGGTTATCAGCAATAGCGCTGAATTCTGTGAGCAAGCCGGTTGGAAACGTCTGCACGCTAATCCAGACGTGATTCCACAGCAGTTCTATAACTCAGATGTTGAGGAGGAAGAGGAACTTGGTGCTGGGGACCACGGTCCAGAGCAACAGGGTCCACCACAGGGACAGGGTCCAAGGCAGGGACAGCTCAGGATCCCTCAGAGGGGGGAACCTAGAACACCTCCTCAGGCAAGTGTCAAGTTTGAGCCAAAGAGTGAGCCTTCTTCACCTGCTGGACCAGCTGTAAGGCCCAAGTGGCGCAGCAGGTCAGAGGGGGAAGACACTGAAGTTAAGGATGATTTAGCTGGACCCAGTGAAGCAGCAGGGTCACCAGGATTCACTCTGAGGAGATCAGCTAGGACAAGGAGGCCTCCTGATCGGTACGACGCTTCAGGCGTCTGGGTAGGTTCTGCAAGATGTGAACCTGAATCCTTCGAGGATATTCAGAGTTTACCTGAGGAAGAAGCAGGCAAGTGGCACAGGGCAATGGACAAAGAGATGAAGTCCATGAAAGATCTAGGTGTGTTCTCACTCACAGAGTTGCCACCGGGCAAGCAGGCTGTGAGTTGCAGGTGGGTTTACCGCTTGAAACCCACTAACACTGGAGAGCCACAATATAAAGCCAGGTTAGTTGCTCGAGGATTTACTCAGAGGAAGGGAATGCACTTCACGGAGGTGTATTCGCCAACGTCACGAGCGGAGACTCAGAACGCTTTTAGCTTGTGCAGCACAGAGAGGCTGGAAAGTAAACCACTTTGATGTGGATGTTGCCTACCTTAACTCAGATCTCCAGGAGGAGCTGTACATGATTCCTCCTCCGGGGTTTGAGAACTTAAGGCAGGATGTTGTGTGGAGATTGCACAAATCCATCTATGGATTACGTCAATCTGCTAGAAACTGGAACATGTGCCTGAATGAAGACTTAGAAGAGCTAGGTTTCAGGAGAAGTGTTGCTGATAGTTGTTTTTATTTGAGAGGATCAGGGGCAACACAAGAGTATTTGCAGATTTGGGTTGATGACTTGTTATTCTTCTCAGAAACAGATGGACAGGCAGAGAAGTTTGCCAAAGAGCTAGGTAAACGATTCAAGCTTAAACAGCTGGGTGCTGTCAAAACCTATCTGGGTGTCAGTGTTGAGCGTGCACAGGATGGAAGTTTCTTGCTCAGCCAGAGAGGTAAAATTGAGCAATTGCTTCAGAAAATGAGGATGAGTGATTGTGCAGGAGTGAGAAGTCCTATGGAGACTAGTTTTGTGAAGGACAGCCAGCAAGTAGAACGCGCTGCGTTCGAAAAGTGTTTCAGTCAGCCCTAGGGAGTTTGTTGTACTTGTCCCAGTGGAGCAGACCTGATATAGCGTTTGCTGTCAATCTGCTCAGCAGGGAAGCTTCAAACCCTAGTGTGCAAGCCTGGAATGGCATCAAGAGAGTTCTGAGGTATTTGCAGGAGACCAAAGACTTTTGTCTTAGGTTGCCAGCACAAGGAGAAGTCAAACTGACTTCCTTTGTGGACTCGGATTGGGCTAATCTTGAGGATCGCAAGTCTGTGTCTGGCCTAGTGGTGAAGTTTGGGAACTCCGTAGTTGGATGGAGGTCCAAGAAGCAAAGTCTTAAAGCGCTCTCATCCACTGAGGCTGAGTTTAGTGCTCTTTCAGAGGTGTGCAGAGAAGTAGAGTTCTATGCTTGCTTGGTGGAGGAACTCTGCGAAGTGGATTGTCAACCGATACGTGTTTTTGAGGACAATCAACCTGTTAGGATATTTCCGTTCCACCTTAAAAGGGATTATCTGTGCATTATCTGCTGATAAGAGCGTGCATCAGTTCCAGAATGTGGCAAGCTATTTTCTGGAGCTCGTGTCGCTAATTGCTGATACTGCGTGTCTACGGGAGATCGATGGATGTACCGGAGGCGACGTGGGGCCATGATGGACTTTCTCTCCCTGGCAGTATCCCAACAACAGGTTTCGGGCCCAGATTCACGGCACTTACAGGAGAGTAAGACTGCGACGGACTGCTGACAGGTATGTGGAGGAAAAGCGAAAGTGAGGCTTTTCGTTGCCGCGGCAAAATCTCTTTGATGTCTGGCTGGCCTAATTGGTCTGGAAGCTGCGCCAGAGGCTTCGTGATTTATGGGTGCAAAGATAAGGAGTCTCTGAAGTGAATAGGGCTCACGGCTCAAGTGAAAAGCTGGAATGGAGTTTTTCCACGCTGCTGAAGCTTTTGAAGCTGCTGAGTGCCCAAAGTTAAATCGGCACAATTATGAGACCTGGGCTGTGTGGTGTGAGAGTTTGCTGCGTCAATTTGGAGTGTGGCATACTGTGTCTGAAGCCCCTCCAGTTCCTCTGACAGATAGATGGAGAGCCGAAAATTCGAGGGCCATAGACGTAATAGTCTCGTCCGTTTCTCTGGAGGAAATTAAAACGTTAGCTGGCAACGTGACTGCACGTAAGATGTGGAATGCTTTGAAGATAGCCCATCTGCCAGTCATCCCAGCCCAGAGTTTGACTGCATCGGAGGTCCTGGCTGTTTCCCAGAATGCGAGTGAATGCAGGGATGCTGAGGACACCGTTTGCAAGCTGCAGGGGGAGCTGACTGTGATGTCATCCCAGGCAGCATTCCAGCCTCCAGGGGGAGCCAAGGAGTCGGCAGCTGAGAGCTCTGTTTCTCGTGAGAACCAAGGTCATCGCCTTTGCAGAGGCCGGAAGGCCAGAGGTAAACAGAGACAGACGCCTGCAGATGGCCCAAAGCAGAAGGGGGGTGAAGAGCCCACGCCAGTGGAAAACAAGGCTTTGTTTGCTGGCACAGCTTCACCAAAGGCTAAACGCAAGTCTGATGGCCAGGAGCAGGGGGGCAAGCAGCAAAAGCCCACGCCGGTGGAAAACAAGGTTTTGCTTGCTGGAAGAGCTGCTCCAAAGGCCAAGGCCAGGTTTGTTATTGATTCTGGATGCACCCGCCATGTGTCGAAAGACCGGCATCTCTTTATCTCCTTCAAACCTCAAGAAGGTGAGATCCACCTGGCTGACCGAAAGACGTTACAAATTGCAGGAGAAGGGACTGTGAAACTGGCAAGTCTGCACACTACCATCAAAGATGTACTATATGTTCCAGGTGCTGCAGACAATTTGCTCAGTGTCCCACAGCTGACTGGCCGTGGTTTTGAGATTTCCTTCAAGGGGAGCATCTGTGTCATCAGGAAAGGCAAAGAGGACATTTTGCATGCAAAGTTTATAGATGGATTGTTCTGTATAACTTATGATGACAATGGTGCTGTTGTGTCTAATGTTGATTCTTGTTGTGTTGCACAAACTAACAAAGTTCTTCATGCAGGATGCATTCATGATGCACACAGAAGATTTTGTCACATGTCTTGGCAGGCGCTGGCCAAGAGGCCTAAGTTGGTTCAGGGTTTGAACATCAAACCCTGTAAGTTTCACATCAAATGTGTATCTTGTGCAGAGAACAAGGTGAAGGTTGCTCCAAAAGGCAAGGAGTCTAGCAGGCAGGCTTCCAAACCCTACCAGCTAGTCCACACAGACCTGGTAGGTCCACTTGCGCCCTCTTTGGGTGGAGCAAGGTACTTCATGGTTCTAATTGATTCTTTTTCCAGGTACATTCATGTGTTTATGCTCGAGCAGAAATCGCAAGCGTTTCCTAGGTTCAAGGCATTCTGTGCTTGGTTGGAGAATGTTCACGGTAAACGTATTGGCTGTCTCTTTACTGATCGGGGCGGGGAGTTCACTTCTCAGCAGTTTGAAGCTTTCCTGACTGAGAAGGGAATCCAGCATGATTTGTCAACGCCTAGATCGCCATGGATGAATGGACTTGCGGAGCGAGCGAATCAAACGTTGCTGCAAGGAATGAAAACCTTGTTGCATGATGCCAATCTCCCTGATAAGTATTGGGGGGAGGCTCTGTCGACTTTTGTTTACACTTTTAATCGCAGATTGTCATCACCTATTGGTTGTACCCCCTATGAGAAGATGTTTGGTAAGAAACCCAACATCAAGCACATGAGAATCTTTGGTTCTGACATGTGGGTACACACCCCACAGAGCAACAAGCTTGGGAAGCGTGGGGCACATAGTTTGTTCATGGGGTATGAAAAAAGAGCATACAGGGTATGGATGACTAACTCAAAGTCCATTAAGTTCACAAAGAGTGTTGAGTACAATCCTAAGTGGGGGGAAAATGTGGGAATTTTCCAGAGTTACCCAGAGGAGGATGAAGGTGATGTGAATAAAGCAGATAATGTTGAGGAAGCTGAGGATGATGATGATGATGATCAGAGTTCGGATTCCAGCTCAGTTGGCGGCGCTGCTGCTGATGTCAGCGACAGTGATGACACAGCAGACTACAAGAGCGCAAAGGCCTCAGTCAGACCATCTGATGCGTCTGACAATGAACTGGAAGAACCACTGTTCACCATTGGTCACTTTTTTCCTAAGAAGGAGGAGATGAGTCCAGAAGACTTGCGTCTAGTACGCAGATCTAAAAGGGTGACGAAGGGCAGACCTCCAAAGAGATTTGCTGATGAGTTTGCTAAGACAGCAACTGCTGTTCTTAGTAGCTCAGAGAAGGTGTGGGAACCTTCAAGCTTCAAAGAGGTTCAGGAGTTAACCTCTAAAGATGCTGAGCCTTGGCTAAATGCCATGAAGGCTGAAGTTGATTCCTTGAACAGGAACCAAACTTGGGAACTGGTACCGGTAGTCCCAGGAATGAGACTGGTTGGCAGCAGATGGGTCTTCAAGGCCAAGACAGACCAGAATGGCAAGGTTGTCAGACACAAAGCCAGATTGGTTGCCAGAGGTTTTTCACAGGTACCAGGACAGGATTACCACGAGACCTACTCACCCACAGTCAAATATGAGAGCATTCGGCTGATGCTCAAGATTGCTGCGGAGGAAAAACTGCATGTTTCCCATCATGACATTAATACAGCTTTTTTGTACGGGATTTTGGAGGAGCTGTTTATGCTTCCACCTGATGGAATGCAGATACAGAAGGGGATGGTCTGTAAACTTCAGAAATCCTTATATGGTTTCAAGCAGAGTGCCAGGTGTTGGAACACAAAACTCACTGAGACATTGCTTTCTCTAGGTTTTCACCAGGGCAAAGCTGATCCATGTGTGTTTGTCAAGGAGGAGGGGCAAAACAAACTGTATTGTTTATGTTTTGTTGATGATCTTCTGATGTTTTGGAAGAATCAGGCTTTGTACCAAAGCACCCTAGCTCAGCTGAAGGAGCACTTTGACATGAAGGATCTTGGTGAGGTATCCAACTATCTTTCTCTGCAGGTGGAGAGGGACCAAGCAGGTAATTTTCTGGTACACCAAACACAGAAAATTGCTGATGTATTAACCAGGTTGAATTTGGTTGATGCAAACCCAGCAGACACACCAATGGTGACAGGTTACCAGGTAGATAGTACTGCTGAAGCGTTTTCTGACACAACGCTGTACAGATGCATTCTAGGCAAGTTGAATTTCATTGCTAGATGCTCAAGACCTGACATAGCTGTAAGCTGTAACCTGCTTAGCAGACATGCCAACAATCCTACTGTTCAGGATTGGAAAGCTCTGAAGCGCATAGCCCGCTATTTGAAAGGGACTTTGCACTACAGGCTGAAGTTCACCAGTCAGAAGACTGGAGGTCTTGAAATCTTTGCAGATGCTAGTTTTGGAAGTGACACCATGGATGGTACAAGCACTTCTGGAGTATGCTACATGTACAACCACTGTCTGTTTGACTAGCTGTGCAAGAAGCAAACGACAGTGAGCCTAAGTTCCTGTGAAGCAGAACTCAATGCTCTGTCATTTTCACTCATGGATTGTATATGGTTGATGCAACTGTTTCAGGACATCAGAGTTTCTGTGAAATGTCCTGTACAAGTGTATCAAGACAATAGATCCTGTTTGGCTTTGCTGAACTCAGAGAGTTGCAAGCAAAGAACCAAGTACTTGCAGATTAAGCTACATCGTGCAAGAGAGTGTATTGAGAAAGGACTCATTCAGGTGTCCTACATGCCAGGAAATGAAATTCTTGCTGATCTGTTGTCTAAGGTTGTTAACAGAGAACAACTTAAGGTTTATGTACAAAGGTTGCAATTGGGTTGAACCACAGGTACTACCGGTTACACGGAAAGGGGGAGGATGTTAGGATATTTCCGTTCCACCTTAAAAGGGAGCAGGCTTTGTGAGTCAGAGTCTGCGTATTTCCTGTTTCCACAGGATGTTTCTGTTGTGTCTTTGTTTTCGCTCTCTGTGTCTGGAGATACTGAAGCAGGCAGTCATGTTTTTCTTTGTTCTGATCAACGCTGAATAAAACTTGTAAATAATGCTCTCCTGCGTGCATCTTACGCTGTGCATTATCTGCTGATAAGAGCGTGCATCAGTTCCAGAATGTGGCAAGCTATTTTCTGGAGCTCGTGTCGCTAATTGCTGATACTGCGTGTCTACGGGAGATCGATGGATGTACCGGAGGCGACGTGGGGCCATGATGGACTTTCTCTCCCTGGCAGTATCCCAACACAACCATGCCTGCATTTGGCAGAGTCAGGTCAGTTCAAGGCCAGAACTAAACACCTAGACATTCGCTTTCGGAATGTGTGCCAGAGTGTTCAGGAGGGATTAGTTGCGCTGAAGTATTGTCCCTCTGCCAAGAACCTAGCTGATGGGTTCACGAAGCCACTCACCTTCCAAAGACATGGGGAGTTTTGCGAAGGTCTGGGTTTGGGACGACCAAGGGTCGATTCTCCCCTCAGGCGCGAGACAAGAGGGGGTGTTGGGTGTAGTGAAGGGTTAATCTTCTGTGTCTCGAGGCTGAGAGGAGGCGCGTACAAGGGAAGTACGCCAGGACGTGACGAAAGCAGCTTGGAATGCTGTGAGCTGAGTGAAAAGTGAAAGCAGTTTTGTTGCGTAGCTAAAAACTGAGAGCAGGACGCAGAGAAAATGCAGCTTGAATCTGATGGCTGTTATTGATTGTAAATATGCTGTTTTTGAGCAAATAAAGGGATATTAGGACAGAAGAAACGTGTGGGACTTGATTACTGCTCTTTCGACACACACCGCTGTGTAATTCTGCTAATTGGTTTACGACCGCTCGAAAGCTACACTGCGTAAACAGAAGCTACAGAGGCTCGCAGGGGAAGCGTGGCTGGGCGCCGAACAATAAAGCAATAAATCTACCGAACATTATGCATGGCCTAGAGCAGGGTTGTCCAACAGGTCAATCGTGCCCTACTGGTAGACCCCCGGGAGGTTTTGGTAGATCGCTGTCGATTGCTGGGTCCCTTTTCTTACTGTTGGTAAAATAGAATCTGCCCCGCCCCCTTGCCCCACCCTCCATTGTTGCAGTATCTGCAGAACAAACAACAGACGGAGTGCACTCATCGAGGATGTCCCCAGCGATCTATTGGTTGGTGAGTGGCTGTATCCCTTGAACTTCCTTCCTAAAAAAAGCTCAACAACTTTGACCTTGGAGTTGGCCACCCCTGGCCTAGAGGAAGTGGACACAGAAAAGCTTTTCCTGCTTTTTTCTAACACTGGAAGCCATAGACATCCAGTCAAACTGCTGAATGTTGGAAGGTTCAGGACAGATAAAAGGAATTCCTTCTTCACACAGTGCACTGTTAAACCGTGGAACTCTCTCTCTTGCAGGAGGCAGTGATGGCCACCAACCTGGATGGCCTTGAAAAGAGATTAGACAAATGCATGGAGGAAAGGGCTATTAGTGGCTACTAGCCACAATGGCTATGCTCTGCCTCTGCTGTCAGAAGGAGTAATGATTCTGAATGCCAGGTGTTGGACACTGCAGGGAGGGGAAAGGGCTCTTATGATTGAATCCTGCTTGTGGGTTTCCCCAGTTGGACCACTGTGAGGACGGGATGCTGGGCTAGGTGGGTCTTTGATCCAGTAGGGCTTCTTACATATTTGTGAAAGGACAAAAGAAACAGTTTGTGGACAGACAAGAAGACAGAGAGAGGAGGAGAGGGGGGGGGGAAGAGTTGGCTGATGAGCCACCTCATCCTGGGGTGCTGGGCATTTCTCTCTAGAGATCTGATGTGAGGGTACCTATCCGTTGCCTGGGTGAAGCATACCCAACACTATATTTGGAGATTTGCAAAACAAATTACAAAGGAAGCCAAACATGGGCAACTTCTTGTTGCTTGAGGCAGAGCACCTGACAGGGCTGTCTTAAGCATATGCAGCGCCGGGGTGCAAAGATCCGCCCAGCGCCCCCCCCCCGAGTTGCCCAGAGTTGTTGACCTTTTTTTAAGGAGCTGACGCCACGTTTATCTCTGCTAAGAAAAAAGAAAATTTCAGGTATGAAATTTACGGCATGTAATGCCTTAAGAGAGAATATTATGAAAATGATATACAGGTGGTACATAACTCCAGTCAAGCTCGCAAAAATCTATCATTTGCCCGATAATAAATGTTGGAAATGTAAAGAAACTGAAGGTACATTTTTTCACCTTTGGTGGACGTGCCCAAAGATTAAGGCTTTCTGGGAAATGATATATAATGAGTTAAAAAAGGTATTCAAATATACCTTTCCCAAGAAACCAGAGGCCTTTCTCCTGGGCATAGTCGGCCAAATGGTGTTAAAAAAGGATAGAACTTTCTTTATGTACGCAACAACAGCAGCAAGAATACTCATCGCAAAGTATTGGAAGACACAAGAGCTTCCCACACTGGAGGAATGGCAGATGAAACTGATGGACTATATGGAATTGGCGGAAATGATTGGCAGAATCCGTGACCAGGGAGAAGAGTCGGTGGAGGAAGATTGGAAGAAATTCAAAGACTATCTGCAGAAACACTGTAAAATTAAAGAATGCTAGAGTGATGTTGGATTGAAAATAAGCGGCTTCCAGCTGTACAGGATTTAAAGTTATAGATAGATTAAGATTAAGGATTAGGATTAAAAAAGTTTAAGGAAATGGAAATTTGGTTTTTAAGAGGTAAAATTTTAATGTTATATTATATTAAGACTAAAGATTGGGATTAAAAAAGAGGGAAAGTAATTGCTGGACAAACAATTTGAACTGGAATACAAAAGAGGGAAGTATGAGGAGGTCCAGAAAATAAGTAAATTTAAAAATGGAGATGAAAAGGTGATATTGTTTTTAACTGTTTTTTTCTCTCTTTTTTGTCTTTTGTCTTTTGTTCTTTTTCTTTTTTGGATTATGTATTGTGTATTTTTTGAATTGTGTATTTCTTTTTTATGTTTTATGTTTAATCTTTTATGGAAACTTTAATAAATATCATTTAAAAAAAAAAAAAGTAAAGAGGAAGGAAACGGACCATGTGGGAAGCGGGATTTAAATCCGCACTCACACGCTTAAAAAAAGAGAAATCCCCCTGTAAACGCTGCTAATAGAATCCCCTAGCATTGCAGTGGGTTGGACTAGATAAACCTTGGGACCCCTTCCAACTCTACAATTCTATGATCGAAGTCGGACTTCTATGATTCTATGCTTCCTCTGCTGCTGCTTCAAAGTTAAAAAAAGAATTAAAGTCGGGAGATCCCATCACGCCTATTCCGGTCTGCTTTCCCAGATGCCTTCGCCTCCTCCCACTGCGAGAAAGGGGCCACTTATTCTCCAGGAACCCTCCCTCCCCCAGCAGGTGGAGGCAACGTGTTTTGGCGCGTCCCTCATCCTCCTCTCTCTCCCCACCTCCACCTCGCCTTCCGGGTTCCCTCGCTCCCTCCCGGCCGTTTCTGCGGTGGGTGCTGGTGGGGCTTTCCGCCATTCCTTGGAAGAGCGATCACCCCACGGCGAGGGAGAGGGGCGGTGGGAGCGCTCGTATACATCATCGTCAGGCGGAAGGGAAGCAGTCTCACCACCTTTAAATGGCATTGCTTGTTATCTGAACATGCTCCTGTGTGGGCAGATGAGGGGTATATATATATCGGCGGGGAGCGCGGGGAGATCCAGCCAGGCACAGAAGCAGGTACGCAGCTTCCCTCCCAAGCCTCCTTGGGAGGAGAGCGATCCCCACAGAGGCTTGGGAGGGAAGCTGTGCGCCCGTCAGCCATATGGTTGGCCTAATCTAATCTAACCAGTACACCGTACCGGCTCCCCCTGTCAAACAGACACTTGAAGACAAACTCAGCCTTGCTTCCACTTAACGTTAACCGCCAATGTAGTCAACCCATGTCTCTCAGCAATCTATCCCTGCCCAGTATAGGAAACAGATGCTTGGCCACTTCAGTGTACCCGCTCCCTCCAAGTGTGACCCACGTTCTTACAGACATACTATGAGAACACAACCACACAAAGCTTACTGAACTTGAGCAAAGAATGGCAGAGGTGTGACATCCCTGGACAACCGAATTCCTGTTGCTAGTCCCCTAAGAAGGCAGCCAGAAGGCAACTCACACAGTGTGCTGGAGGCAGAGAGCAGAAGTGCTGGTGAAAAGTGCCTGTAGATCAAGCAGCATCAACTTTCTACACCAAATTTGAAGAGAGGTGCTCCTGAAAGTAGGTGCCCCTTGCTTCTTTTGGAATAGATTCTGGAAAGTGGATGTTTTTCTAGATTGTTCAATTTCAGAATTCTTATTAAACGTTGTTCTCCCACTCTTTACCTAAAAAGTTCAGGCAAGCTTCCCCGAGCATCTAGGAGCATTTTCGCTCATTTTTAAAATACTGATGCATTTCTTAATATATGTGATTTTTGCATTCTGTTATCTTCCTGACACTCATTCTAACTGCATATAATGAAAGACAACATCTCTTTAATTGCCAATAATGGAATGCAGATCTCGAAAGAGGTGCAAATTGCATGCTATGAAAATATTTGCCATCTACTTATTCTGAATAATCAATAGTACAGTAGTACCTCGGGTTACATACGCTTCAGGTTACAGACTCCACTAACCCAGAAATATTACCTCGGGTTAAGAACTTTGCTTCAGGATGAGAACAGAAATCGTGCAGCGGCGGCGCAGCAGCAGCAGGAGGCCCCATTAGCTAAAGTGGTGCTTCAGGTTAAGAACAGTTTCAGGTTAAGAACAGACCTCCAGAACGAATTAAGTTCTTAACCCGAGGTACCACTGTAGTCAACTTCATTGTTGTTTTGAGAGAAAGAGGTTCAGAACAAAACCTGTCCCATTTGTAAGCCTTAAATAAGAGACCCCAGCAGGAAGGACCTTGCATGGAAGAAGCCAGACATACCCAATTTTCTCTGGCTGAGAGTGATGCAAGTCAGCAGAAGGAGATCCATAGTTGATGCAGTATGAATACACTGACAATCACCGTATCATGCTTAGAGAGGCCCAACCCAAATAAGCAAGGGCAACCGCAGCAGAAAACAGATTTGCACCATAACATGAAAGGAGATGGGGGGGTTTGCACTGTTTTCTGTGATGTCTGATCCTTCAGATAAGGAGTAAAGTGTGTGAGAGAGAGGGGGAATGCAATAACTGTTCCTTACCTGGCAAGGCTTTTGCCCATTTCACGACATGCACCAGCTGCCTCTCACCTAGCTCATTCAAGCTGGTCAAGAGAGCAGCAAAGGAGTCAGGCTGGGTGTTGTCATGGCCAGCGCACACAACCCCTGGCTCGATAGCCTCCAGGACATAAAGGAAGATGGGCTGGCACTCCAGGCTCTCAATGCGCATCATGGACATCTTTGGGGCTTGCTCCTCCATGGGGCTGGAGGGGCCAGCTGCCTCCTCTTCCTCTTGCATCTTCAGGTTTCCCAGCTTCTTCAACTTGTGGGCTGCAGCAAGTAACAAGAACATAAGAACATGAAAACAGAAGAACAGCCTGGTTGGATCAGACCAGTGACCCATCTAGTCCAGAATCCTGTTCTCACAATGGTGAAATACCCCAAAGAACCTAGGAATCTAGATATACTGCTCCTGGACCTGGAGGTTCCATAAGAATGTCAAAAAAGCCTCGCTGCTGGAAGAGTGCCCACCCTGAGCAGCGTTTCCATATGCTCCACCACTGTTGCCTAGTGGCCATCAATAGCCCTCTCCTCCTCCATTAAAGCCATCTTAGTTGGTGGCTATCACTGCCTCCTGTGGGAGCGAGTTCCATAGTTCAACTATGTACTTTGTAAAGAAGTTTAGTCAGAAAACATTGCCCTGTGGGTTAGGGTTAGGGTTACGATACAATATCTTTATTGTCATTGTCCCATACAGAACAACGAAATTGAAAATCTACACAAAACATTCAAAACCCAACAAGCCTCCTATCCCAGCTATCCCAACCTGGTTAGGCCCCTAAAAACTCTGATACCCATTTTTAAATACAATATACTCCCATACAGACTCCTTACAATGCGTTTAAACCGTTAGGGTAAGGGTTATGGAATGCCATCAATTCCCAGATTCATTTATATCCTGAGAGGACTTCCAGTTTTTATATCTAGATCATATTTTCAAAAGATAAACTCATTGTTTAGGAAATGCCTTTGGGGCTCAGCGACACCAAGAATATACTTGCAGAGAATGCAGCTACGAATTAAAGAAGGCGGTTTCAAAATCCCAAATTTTGAATTATATCACTATGCTTACCTACTGTCAAGTACTAAATATTGGAATCCCACTGTTGGCCCTAATTTTCCAATGTGGGCAATCCTAGAATATATGTACATAACACCTTTGGTTGGTTGAACAATACTAGGATCAAAATACAGTGGTGCCCCGCAAGACGAATGCCTCGCAAGACGGAAAACCCGCTAGACGAAAGGGTTTTCCGTTTTGGAGGTGCTTCGCAAAACGAATTTCCTATGTGCTTGCTTCGCAAGACGAAAATGTCTTGCGAGTTCCTGCGGGGTTTTTTTCCTTCCCCCCCCCTTTTTCCCAAGCCGCTAAGCCGCTTATCAGCTGATTGTTAAGCCGCTTATCAGCTGATCTTTAAGCCGCTTAACAGCTGATCGTTAAGCCGCTTATCAGCTGATCTTTAAGCCGGCTAAGCCACTAATACTGTAGCGCTAAGCCGCTAAACCTCTAATGGGCTTGCTTCGCAAGACGAAAAAACCCGCAAGACGAAGAGACTCGCGGAACGGATTCTTTTCATCTTGCGAGGCACCACTGTATTTGAAATCTCAGGTGACACTGTAAACAATTAACTCACTTAGAAGAATATGGAATATATTGACTAATAAACACAAATTTGATCCATTTTCACATGCTAAACTTATTCTGTGGGGGAGCCCCACACTAAGAATTGCAAAGAAGATGGTGATCTGGAAAAATTGGATGGAAGTAGGTATACTGACATTGGACCAACTGATAGATGAAGAAGATTAATTTTATACTTTTGCTGTTTTAAGACAAAAGTCTCATCTATCAGATGCAGCCCAATGGCAATATCTTCAACCACAACATCTCCTAACATGTGTGTTTGGGCAGTCAGCCCTTTCAGCTTCTGAGATACCTGAGATACGAGACTAGAGCAATTGGACAACATATTCAAAAATAAAAAAGCCAGCAATTACTTTTTATAGATATCTATTAACAATACACACAAAATTAATATGTAGACTGTAAGAAATGATTGGAATAAAGAATTGGAACTTTCAATATTACCCAGACAGTGGGAAAATGTATTAGAGGCAGCAATGTCTCATCAACAAGCAATCTCTCCTTCATCCAGTGTTATCAGTGGTGAGACTCATAACTCTAAGAAAATTGAGTCTGACTTTGATCCTGACTCGGACACTGACTCTCCTGTATTTAGACAAATAGAAGGAGGTGGAGGACTGCTATTGCTGATGCCGAAGAAGCTGTTTTGAAAGCACCTGCTTGTGAACTTAAATACTGCTACATACCAGCAGTACTTCTAAATGAAACAGCTTGGTTGAATGTTGGCACAGAGCCTGGGCCGAGATATTTGGCTCTGCAGATGGCTCAGCTTAAAGCAATTAAGGCAGTTGGGAGGGAACTCCCCTCTCAAGATGCCATGGGAAATCGGGAGCTGGCAACGAGCCACAGCAGAAGAGGTAACCAATAGAACTTATGTGAGATCGAGGCCCTGTGGAGGTAAGGGCCCTCTATTTGGAAGGAGAGTCGACATTCATCCCCCAGGTGGCAGCTGGGGCTTGGACAAGGCCAACCTGAACCCTCTGGGTCTGTGGCACCCGAGACAGAATCGACCCAGGTGTCAGCTGGGGGCTGAACTGTCCCAGAGGCCGAGGTGGAGGCGCTGACGCTAGCAGTTTCTGGCTCGGCGGTGGAGGGTGATGGTGTGACAGAGGTCTCTTCCCCCTCTGGAAGTACCATCTCGCGACCCCCAAGAACACCGGCTGTGGGGGGAAATCTGAGGACTTTGATGCAAAGAGATACATCTTCCTTGATACTTTAAGTGCCATCGCAACAGCAAGGGACGGGCCCCCCTGAGACCATTTGGCACAATATTCATATTGAATAGGACATTTACAGAATCAGCCCCCCGTTCCTTTTGGTTGTTCCCCGATGCCGTCTGGTTTTCCAGATTGTTTGAACAGACTTGAGCTGGCCCCCAATTCCACAGGAATCTTTCTGGGGCCCAGGGCTGCCAGAAACACGGAAACATGGCGGAAAGAATCGGCCATGATTGACACCAACCTTCCCCTGCCTCAGCTTTTAAGTTCAGAGGCTAGCAAGAATACCACCTTCTTCACTGGCTGCAAATAACACCTCATGTGGGATCCTGGTCGGACATTAAGGGTGGAAGGAAACTTTTCCTTTTCCTTTTTCCTTTGTTGTTTGCTTCCGTTTTTAGGGATAGTTTATGGTAATAGTTATTGTGCTACAGTCACACTTAAGTTCTATCAGCCTATAGTTAGATGTTTAATTGTTGTTTTTTGTTTAGTTACGTGGTCCCTCACCTTCGAATGTGTGTTACATGGTAGCTTTGTTTAGTTTGTGAGCTGTTTTGCAGTTTAATTTAAATTAGTTAGTTAAAACTGCAATAGAAGGTTGTCAAATAATGTAATAGTCATGTTGATAACTAGATAACTACCTGATGTCTAGTCGGCCTATCTTATTTGATTATTTTGTGTGTATCGAGTTGTTGATATTATAAGTAGAATAGTAAGCTGGGAAAGAATAACATCAATGCTATCAAAGGAGGCAAGAATGAGCCTTGGATTTACTACCGTGGAGGGGCAAGGGAGGTATGGCAGTGGGGGCAGACTCTATAGGTGAAGAGGTTTGAGATATGGATAAGCTTGTACCCCTTCCAATCTGTGCCCCATCCCAAGGGACAAAGGTAAGGTATCAAGGATTACTCACCTCCATCACTGGTGTTGTGCAATGCGAGGTCTATAGGCCATAAAACCACCACCCTGTGAGATTTCTTTACCTCACAGGGGGTTGACCTGGCTTGTGTGACGGAGACCTGGGTGCACGAAGGGGAAACAGTTGCCTTACGAGAGATGGCGCCCCCGGGTTTCTCCACCCTCCACCAGTCGCAGACCGTGGGCCGGGGGGGGGAGGGGTGGCAATGTTAATCCAGGAAGATTGTTCTTTCAGGGCTCTACCTGTCAGGATTCACAGAATGCTGTGTGAGATATTAAGTCTGCAGGCTTGAGTTTGCTAGCTGATGCAACTGGCTGATGCAATCAGCCTGCAATACTTTCTATGGAGGTGTTGGGTCAGAATGACTCAGCAGTAATATGCTGTCAGTTGATTGGCTGTCATTGGTTTAAAAGGGAAATCTGTCCAGCAGTAAGGTGGTGGTGTAGAGGAGTGTGGTCAGAGAGAGAGAGAGAGAGAGAGAGAGAGAGTGAGAGTGAGAGTGAGAGAGGTCTTCCTATTTGCCTTAAGGTGCAGCCAGGTACTCTGTTTGACTGTATGAACTACTTGTGTATTATAGGCTGTAGATATTTGTGTGTGTGTGTGTATATATATATCACAATAAATATACTGCACTGAAGAACCTGGAACTCTGAGCATTTCTGCTAAAGCGCTGCGGAGAATTCGCGACAGGATTATGGGCCCAGCACACTTCTGCTGCACAAGAGTACAGGTAGCAGTTATCTATCCGTGGGTGCTGGAGGTGAGCTGCAGGTATGGAGCAGTCCAGAGCTGGCATATTGCTGGAGAAGCTGACGGCCACGAACTACAGCATCTGGTTGGTCTGCATGCAACACTTCCTCAAGAGTGAGGGCCTGTGGAAAGTGGTGGAAGATCCACCGCAGCCCCCTGAGGAGGATGAGGACGACGATGAAAAGCTGGCACAAGCAGAGTCCCAGCTAGAAAAGGATGAGAAAGCCTTGGCTACGATCATTCTTGAAGTGGACGACAGCCAGCTAGTCTACGTAGCAGATAAGGTGACGGCAAGTGAGGCGTGGAATGCACTCAAGGCTGTCCATGTACGAGAGGCAGCTGGCTTGCTGATAACACTGACCAGGAGAATGTACTGGTGTCGGATAAAACTGGGTGACTCCCTGGTAAACCACCTAAAGTTCCTAACAGGCTGTTTCCAGGAGCTAGCCTTAAGAGGGAGGCCTGTGGAGGAAGAGGACAAAGTCTTTATAGTCCTGAGTTCCCTTGATGACAGCTATGATATGCTGGTGAATTCCCTCGAGTTGGTAGAGACTGATAAGCTGACTCTGGAATACGTTACCGGACGGTTGTATGCAGAGGAGGACAGGCATGCAAAGCGAAAGACGATCTCAGCCCAGCTGTCGGAGCATTCCAGAGGGAACAACAGCCGGGATGAGCAGAGGTGTCGGGAGCCAGAGAAACAGCCAGGAGGAGCTGCTGCAGACCAGCTGGTGGTCAACAAAGTAAAAAAGTGGTTTTGCTGCAAGTCCAGTGGACATCTGCTTCAAGACTGCTCGAGAAAACAACAAAAACAGCAGAAGTGCAGAGGCAGCAGAGAGAGTCTACCACCTGGGTGTCTGCAGATGGCCAAGAAAATGAAGAGCTGTGGGTTCTGGACAGCAGAGCTTCTCAAACTTTTTGTAAAAGAAAAGCATTGCTGACTGATGCTAGGGCTTCAAACAAAAAGCATGTAAGTCTTGCTACAGGCCAGAAAGCTAATGTGATCTGTGAGGGGGAGATTGTGTTCCCACAGCTGGGACACACATTCAGGAATGTGTTGTGTGTGCCTAGTTTGCAAAACAATCTCCTGAGTATTCCTGACTTGGCAACAGCAGGCTTTGATATAAACCGTACGAGATCAGTGCCAGATAAAGCAAAATGGGGTAGTGTTGGCAAATGCTAACCTTAGAACTAATATGTATGTACTACGGTGTGAGTCTAAGGTTGTGAATGTGCAAAATGTCCCAACCCACGATATGTGTATTCATTTCCTGCACAGGCGTCTGACTCATGCTAGCTTTAAGGTGCTGAACAAAACCTTGGAGTTGTGTGGGGGGATGAAAAACATTATAAGTTGTGATAATTACTTAGATTGCAATATTTGCAAGGAGGTTAAAAGCAGGGCTTTCCCAGTAGCAAGAGCAAGCCAGAGAGAAACCAAAAAACCACTGGAGTTGATTCATGCTGATGTAACTGGTCCTTTTCCACCAAGTGCCTCCCATAACAAGTATTGTTTAATCCTAGTGAATGACTATTCTAGGTGTTACCATAAAGCACCAATGCTGCAGCAAGCAAAGGCTCTAGCAGCTCAGCCAGCTGCTTGTGGCTGGAAAGCCAGACAGGATGTTTGTGACTGTTGCCATGGAAACAAAGGGGCAGTCCATTCTGTACTGAGCACCGGATGTTAGCTCAGTGTGTATGTGTTATATGACCCGTACTGGATGTACTTGGGAGGAGTTTTCTTCTTGCTGTTGTTGAGTGCAGACATGATTCTCTGTACTGATGTAAGAGGCAGAAATAAATGATGTAAATAGTTTTCTGTCTGCTTCTTTCCCCTCCCTGGGGACACCAAAGGGGAGAGAGGAAGAACGGTGTGTTCCTCTCATACATCTGAGAAGAATCGCCGGACCTCGCCTGCTTATCAGCAGAGGTTGGGAGACGCGGGGAGGTCGACAGGAATATCTGCCGGTGCCTATGCTTGTGGCACATTCCTCTGACCCAGGCAGAATTCCAACAGTGGCAGCCTTCGGATGGTTGCGATTCATCGAACATCTGCATGAGAGGCTGGTGGATTGTCCTCCTCTGCTCCAAGGAGGAAGAGAAGCGTCTGAGAACAGCCAGAGGCTCCACAGACAGCTGGTGTTTTCCAGAGCAACGGAGTTCAAGGTATGCTGCATTTCGGGCTAAAAGTGTGAACGCAGGAAGATTAATTCCCTGGTTCACGGAGCTGCGTTTCAAAGAAAACAAAAGCTCCGGAGGAAGAGGCCTGCAGCTTGAAGGCTGAAGCCTGCATTCCACAAATTTTTGTGGTAGATAAGAAGTCCCATTGAAATGCATTGTTGCTAGGTAACGGAAACTTGGAAAGTTACTGGCAAAGGGGCTGGACTCTGCGTGTAAGCCTGGGAAAGCGAAACAAAACCAGAGAATGTTTTGGCTACAAGGTTTACGAGCTCTTGGAAGAGACTTTTCGATAGCAGCCTGAGTTTAGCTGCCAGGTGCAAAGAGCGTAAACAATTTGCAGTTTGCTGCGTGAGAAAGAAAAAAACAGCTGTTGGATTTTGCAGCTTGTTTGGAGGTGAGAGAGGCTTGGCTTCAAGATGGATGCCAAGAAAGGGGGAGGTTTGCCTTGCCCACCTTCCTTAACCAATGACAATTATTCATCTTGGTCTGTAAAGATGAAGGCCCTGCTGCAGAATCAGAGGCTTTTTGATGTAATTGAAAACCCCATCCCTGCAGCACCAACCAGAGGTTGGGAGTCACAGAATGTAAGGGCCAGGACTGCTATAATTCTGTGTGTCTCAGATGATCAGTTGGTGCATGTTCAGCATTTAGAAAATGCGAAAGAGGTATGGGACACGCTGCGTACAACGCATCAGAGAGATGCTGGTTCTTCAGCGTTGCTGTATTTTGAGAAATTGACCAATCTGAGACTTGCGCCTGATGGAGATGTTCAAGCGCACCTGACAGAAATGAAGTTTCTGCGTCAACAGATGGTGGAACGCAATTTCCGTCTTCAGGAGGAAGTGTTTTGCTTCATGATGATAAACAGCCTTAGCCGCACCTACAAGGTTGTTGCCAGTCAGCTTGGTTCCCTACCGGCCGCGCAGCTGACCGCGGAGAGAGTTTGTGCTGTGGTCCTGAATGAACACGACAGACTTGCTGCACTGGCAGAAAAAGACAGGGGGAGGGAAGAACAGAGTTCTAATTCCCCCACTGCTGATGCTACTGGAGAGCATGGTGTAGCATTGAGTGCTGTCCGATGCTACAATTGTGGACAGACTGGGCATCTACAGCGAAACTGTAAGAAGCCGCGCCAGTCAAGAGGAGCAAAGAGCAGCTCTACGAAGCCTGAGGCGTCAGGCAAAAGCCGTACCAAGTGCCAGGTGAAACCTGCAAAGGCTATGATGGCGAAAGGAGCCACGCCAGATGTTGGGAACTCGTTCATAATAGACACGGGCGCAACGGTTCACATGTGCCCGCACAGAGGACTGTTTTCGACGTTGAAGAAGCAAAGCTTCACTGTGAAACAGGCCAACGGTCAGGAGCTGGAAGCAACTGGAATTGGGACTGTGTATCTTGAGAGTCTGAACTTGACTATAAATGATGTTTACCTGGTTCCAGAACTGAGATTTAATCTGCTGAGCGTGTCGCAGATTGCAAAGAAAGGACTGAAACTGTCCTATGATGCTAAAAGCTGCAAGATCTACAAAGATGGAGAACTGTTTCTTACTGCCAAAGAGAAAGATGGACTGTATTTGTTGACTTTTGATCAAAGTGATTACATGAAATGTAATTCCTCTGTTTCTAACGAAATCTCTCTTGCAGGTGTGACCAGTGTGAGCACCAAGACCAAGAAGGTCGACAGAGCATTTCAGCGGGTGTATGCTGATGTGATTGGTCCTCTAGAACCATCTAGAGGCGGTGCAAAGTTTTACCTTTTGTGTGTGGATTGTTTCACTAATTATTCTTGGGTTTACATGATGGAGAAACCGCAAGAAACTTTAGAAAAGTTTCAGGAGTTTCGTGACAAGGTTAAAAATATGCATGATGCTAACATTGATTGTCTTTTCACAGATGAGAAGCAAATTTTTCTGTTACAGAAGTTTCAGAAGTTCCTGGATGGAAAAGGGATAGACCACAAAGGGGCAGTTTCGCAAGAAGCGTGGAACAGGGGGGTCTGTGTGAGAGTGAACAAAGAATTGCAAAAGGGGATGAATGCGCAATTGCTGAGTTCACATTTGCCACATGAATATTGGGCCGAATCGCTAGCGTCCTATCTTCATGTGTGGCTGAGAAAGGTCTCAACAGAGTTGGGATGTTCTCCTTTTGAGAAGCTGTTCAATAGAAAACCTTCTGTTGCCTACTTTAAGAATTTCGGGTCTCATGTGAGAACAGAAGCTCCAGGTGGAGTAAAGAATGCCAGAGGCATTTTTGTGGGTTATGAAAAAGGTCTCTACAGAGTAATTTTGTCTGAATCTGGTCAGGTGATTCTCACAAAGTTCCTAGAGAGTGCTCCAAAGCAAGAGCGGATAGTACAGACATTTCCCACAGGAAACGATTCAGATGATGATGATGATGATGAGTTTGATCTTATTGAGTTCAGTAGTACTGATGATGACAGCGATAGCTCAGACAGCTCAGTTGTCACAGTCATTGAGAGGAAATCTCACATAATGACTAGACCCTCAGAAGAGGAGGATGAACCATTGATTAAGCTTAGTACTGGTTCTCCAGAGAGTTCAGAGGCTGAACCAGAAAGCAGAGAAGAGCAGCAACTTTTACGTAGGTCTGAAAGAGCAACGAAGGGTGTACCACCCAAGAGGTATTCAAAGGAGTTTGCTAACCTTGCATATGTTGCTATTGTAAACGACCAAGGACAGATTGAAGCTGTGTCTGAGTCAGAGACAAAGGCACAACAGAGAGTTGTTAACCGAGGTAATGCGAAGTCACACAACCAGAGAGGTACATTGGTTAAACCAGTGGCGGGTAGTTCCAAGGGTGGAACTGAAACAACAGGGGAATGTTATAAATATAACAACTGTTTGTTTTCTTCTCTGGATGACGCTTTGCTCGCGGCACGCATTGATACTTTAGGGGGAGTATGTTACCATAAAGCACCAATGCTGCAGCAAGCAAAGGCTCTAGCAGCTCAGCCAGCTGCTTGTGGCTGGAAAGCCAGACAGGATGTTTGTGACTGTTGCCATGGAAACAAAGGGGCAGTCCATTCTGTACTGAGCACCGGATGTTAGCTCAGTGTGTATGTGTTATATGACCCGTACTGGATGTACTTGGGAGGAGTTTTCTTCTTGCTGTTGTTGAGTGCAGACATGATTCTCTGTACTGATGTAAGAGGCAGAAATAAATGATGTAAATAGTTTTCTGTCTGCTTCTTTCCCCTCCCTGGGGACACCAAAGGGGAGAGAGGAAGAACGGTGTGTTCCTCTCATACATCTGAGAAGAATCGCCGGACCTCGCCTGCTTATCAGCAGAGGTTGGGAGACGCGGGGAGGTCGACAGGAATATCTGCCGGTGCCTATGCTTGTGGCACATTCCTCTGACCCAGGCAGAATTCCAACACTAGGTTCAGCTGGGTCTACCCACTAAAGCAAAAGTCTGAAGTTGCCCAAACTTTGAAGTTCTGCATAAGAAGGGTAGAAAGGCAGCTTGGCCAAAAGGTGTGCTCTATTCAGACAGACAGGGGAGGAGAATTTATGGCAAGCTCCCTAAGAAACTGGTTGCAATCCCAAGGGATTAAACACAGGACTACCAACGTGGCAACTCCTCAGGAGAATGGAGTAGCAGAGCGTAGGGGAGGTGTCTTGCAGACACAAATGAAAGCATTGTTAGCAGACGCAAATCTTCCAAAATATTGGGCTGAGAGTATTAAGACAGCCAATTATATTGGAAATCGTTTGTGGTCAAGGGTATTAGACAACATACCATACAAGATTCTCTATAACAAAAGTCCCAGTTTGCAACATTTAAGAATTTTTGGGACAAAGGCATGGGTTGACATACCTGTAAAAAAACGAAGAAAAGGTGGGAAAAGGGCACAGCAGTTGCTATTTCTTGGATATGAAAGTGGAACGAAATCTTACAAGTTTGAAGACAATAAAAATCTTTTGAGTTATAGTCAGTCAGCCAGCTTTAATGAACAAAGAAATTGGCCCAAGATACATGCAAACCAACTGCCAGAAAAGGTTTTACTGCTGAGTGTACCTGATAAGGCAGGTGAAACAAAGGTAAGAATTGGCAGCACTCCCAGGGAAATTGAAAGGGAGGGGGTAAAGACTGAGCAATTTTCTCCAGCTGCTTGCATGGAGCGGGGGGGGGGGGGAGAAAGTGCAACCGGGACAGGAGGAGGTAAATCTCCAGAGTCACTCCACCCCAAAAGCAGTCCTGAAGGTAGCCCAGGGGGTGAGATTAATGAACCAAGGAGGTCTGAAAGAAGTAATAAAGGTTAACCTCCAGTCCATTATGGGTTCCCAGTCACCATAAACCAGGTTTGTGTAACTGAACTAGAAAACTGAAGAAGTGCAAGAGTTACCTACTCTAGAGAAAGAGGCGTGGTTAAAGGCAATGCAGGCAGAGTATAACTCTCTGCTAAACAACAATGTGTTTGTACCTACCGAATTGCCTGAAGGTAAAAAGCCCATAAGCTGTAAGTGGGGTTTTTAAGTGAAAAAGCTGGCTGATGGTGGTTGTCAAAGGAAAACAGTCCTTCAATGACTGTGCTCGTTCCTCTCTGGTGAGGGACAGAGGGTGGCGCTGGGGGGGAGAGTTGTCGTTGTGCTTTTTTTTTTTTTTTTTTTTTTAATCATATTTATTAAAATTTCCAATAATAACAGAATAAAGAAGATAGAAAAGATAAAGAAAGAAAAGAAAGAAAAAAGACCAATTTTAAACCCTTATTTTCATAACCTTCTTTCTGGGACTCCCTCCTTCCCCTCCCGACTGTATTCCCCTTTCCCTACGTTGGTTCCACAAGTTCTCATTCCCAATTTAACCTAATATGTTATGCCTAATAGCCAATTTAAATTACAATCTTAACATCACTCCTCACCTTTAACAAAATAGAACAAAGATTTTTTTCCCCAAAATCTACCCCGCTTCCTTCCACGAATTCCCCCTTTTCTTTTTTTTTCCAAAACTTGTTAAATCAAAATACCAAAGTTATATATAAAAAAAAATTTAAAAGATAGAAAATAGAAGAAGGTTCCAGAAGTTGATTACATAGCCTTTGGATTCTAGAATTCCCCCTCCCTTCCCCGGTTTAGATTCCCTATGTCCATCAGTCTGTATGTTGTCGGCCTGGAGGTCTCAAGTCCACAGCCAAACTTTCTCAATTCATCTTGCCGGTTTTCTTTAAATTTACTTGTTTTGATGATGTTTAATTTCAAAAGTCCAGTCTAATCGAGGCCTTTAATTTCCCTTGATCATTGTTACTCCTCCCATTGTTCTTGCCGTGGCGTAGTTGGTCCTTTACTCTTTTGTTTCTTACTTTCTCAGGTTTCTGTCTTGTTCAGCTGCAAAACCATTCTTATTCTGAAATCTAGTATCTCTACAGAGGTTTGTTATTCAGGAGCTTACTTAAATAGAAAGATTCTATTGTGTTGTCACCTCTGTAGACAAAACAAATATTTCAGTTTTGCTACTTTCCCAGGAGCTAAGACCAGTAGTACACATCCCAGAGTAGTTTTCCATATACGCCGCTTGTAATGTCCCAAAGCCCCTCTAGAGGGATTGCAATAACTTTGTGTCCTCTCATCCAAAAGTCAAATTGTTGTTTCTTTTTCCACCCGACATTTTGTATCCATATTTATATCCAATTGTATCAAAATTAACCAGCAAAATACTTGTAGCAAAGTCCTCTTTATATTCTCAAGATTTGACAGCTACTTTGACAGCTGTCAAACTCTCCATCTCTCTCCGCCAGGTTCTCTGAATCGCCCCGGTTCCCGGGGGGGGGGGTTGCCTTTTCCCTCTCACCCTCGACTCTCCTCCAGCACAATTCTTGTAATGATTCCATCGTGGAATTTGGTATTTTTAATCAGCAATAAACTTCTGAATTGATCTTGGTTTCTCAGTCCTTGTTTTAGCATGTTTACAATCAGGGAGGGGACTGACTTCCTTTTTAGATCCCCCCCGCTCGTGCCGAATCCGAAAAAAAAATTCCTTTTTTTCCCCTCCTTTTGTACCCGGTTACCCAATTACTCACGGGTTTTTGTTAAATGTCCGAATTTCAAATGGAAGAAGCCAGCGCTCTCCGACGAATGGCATGCGGCTGCACTCGGCAGGGGAAGCGATAGACTCAAAGTACCACGCCACTCCCAGGCACCCGATCCGTAGCCTTTAAAAAGGCTCCTTCACGAGTCGGGAGGGCGCTGACGGTACCAGCCGAGTCCCCATGTCCACGGGCCCCGTGCCCGTGGTTTTTAAGGGTCCCCGCGTCGCCGGCGCGGTAGGACCCAGCCCCTGCCGAGCCGACTCCCTCCGAAGCTCGGAGGGAGTCCGCCATTCGGCGATGGCGCCAACCCGGAAGTCCGAGTTGTCGTTGTGCTACTCCTTTGTGTGTGGAGTGTTAGGATATTGATGTTCTGTTCCACCTTAAGAACAGGCATGTGGAGTTGTTGTATGTCACATGTCTGTTTACTTCCAGTACAGCCTGCAGGGATCTTCCATTGTGTATAGCTTTTGCTGATGCTTCCTGCTCCCTTGGACACATCCCAATATGGAGTACCGCTGGGCACAATTCTCTCCCCGATGCTTTTTAACATCTATATGTGCCCCCTCGACCAGTTTGTCCGGAATTTTGGTTTGGACTGTCATCAGTATGCTGATGACACCCAGCTGTATCTGTTGATGGGCAGCCACCCTGACTCAGCCCCAGACACAATGTTCAGATGTTTGGAAGCTGTGGCTGGAAGCTACATGGGAGCCGGATGAACTTAAATACTTTGAAGACAGAGGTCCTTTGGCTGGGTTGAGATTATATGGGGTTGGGGGGCCAACTCCCATCCCTTGTGGGAGCACAACTAGTGCCAGCGCCTGCCGTCAAGAGTCTGGGTATAAACTTTGACGCCTCCCTTTCTATGGAGGTGCAGGTTACAGCTATAACAAAGGTGGCATTTTTCATCTCCGCCAGGCTAAGCAGTTGTTCCCTTACCTCTCTCGCCTTGACCTCGCCACTGTGATCCATGCGATGGTCACCTCCAGGCTTGATTATTGTAACTCTCTACATGGGGTTGCCCTGGAAACTGACCCAGAAACTCCAGCAGGTGCAAAATGCCGTGGTGAGACTCTTTATGGGGTCTTCGCCATGGGATCACATTCACCCAGTGCTATACCTGCTGCACTGGCTCCCGATGGAGTACAGGATCAGGTTTAAGATGCTGGTTTTAACCTTTAAAGCCCTATATGGCCTAGGACCCTTGTACCTACGGGACCACCTCTCCTGGTATGTCCCACGGAGGACCTTATGGTCTGCAAATAACAACACCCTGAAGATTCCGGGCCCCAGGGAGATTAGACTGGCCTCGACCAGAGCCAGGGCCTTTTTGGCTGTGGCCCCAGCCTGGTGGAACACTCTCTCACAAGAAACCAGGGCCCTGTGAGATTTGACATCCTTCCGCAGGGCCTGCAAGATGGAGTTGTTCCGCCAGGCTTTTGGTCAGGGTTCAGTCTGACTCATTTTCTCTTTGTATATAACAAGCACGAAGGAGGTTTCCCAGCCCGCTCACAGGTCCTTACAATATCAGTGGAAACAGTTGGTCCTGGCAATTATTAACCCTTTCAATTTTAACCTGAGGATTGTCATTTGTCCAGTTTTAATTTTAATTTTAATTTATTTGAATTAATTTGGGGATGCATTTCAATTGATTGATTGCTTGTTTTTATGCATATTGTATTATTTATATGATGTTAACTGCTCTGAGCCCAGCTCTGGCCAGGGAGGGCGAGGTACAGATAAAATATTATTATTGTTATTGTTATTGTTATTGTTATTGTTATTGTTATTGTTATTATCCAAGGTGTCATTAGATTTAAAGTTAAGACTAATACAACAGAAAATAATATTTAGAGTTTATTGGACTCCTTTAAAAAGGTAAAGGTAAAGGGTCCCCTGACCATTAGGTCAAGTCGTGACCGACTCTGGGGTTGTGGCGCTCATCTCACTTTACTGGCCGAGGGAGCCGGCATACAGCTTCTGGGTCATGTGGCCAGCATGACTAAGCCGCTTCTGGTGAACCAGAGCAGCACACGGAAACGCCGTTTACCTTTCCGCCGGGGATTCGAACTGCCGACCTTCTGATCGGCAAGTCCTAGGCTCTGTGGTTTAACCCACAGCGCCACCCGCGTCCCTATTGGACTCCTTTACGGTTGTATAAAAAAGGGTTAGCTAAGATAGCTCAGTGTTGGAGATGTGGCAAGGACAATGCCTCCCTGAAACATATGTTTGTACAGTGTTCCATACTCAAGTTTTCGGAGAAAGTGCTGGACTGTGTAACTAAGATTGTGCAGAAAAAGTTAAATCTTTCAGCAGAGAATATTTTATTGACCTATATACCTGCAGTATGGAAATTATCAACGGGACAATGGAAATGGAATTTCCGTGCCCTAATAGTGTCCAAGAGATTGATATTGAGGAATTGGAAAAATAAAGGTACGATACCCTTCAATCAATGGACTGACAATATGATATCACTCGCAATTTATGAACAGACTGCTTACAGGCATGAGTTTATACAAAATGTACTAAGCTATTAACATTTACATAAGCACTAGGACAATAACACTATACCAACATATTGTCAGACTTCGGGGAATTGGCTTCCTCCTCCATGGCAATAAACAAAAGATCAAACGAAAGGAGCATCTTATCAATTAGAATCTTTAATAATCACAGTGAGAGAACAAAGAACACGTCTCCTAGAAATGGTGGCATTCCCAATTAAGGATCACTCCCCCCCCCGTCCCTATTAATCTACGTCACTCCTACGTCTTGTAAACTGAGTTTGTAGCCTCTGTGCTTTCTGTTCTGACACTTTCTGAGCGTTTCATGTCCTTGGAGAAGTGGGGTGAACGCTGTCCAGAGACTGTGAATCTGTTAACTCTCTCTCTCCCAGTTCTTCTCCTCTTAGCTGTTCCCCACCCAGTACTTCCCAGATTCTGCCTTCTGAGCTATGTCCCTCTGTAAACCACTGTTCCAAATCTATACTGTCCTCCTGCTCATGGGAAGATTCAAGATCCTGATCAGGAGCAGGAGGAGAGGGTGGCTCCCACCATTCCTCCTCAGTGTAGCCCTCCTCAGCACAGTCCCTGACATGTATACAATAATGTATGGGAATATTGTATATTGCTCTCTCTCTCTCTCTCTCTCTCTCTCTCTCTCTTTTGTTTTGCATATTTTCGCTTTTATATGTATCTTTGTTGTTGTTTTTCTCCCTCTCCCTTTCCCTTCTTTTTTCTGTATCACTTTATTTCTTTCAATTGAAATCACCTTAATAAAATGTAAGTATTACCCTGGGGGGGAGCACACATGACAGCCCCCCAATGTTGGGCTCAACTCGGCACATCTGAACTAGACAAATTCATGAAGGAGAGGGCTATCAATGGCTACTAGGCACAATGGCTATGCTCTGCCCCCACAGTTGGAGGCAGCCATGCTTCCGAATACCAGTGGTTGGAAGCCACAGGAGGGGAGAGGGCTCTTGCACTCAGGTCCTGCTTGTGGGTTTCCCACTGAAGCATTTTGTTGGCCACTGTGAGAACAGGATGTTGGACCAGATGGGCCAATGCCCTGATCCAGCAGGCTCTTATGTTCTTAAGCCCAGTTGGTGGGGGAAAATGAAGAATTTTTAAATGACTGGGGGCATCTCCAAAGAAGACAGAACTAGTGGAGGAAGCACCATGAAGCACTTCCTCCAACCCGCTGAGTCTCCACTGAAACCTGCCCTGCATATTTCCTAATGATCCCCATCCTGTGTCTTCTGCATCATGCGGGGGGCGGGGGCATTTTCAGGGGAGAATCAGCAGGTGAATGCTGATTGACATTACTGACCCATGTTTAACATTTTAATGTATATTGTCTATGATTCAAACTCCAAAAATCCACAGGTGGGCAGTACCTTTGTTAGGACCCACCAACCAGTCACAAAAATGAAGCAAGCTTGTGAGTTCACTAGAACTCTTCATCACAACACTTCATGGTGTTACACAAAATGGGGCGGTTGGGAAGAGGTGGGTTAGAAAGTACAAAAATTAAGCTGGATGCTATAATGTCAGGATTAAGGAAGCCTCTGAGCCCAAGCAGCTGCCAGTGTTGGAAAACGGCCCAGAGCAGGGGGGCGGGGTTGTCATGGAAACACTCTCTGAGAATGTAGGGGAAAGGCCACATTCTACAGATAGTCTCTCAGACATGGCGTGCCAGCCTTTGAGCATTCAAGAGTGGAGGAAAGGAGGGGTGCAGGAAAGGGGACGCGATATGTCCCAGCTTATGAAGAGAAGGTTGCTCCCACGTTGCTTCCGTAGAAGGAAACGCGACACTGAGAACTTAGTTGAGTCATCATCGTAATGGCGATCAGCTCGTGGGAGAGGAGCTCCCGGTAATCTGTTCTTTTCTTGGAATAAACACAACCTTATAAATGAACTGCACTCGTATGTGTCTCACTGCTGTTCACATAAAACAAGCCATGAGGTCAGCTTGAAGATTCAGTACTGAGCTCAGGATTGCAGGAAGAATGAGGGTGCATTCAGATGTGTGGAATATTGTGTTAGTTTTCCTGATTAAAATGCTAGTATTTATCTTCTGTCCCATTTTCTTTCTTTTTAAAAAATATAAGCTTAACTATAAAAGAAAAAAGAAAATATGGTACCAAGTGCTCAAGTGGTTGTCAGTCATCCCAGTACCTTTGCACTCATTGGTCAGAAGAATGGAAAGTGAGATAAAGTTTACTAGGTACGGGGCCCACTAGGGGCGCATTGTAAGATGGCCGACAATACCATCTCTCCGACTCACACGGGGTAATTAAGAGGCTGTTATGGGAGTAGGCAGCCTCCCTTGTTGCCCCAAGGGAATGGGGAACACTGCCCTTGCCTGCTGTGCCCATAAATCACTCCCAAATTCGAAAGAAGGGCATGAGGGCACTAGGCAGAATGCCCCCATGTGGACCTCGGCTCTCCTGGGCACTGTCTCTGATCGCGCACTAGCTGCAGCAATTTGGAATAATTAATTACAAAAGAAGCAAATGCACATATTTCAAGTGATGAAGGGGAGTGAAGACTGCTAATTTAAGGGACCTCTGCGAAATAAGACGACGGGTTGGAGCAACAGGAATATTTTACGATGAAGATACACCAAAGGCTGGGTATGTCGGCAACGGGACTGAATGGGGGGACGGGGACCTTTTTTACTTTCCTTCTATGTGATTTACTAACAACCCCTCCTCATTAGAATCGTTGGTTTAACTGACCCAAGCAGGATGATTAAGGTCTGTGTGGAGATAAACTTTAACCAAAAGTATGCTTTATGGAGATCGAGAAGCAATAAGAGCTTTTGGAATGGCGCAGCAATTAATTCAGAGTCGCCATCTTGCCAAAGGATTTATAGCCCGGAGGAGGAACGGACTGGTTTTCAGACAGCATTCCTGGTGAATCTCCTCAGAGGTTTGAGAAAGGAGGCAGATTGGTGAAGATTAATGACGCTAAGACTGTTTTGATGTATGGAAGTGATGTTATATGGAAAACGTCTGGATATGGCTACTGGATAAAAATAATAATATCCATGCAGGATTGCAAACTGTTTTAACCAGCTTGTGGAGACTATCAGAGGTCACAAAGAGAAAGGAAAAATATATGAAAATAACAACAAGAGATGTGGAAAAACAATAAGAAAGGACTGGATAGTACTGTGAACATCATATGGTTAGATTTGTGGACATTAAAACAGCATCAAGAAGCAAGAAGTTGATTGGATCCCCTTCGGAACTTGAAATATGGGTACCCCCAACAAAAATTTAAAATTCGGCTGTGTAATTTGGAATTTATGTAATTTGGTTTGATTTGATGTGATTGGTCGGTTAATAAAAATTTATTCTTAAAAAAAAAAGTTTACTAGGTACTGGGCAACTGGCTAGAGTACTAGTTGCACACTTTCACTTATAAATACTTATGGAAATTTTCAATTTTATTTCAATTTTATTTCTTAAAAATGGAAGCAGAAAATTCAGGGGAGGTGCTTTGTGTAAGAGCTAGTTCTGGTATTACTGGTATGTACACACTAGAGAGCTCCACAGATCTTAATTGACTTTTAATTTATTTTAACTTGTTTTAAACCAAGTATTTTATCAACTGTTCTTTTAACTTGGAAGCTGGAGAGCAGAAGAATGCAGAGCTGTGAGATAAGCAATAATTAACAAGCCGGAGCTTGTGTTGTGTTGTCAGCATCCCTTTTATTGAGTGGATGTGTGGAAGGCAGTTGAATCTGACACTGTAACGACTGAGATTTTAACTTGGGCCCTTCTTGCTCAGCCCCTTGAACCTAAAATGTCATCCAGAGGCAAGAAAAGAATCTGGACCAGTCCCAGTAATGATACTGGGGCTCATAAACCCAGTAAAGAAGAAACAGCTGAGGATGGACTCCTATCTCCCCACCGCAAAAACAGCGCCAAGTGTGAGTAATGGATTAATAGCTTCAGGATCCCCTTTAACCTCAAAGAATATGATTCTACAGAAGGCAGCTACAAGTCAAGCTTCTTCTCCGACCCTACAAAGTTTTAGCCCAATTCACTCTCCAGAAGAGGAGGGTTGCAGAGATAATCTCCCGGACCAAGTCTCCTGCACCCCCTGCAACTATATCACCCAACCTCTCCATGAGGTTTGCTTTTTGTCTGCAGAAACTTTGATCCTCACACTGCAACAGCTAAATAACATTGCAAATAAAGTGAACAATTTCCAACAAAGCCTTGACCGGCAAAGCCTGTATGGCAATCAGGGGGTTAAAGATGCAGTAGAGCAGCCGGCACTTCTAACTACCACTATGTGCTACAGAAAAAACAACTCCTCTTAGAAATTCATCAAAATGCCCATAGATGGAACAGCCACAAGGCTATTGTGACTTCCCTATCTCAGCTCCTAAATTGTCAAAATAAAACAATTGATCTGGAAGATTTTCACTACTTACCTAGCATAAGATATGCTAAACGCATCCTGCTGACTTTCAATCAACCATCTCTCCCTGAAAGACTCACACAAATGAGAAAAATCCTATGGCAATCTCATTACATTCAAACTGCTAAAGTCTTTAGGGAAGCGTCAGTCCATGACCTCATCACTGGGAAAGTGACAATTGGTCGTGACCCTACAGATAAGAATCAAAAAACCTTACATTCCAAATGTTGTAAATCTGCCAGCCATGCCAGGAACCAAGAGCCAAAGCATGCTCCTAGGGAGGAAACTACAAACACAGAACTCGTTAATCTGAGGGGGAAATTAGCTAACATTAAAGTAACAACTCTGACACGCCATCCTGGTACTAGTAGTGACATAGATGTCTAAAGACAACCCATCCCATTGAGCTGCCCACCTATTAAACCACCCTTTGACTCGGACATGTAGGAAGATGTCAGCACACCATTCTGACTTCTTTACTAATAATAGTGGAAGTGATGCAGAGAGTAACTCTTCTGGAAGCTCCGTACCAGTAGTATATAAGGAATCTTTACAACCTCAAGTAACTGATTCCCAAAAGAATCTGCCCTGCAAGCAAAAGAAACCTCTGACAAGCACTGCAGAAGCCCAACCTGAAGATATATCCTCATGTACTTCCCCATTTCAGAAGCCCCGCCTGGCCCTGAGGGAACCTGATTCACAGGAGAAACAGTTCCCCTCTCCTCTCCTTGGACAAGTTAAAGGATGTCTCCCCTGCTAAAGAGATGACATCCCTGCTTGCCTGGGATCCACATTTTGCTGCCCATGCTGCGAATTGGTAGAGCACCTTCCCCCTCGTCACAGAGTGTGATGGCCTGGGACCTGGGCTCAGACTCAGCACCAGAGGAGTCTCAGTCTGCACCGGATCCTTTGCCTCAGGCATCATCTGAACCAAGTCTGGGGCCTGATCCTAAAGAGTCCCAGTCTGCACAGGCATCATCTGAACCAAGTCTGGGACCTGATCCTGAAGAGTCCCAGTCTGCACAGGTACCCCTGCAACAAGCACCAGCTGGGCCAAGTCAGGGGCCTGAGCCTGCCCTGGCTCCAGATGCGGGGATTACCTCGTTGCCTTCAGCTGGGCCATCACTTACAGCTGCTCCACTACCAGTTTGGTCAGGGAAGGCTAAGGCGGCCCCTGGGTCTAGTAACCCACCGATATTTCCCGAGCTGCAGAGACTAAGGTCTGAGAGAAGGAGAGACCTGACTACTCACAGGAGGAGTGCTCGCCTCCAGGAGAAACAGGGAGGTGAGTTGCCGGGGGATCAGGACCGGCCATTACCTGACAAAGATAAAAGGCTGTCGGACCCCGCCCCAGGTTGCAGGAGCAATATTGCTGTATGCCAGATTCTACCAGAGATCCTGTACCTGTCCTTGCCTGGTTTCCTGCCGCGTGTCCTGCCTTGGCCCCGTTGGACTGACTCCTAGCAGTGAGCTTCTGCCCAGATCAAAGGACCTGATGCTGGGAGACCAACGGTCGGGGTCTTTCTCCTGCTGCTCTACCTGGGGCTCCAGGCAGCTGAAGAGGAGATTGGGTGGCCCCTGTCGGGTATGTTTTGTGTTGTGCTTTGTTTGTTTGTTTGTTTGTTTAAAAAAATGTTTTGGTTCCCCTTCCTCCACCTCCTTCCTTTTGTCCTGATATTCTTGGAAAGAACTGTTGCATTTGGCAGCACACACAGTTACAACTATCTCAACCATCACCCAATGCGCAGCTATTGCTCCTGCAAAAATTACCCACCCAGCCTCTGGTTCACAATGCAACTGCTTGACAATCACGTGACCAGCATAAGGTCACCCTTTTATCCTGGAATGTGGCCGGGTGGTTTACTTCCACCAGAGATCCTTGTTTTAAAGACTTTCTCTCCCATCATTACATCATAATGATCCAGGAAACATGGACAGCGGATGAACTGTTACTCAATGGATTTCATTCATTCTCAGTTGGGGCAGATCTAGGGGTAAAGCGTGGAAGAGCAAAAGCGGGCCTGGGGGTCCTAGTCTTCACTACTCTATGTGCCATATCAAGCCCTCTCTCCTCATTCAAGTCATATGTCATGGCAGTAATAAACGCTTATTTGCTCCCAATGAGGCAGAAATCTCAGATCAGAACCTTGTGGTTTGAACTGGAAATTTATACCACTGACCTTATTTTGTTTAACCCAAATGCATCTGTAGTTTTGGAAGGGGATCTCAATGCCAGATTGGGCCCTAATGATAATGCCCTTTATGCACAGCGCAAATGTCCTCCTCCCAACCTTGAAGCAGATGGAATCCTCCTCGCCCGTTGCTCAAAAGATCAGAAATCAAATTTCGCAGGCCTCTGTTTGGCATTTTAAATGGTGCCCTTGAAAGCGACCACCCAGCTGAATTCACCTACCTATCTGGCTCTAGAATGAGTGCTATAGATTATATAACTGTCTCTAGGGACCTCCTCCCTTATGCTATGACCCTAGAAGTCATGCCTAAATTTGACAGTGTTCACTTCCCAATCCAGCTACAATTAAGCCTTCACCCAAGAGACACATACTGAGGACTGTTACCAACCCTTCCTAATGCCAGAAGGAAGAACTTACCACAGAGCGAAGTGGAGCCCTAACTTAAACCAAATGTTAACTGATCTATTGGCCTCAGATCACCTACAGTACCTTCGGTCTGCTCTGATATCTGTAAGAAAAGGGAAGCCATGAAGAATACCTGGACACGACTTAGTCAGGCAATCAAATCCAATGATTCGGCCACATTCTGGCATATCACATCTAGCCCACAAGGCAATGGCCCAACCATGGTGGACTGTCACATCCCCCCAGTGACCTGGGAGGCACATTTTCAGGAACTTTACTCGGATACCTCTGCTGAAAATGGAAGATATAGCCAAACTATAGAAAATCTGCCTATGTGGGCTCCAGTGACAGTGAAAGAGATTAAGAATTTGGTAGCTCAGCTAAGATTGGGGAAGGCCCCGGGAGAAGACCTAATCCCATCAGCGGTCATTAAAAACCATTTGGACTTCTGGGCCCCCACTCTGGCTTCACTCTTCACCTGCATTGACATCCATGGTCATGTCCCTAAGGACTGGGGGCTTGCAATCATTGCCCCTTTATATAAAAAGGGGGGGGGGAAGGATGAGCCTGCTAACTACAGACTGATTAGTCTCCTCAACGTAATTAGTAAACTCTACACAAGACACCTACTGTACAATGGAAACTTCTTGACTGGATGGAACAAGAAAATATACTTGCAGAGGAGCAAGTTGACTTTTGGGATGGTCTACTACTGATCAGTGCCTAGTACTTCAACATCTTATTGAAAAGTACTCCTCCAGCAGCAGTCTTCCTTTATGCTGCTTTCATAGACTTCAAAGCAGCATTTGATTCCATATCCAGAGTTAAACTCTGGGAGAAACTGGATGTCGCCTCAATAGTGATGACTGCTTCATCTAATACGTATGTTACATGAAGGGACCTCACTCAAAGTAAGATGTAACCCCCGGGGCCATCTTACTAATGTCATTGAAACTGAGAAAGGTGTCAAGCCAGGCTGCATACTGCCCCCACTCTTATTTAATTTTTACATTAATTCCATTGTGGGTCATCTCCACAACATAAACTCCCCCCCCAAAGCATGCTGGAAGACACATCTCTGTCCTGCTCTATGCAGACGATGCAGCAATACTTTCAAGAACACCTATAGGCCTCAAAAGAACACTGAGAGTATTAACACAATACTGCAAGGAGGACCAGCTAGAACTCAACTATCAAAAAACTAAGATCATGGCATTTGCCAAAAGGCCTATGAGCTGCTCTTGGAGCATAGATGGCCACAAGATTAAGCAGGCCTCTTGTTTCAAATACCTGGGGGTAGTTTTTCACTCTACCGGCAGTAGAAAAGCCCATGGGGAACATGTTGCTGAAACCGCACAGAGAAGCTCATCTGCAATCCTTAAATTTCTTAAAACAAGAGGTGGCCACTATATACCTGCAGCACTCAAATTATTTGAAGCCAAACCAATAGCACAACTTCTCTATGGTGCCCAGCCGGACCCCTTCTCTAATTTTGCACCCCAAGAACTTGTACAATCCAAATTTCTAAGATCAGCCCTTCAAGTCCCAAAATTGTTTCTCTAATGCCACCCTGAGACTAGAGACAGGTTTCATAAAAGCAGAGAGTAGATTGTGGGTGACCATACTCAACTACTGGCTCAGGCTATCTTTATTTCCCCTTGGCCTTGCCTCACTAACTATGAACGATGATTTTCAATCCACATGGAAACAGGCTGTGGCAACAAAGATCTCAACCCTAGGCTTCTCTCCAGGTCTTCTACTCAGCATGGGATACGATCAGGCAAAGCACTCATTAAACAACATGTAGCAGACACAGAGCACCAATTGGATCTAGCCAGGACCCCAACTTTTATTGCCAATGAATCTTCCAGGTACTTTTCATAACCAAAGATTTTACCAAATTCATACTTCAAACACTTCAATATATGGATCTTATTTAAAATATTAATAAAAGACTTCCACTGCATTCACCGCACATCCCTTAATTATCATGATTGAAATTACATCTGTCATTCAATAATTTTCCTACCTCAAGTTCTTTCATAGACAATCAAATCTTTATGTTCTCTGTGCTCTTCATCAGGTTAATCTAAACACAACCAAACATTTGCAGCCGAGCCCTGTTTACATAGATAATCATTTAGACATTCCCATTGTTTTTGGATTATAATCTTTGGTTTTTGCCTTATTAAATCAGTCAATTTTGCTAACTCCAGGTACTCGCATAGTTTACTCAAACATTCCCCCTTTGTTGGGATATGATTTCCTTTCCAATGACTGGCTACTAACATTCTCGCTGCCGTTGTTGTATACAGAAAGATGTTGATTTTGTGTCTGGGGATATCATTATTCAAAATTCCTAATAGATATGCTTCTGCCCTTTTAGTATATGATATTTTTGTCTATTTTTTAATCTCTTCGTGAATCATGTCCCAGAATTTTTTAATCTCTGGGCATGTCCACCACACATGATATTGGGTACCAATCATTCTATTACATCTCCAGCTATTATTGCTACTTGATTTATTCATTTTTGCCAATCTGTCTGGTGCCAGGTACCATCTGTGATGCATCTTCATATAATTCTCTCTCAATGAGTAGCAGGCAGTGAAATTTATATTTTTTGTCCAATTCCCCCCCCCCCCCATCTTTATATTCAATTATATAGCCTAAATCTCATTCCCACTTTTGCATATTCTTTCCTTTGGTTTCTTGATCTAGATTAATGTTATCTAATAATCTATACATTTTGGCGAGTATTTTTTGGTTATTCTGTAAAACCTCTTTTTCTAATTTTGATATTTTATTCCCAAATCCTCTGGTCTTTATATCTTTCTCATATGTAGCCTTAAATTGGAAATATTCCAGCCAATTTATTCCCAATTTTTTAAGTTCTTCATATTCCTTTAATTTGGTATTTTCATTCATTCCTTCTACCAGATCTTTATAAATTGGCCAAGAATTTTTTGTATTCTTTTTTAATGTTGAGGTTGCCTCTATTGGAGAGGTCCACCATGGGGTTCTTTCTATAATTCTCTCTTTCGTTCTCTCCCATACCTTGAATAGGGCCTCTCTCACTAAATGATTCGTGAATCCTTTATGCATTTGTATTTTCCCATAGATTAAATAGCCATGCCAACCATAAATTTTATCCCAGCCCTCTAATTCCAAGACTTCAGTATTTTTTAATAGCGCCCACTCTTTCAACCAGCTCCAGCATGCAGCTTCAAAATGTCTTCTTAAATCTGGAACTGCAAATCCCCCAAATTCTTTTGGTCCCGTCATTATTTCTGATTTTATTCTGGCTTTTCCCCCTTGCTAAATAAAATTGGCAAGGTCTTTTTGCCAGTCTTTAAAATGTTTTGTCCCAATGATAATTTGAATGGTTTGGAATAAAAATAGGATTTTCGGTGATATCACCATTTTAATCATTGACACTTTCCCCCATCGTGATAGTTTTAGTCTGTTCCATTTTTCTAAACTTCCTTTAATTTCTTTCCATTTTTTAATATAGTTGTCTTTAAATAAATTTGTATTTTTATTTGTAATCCAGACACCTAAATAATTTACTTTATTCTCTATTTTTAATCCTGTTATTCTTTCTAATTCTTTTCTATCTTTCTCTCCCATATTTTTTGTTAGCAATTTCGACTTATCTTTGCTCAATTTAAATCCTGAAACTTCACCAAATTCTTTCAGTTTTGTTAATGCTTTCTGGATACTTTCTGCTGGTGTTTCGGTTGCTATAATCACGTCATCCACAAATTCTTTTACTTTGTAGCATTGTGTTCCCAAATTTATGCCCCTTATTTCCTTGTCTTTCCTTAGTGTTATTAGTAATGTTTCTAATACTGGATTAAAAAAGAACGGTGACAAGGGGCAACCTTGTTTTGTCCCTCTTTCAATGTTGAATTCTTCCGTGATTTCGTTATTTATAATTAATTTAGCATTTATTTTTTTATAAATTGCTTGGATTCCATTCATAATTTTATTTCCTATTCTCAAACTTTCACATTGATTAAAAAGTTCCACGAAACACTGTCAAATGCCTTTTCGGCATCCACCAACAGCATTGCTATTTTCTTGCTTGGTTTCATTTCCACGTATTCCAATAAATCAATAATTATCCTGGTATTATCTTTTATTTGTCTTCCCGGTAGGAAGCCGGCCTGATCCTTTCCTATTATTCTTTTTAGAAAGATTTTCATTGTATTTGCTAAGACTCCTGTAAAGATTTTATAATCTATATTTAATAGGGAACTTGGTCTATAATTTATAATTAATTTCAAATCTGCTCCTTATTTCGGGAGTAGAGTTATTAGAGCTTCTTGCCAGGATTCTGGGGTTTCTCCTTTTTCTAACATTTCATCAATGATTAATTTAAGTTTAGGTGCAATTATTTCTTCTAATTTTTTATAATATGTTACCGAAATTCCGTCTGGGCCTGGTGATTTCCCCACCTTCATGTTTCTTATACTTTAATTTCTTCTAATTCAATATTTGAATTTAAACTAGCATATTCCATTTCATTGACTTATGGTAATCTATTCTCTATTAGATATTTTTGAATTTCTTTTTTCTCTTTCTGTTCTGCTTTATACGATTTTTAATAATATTTTATAAACCTATCTTTAATCTGCTCCGGTTCAGTAATTTATTTTTCTTCATCTATAATTCTATTTATTACTCTTTCTATTTGCCTTTCCTTGATGAGCCAGACCAACATTCTACTTGGTTTATTAACCTGTTCAAAATATCTTTGTTTTGCCCTGATAATTTTTTTTCAACTTCTCTATTTATTAAATTAGGTAGGTGGAATTGTAATTTTTTTATGTACTGGAGTATTTCTTCATTTCTTTGATTTTTTTACTAATTCTTTTTCTCTGATTTGTTTATTTATTTCCATAATACTATTTTCTTTGTTTCTTTTAATCCTCCCCATTTGTTGTATTCCATATCCTCTCATGTAAGCCTTACTCACCTCCCAGATTATTTTCCTGTCCATACCTTGGCTTTCATTTATTTTGAAGAATTTTTTCAATGTTTCTTTCACTTTTATTACCATTTGTTCATCTTTCCACACTTCATCGTTCATTCTCCACCTCCCCTTGGTGTGGTTTTTAAATTTCATGTGGACTGTTAATGGATTATGATCTGATATGGATCTATTCAATATTTCTGCTTTATCTAAATTCAACATCAATTTCTTTGATAGCGAAATTGTATCAATTCGTCCCCCTGATTTTTTCGCATCTAAGTAGTAAGTAATATCCTTTACACTGGGGTTTTTTGTTCTCCAGGCATCATATAAATTAAAATTTTCAATTAAATGAAAAAAGGAGAGTGGTAGTCTACCTGTATTAGATGTTCTATCTCATTGTGTTCTATCCATTTCTATGGATGTTACCCTGTTTAAATCCCCCATAATTACTATGTTTTCACCAACATAGTTCCATAATTTCTCTTCTAAATTCCTGTAAAATTCATCCTTTCTGTTATTCGGGGTGTGGATACCCACCACAATTATTTTTCCCTCTTTTGTTTCTATTTCTACACCTAAAATTCTACTTTCGTCGTCTTGAAATAACAGTTGGGGCTTCAAGAATGAATTTACATAAAGAAGCACTCCCCTATTATTTTCTGCTCCTGAAGATATAAATTCTTGTCCCAACCTTATATTTTTTAATACCCTTATATGATTTTTTGATATGTGCATTTCCTGCATACAGATAATATCCAATTTTTTTCTTTAATATACACTCTACTCTATTTCTTTTAAATTTACTATTCAATCCGTTCACATTCCATGAAATACATTTCAACACCATACTTTATTAGATTGAAATGATCTCACTTTATATTATTCTATATTGTTGCGGCTAGGAAGAGTCCAGTATCTGTAAAAAATGTCATTTGTAATGGAGAGTCTTGATCTTATCTTTCTTTCTTTTCACTCTATAAGTTTTTCTCCTCCCAGTATTTCCTCCAGAAAATTTTTCTATCTTCTACTGATCTAATTGATCTTCACCTTTCCTTGCATGTAAAAGATAGTCCTTCTGGGAATTCCCATTTGAACATTATTTTATTTTTCTTTAAAGCCGGGGTCATAAATCTGTAATTATCTCTCTTTCTGCACAGACATGTTGGGATTTCTTTCATTATCTCAATGTGGTTCCCTTCTATGTAAAGTGAGTCTGTCCTGCCTTTCAACAAAAGTTTGTCTCTGAGCAGTCTCGAGTTCAGAAAAATCAGTCACCAAGGCCTTTTCTAGTCTTTGATTTATTCACTCGTATTCTAGAGAGTCTATACTTTCGAGTAGTTGATCAAGTTGAACAGCCATTTTAGATCTTGTCCTAACCAATGTTGATGACCTGGTTAGTGGGGTAGAAGTGGAAGGATCATTAGGCGCAAGTGATCATGCTCTTCTGAAGTTTACTATAGAGCGGAAAGGAGCAGCCAAGCATACTAGGACTCAATTTCTGGACTTTAAGAAAGCCGACTTCATAAAACTTAGGGAAGTGCTGGGTGAGATCCCATGGACAGTAATACTAAAAGGAAAGGGAGTTCATGATGGCTGGGAGTTTGTTAAGAGGGAGATACTAAAAGCACAACGTCAGGCAATACCAATGAGACGGAAACATGGAAAGTGCCTAAAGAAGCCAGGGTGGCTATCTAAAGAACTTTTAACTGAGTTAAGATTAAAAAAGGATGTGTACAAAAAATGGAAAAGGGGGGAAACCACCAAAGAGGAATTCAAACAAATAGCCAGCACGTGTAGACACAAAGTCAGAAAAGCTAAAGCACAGAATGAACTCAGGCTTGCTAGAGAGGTTAAAAGCAACCAAAAAGGCTTTTATGGGTATGTTCGTAGCAAAAGGAAGAACAAAGAAACAGTGGGGTCACTCAGAGGAGAAGATGGTGAAATGCAAACAGGGGACACAGAAAGGGCTGAACTCCTCAATGCCTTCTTTGCCTCAGTCTTCTCCGATAAAGAAAACAATGCCCAACCTGAAGAATTTGGAGCAAATGATTCAGCAAAGGAAACACAGCCCAGAATAACTAAGGAGATAGTACAAGAATACTTGGCTAGTTTAGATGTATTCAAGTCTCCAGGGCCAGATGAACTGCATCCAAGAGTATTAAAAGAACTGGCAGATGTGATCTCAGAACCACTGGCAGTCATCTTTGAGAATTCCTGGAGAACAGGCGAAGTCCCGGCAGACTGGAGGAGGGCAAATGTTGTCCCTATTTTCAAAAAGGGGAAAAGAGAGGACCCAAATAATTACCACCCAGTCAGTCTGACATCAATACCAGGGAAGATTCTGGAGCAGATCATTAAGCAAACAGTCTGTGAGCACCTAGAAAGGAATGCTGTGATCACCAATAGTCAGCATGGATTTCTGAAAAATAAGTCATGTCAGACTAACCTGATCTCGTTTTTTGACAGAATTACAAGCCTGGTAGATGAAGGGAACGCAGTGGATGTAGCCTACCTTGATTTCAGCAAGGCATTTGACAAGGTGCCCCATGATATTCTTGTAAAGAAGCTGGTAAAATGCGGTCTTGACTATGCTACCACTCAGTGGATTTGTAACTGGCTGACTGACCGAACCAAAAGGGTTCCTCTTCATCCTGGAGAAGAGTGACTAGTGGGGTGCCACAGGGTTCTGTCTTGGGCCCGGTCTTATTCAACATCTTTATCAACGACTTGGATGATGGACTCAAGGGCATCCTGATCAAATTTGCAGATGACACCAAACTGGGAGGGGTGGCTAACACCCCAGAGGACAGGATCACACTTCAAAACGACCTTGACAGATTAGAGAACCGGGCCAAAACAAACAAGATGAATTTTAACAGGGAGAAATGTAAAGTATTGCACTTGGGCAAAAAAAATGAGAGGCACAAATACAAGATGGGGGACACCTGGCTGGAGAGCAGTACATGTGAAAAGGATCTAGGAGTCTTGGTTGACCACAAACTTGACATGAGCCAACAGTGTGACGCGGCAGCTAAAAAAGCCAATGCAATTCTGGGCTGCATCAATAGGAGTATAGCATCTAGATCAAGGGAAGTAATAGTGCCACTGTATTCTGCTCTGGTCAGACCTCACCTGGAGTACTGTGTCCAGTTCTGGGCACCACAGTTCAAGAAGGACACTGACAAACTGGAACGTATCCAGAGGAGGGCAACCAAAATGGTCAAAGGTCTGGAAACGATGCCTTATGAGGAACGGCTAAGGGAGCTGGGCATGTTTAGCCTGGAGAAGAGGAGGTTAAGGGGTGATATGATAGCCATGTTCAAATATATAAAAGGATGTCACATAGAGGAGGGAGAAAGGTTGTTTTCTGCTGCTCCAGAGAAGCGGACACAGAGCAATGGATCCAAACTGCAAGAAAGAAGATTCCACCTAAACATTAGGAAGAACTTCCTGACAGTAAGAGCTGTTTGACAGTGGAATTTGCTGCCAAGGAGTGTGGTGGAGTCTCCTTCTTTGGAGGTCTTTAAGCAGAGGCTTGACAACCATATGTCAGGGGCTTCCGGAGGCGGCGCGAAACAGCAATGGCGGTCCTCTTCGGTCTCTGAAGAGGGGCTCCGCAGGAAAGGGTCGTCCGCTGCGGCACAGCGGTGACCCATCAAGAAAAACCACGGGCAGAGTGAGGACTCGGCGGGCACCAGGAGCGACCCCAAAAGCGAAGAAGGGACCCCGTAAGGGGCTCCGGAAACGTGGAAGGGGGAGCGGTGCTGTGAGTTCATCGCTCTTTCTGCGGGAGCGAAGCCGCGCGGCTGCTGCTGATGAGCGCCGACCTTTCTTCTTGAAACATCAGGCTCTAAACTACTTACTCGTGAGTAAGGATTATTCATTTTGGGACTTAAAATTTTAAATTTGGCTGAAAGCGGGAGACGATAAACAGGAAGCCCGTCTCCCGGCAGTGCTTTAAAGATCAAAGGCAAAGAGCTTAACAAGCTGGAAGCAGTTTTAAAGGATTATAAATTTGGGACTATCGTGTGTTGAAGGAATTGGCTTACAAAAGGGAAAAGAAAAGACTTTTATTTCTAAGTGTATTGGACTTTAAATGGGACTTTCCTCCCCTTTTTGGATTATAAAGAAATAAAACACCAAACCTCGGACTGACAGGAGAAAAAGAGAGCTGTCATTGCGGAAACTGTATTTAAAATAGAAACTGTTACAGTTGAGTGTTGCTGGCAAGATACAATTAAAGAAACTGTTATTGGCACCTTTTTTGTGAGACATTGTGGCAATTTGGGAACAGCTCTGCAAGTTAAAAAAAGTTTATGAAGAACTTTTGGTTAAATTGTTTGGGACTGCAGGGACTTTAATGGCGGATAAATTTCTTTCCTTTCTATGAACTACAGTAATACTCCCCCTAGTGGAGTTTTGGATTTACAAGTGCCTGGGAACAAATTTTATTTTGACTCTCTGTGGCTTTGCTATTTACACTTTGGAACTGTCCTTCCCATGGGACAATATATAATTTGACCTTGACTCATAGACAGGTGTGGAATGAGTGGCCAACCGAAAACAAGATCTGCTAAAACGAAAGCAAGACAAGCCCAACTTGTACAAACAACTTTGACTACTCAGTCACGTAGATCATCTGTCCCAGCTGTTTTGGGAGCACAAGAAAAGGAAGTTGCACAGCCTGCATCAGAGGATATGGCTGAAGGAGGATCTGATACCTTCTTAAAACAAATGCTAGATCAATTTGCAATTTTGAATAAGAAGGTGGATGACCAATCGGCAAAAATTGATCAAGCCACATCCTCTATTACTAAATTATCTGACCAAGTTGCACAACATACACAAGTTATTGGGAACCTTAAGGAAGCAACTGTGGAAAATCGGAGATTGGCTGAGGCAGCAAATGAAAAAGCAGAACAAGCAAACCAGAAAGTTGAGGCTATAAAAGGGGAGGTAAGGCCACTACACAAGCACATCAGTGATCAGCAGGCCTACCTGGCTATGGTGGAATTGAGAAACCGGGAAAATAATCTGAGATTAAGAGCTATCCCAGAGCTTGAACAGGAAGATTTAATTGGTTATTTGACAGCAGAATTTTCTAAGTTCTGGGGTATAGAAGAGGACAAAGATTTTAAGATTACAACTGCGTTCAGATTGGGAAGAGTCGTGAAGAGGGACAGGCCCAGAGACTGTTTGATTATTTTGAGATCCAAGCAGGAGAGAGACAAAATATTAGGCCTTCACTTTAAGAAATCACTTGATATTCAAGGCAAAAGAGCAGAATTTTACAGAGATATTCCTAAACAACTTTTGGACCTCAGAGCCACATACACAGAACTAGCAAGACTACTGAGAGGTAACGCGATTCCATATAGGTGGGAGTTCCCCCAAGGCTTATCTTTCAACTTTAAAGGAAAGAAAGTTAAAATTAAAACAACAGAAGATAACCAGAAGTTCCTGCACGACCACGGAGAAGACCTTCAAAAGGGAGCAGCAGCTTCTTGGCCACCGCCATTGCCTGGAATAGCACTGACACCTACACCCTCGGGTTCAGAAGAAAAGGAAGACACCCCACTATAGGAACAACAGATTGACCCACGATGTCCCTGCAGCTGTACAGTTGGAACATAAATGGCGGGAATTCCCCGGAAAAAAGACAGAGGATTTTCCATATTTTGAAAAAAGAACAATTGGATATTATTTGTTTGCAGGAAACGCATGTGACTAGACTCCACAGGAAAGTGCTAATTAACAAAAGATTAGGTCAAGAATTTATTTCATCAGACAGAGTTAAAAAAAGAGGCGTGGTAATCTATGCAAAGGAGAACTTGTCACCGAAATTTTTATTTAAAGATGAGCAAGGAAGAATTTTGGCAATTGAAATACAAACACAGGGAGAAAAATTTTTGATATTAGGGATTTATGCACCAAATGAGGGGAAATCGGAATTTTACAAGAAGCTGCATGAGACAATGCTGGACTATCTGGACTATACCAACATCATAATGATGGGTGACATGAATGGGGTGGTTTCTACTCACATGGATAAGTCACAAAATCAGAACTTAACTAAAGACGGCAGACTACCGAAAACTTTTTTTGAACTAACTGACAACATGGACTTAATTGACATTTGGAGGACAAAGAACCCCTTAGGTAAAGAAGGAACATTCTTTTCTGAGGCCCACCTGACATGGACAAGAATCGACCAAATATGGACGACTAGAGGGCTGGCACCCAAGACTAGAAAAGTGGAAATCTGCCCAAAGACTTGCTCCGACCATAACGCCTTGAAAGTGGAATTGAGACTTACTCCAACCGGTTCTTTCAGATGGAAAATGAATGACACCCTACTAAGAGATCAGGAGATTGTAAAGAAGGCCCAAAAAACTTTAAAAGACTACTTTGAAATTAACCTGAACACTTCGGTGGAAAAGAGAATAATCTGGGACGCAAGCAAGGCAGTAATGAGAGGGTTTCTGATACAACAGAACACAATTAAGAAAAAACTCTGGAATGGAAAAAAGGATAAGATATTAGAGAAGATAAGAGACGGTGAGAAAAAATTGAGATTAAAACCAAAATCAAAAGAGGTTTTAAGAGAAATCAAATTCCACCAAGCACAATATGCGAAATTGATAAACCAAGAAGTGGAATGGAAAATTAAACAAATGAAACAAAGATCATTCGAATCGGCGAATAAATGTGGAAAACTGCTAGCATGGCAGTTGAAAAAGAGACAAAAACTGAATTTCGTTACAAATCTAGAGGTGGAAGGGAGAAATATTCAGAAACCAGAAGAAATTAGAAAGTGTTTCCAGAAATATTTTAAAAAACTTTATACACAAGGGCCTCAGGAAGTGTCTGAGATAGACCAATTTTTAAAAGTTAATGGTTTATCAAAACTATCTCAGGAGAAGAGGACAATCTTGAACTACAGAATAACACAACAGGAAATTGAGGGTGCCATTCAGAATATGCAAATAGGCAAATCTCCAGGCCCAGATGGACTTACCTCCAAGTATTATAAGACATTAAAAGACTACTTGATACAACCACTAATGGAGGTTTGTAATCAGATTATGGAGGGGAGGAGGGCACCGGAAACGTGGAAAGAAGCTTTCATCACATTGATACCTAAATTGGAAAATGAAAAGACTCAGCTTAAGAACTACCGTCCCATCTCACTCCTAAATGTGGATTACAAAATTTTTGCTGATATTTTGGCAAGCAGATTTTAAAAAATACTTAATGAAGTAATTCACAAGGACCAGGCGGGCTTTCTCCCAGGGAGACATCTGAGTGATAATACCAGGAACATTATTGATATTTTGGAACTTTTACAAACTAATATCAATACGAAAGCTGTGTTAATTTTTATTGACGCAGAGAAGGCCTTTGATAACATTTCTTGGATGTTTATGAAGAGAAACTTGGAAGGGATGGGAGTGGGACGGGGGTTTGAAAATGGAATAGAAGCAATTTATTCTGAGCAAAAAGCTAAACTGATAGTGAACAATGTGGTGACAGATGAGTTCAAAATTGAAAAAGGGACACGACAGGGGTGCCCCCTATCCCCTTTATTATTTATTTCAGTCCTGGAGGTGCTATTGAACATGATCAGGGAGGACCGGTCGATACAAGGAATACAGGTCGGAGTGAAACAATATAAATTGAAAGCATTTGCAGATGATTTGGTTTTGACATTACAGGAGCCAGAATCTAGTACAAAAAGAGTATTAGAACTGATTCATGAGTTTGGTCGGGTGGCGGGATTTAAGTTGAATAAGCAAAAAACCAAGGTTCTGGGGAAAAACTTGACATTTTCAGAAATAGATGGGTTCCAGAAGGAGACAGAACTAAGCGTGGTAAAAAAAGTGAAATACCTAGGGGTTCATTTGTCTGCTAAAAATTTGAATTTATTTAAAGATAATTATGAAAAATGTTGGTCGGAAATCAAAAAAGATTTGGAAACCTGGTCAAGATTGAAACTTTCCTTGTTGGGTCGAATTGCAGCTATAAAAATGAATGTATTGCCGAAAATGTTATTTTTGTTTCAGGCCCTACAGATTGTGGACAGAGTGGAATGTTTTGGAAAGTGGCAGAAGGATATATCTAAGTTTGTCTGGCAGGGCAAAAAGCCCCGGATAAAGTTTAAAATACTAACTGATTCGAAAGAAAGAGGAGGGTTTGCCCTGCCGGACCTGAGATTATATTATGAAGCTGCGGCCTTCTGCTGGATGAAGGATTGGTTACTTCTTGAGAACACCGATGTCCTAGATCTGGAAGGGTTTGACAATGCTTTTGGTTGGCATGCATATTTGTGGTACGACAAGGCAAAGGTTCATAAAATGTTCAAAAATCATATTGTCAGAAAATCAATATTTATGGTCTGGACAAAATATAAGGACTTACTAGAAGGTAAGACTCCGAGGTGGCTATCACCAGCAGAGGCTAAGGCCTGGAAAAAACCCAATATGGAGGTTGGTTGGTTGAAATATGGGGAAATTATAGAAAAAGTTGGAGAAACTTGGAGGCTGCAGAGTTATGAGAAATTAAAGAATAAGGTGCAAAATTGGCTTCATTATGCTCAAATTCAAGAGGTTTTTAAAGTGGATAAAAAAAGAGGTTTCCAGGTGGAAAAATCGAAACTAGAGACAGAATTGTTGGAACCAAAGACCAAGGTACTTTCGAGAATGTATAACTTACTGCTTAAATGGAACACTCAGGATGAGACAGTCAAATCAGCAATGATAAAATGGGCTCAGGACATTGGGTACAACATTATGTTTGAAGACTGGGAAAGGTTATGGACCACTGACATGAAATTCACGGCATGTAATGCCTTGAAAGAAAATATTATGAAAATGATATACAGGTGGTACATGACCCCAGTCAAGCTGGCTAAGATATATCATTTGTCTGATAATAAATGTTGGAAGTGTAAGGAGGCTGAAGGGACATTCTTTCACCTTTGGTGGACTTGCCCAAAAGTGAAGGTTTTCTGGGAAATGATCTACAATGAGTTAAAAAAGGTGTTCAAGTACACCTTTCCCAAGAAACCACAGGCCTTCCTCCTGGGCATTGTCGGCCAGAAGGTGTTAAAGAAGGATAAAACTTTTTTTATGTACGCAACTACAGCAGCAAGAATTCTCATCGCAAAATACTGGAAGACTCAGGATTTACCCACACTGGAAGAGTGGCAGACGCAATTGATGGACTATAAGGAGCTGGCCGAAATGACTGGCAGGATCCGAGATTTGGGAGAAGAAGCAATGGAGGAGGATTGGAAAAAATATAAAGATTATTTACAAAAATTTTATAAGTTATATGAATGTTAAGAATTCGCATGATTAGGGAAATCTAGCTCCAGCAATAAGATTAAGGTATGGTAAGCTAAGTTATATGAATGAAAGGATTAAATGTTTAAAATAATATTATATATGTTTTTAGTGTAAATAGACAATAAGTATTTTAAACATAAATTATAACTATCTGAAAGAGCAAAAGAATACACGAAATAAGGTTATAATTTGCTGAAAAATTTTATTGTAAAGAATGCACGGTGAGGGAGACGTGGGGAAGTCCGGTTGGTTATGGAAAAGTGTTTTGAAAAGATGATTTTTTCTTCTTTTCTTTTTTCTTCTTTGTTATCTCTTTGTATATCTGACTTTGTATCTCTATCTGGAAAAAACGCAATAAAAAATATTTTTTTTTTTTAAAAAAAAGACAACCATATGTCAGGAGTGCTCTGATGGTGTTTCCTGCTTGGCAGGGGGTTGGACTCGATGGCCCTTGTGGTCTCTTCCAACTCTATGATTCTATGATTCTAAGTTTTCCCCAATATGATCTCAGTTCCCCACAAGACTTTACTGGAGGTATGTACACGCAGATACAGTAAGTCTTTCTCAGGAGACTATCAGAAAGGGACAACACTAAAAAATTAGGGGTGGTCAACGAGGGACACTGTTGAATTGATACATTAAGAGAGGTTGACATCAGCACCGCCAGCCCCCCACTAGGCCTTCCATACTTCACAGTTTTAAGAGCTGGTTGAGTGTAACTTGTAAAACCCTGTAATTCAACCATAGTGCCCTCTTTTGCCCAGGTTTCTTGAAGAAAGATGATATCATGTGTTTGTAGATAAGAACAGAAATCACTGTCTTGGATCTTGTTCGTCCACCCTGTTACATTCCATGAGAGAAGTTTAATTGTTTTACAGTGATTTACTCTTAGTCAATTGTTGGCCAATGTACTCTCGGAGTTTACCAGTTTTTGAGGCAACAGGGTATTGCTAATGCTAGTGGAATAATCCAAATGTTCGATTATTTCAGTCATCGCACATAAAGTACTCACATTTGTAATCACTGGGCCTTTTCTTTGCAAATTGCTCACCAGCAGGGTTTCCTTGGGCGTAGTTCCTGACTCCTCCTCATCTAAGTTTCTCATCTTTGTCCAGTACTCCGGTGGTTCTATAGTTATCATTCTGTTGTGGTCATTGGGTCTATTGTCAGTCTCTACCTCCGATTCTTTAATCTCTTTCAATGTCTGGCTCATAAGAACAAGCCTCTTGATAACTGTTTGTTGCTCTTCCTGAGGGAGATTCCTAAAGGAGCTGAGAAAATCCTCTTCCAAAGGATTTACAGAGTGCTCAGATTCCTGAAGATGATTGTCTAGAGGAATCGGCTGTTTCTTTTGGCTCACCTGGTTATTTTGATGTTGGGCATGATTCTGCGAAATCCACTCAGGCATGTCTGTTTCCTCCCTACCTGTCAAGTATTTTTGTGATGTCATTACTTCCATTGGGGATCCAGGCTTTGGTTTTGTGGGCCCCTCTGAAGCACCAGTCCTCATCTTACATAAGGGTGCAACAACAGAATTGCAAAATACCCAGGTTGGAAAAACTCCTCTGCTTGACAATCTGAACTTCAGCTTGTGAATCAGTGAGGGCAATCTAGTAGAGGAAAAAAGTTAACATAATTTTTTGGATTTGGTTTGTGGTATTCAAGGGGTCAGTCCCAACTAAGTCGATCTCTGTAAGTCCAATGCCAAGGAAGTCTGATAAATGTTGTTTGGAACGCTGGGCACCTTTCCAATTAGGAGTTTGATCTGGCCCTCCACAAATTGCCATGCAGATCTTTTTTGGTTGGAAGATTAAATAAGAAGAGTTTGTTTTAAGAGCCTCTGTGCATTCTATGTCGAGCTTAGGGGTCTGCTCTTGTCACCATTTCACTTCGGTACTTTGGTGTTCTGTTAGTGCCTGCTTGTTATTAGCTGATGAACTGTGGACCTCTTTGGATAATTGGGATAATCTCCCCCAGAGGATTTACTAGCACCATAGATTATATCCTAACATCTAATAATGTGCCAATTAACCGAGATACCTTCAGGATAATTCCCAGAGATGAAAGTGACCACTTTCCACTTGAGCTATCTCTGACATCATTCGTTTCTTCTGCCTTTCCTAAATTATTGGATGAAATGGAATATCTGATACGTGGAAAGAGAAGGTTAAAATGGAATGCACAGGTCCAAGAAAAAATGATTCAGATCCTGGATTCCCATGAATTTGCTTTATTAAAAGGGAAAATGTTGTTGGAAACAGGAAATGTAATCGGACTTTATGAGAACATAATCAACCGAATGCGCCCACTGATGACCACAACTAGTGTGATAAAAAAACAAAAAGTTTAAAAGACAGACTTGGTTTGATCAGGAATGTCAGAATAGCAAAAAATGCCTATCTAGGAAATTAGAAAATTGAAGTTAAAACATGATAAGCACAATCTTGCTCTACAAGATGAGGTAGCCCAATTATAATACAATTATAAATTATTACTTAAAAGCAAGAAACAAATATATTATGAGCAACAGTGGAAAGCGCATTGGGAGACGCAGCACTTCAAAAGGACTCAGGAAAATTTTGGCATCTGGTTGCCCAAGGTGCAAATGGGTTGGGCTACTCGTTAGAAGCATCTGTCTAAGGAAAGGATTGGGTGACATATTTTAAAGGAATAGATGGCCCTCGTTCTGACTCACCCTCACAGGTTTACTACACTCAGTAATTAGAACTGCCAGAATGGCCAGATGTCACGCCCAATCAGATTAAGAGGCTAATCGTAAGCCAACTAGCCAATATAGCTCCAGGAGAAGACATGATCCCAATGGAGATTTATAAGATAAGACCTGATTTCTGGTCACCCATTTTTGCAAAACTGTTTTCATACATTAACAGCTCAGGTCACATACCAGAAGGGTGGAAGCTGAGTATAATTGCCCCAATATATAAAAAGGGTGATAAGAAAAATCCTGCCAATTATAAACCCATTAGTTTGTTAGATGTAGCCTCTAAACTATATGCCAGGCTCCTTCTTGGGAGACTGGAAGAATGGGCAGATACAAAAAAGGTGATATCTGAACTCCAGGCAGGTTTCCAAAGAGGGAAACCCATACTGGACCAGTGCTTTGTGATGAACTTTCTGCTATGTAAATACATCCATAATTTGAAGAAAAAACTATGTCACTTTTATTGATCTAAAGTCAGCTTTCGATACGGTCCCAAGACACGCATTGTGGCAAAAATTGGAAAAGACAAATATAGATCACCGTCTATTACTTCTCATCAAAACATTATATACTGACACATTGATACAAGTAAAGGTGGATCTGGCTGGCCATCTTACTACTAGATTTTTAAATTATTTTTTAATTTTTTAAAATTCAAAATTATAACAAGACATATTATCTAAAAACATATCATCCTTGTTTGTTCCCCCATTTTCCCCCCCTCCCCCCTCCCACACAAAACCCACCCAACCCCCTGACTTCCCTCAGTTCCAGTCTTTGGTTTCTCTAAGAATGCTGTTTTCTGCATGTTACAAAGTTGTATAGATCCTCAAACTATTTAGCTCATTATTATCAATAAAAAGTTTGTGAATGTTTATTCAAAACCTGCCAAGGAGTCCAGTTTGCTTTGTTGCGTCTTCAGATACTTTGTAAAGGGTTCCCATTCATCCTTAGTCACAGTTATCCTTGTCCCGTAGCTTATATTTCAGTTTTGCCAGTTCTGCATAGTCCATCAATTTTTCTTGCCGTGATTCTTTAGTTGGGGTTTCTTCAGTCTTCCATCCTTGTGCTACCAGACCTCTCACGGCCGTTGTCGCATACATGAAGATGTTTTTCAACTTTTTTTGCAGGTCTTTCCCTACAATCCCCAACAAAAAAACCCTCGGGTTTTTTAACAAATGATAAATGGAACATTTTCTTCAATTCGTTGTATATCATTTCCCTTTTTTTTTAAAGCATTTATTAATTTTCCAATAAGAACATCTAATTAACATATCAAATCAAATCCAATAAACTAAAAAAATATATCCAATTGTCTTCCAAATTGTAATAATTTTTGTTTTGGCTTCCCATGGTCTGAATTCCGAAGCGCTTTCAACATCATAGTCCTGCCTCTCACCATCATCAATGTTTTTCATAATTCCATATCACGATTTTTTCCTCCACGTTTTGACTCTGGTGCTGTGATCCTCATTCATGTCAGAAAACAGATATTTTTTTTTCCTATGGAGTGCAGATTTGTCCATATATTGTACTCTTTCAGCTGTTTTTCTTTTTCATCGCACCGCCTTCATTTAATTGCATCCAATTCCAGAGTTCTGTCCAGCTCTTTGAGAATTGTTATTTTGGCAGCTCCCAAATCGTTAATCTTTCCTGTCCAGGTGTTATCAAAGAAACAGAGAAACCTTCTAAATCTCCTTGTTGATTTATTCTTAAGCAGACTGTTTGCAATGTAGCCATATATCAGACAGTTAACAATCATTTGGCCTTTGGAATCCACCCAATCCCCCCTCCGGGCCCTAGAGGGGGGCTGCCAGACATCCATTTAGCCCTCTCTCTCACTCATAATAAAAAACTTCTTTTTGCAAACAGTTGTATATATAATATTGTTTCCAGTCTTTATGACCAACCATCAGTTAGCTCCTGTTTCTCTTAATCAGGGAAGTATTTCAGATATTCCATAAGTGCGTGGTGGGTAGACGCCATTTTTGTTCTTTGTTCTTTGTTTTCATCTTTAAAAGGCATTTCAAAACTTAGAAGAAAAGCGGCTGAGAATAGGTCCCAATTATATATGAAAGTCCATCTGTACTCACTTTTTGAAGAGCAATTTAGGTTCTTAATGAGGCTTGGCATGCAATACAGATTGTTAATGTTAGAGGAAGAAGAAAAAACATACCAAGCCCCTCCAGATTCCAAACATAATGATGAGGATCTCTTTGAAGTTCGATCCTTTGCACCAGAGACTGTACATTCTGCAGGTTTTTCCCCAGCTTCGTCAGTTCAGAGCGTGTCTGTTTGTTTTTCAAATCTTTATATTTTCCCAAACAGATGCCTCCAGCTATGGGGTGGCATTGCAGGAGTGTCGGTCCGTCACTTGCTCCGTGACCCAGTGCCCCTGCCGTCTGCCACATCTGCAGTCTGGGGCAAAACGGGGGTTGTCGAGACAGTCCTCCCCTGCCCTGGGGAGGCTGCAAGGGCTAATTACCCCCATATCAGCCCTGAATTATCGGAACGGCTGAAGTCCGATCGTGTGGGATCCGCCATTTTCCACCGCCGGAAACAGGAAGGGCATTTCCCAAATTTTTTTAATTACCTTACAATCCCACCACATATGATAAAATGTCCCCTCCTTTTCCTTACACTTCCAACATATATTTGGACTAGTTTTGTACATTTTCCCTAACTGCACTGGTGTTGTGTACCATCTGTATATCATCTTCATGTAATTCTCCTTCAATAGGGAACAATCTGTAAATTTTAAGTCAGTTTTCCATAATTTTTCCCAATCTTCCATCATAATGTTGTGACCTACATCTTGTGCCCATTTAATCATAACTGATTTTACCTCTTCATCTTTCGTCTCCCATTCTAATAGTATGCTGTATGCGGCCTTCAGTAGTTTCACTTTCCCTTCAGTCACTTCCGTTTGAAACCTAGATCTAGTATAACTAATTCTTTTCTTGCTGTCTTCTTTATGTGTTTCATATAGTTGCCGATAATGCAACCAACTCTGAAAGTGGTCTTTGATCTCATCATAATCTCTTAATTTCCATTTTCCATCATGTGAGCCATTTTCCTTTCTTTCCAAGTGGTTTGAGCAGTAATGCTTCATGTGGTGAAAGCCACCATGGGGTCTTTTGTTCCAATAACTCTTTGTATCTCTCCCATACTCTCATTAGTGATTTCCTGATTATATGGTTATAAAAACTTCTATGAACCTTTCCTTTCCCGTACCATAAGTATGCGTGCTCTACTTACTACTAGAATTAAGACCATTACTGGAGTCAAACAGGGATGCATTTTGGCGCCTTTCCTGTTTAATGTTTATATTAATGACATGGTTAAAGAACTGGAGGACCTACAGTTTGCCCCTGTCACAATTCTCAACCAAAAACTCTCAGTCTTAATGTATGCTGATGACCTAGTACTTGTATCTAGAACCCAGGTGGGCCTGAGACGGCTGCTTGTGAAATTAAGTTCATATTGCATGAGGAATGCTTTATCTATAAACTATGATAAGACGTAGGTCATTGTATTTGGGAAGCGCCCTAAAAAGCATGTTTGGCACCTGGATGAACACATCATAAACCAAGTAAATACGTTTAAATATTTGGGATTGGTTTATTCAGAAACGGCATCCTGGAATATACAGCTATCCAATTTTAAATTGCAAGCCTTTAAATCAGCAAAAGCTATTTTGAAATTCACTGCTTGTAAAGGTGGAAATCTGGTTAACCCAGCTCTGTCTGTGTATAAAGCAAAAACAATGGCCCAGATTTTATATGGTGCAGAGGTTTGGGGTACCTCAAAGGTCTCTGGTTTGGAACCCTCACAGAATTATTTTTTAAGAGTCCTTTTAGGTTTACCCAAAGACGTGCAATCTGCCATGGTCAGGTTGGAAACTCCCATGTTGAGCACTGTTGTTGTTTAGTCGTGTCCGACTCTTCGTGACCCCATGGTCCAGAGCACGCCAGGCACTCCTGTCTTCCACTGCCTCCCGCAGTTTGGTCAAACTCATGCTGGTAGCTTCGAGAACACTGTCCAACCATCTCGTCCACTGTCGCCCCCTTCTCCTTGTGCCCTCAATCTTCCCCAACATCAGGGTCTTTCCCAGGGAGTCATCTCTTCTCAAGAGGTGGCCAAAGTATTAGAGCCTCAGCTTCAGGATCTGTCCTTCCAGTGAGCACTCAGGGCTGATTTCCTTAAGAATGGATAGGTTTGATCTTCTTGTAGTCCATGAGACTCTCAAGAGTCTCCTCCAGCACCATAATTCAAAAGCATCAATTCTTTGGCGATCAGCCTTCTTTATGGTCCAGCTCTCACTTCCATACATCACTACTGGAAAAACCACAGCTTTAACTATACTGACCTTTGTTGGCAAGGTGATGTCTATGTTGAGCATAGAGAGCCAAATAGATAAAAGAATCCTCTGCTACTGGTTTAGAATTCAACAGATGGACAACACTAGGCTACCAAAAAAAAATGCCTGATTGAGCTCTCGAATGGATTACTGCTTAAAAACTGGGTACATCACGCTGCCCAACTGATGGGCAAATATGACCTCTCAGTGACCGAGATCAAAGAACTTCCCTTATATTCCCAGAAAAATATTTTTAAACGAACCATAAGAGCAGTGGCAACTAAAAATGACCTAAACTCTATGTACACATCCACATGCGCCCTATTATATTTTAAACTTAGAGAGGCCTGTGAACATACACCTTATTTCAATGAGCTTTTACAGAGTTATGATTAAATACAATAAACTCTGCTTATAGAGATGGGAGACACAGAGGCATACCAACAAACGAACATGTTTGAATTAGGGGATGTCCTGAAGCAGAGGACCTTATGCATTGCATCTTGCGCTGCCCCTTATATAATGAAGCAAGAGAACGATTTTTAGCACCTATAATGACAAGGTCCCCTGGCCAGAACCCCTCTGACATGATTTTATATCTCCTCGCAGACACAGATAAGTATGTGACCTGGCGTGTAGCACTCTTTGCAACTGCCGCTAGGAAAATTAGAACAAATTATATAGCCAAGGTAGCCTCCAACTGTAAAGAAGATGAATTTATTTGACCCTATCTACATCAAGTTATATTCTATCTTTATCATCAAACTCCAAATATAACTGCACATTGTGTTAACATTATTTTTTAATATATTAGTGGCCATGTGGTGATTTTAGCCTATAAATTTTATTGTTTAATGTCTTAACCTGTATATTAAGGTACTTTTATAGCTCTGTTTAGAGTAGGTAATGACTTGACAATATAAATGTTTTAAGTTTTTTTGTGTTAATCCAGCATATTTTCTTTTAATTGTTGAATGATTCTGTGTACATTGTGGCAGCCTTTGGCTATGTGCAATAAAACTGACTTGACACTCTTATTCTAAATATGTTTTCAATGTCCAGTATCAAGTCCTGTTCTCGTACTCCTAGCCAATCTGCTATGGCTTTTGTCAATTTCGTAGTTATTTCTTCATCTTGACTCTCTTTGATACAGCGCAGGCAGAGAATCGTCTCTCTTTGTTTCATCTCCAAGACAGTCAAAGCATCCCAGGTGTCTTCTTGTGTTTTCCTCAATTCATCAATTTCCTCTTTGTTCTTTTCTTGATACCTTTCTTGATACCTTTTCATTTCTTTTTGATCTGATTTATTTTTTTTCAGTTTCCTCTTGTTTCTGCACCTTTACTTTGACCTCCTGGACTGTTGTATCTAGATCTATATGTTTGGCTGTCAACTGATTTACTTGGTTAGAGAAATCCATTATTAAACTAGATTTTTTTTTTCAATTTTGGATCCCATACTTTCCATCTTACCGTCTAGTATTATGTTCCCGTCTAGTATTGTTATCTTTTCACCTAATTTTTTCCCCATTCTTTCCATCGCCGCTAAGAGAATTTTCATGTCCATGTTGTTCTCACTTTTTACAACTGATACTCTCCATGAGTGATTGTGAGATGAAGTAAGGCCACTCACTGCTGAGGCTTTCTTTGATCCCATCAGGCTATTACACCGTCTGCTCTTCCTTTTTATTTTCTTTTTATTTTTTGTATATAATTTTTATTAATTTTCCAATAAAAACAAATTTATAACACAATTAAACATTAGGAATTCGTCACACGTCTTTTTTCTTTTAGACTTCCATCAACATGTCTGATAATTTTCCGCAGTTATTACATATCTTCACATTTCTTCATTTATATTGCACTATGTATATCTTATCTTACCATGTTATTTAAACAATATTTCTACCAAACCTTCTTACAAAGCTTCTTGGAAACTTACAAACGTTATATCATTATCACAAATATTTTTAATATATTCTGTAAATTTATTCCAGTCCTCAGTGAATCTTTGGTCCCGTCGGTTGCGAATCCTCCCTGTTAATCTGTCCAGTTCTGCATAATCCATTAATTTTGTTCTCCATTCTTCAATCGTGGGCATTTCTTCTTGTTTCCATTTCTGGGCCACAAGAGTTCTAGCTGCTGTTACTGCCTACAAAAATATTTTCTGATCCTTCCTTTTTATCTCACCACCTAAAACTGCTAATAGGAATGCTTCTGGTTTTTTAACAAATGTATATTTCAATATTTTCTTTATCTCATTATATATCATTTCCCAGAAGCACTTCATTTTTTTACATTCCCACCACATATGATAAAATGTCCCTTCTTTCTCCTTACATTTCCAACATTTATTACTCACCTTATACATCTTACTTAATTTGACTGGTGTTATATACCATTGATATATCATTTTCATAACATTTTCTTTAATTGTGGTGCATGCTGTAAATCTCATCCCTTCCTTCCATAATTTTATCCAATCATCAAATTGAATGTTATGTCCAAAATCTTTGGCCCATTGAATCATAACTGATTTAACCTCTTCATCCTTCAAATGCCATTCTAATAGTAATTTATACATCATAGATAAATTTTTAACTTCATTATTCAATACTTCTCGTTGAAACCTAGATTCTTTTTCAAAATAGCCTCTTTCTGCAACCTCTTTTCTAAACATTTCATTAATCTGAAAGTAATGCAGCCAATCATTTACATGTTCTTTCACTTCTTCATATGGTTTCATTTTCCAGTTACTTCCTTCTTTCTCGATTAAACTCCCATATGTTATCCACCTCCTAGTCATATTGATCTTTTTAACACTCATCACCTCTAATGGTGATAGCCAATGTGGGATTTTTGGTTCCAGTAGGTTTTTATACCTACCCCATACCTCAATCAGAGATCCTCTAATAATATGATTTTCAAAACCTTTATACACTCGTTTCTTTTCGTCCTTTAATTATTGGAATTGCTTGGAACAGAAACAACATTTTCGGTAACACACTCATCTTTATTGTTGCAATTCTTCCCCAAAATGATAATTTCATTCTACCCCACACCTCTAAATCTCGTTTAACTTTATTCCATACTGGTACATAGTTATTTTGAAACAAATCAATATTCCTGGAAGTCAATACAATCCCTAAATATTTCACTTTCTTTACCACCTCAATCTCTGTCTGTTGCTGTATTATTTCACTAATTTCTTGGTCTATGTTTCTCACCATTATTTTGGTTTTTTTTCTTTCTTATTCAATTTAAACCCTGCCACCTGTCCAAATTCTTCCATTTCTTTTAGTACTTCTTTAGTACTCTTTATAGGATCTTCTATCATTATAACAAGGGACGCGGGTGGAGCTGTGGGTAAAACCTCAGCGCCTAGGACTTGCCGATCGTATGGTCGGCGGTTCGAATCCCCGCGGCGGGGTGAGCTCCCGTCGTTCGGTCCCAGCTCCTGCCCACCTAGCAGTTCGAAAGCACTCAAGTGCAAGTAGATAAATAGGTACTGCTTTATAGTGGGAAGGTAAACGGCGTTTCCGTGTGCTGTGCTGGTGCAGGCTCGCCAGAGCAGCTTCGTCACGCTGGCCACGTGACCCGGAAGTGTCTCCGGACAGCGCTGGCCCCCGGCCTCTTAAGCGAGATGGGCGCGCAACCCCAGAGTCGGTCACGACTGGCCCGTACGGGCAGAGGTACCTTTACCTTTACCTATCATTATAACCAAGTCATCAGCATACGCCTTTACTTTATATTGATTACGGCCAACTGATACCCCTTTTATCTGTTCATTGTTTCTTATTGAACTTAATAAGACTTCCAGGACCGATATGAATAGCAACGGTGATAGAGGACACCCTTGTCTTGTACCCTTGGTTATTGCAATATTTTCCGTTATTATATTATTGAGAATTAGTTTTGCTCTTTGTTCGGAATATATTGCTTTTATGCCATTTAGAAAAGATTGGCCCATATCCATCGCTTCTAAGTTTTTTAACATAAATTCCCAAGAAATATTATCAAAGACTTTCTCCGCATCCACAAAAATTAACATTGCTTGTTTATCCTTCCTGTTAGTCAGATATTCCATTATATCAATTATATTTCTTATGTTGTCTTTCATCTGTCTACCAGGAAGGAAACCTGCTTGATCCTTCTGTATCATTTCCTTTAAAATTCTTTTCATCCTATTTGACAAAATGTTTGCGAACATTTTGTAATCATTATTTAATAATGAGATCGGCCTGTAATTCTTCACTTGGGTCAGATCTGAGTCCTGTTTGGGAATAAGAGTTATATAGGCTTCTTTCCAAGTTTCTGGTATTTCCTCCTTTTTTAAAATGTTATTCATCACTTCTTTTAATGGTACAGACAGGGTGTGTTTCATTTCTTTATAGTATCTTGCACTAAATCCATCCGGTCCCGGTGTCTTCCCACTTTTCAGTTCTCTTATTGCATTTTTAATTTCATCCATTTCGATTGGCTCATTCAGTTTATTTTTATTGCAATTCGATATTTTCTGCACCTCTTTCTTCTTTAAATAGTCTTCTATTTCTTTTGTATTACCTCTCCCTTTTCTTTTATACAATTCTATATAAAAATCTACAAATCCTTTCCTAATTCCTTTTGGATTTTCAATATCTTGATCTTCCACTTTTATTTTGTTTATTGTATTTTGCTCTTTCCTTTTTTTAATTTGCCAAGCCAGCCATTTTCCAGACTTATTTGCAAATTCAAAATTCCTCTGCTTCATTTTTTAAATGTTCCATTCCACTTACTTATTAATTACCATCGCAAATTGAGTTTGAAGCACTTTTATATTTTGTTTCACTTTTTCATCCTTGGGCCTAGTAGTTAATTTTTTCTCGTTTTCCATAATTTGTTTTAGGATTTCCTTTTTCCCTTTTTCTCTCATTTTGTTTTTAATTGCATTTTGCTGGATAAAGAAACCCCTCATCACCGCTTTACTAGCGTCCCACACCGTACACATTCTTGTGCCTTTATTCACATTATTTACAAAGTAGGCCGTTAGGCATTTCTGTGCCCTTTCTGATCGTCCAGCAGGTTTTCATTTATTCTCCATCTGAAAGATTTTTCTTCATATCCTTTTAGAATACATTTAATTGCATTATGATCTGAGAAGACTTTTGGTTGTATTTCAATCTTTAAGGTTCTCGATGTTAGTTCATTGGATATCCATATCTGATCAATTCTTGACATTGATTGATTTGCATCTGAAATAAATGTGAATTGTTTTTCTAATGGGTGTCTTAGTCTCCAAATGTCCGTCAAGTTACAGGTGTCTGCCATTTCAAAGAATGATTTTGGAAGTTTCCCTTCTTTTGTTTTCCCAGATGCCCGTAGTCTATCCATTTCCATCGAAACTACACCATTCATATTACCCAATATTATGATCTTTTGATCCAAATATTCAAATAATCTTTCCTCCACATCCTTAAAGAATTCCATTTTATTTCCATTCGGTGCATAAACTCCAATGATTATCAATTTTTCACCTTGCCAATTGACTTTGACTGCTATAATTCTCCCTTCTTCATCCTTAAATATTTGTTGCGCCTCCAGTTTATTTTTTATGTACAATACCACTCCTCTCTTTTTACTTTTATCAGATGAAAGAAACTCATTTCCTAATTTTTTATTTATCAGAATTTTTCTGTGCGTCTTTTTAACATGCGTCTCTTGTAGGCATATAATATCCAAATTCTTTTGTTTTAAAAATTGTTCAACTTTATTTCGTTTTTTTATCGTTCATTCCATTAACATTCCATGTCCATAATTTTAATGACATATTGTATTCCAATTAATATTTCAATATTACAAAAGTTTTTACTTTTATAATTTCTTTTCTTCTTCTTCCCCTTCTTCTTCTTCTTCCCCCTGTTCATCTTCTCCTTTTCCTCTTTTATCCTTTTTGTCTCTCCCTTCTTCTTCCACTAATCCCAGAAATTCTGCACCTGCTCCCATCCTTTCTACTTCTTCTTCTTCTGTCATCAGCTCCTTGTATCTTCTAAAAAAATTGTCTACTTCATTTGGTCTTGTAAGTCTGTGCCTTTTCCCTTTGTATGTAAATGCCACTTCTTCTGGAAATTCCCATTTAAACTCAACTTGATTTTTCTTCAGAGACTGTACCAAATGTCTATAACGATCTTGTTTTTTCAAAAAATGAAGTGGTACGTCTTTAAAAATAATTATATAATTCCCATCAATATTTAATCTTCTTTCTCTATTTTTTTGTAAAATTAAATTTCTCATCTCTATATCTTTGAAAATAATCAAACAATCTCCTGGGAATTTCTTCGCTCTAGTTGTCCTTGTCCTTATTCGAAAGGCATTTTGTATTGTTTTAGCCACATCATCCACTTGCAGGTCTAACCATTGGGCAATCTCTGCTGTCAATTTTTCTTTAATCTGCTCTCCCTGCACTTCAGGCACAGACCTCAGTCTCAGATTTGTCTGTCTTTGTCTTAGTTCATTCATTGCAACCGCATCCCACAACTCTTCCTGTGTCTTGTTAACTTCAGATACTTCCGCTCTAGTTTTTTCCTCTTCTGTTTTCATGTCTTTCAATTCTAATTTAGTCCTTTTCAATCCTTCTTCTAGATTTTGTGTTCTCTTATAAATCTCCTACATTTGTCCTTTTAGTTCATTGACAGTTACATCTATTTTTTTGTCCACTTTCTCTAATTTATTCTCCATCTGCCCTAATTTAGACTCTATGTTCTTCTCACTGTTTTTAATGTCCATCTTTAATTCTGCAAAAATCTTTACTATCTCTCCTTTCCATTCTGGTTCTTGCCTCGACGTCCGCCTCTCTCCCGGGGTTGCACCTTCACTCTTTTTTTGCGCATGCGTCATTCTCCAAAATTATTTCTTACCCCCTGTGCAGATTTCCAATTCAATTAGAGAGGAATTTATTTAATATAGTAGTCCACTGTTTCCCTTTCCCTTTATTTATTATTTCCAAATCCAATAGCAAATTTTAGAAGTTTTAAAATTTTAAAATTGAAACATATAATTCAAACACCCAAACTTCACCACTTCTTTGTATTTTAAATCCAAGGGGGATAGAAAGATGCAGCGCCTCTAAATCAAAATCCAAATCAGGCAGAACACACTCTACAACTGATATAATCCATCAACCAAAGTGTCCAAAGAGAAGAGAAATAAAAACAAAAAGTAGAACAAGATCAGGATCAATCTTCTTGCCACTGGTATGGCTAATTCCAATTAGCAGAATACAAAGTCAATATCTTCTTGCCACATACCTGGCTATCTCCACTTTGCCGGTTGCAAATTCAGAAAAATAAATCCAACAGCCACGGAGCCTCCTAAAACATTACAGCGGTAGCAATGTTGAAAACAAGTCCAATCCGGAGCAGAAAACCTTTTTATTTTCTTGACGTTTTATATCTTTCAGGGAATTCCCTTAGTTAAAATATTTATATGTCCATTTCTTTCTAGGTTGTATGATATTTTCCTCCCAAATTACTGATTAAAAAGAAAAAGAAAACAGAATTTTTGACAAAAAGAGCAATAGAGTCCTTCTTTCAGAGTTACCTATTCTTCACTTAATTTTTTTAAAATTATTTTATTTATTTCTGTATTTTTATTTTTGTCCAGTAGGTGGCACTGTTACCTCAGCGTGTATTTTTTCAGGTCTGTGTCTATTCCTATATTGGCCACATGTGTCGCTGTTTTTCCCCTTTGATTCTTTTCCCTCCTCTGCTCCTCTCTCTTGCTTTCAAAGTTTGCTTTTTGGCGTCTTTTCCTGTTTGTGCTCTTTATGGCTTCCGTCAATAGTGGTGCCTCCACGCTGTCTCATCTGCTCCCCACTTGGACACAGGTATGCTAGTTTTATTCACAGTTGTGTATTAAATTAAGCAGTCTTATTTTAATCGTTTTTACTTTAAAGTGATTCCAGTCCTCCTTTAACTTTTGGGTTTGCCTTTACTTTTTCAACTGTAATGTCTTAATTTCTCAAGACTTTGGTGCGTTAAATCACACTCTTTTAAGACTCCTTGTGAAGTATTTTAACAGGGGTTGTCTGTACCGTGTTGCAGTCCCCTTCTCTGCTTCAAATCGAGCTCTGTGTTTGTTTTTTTAAAAAATCTGACCTCTCGTCTCTCCCTTTCCTCCCCACTTTCGCTTGTGAGGGTTATTGGTAAAATTAGTTTTACCCGATTTTTAGGGGAGAGACGTCCTGTTTTTAACAGTCTCCTCTTAAAGGAGAGTTCAGCGCTACCTTGTCGGGGTTTGGGGGCATTTGCGCCGGAGAGTGGATTGGCCCGTTTGCGCAGAGATCCTCCCTGCGTCCTTTTTATACACTTTTGTCTTTAGTTTTGGGAGACCCCTTTTTGCGCTGCCTTAGGTTCAACCCTCAGGATCCCCCCCCCGAGGTCGGGGTGACTTACACCTCGTCCCTGTTTCTCTCTCCGTCGGGTCTGCCTCGAGATGGCAGGAGCACAGATCCCCACCCGTTCCGTCGGTGCGCTGTTCCGGAAGTCAACGAAAGCACTTGTCATTTACCAATAGGCTCATCAGAAAACTGAGATTGGCTACAGCTCCCTGCAGATTGTCTGCACAATAGTAACTTGGGTTTCTTGTTGTGTAATGTGTGAAAATGACCAGAGAATTTTAAGTTGTGTCTGCATTGTGTAGCTGTGCAGCCTTTTATATCTGTGCAACAGACATGGACCTTCAGCAACTGTCTCTGTTCCTGTTTAAGGCTAATTGTGTACTACACTTTTTGGTTAATAGCTCCTGTTATTCCTATGTCTCAGTTCAGGGGCAGGAAAGCTATCCTGTAGAGGAAAGCATGCATTTGATTTGAGGGTTGCTCTTGATATGATGTTAGAAGGGGAGAATGTTTCCTTCACATTCCTGAAGCACCTGTAGCATTATAATCTTGCTGGCATGTGGTGCTAAATTTCAGTCACACCAGTTGGGCATGGTGTGGCACAATAAAAAATGTCATTGGACAACATCACTTCTCTCCCCCCTTTCTGTGCATGCATGCTTCTATTCCCACATGAAAACGACAGGGAAGAGCTATATTCCAGTGTATCTCCATGAGTCTTGTCACTTTTCTCCCACATTTTTTCCTGAAAGCAATTAACACAGAACTAGTTGCTGCACTTCCATTGTATTCCACTAGATATACTGCCCCAAATCTTGTCACTTTTCTCCCACAATTTTCTGAGTCAGTGGAGTACCAAATGGATTTTTCTTGGAAGCAATTAATACAAAAATGAGTGCTGAACTGCCACCATATTTCACTAGATTTCTGGAAGTGGTTTGAAAGCTCAAGCATAATGGAGATATTAACAGCTAGGGAAATAGTGAGGAAATGGAATGAACTGCCGTGTTAATGCACTCAGATGGCTTATCCACACCTTCTTTTCCTCTGTTCTTTCCAAGCAAGGTCTGCGCTTTAAAGTTCTGAACTGCTAAGCTGGGGGGGAGCCTCCCGCCCTCTCCCCTAGCTGAGTGAACTCCACTGCTTCCACTGAGCAGTTTAAAGAAGCTGCCCCCAGCTTCGGGTCATGTGAACTAAAGGTGGGGTGGGGGCTTTGTTAAACTGCTCCTGAGGGAAGAATAAGCTGCATTGGCCCCAGGCCTCGCCAATGCAGCTTGTTCCTTCCACTGCAGTTTGAGGGCCAGAGTACGATGGCACCTTCACCCAGTGGTATATCGTGTGTTTGTAACCCAGTCCAATCCCACACCTTAAACTACACACCAGCTTTGCTCACAACAGCCAAATGTGGATACAATAAATGAATGTACAGGAAAATGGTATCAGAAGGATAATGACAAGCTGGAAGGTGTGCAGAGGAAGGTGGCCAAGATTATGAAGGGTCTGGAAGCCAAGTCTTATGAGGAACGGTTGAGGGAGTTGGGCCTGTTTAGCCTGGAAAAGAGGAGACTGAGAGGAGATATGACAGTCATCTTCAAATATCTCAAGGGCTATCACATGGAAGAGGAAGCAAGCTTATTTTCTCCTGCTCTGGAGGGTAGGACCTGAAGCAATGAATTCAAATGACAAGAAGGGAGATTCCGACTCAATATCAGGAAGAGCTGTTTGACGGTAAGAGCTGTTTGATAGTGGAATGGAATCCCTGGGAAGGTGGTGGACTCTCCTTTATTGGAGGCTTTTAAGCAGAGGTTGGAGGGCCATATGTCAGGGATTCTTTAGCTGCAATTCCTTCAATGCAGGGGGTTAGACAAGATGACTCATGGTTCCCTTCCAACTCTATAATTCTGTGGTACGAAGAAGAAGGGGAAGGAGAATATATTTTTTTGCTTTATGTTCTCAAGAGTGAGAGCATTAAAAAGTGATAATGGAACAACGTTGCCTCCCAGCCAAACTCCTGTCAGCATTCTAAAGAGCAGCTCTTGGATTTACTATAACGTAACAAGTTAAACCATTAATTGCTTTTAAATGCAGCCTTTGGGATTTCTTTCTGGATGAGGAAGGAGTTGGAGGGGCCCTTAGGCTGGCTTAGTTAAGAAGGCACAGTTCAAAGGATGCCTAACATCTGCTTGGCTTCCTGGCTGGGAAAACTACAACCTCTGTAGGAATGGGGAGGTTTTTGAGAGAAAGAGTTCAGATCCCCACCATTCACTTAAAACACCCTTAAACCACTTTTAACAGCCATGGAGAATCATAGGAACTGTAGGCCTGCGAGGATGGCACCCATAGCAAACTGCAGTTCCAGGATTCTTTGGGGGAAGCCATGTGACTGCTAAAGTGGCACCACAGTGCTTTAAATGCCTGGTGTGGTTGTGACCAGAGGGTGTGTGTGTCTGGTTTGCTAACGATGGGAAGAAGAAAGGGGCTGAACCCCAAGTTTTGGGCTCTGTCTTTAGGGGCAAACGAAGACCCATGAAAAGGGTCAGCCTGCAGGGCAAGCAAATGAGTTGCATGACTTCCATATCAGTCCCCAACATCACCCTCCCACCAGGGTCGCTCCGATGGCATAGGCAGCTTCCCTACTCGGTGCCAGCAACTCACGCTACGCCACTGGAGCTATCAGCGGTTACTAACCACAATGGCTATGCTCTGCCTCCACATTTGGAGACAGTAATGCTTCTGAATATCAGTTGCTGGAAACTATAAGAGAGAAGAGGTCTTTTGTGCTTTTATCCTGCTTGCTGATTTCCCACAGGCAACTGTTAGGCAGCTGTGAGGATACTGGACTAAATGTGCCATTGGCCTGATCCAGCAGGTTCATCTTATGTTCCTCTGTGCTGGGCACCAGACAGGACAGATTGTGAGCCCCTGCTCTGAGAACTCTTTTAAGGTGGTCATGAAAATGCCAGCAACAACAACTTTCATACCACAAATCTGCTGCCCAGGGCACTGCCTAGGACCGTCTTTCTCTCTGATGTCTCACAGACAGCACCTTCTGCTAATAACCTTCATTGCCTCTTCTGCTCTCAGCTTGTGAGAAGTAGATGCCTGCCATATTGTTCCAACCTCCTACTTGACACTTTTTATTTTTGATTAGGGTAACCTAATTTTAGGTAATAAATAAATGATTTTGCATTTATTGGTGGTAGCCAGAATGACTCTTGTGGATTTCTGGAAAGATTTATATTATAGATTTGGGATGGTGTCCCCCTAGAGAAAAATAACATACAAATTGAGAATCGCCAGGGGCCTAAGTAAATAGAAGAACTTTGTACCACATTTAGTCTGACTTTATCTCCTTTGTAGGTAAAGAGGAACATGGCCAAGAACCTCCTCCAGGTTATGAACAAATTTGCTTAATACATTAAGTTAGAATGTAAGATGAATGTTGTGATTTTTTTTTATTGACATGGTAGAGTATCTGATTTGGTTACAGTGGTACCTCGGGTGAAGAATTTAATTTGTTCTGGAGGTCTGTTCTTAACCTGAAACTGTTCTTAACCTGAAGCACCACTTTAGCTAATGGGGCCTCCTGCTGCTGCCGCGCCGCCGGAGCACGATTTCTGTTCTCATCCCGAAGCAAAGTTCTTAACCTGAGGTAATATTTCTGGGTTAGCAGAGTCTGTAACCTGAAGCGTATGTAACCCGAGGTACCACTGTATTATTTATGATTATTGAATTCAGAGTACGTGCCCATTTTAGAGCTCCAAGCACAATTTCTCAATATATCCTACTGCTCTGGTTTGTTTAACATGTGGTATTTGAAGATTTCATTATTATATGTGTTGCAGTTTGGTTTGTTAATGCAATGACTCCTTGCTTGCTTGTAACTAAACTTTTTGTAGATTTGAAAACTAATAAACATTTAATTAAAAAAGAAAATAAATGCCTGCCTTGATTGTGGGAATCACAGAGGTTAATCTCTTGAGGATCTGACCTCAGAGCACAGGTTGGGGTTTTGTTTTGGCTGGAGGCCCCTGCCTGACTCAGCAAGGAATGGGGTGCTTGCCAAAACCTCAGTGAAGAAGGGCACTAATCTAATCTATCAGTGCCAGGCTGCGTATCTCCCTCCAGCCTCATTTAGATACATGACACAAAGCAAGCAAATCAGGTATGCTAAAATTAATGATGATGATGATGATGATGATGATTATAATAATAATTTATACCCCACCCATCTGGCTGGGTTTCCCCCGCCACTCTGGGTGGCTATTATACTACTCCACCCATCTGGGCGCCTTACAGCATATATAAAACATAGTAAAATGCAAAGAATCAAAGGTTCATAAACAGAAGTTGGATTACCTCCAAGAGTCATCCCAGCCTCATAACATTTCCGAAGGCGGCAGGAAGGGCAGTTTTTTCTAAGGAACCGGTCAATGGTGCAGTCATTTCGGCTGGCACAGAGGTACTTCTGTTTACCTAAAAGCAGCAAGAGGGCATATCTTGAATACAAAATGGCAATTCTCCCCTTGGTAGAGAGAAGGAGCATCAAATGCTCAAAGTGACAAGCTGGAATCATAGTATTGCAGGGTTTCAGAGGTCCCCCAAGGTCCATCTAGTCCAACCACCTGCAATGCAGGAATCACAGCTAAAGAATCCCTGAGTGGTGGCCACCCAAGCTTTGGCGAAATGTTCTTTTGCCAGGGCAAAATATTAACTATTATTTATGCAAGGCCAGCTCAAAAGCTTAGAATGCTGAAGCAAAACTATAAATGTAGTGTAATAAAATAACAACACAAACCAATGTTCACTCTACACATTTCCAGCTGATGACTAAAATAAATACATTTTTAAAAACTTAACACACAAAAACCAGCAGTGGTTTAGGTTTAAAACAATAAAATCACGTTATTAATTTGTAAAGGCCTGCGGGTATTTAATACAGTCTTCAGCCTGTGCCAGATATAAAGGAAAAAGGGATAGGGAGGGTGAAGGAGAAAAGCAAGCTCAGACATGAGTTCTTGCAAGTTAACTGTTCCTATTAGCACCAGCTGGGATAGAAATGTTTCATGTAGCAACCAGGCCAAGTTCAAGGTGTTACTTTTAGTATATAAAGACCTAAACGATTTGGGACCAGTTTGCTGCTGAGTTTCTTACTCCATATGCACCCACTTCCATCTGCAGAACTGGCACTGTTACAGATGCCACATAAAACCTTTTCCACATTTGCAAGAACTCAGTCGTTTGATGTGGCAGCACCTACACTTTGGAACTCTTTGCCTCTTGACTGATATAAAGCATGCACCTTTGCTGTACTCTTTTTGGTTATGCGCTAAAAACATTCTAGTTTGGACAAGGCTGTCCAGACATAGAAAGTTGGTGTGTGTGTGTATGTGTGTGTGTGTGTGTGTGTGTGTGTGTGTGTGTTTTATTAAATTTTCTGTTTAACACTTTAAACTACTGTGTTATCACGGTGGAAAATCTAATAAAAATTTATTAAAAAAACAACACTTTAAACTACTCATTTTACATCCTTAAGATATCAATGACTTCCCTTCTTCTCTTTCCATGGTTCATTTTACATATCATAAATCCCTGCATATTTTACAAAAACTATACCATTCAGTATTCCATTATTGTCGGGAGTCCAGTCCCCGGCTTGATAACACAGTGAGCGTAGTTAATTAAAAAGGATGATTTATTATAAAAACAAACCGATAACTCCAGACGGCATTAACACAGCCTCCACCATCATGAATTAAGATGACCCTTCTAAGGATCCCTCCCGTTTACTAAAACAGAAAGTGAACTTATGAACCTTACGTCTTTTTTGCTTCCTGTCTAGCAAGCCCCCCATACGCCGGCTCCGGGGAGAGATTGGATCAGCTCCAACATCTTCCGAGTCACTACCTCTGTCTCTGTTCCCACCTCATGAACTGCTTTCCCACCTCATGAACTGCTTCCTTCTTTATTCGTGGTATTTTGCACTTCTCGAGAGCGAGCGTTTGCAGGGCTCCAGCTCACCCTCTTCATTCTCTTATCAACTGGCATTCCTAAGGGCGGGGGAGTTGGCACTAGGCTATGCTCATCTTGGCTGGCAGTTAACCCTCTCTCTTCCTGGTTACTTCCTTCACTGGGAGCTGGCTGGGCTGGCTCATTCGTGACACCACACACCCCTAAGGTCCTCCTCCACCTCTCCCAGCTCCCCCTCCTCACGAGGGGCACTGCTGAAACCTCCCCACCATTCATCCTCACTCTCTTCCCAGTAACCTCCCCCTTGCAGGTTTTCCTCTACTTCCAATCCCCAATCTGCCTCACTCTCTTCATCTTCTTCCCACGTCTCACATTCCTCCTGCCACCCTCTTAGTTTGGGTTTGTTGGGGTACCTACAGTGAAACTCCACCTGCAACCTAGGGGAGTGTACATTCCCAGAGTCCTCCCATGAATTTTCCTCATGCCCGTACCCCTTCCAAGACACTAGATACGGTAATCTCCTACCCCTCCAGGGAGAGTCCCGCAGTTGCGACACCTCATATTCAGGTTCCCCCTCTACCATTATAGAAGGGGGTGGCGACTCTTTTGGCGGTTGATACTGGTGCGCAGGCATCACGGGAGACAACAAGGACCTATGAAAGACAGAGTGTATCTTCATGGCCGCAGGTAGTCGAAGCTTGAACAACACAGGGTTAATTGGCTCTACCACTTCAAACGGCCCCACCCTCTGAGGGTCCAGCTTACAACACCGCCCCTTACTCGGCAAGTCTTTGGTAGACAACCACACCTGGTCTCCCACCCTTAACTCCCTGCCTAACTGTCTGTGCTTATCCACCTCCCTCTTGTATTGCTCCTTCACTCTCTCTAGGTGATTCTGAAGTAAGCTATGCATAGTTGCCAGTTCCTCTGCAAACTGTACCGCGGCTGGCACCGCCAGGTTGTCTTCCTCCCCTGGAAAGACACATGGGTGTTCTCCCAGGCAGGCAAAGAAGTGAGTCTGTTGCATAGACGAATACACCATGTTGTATGCAAACTCAGCAAGGGCCAACTTATCGATCCAATCATCTTGTTGGTAACTCACGTAGCAACGCAGGTACTGTTGCAAAGTGGCATGCATCCAATCCGTCTCTCCATTTGTCTAGCTGATGAGAAGCAGACTTCTACCTTCAGCAGTTGCATCAGTTTCCTCCAAAACTGGGAGGTAAATTGCATCCCTCTGTTCGATATGATCCTCTGAGGCAATCCATGCAGTTTAAACACATGTTCCACAAATAGTTATGCTGTCTCCTGCACCAATGGCAACTTTCTACAGGGTATAAAATGTGCCATCTTGGATAACAGATCCACCCCACCCTCTATATAACCAACTGTTTCTGCGACTCCGGTAGGTCAGTGATAAAGTCCATTGCTATCGCCTCCCATGGCCCTTGGGGGGTAGGGAATGGTTGGAGCAGTGTGGTGTAGTGGTTAAGAGCGGTGGACTCGTAATCTGGTGAACCGGGTTCGCGTTCCCGCTCCTCCACATGCAGCTGCTGGGTGACCTTGGGCTAATCACACTTCTCTGAAGTCTCTCAGCTTCACTCACCTCACAGAGTGTTTGTTGTGGGGGAGGAAGGGAAAGGAGAATGTTAGCCGCTTTGAGACTGTTAGGATATTTCCGTTCCACCTTAAGAAGGGAGCAAGTTGTTGTGTCACAGCCTGCGTATTTCCTGTTCACAGAAAGTTTATGTTTTGTACATTGCTTTCGTTTTCTCTCTGTGCCTGGACACTTGAAGCAGGCAGTCATGTTTTTTCTTTGTTCTGATCAACGCTGAATAAAGTTGTAAATAATGCTCTCCTGAGTGCATCTTTCGCTGTACGAACTCTGCTGATAGAGCGTGCACCAAGGCTTGGAATGTGGAAAACTATTTCCGAGGCTTTGTGTCGCTAATTGACTGATACTGCGTTTCTACCAGAGATCGATGGATCGCACCGGAGGCGACGTGGGGGCATGGTGGCTTTTGTCTCCCTGGCAGTATCCCAACAGAGACGCCTTCGGGTAGTGATAAAGCAGGATATCAAATCCAAACACTTCTCTTCTTCTGCTGGCACTTCACGGGGCCTCTTGGCCTGCTGACAAATCTCACACACCTTTACATACTCCTTGGTTTCCTCCTTCACCTTCGGCAACCAAAACTGTCGTGTCACTTGGCATAAAGTTTTGTATTGTCCAAAATGTCCCACTGTGGGGCTGTCATGGCACTGCCTCAGAACCTTGGCATGGAGCTTGCCCTCTGGGACATACATACATACAGTGTACAATGTACACAGGTTGTACATTGACTATAAAGGTATTATTATTATTATTCTACAGCAATCCTCCTCGCTCCACAAAACCTTTAGCATCGCTAGCCCCTTGCTGTATCGCCTCTCTCTTCTTCTTGGCAAAGTCATCCTCTGCAGTTTGCTTCAGGAATTCAGGCATCTCAGCTACGGAAACCGCTGCTAGTTGTATCTATTCCGGCCTGAGGATGTGCCTCTGTACCAGGACGGCTTCCTCTCCCTGATACTCCTGCTTCTGCTCTTTGGTTCTGTGAGCCTGACACATACTGAACTCTAAAGTTAAATCTGGCGAAGAATTGCACCCACCTTATCTGCCTCTGGTTAAGGTGTCTAGCCATCTGCCAGTATTCAAGGTTCTTGTGGTCAGTTCACACTTCCACCTGGTGCTGTGCCCCCTCTAGGAATTGTCATCACATCTGCAGAGCATCCTGAATAGCAAGCAATTCTCATTCCCAAATAGTGTAGTTCTGCTCCGACGGGTTTACCTTGCACGAATGGAATGCACACGGTCTCAGTTCCCCATTCACATCCTCTTGCAACAACACCATTCCCAGAGCCCTATCAGACGCGTAGGTTTCTACTGTCATTGGCTTGTGCGGGTCAGGGTGTGCTAAATACTCCTTTGAAGCAAACATGGCCTTGAGCCTTTTGAAAGCTCTCTGAGCCTCCTCTGTCCACCGGAAAGGTCTCTTACCCCTCAAAAAATCTGTGAGCGGGGCCGTTAGCCCCGAGTATCTGGATATAAACTTATGGTAATACAGTGGTACCTCGGGTTAAGAACTTAATTTGTTCCAGAGGTCCGTTCTTAACCTGAAACTGTTCTTAACCTGACGTACCACTTTAGCTAATGGGGCCTCCCACTGCCACCATGCCGCCGCTGCACGATTTCTGTTCTCATCCTGAAGCAAAGTTCTTACCCCAAGGTACTATTTCTGGGTTAGCGGAGTCTGTAACCTGAAGCTTCTGTAACCTGAAGCATCTGTAACCCAAGGTACCACTGTAGTTTGCAAAGCCCAGGAACCTTTGCAACCTTTCTTGGTCCTGGGTTCCTGCCACGTCACCACAGCCTGCACCTTGGCGGGATCCATGTGTACTCCCTCAGGGGTGATGTGGTAGCCCAAGAACTCCACCTCAGTCATGTGAAACTGACACTTCTCCAACTTGGCATACAACTGATTCTCCGTAAGCCGCTGCAACACTTCCTTCACATGTTTTACGTGTTCTTCCGGGGTGTCTGAGTATATCAAAAGATCATCAAGATAACACAACACTGTAGAGTCCAGCAGACCCCCCCCCCCATCACATGATTGATGAAGGCCTGGAATGTCGCGGTGCCAGGATTGTAGCTCAAACAGCATCACTAGGTACTCGAAACTGCCGTATCTGGTACAAAAGGTGGTCTTCCACTCATTCCCCTCTATCACCGGTATCAGGTTGTATGCCCCCCTCAAGTCGAGCTTAGTGAAGATCTTTGCCAACCTCAACCTCTCCAGCAGATCCCCGATGCGTGGCAGGGGATAGCGGTTAGGCACTGTCACCTTGTTCAGGAGCCTGTAATCATTACAGAGTCTCAACTCTGAGGAGTCGCGCTTCTTCACAAATAGCACAGGGGCACCCCCTGGAGCCTTAGACAAGCAGATGAAGCCAAGGGCCAGATTTTTTTCCAGAAATTCCCTTAGCGCAGCTAACTCTACCTCGGACAGGGAGTACTGCTGGCTGGTGGGTAGCTGGGCCTCCAGCAGCAAGTCAATTTTGCAGTCATACAGTCTATGGGGGGGGGTAACCTGTCTGGTTCCTTCTCGCAAAACACATCTCTGTAGGCCTTATACTGTGGGGGTAATTGTCTCTCTGTGGCCCTGCAACTCTAGGCCTAAGGGCATTGTGGCCTCTGCGACGTACCCAGACAACAAGGGCAGTCCATTGATGGTTCGCATTTCTGGGGGGGCGGTCCTAACGTCTGTGTGGCTAACCCCAGCCTCTCCACTAAGTTCACATCCATAAAGTCTGTCAATGCTCCAGAGTCTATGAGTGCCCACACTTGCTCGCTGCTCCCCCCGGGAGTCGTAGCATGGCCCACACTGTAATTCCCAGAATTCTCAGGATCTTGCACTCAGCGGAAGCCACGTGACATGTTCGACATCCGAGGCATGTTTGAAAACCGAAGCATTTAATAAACTAAAGGTTTTAAGGTGTTCAGAAACAAAAATGTTCAACAATAGAGATGTTCGAAAACCGAGGTACCACTGTATATATGAAGCTACACAGTCTGAGCAGACAAGACCCTCTCAGTCAGCAGCGGGCACCAAGCTTGAACGATATTTATATACTTAAATATGCCTCCAGTCCGGGGGGGGGGGCAGGGAATCAGGGGTTGCTGATAAAAAGTTGATGTGAGTTTTAACCTGTTAAAGCATTTGAATTTTTTTGTATATTTAAGACCAGTGGTTCTTAAAGGGTGTGACATGCCACATTGGTGTGGCAGGAGAAGATGGCAAGTATGGCGGGACGATTCAGGGACATTATTATATTTTGGGAATGATTCATGTTCTTATTGTGAGGGAAGTGCGCCTGGATCTCTCTGCACACAGAAGTCTCGACAATCCGACAGTTTTATAACCTTTAGTTTATTACTATTTGCACAAGCCTTCCAAGAACCCACGTAAATCAGTCCTCCCCGGAACTCTCAGTTGGCGCTACTGATCGCCACTTCCATCGAAAACACAGAAATCAAGGTGCTTTTACGACCTTCTTATGACGTTCCATTAATCTCTCGAGACGTCTTGCACGCGGAGACTCATGTGTCTGCTCCACCTCCGAGCCTGAACATAACCCTTTCAGTTGTTTTGACTATGCCTGTTCTGCTCCCTGTCCTCCCTCCTCCTGCACTCTTTCCCAGACAAGGTCCTCTCCCCCCTCTGTGGGCTGGGAATGCAAACCTCTCCTTTCCTCTTCCTTTCCTCCTTCCTCTGCAGAGCCTTTGTCTTCACTCTCAGCCTCCAGCCTTTTCTCCAGTTCCGCATTGCTGGTGGGGCTCATGGCAGGGAGCTCAGAGTACTCCAAGGGCTCCCTGACACTTATGTAGCTGCATTGTTTTATACTTTTTGGATGTCCCATGATCATATAAAGTAGCTGTGTTCTGTGTTATAAATCAAACACTGCTAGAAGTTGTTTCTCTTTTCAGTAAGTGATGTTCAATCTTGGAAGGCAGTGGTGGTAGACTCTCCTTTCTTGGAGGTTTTAAAGCAAAGGTTGGATGGCCCTTTGTCAGGAATTCTTGTGCTGTGATTCCTGCACTGCAGGGGATTGAGCAAGATAACTCTGAGGGGGTCCCTTCCAACTCTATAAATGTATGATTCTTTGGGGGGTGGGGTGGCCAAAGATGACATGCCATTCTCCCTGAATGTCATGATGCTAAACCCCACCTGTCAGGTGTAGGTCAGCAATAAAAAACACTGGTGTCAGTGAAGTTAACTCTTTCTTCAAAGGAACCAAAACAGTGCAGACCTAGTGATCACAGCAACTCTTCCCAGTAGGTCTTGCACAAGGTAGTTGTGAGGTCTGAAGCTACAAATATATTGTCAGGGATTTGAGGGAAAATGATATAAAGTACGGATGGGAATTCCCAGAAGGGATCTCCTTCTATAAGGACAAAAAAATTAAGATAAAGAGTCCTCAGGAAAAGCAAAATTTTTGGAGAAAATATGCAAAAGAATTAGGGAAGGGAGAAGAGGAAGCACCAGAACTTGGGGGTGAGGAAGAAGAAAAAATGGAAGAAGATGGACAGACTTAAAGGGGTTAAAATAATAATATTTTAATTTAAAACCAAAATGGGGCTGAAATTACTGACATGGAATGTAAATGGACTAAACAATAAAGTTAAACAAAATAAAATTGAACATATACTAATTAAGCAAAATTTGGATATAATTTGCTTACAGGAGACTCATGTTGCAAGGAAACACAAAATAATTTTGATAAACAAAAGACTGGGTAAAGAATTTATATCATCAGATGTAAATCAAAAGAGAGGAGTGGTTTTGTATATAAAGGAAAAACACGAATCCCAGATCTTCAAGGAGGGGAGGATTATAGCAGTACAAGTACAAAAGTAATTGTGGTAGGAATCTACGCTCCAAATGAAAGGAAATCAGATTTTTAGAAAGAAATTGAGGAGAAACTATTTGAGTATATGGATCAAAGAGTTATTGTGATGGGGGACTTTAATGGAGTGGTCTCACTAGACATGGACAGGACAATAACGAAAAAAGACGCCAAAGAAGGGAGACTTCCAAAAACTTTTTTCACACTAGTAGAAAATCATGACTTAATTGATATTTGGAGACTTAAGCAGCCATTAGAAAGACAATTCACGTTCTTCTCAGAACGAAATCAAAGTGCCAGAAGAATAGATTACATTTGGATTTCCAAGGATCTGGCTCCAAGGACGGTAAAAACAGAGATTCTTCCAAGGACTCTCTCAGATCATATTTCAATAATAATGGAATTGAAAGGAAAAGAGGAACCACCATTCAGATGGAGAATGAATGATGGCTTATTAGATTATCAGGATACAGAGGAACCTCGGGTTGCGAACGTGTTCCGTGCAGGAGGCACGTTCGCAACCCGCAGCATTCGCAACCCACAGCGCCACGTCTGCGCATGTGTGGGCCACGATTTGGTACTTCTGCGCATGTGCAAAGAGCAATTTAGCGCTTCTGCACGAGCACCGAAACCCAGAAGTAACCAGTTCCGGTACTTCCAGGTTCAGCGTGGTGCACAACCCGAATCGCATAACCTGAAGCATCTGTAACCCGAGGTACCACTGTATGGTAAAAAGCCACAAAAGACTGTAATAGAATATTTTGATTTGAACTTGAATAAAGGAACAGAAATAGATGTGGTGTGGGATGCAAGCAAAGCAGTAATGAGCGGTTTCCTAATACAACAGAATACCTTACAGAAAAGATTAAGAGAAAAGAAAAAGGAGGAAATCCTAAAACATATTATAGAAAACGAAAAACAATTGATAAGGAAACCATGAAATAATCAAGTAAAACAAAATATTAAGATGCTGCAGACCCAATTTTCAATGTTAATAAATCAAGAAGTGGAATGGAAAATAAAATGGTTAAAACAGAGGAATTTTCAATTTGCAAATAAACCTGGAAAACTGTTAGCATGGCAATTAAAAAAGAGACAAAGACAGAATACTATATGTAAGTTAAAAATAGAGGGGGAAATAATTGAAAATGTGAGCGAGATCAGGAAGAATTTTCAAAATTTTATAAAAATTTAAATAAGGCAGAGAAGGAAAAAATAAAGAAAGAATAGAGGATTACCTGGAACAGAATAAATTTCACAAGATTCCAAAAGATTAAAAGGACCAAGTGAATTCCTCAATTTTGATTATGGAAGTACAAACAGCAATAAAACAACTGAAGATTGGAAAAGCACCAGGCCCAAATGGACTTAGGGCAAAATACTATAAAAACTGTGTGAACAACTGACAGTACCTTTAAGAGAGGTAATGAACAATATCTTGGCAAAAGGAAAGATTCTGATGACATGGAAAGATGCATATGTTACTTTGATTCCAAAGCAAGACACAGACTTACCGCAAGTAAAAAAATTATAGACCAATATCATTGTTAAATAATGACTATAAGTTATTTGCCAGTATTTTTGCGAATAGGTTAAAAGAAATTTTGAAGGAGGTGATTCATGAAGATCAAGCTGGCTTTCTACCTGGTTGACAGATGAAAGATAATGAGAGAAATATAATTGATATAACAGAATATCTTGAGACCAGGAATGATAAGCCAGCTGCATTGTTTATTGATGCAGCGAAGGCATTTGATAATATTTCTTGGTATTTTATGAAGAAAAAATTGAAATTAATGGATATGGGGCAATCTTTCCTTAATGGTGTTGAAGCTATATATTCAGAACAGAAAGCAAGATTGATAGTCAATAATGTTTTAAGTGAAAAATTTGAAATAACTAAAGGAACAAGACAGGGATGTCCGTTGTCACCTTTATTATTTATACCAGTCCTAGAGGTCTGTAAGGGATATTGCAGAAGATTATTGTAATCTCGAGGAAATAACGATCTGACATGGTCAAGTTTGTTCTGGGTGTAAGCTTTTGTGTGCATGCACACTTCTTCAGATACCATGCACGTGAAAGCTTATACCCAGAACAAACTTAGTTGGTCACTAAAGTGATACTGGACAATTTTTTATTTATTTTGACTGCGTCAGACTGACACGGCTACCTACCTGAAAGCAGTATTGATGGTTACTGAACATGATGTGGAACAGAAATCAAATGCTGTGTACATATACACTGATTCTCAGGCAGTTTATAAGGGTCTAACAGTGTTGCTTTCCCGATGGAAGCAAAATGATTTTTGTATACACAACTGCCCTTTGTGGGGGCAGGAGTTATGGATGCAACTGGAGAAACTGCTCTGACAGATACAAGTCCACATCGGACATGTGGATGCGCATTCCTCAGGGTCACCTGAGGCACTGTATAATGAAGCAGCTGACCAGTTAGCCAAGGTGAGAACTACTCTCCCCAGTCAGGAGGGGGAAGAGTTGCTGATTTTAGCCCAGTGGGCTCATAAGAAATCTGGACATCTGGTTGCCAAGGCCACTAGGTAGTGGGCAATTCACAGAGGTATCTTGTGCATTTTGGATGCAGCAGCCACAGCTGCTACCAATTGTAAATTGTGCTTGCAGCCCAAGCATTTGCCCCTAAGACTCCCATGGGGCAATTGCACAGAGCAGCAGGACCCTGGCAAGTGTGGCAGAGAGACTATGTGCTTCAATTGGGAAGGTGGCAATGTGTGCCTCCTGCTGCAGGCCAAACACCTTTGCAACGTATGACAGAAATAAAATCACTTGAACCCATAAACTTTAAGGTATGGAAAGCTCAGCCATATGGTAAAATACCCCTCCAAGAAACACCAAAAAGTGCAGGAGCTGACCTCCTAGCACCAGAGGGGGTGTTGCTACCTGCTGGAGGGCGGGTGGCAATATCTCTGGGTGTGGGAGTTGCAGTTCCTCAAGATCCAGCCTGGCCATGAAAGGTATTCAGGTGTTAGGAGGGGCCACAGATGCTGATTTCCAGGGTGAAGTAAAGGTGCTACTGCATAACACCAGTACAGAAAATGTTATGCTTCCAGCTGGCCACTGCATAGCCCAGCTGATCTGTGAGAAACTGTGTATACCTGTCATCCAAGAGAGGGCAGGTCCTGGTAAGCATACAACCAGAGGGGACAAAGGTTTTGTGTCCTCAAATTGTGAGTTAATTCCTGGACAAAAGTGTCTGGAGGCGGTTGGAGGATGAATGGCGGCTAACAGATTGAGGTTGAATCCTGACAAGACAGAAGTACTGTTTTTGGGGGACAGGATGTAGGCAAGTGTGGAGGACTCCCTGGTCCTCAATGGGGCAACTGTGCCCCTGAAGGACCAGGTGCGCAGCCTGGGAGTCATTTTGGACTCGCAGCTGTCCATGGAGGCACAGGTCAATTCTGTGTCCAGGGCAGCTGTTTATCAGCTCCATCTGGTACGCAGGCTGAGACCCTATCTGCCCGCAGACTGCCTTACCAGAGTAGTGCATGCTCTGGTTGTCTCCCACTTGGACTACTGCAATGCACTCTACGTGGCGCTACCTTTGAAGGTGACCCCGAAACTACAACTAATCCAAAATGCGGCAGCTAGACTGGTGACTGGGAGCGGCCGCTGAGAGCACATAACACTGGTTTTGAAAGACCTACATTGGCTCCCAGTATGTTTCCGAGCACAGTTCAAAGTGTTGGTGCTGACCTTTAAAGCCCTAAATGGCCTCAGTCCAGTATATCTAAAGGAGCGTCTCCACCCCCATCATTCTACCCGGACACTGAGGTCCAGCGCCGAGGGCCTTCTGGCGGTTCCCTCACTGCAAGAAGCCAAGTTACAGGGAACCAGGCAGAAGGCCTTCTTGGTAGTGGCGCCCGCTTTGTGGAACGCCCTCCCACCAGATGTCAAAGAGAACAACAACTACCAAAGTTTTAGAAGACATCTGAAGGCAGCCCTGTTTAGGGAGTTTTTAATGTTTGATGTATGACTGTATTTTAATATTTTGTTGGAAGCCGCCCAGAGTGGCTGGGGAAGCCCAGCCATATGGGCGGGGTATAAATAATAAATTATTATCATCATCATCATCCTGACAGGCCTGGTGAGGTGGTGAGCAGAGAACCAGGTACTGGGTGATTAATAGCTAACACAGACTCTCCAGTCTGTTTAGGTGCAGCCAAAATACAGAGAAGAGAAAACTGAACTATGGTATTGCGCTTGTATTTGATATCTCTTATTTGTTCTGTTTCATGTCAGCCTAAGAAGGGGGGAAACATGGACCAGTGGATGCTGATGTCAATGTTGCTGCTGATGAGGTTATGGGCGCCCTGCCAATCAGCTGTCGACGAACACAACACAACAACTTTGTATCTGTGTCAGTTCCGTCTCAAAAACAGTGGCTCCCAAGTCTGATGGGGAGTGTGCAGGGCAATTGTATGAATATAACGGGGGTGGGGGAATCGATCCTGTCTGGGAACAGACTGTATTTCTCTATTCCCTGGCATCAGCAGAATTTTATGCTAAACTGGTCTGAAGCATGGAATGTTACTTTCCAATATTTGTCTAATCAAAGGTGGATATCAAATATCATGAGACACGCTATCACGGAATGGAATCAGTCTCCTGAGGGACAACTGAAGGGTCAGCATATAGACAATGATACATACAGTTTATTTTATATTAATCTGATGAGGGCTCACCGCCCATTGTATGCACCTCCTTCGACTATTATTTTGCTAAGAGACCAGCCACATTCAGTGATGGAGGCTTCACAGAGGCGTGTTTGTCACGTTACAATAAACACGGCTGCTTACAGTATCTCACTCAGTGAACCCCAATGTGTCCCCTGGGCTGTTTCCATGTACAATTAATGGATACGCACACGCCACACAAAGTCCTTCACTGAGACCCTCTTGGGAGGAATAGGGGCAGGAGCTGGAGTTATCAATGCTATGGATTTAGAAGCTTTGGATAACAAATTGGCATTTTTAGGTAATCATATGAGTATTATGAATCAAATTACTGAAAAACAAATATTGCAGGAAGCTGATGTGCTTCATCAAGATGCAGACATAACTAGACAAGAGCAGCAGATATTAATGACCAGATGTACCTTATTGCAAATAGGTACTCTACTGAGATTGGAACATGATTTAAATTGGAAATGGCTCAAAGTATTTGGTATTGTGTTTTTGCTAATATTTGTGTGTAGGGGTTTTTTATTACTCAGAGTGGGAAGGAGGACCAAATTATTAAAAAGACCTGGAAGTAGTGAGACCATGTAGATCAAGGGGTGGAGTGTATGGGATATTGTGGAAGAATATTGTAATCTCGAGGAGATAATGATCTGACATGGTCAACCCTTCTGTCTCTCGTCTCTTCCTAATTCTCCTATCTGTATTTTATTACTTTCAATATCCCTTGTGAAAAGGTCCTTGGTGTGTTGATGACACTGGTCAGCAAAGCCTTTGATGTATAGCCTGGCATTTTTGTCTTCTGATGTAGAATAGCTCTGGTTGAGCCTGTAAAGGACACAGGTTTATAAAATATCTGGTTTTGGGGCATGTCAGGCAGAAGCTCCACATCGATTGTGGCCACAGTGCTATGCATCAAGACTATCTGGGGGTTCGCTTCGCCACTTCTCCTGGGCTTCTCAGTGGCAGATTGAAGTGCTGCTTGGTAATGTATATTTTGCTTGCTGCTCAAAATAAATCTTTAACCTTCTCACCCACTTGCGTTTGTAATTGTTTCTGAATCTAATTTTAAAAGAACCATCTTGCATTTGGCAGGACAAGGTCCTGATGAAAAAATTAAAATCAACAGAAAGTGTCAAAGGAATTGGAGTTGGTTCTAAAGAATATAAGTTAAAAGCCTTTGCTGAGGACTTAGTCTTAACACTAGAGGAACCCTTATCCAGTGCATCTGAAGCGCTGGAAAGGATGGAAGAATTTGGGCAATTAGCTGGTTTAAAACTTCATTGTTGTTGTTTGTTGTTGTTTAGACATTTAGTCGTGTCCGACTCTTCGTGACCCCATGGACCAGAGCACGCCAGGCACTCCTGTCTTCCACTGCCTCCCGCAGCTTGGTCAAACTCATGTTCGATGACACTTTGAGAACGCTGTCCAACCATCTCGTCCTCTGTCGTCCCCTTCTCCTTGTGCCCTCAATCTTTCCCAGCATCAGGGTCTTTTCCAGGGAGTCTTCTCTTCTCATGAGGTGGCCAAAGTATTGGAGCCTCAGCTTCACGATCTGTCCTTCCAGGGAGCACTCAGGGCTGATTTACTTAAGAATTGATAGATTTGATCTTCTTGAAGTCCATGGGACTCTCAAGAGTCTCCTCCAGCACCATAATTCAAAAGCACCCATTCTTTGGTGATCAGCCTTCTTTATGGTCCAGCTCTCACTTCCATACATTACTACTGGGAAAACCATAGCTTTAACTGTATGGACCTTGTCGGCAAGGTGATGCCTCTGCTTTTTAAGATGCTGTCTAGGTTTCTCATTGCTTTTCTCCCAAGAAGCAGGCGTCTTTTAATTTCGTGACTGCTGTCACCATCTGCAGTGATCATGGAGCCCAAGAAAGTAAAATCTCTCACTGCCTCCATTTCTTCCCCTTCTATTTGCCAGGAAGTGATGGGACCAGTGGCCATGATCTTCGTTTTTTTGATGTTGAGCTTCAGACCATATTTTGCGCTCTCCTCTTTCACCCTCATTAAAATATTGTTTAATTCCTCCTCACTTTCTGCCATCAAGGTTGTGTCATCTGCATATCTGAGGTTGTTGATATTTCTTCCGGCAATCTTAATTCATTCAGCTTGGGATTCATTCAGCCCAGCCTTTCCCATGATGAATTCTGCATATATGGTAAGTTAAATAAACAGGGAGACAATAAACAGCCTTGTCGTACTCCTTTCCCAATTTTGAACCAGTTGTTCCATATCCAGTTCTAACTGTAGCTTCTTGTCCCACATAGAGATTTCTCAGGAGACAGATGAGGTGATCAGGCACTCCCATTTCTTTAAGAACTTGCCATAGTTTGCTGTGGTCGACACAGTCAAAGGCTTTTGCATAGTCAATGAAGCAGAAGTAGATGTTCTTCTGGAACTCTCTAGCTTTCTCCATAATCCAGCGCATGTTTGCAATTTGGTCTCTGGTTCCTCTGCCCCTTCTAAATCCAGCTTGCACTTCTGGGACTTCTTGGTCCACATACTGCTTAAGTCTGCCTTGTAGAATTTTAAGCATAACCTTGCTAGCATGTGAAATGAGTGCAATAGTGAGGTAGTTGGAGCATTCTTTGGCACTGCCCTTCTTTGGGATTGGGTTGTAGACTGATCTTCTCCAATCCTCTGGCCACTGCTGAGTTTTCCAAACTTGCTGGCATATTGAGTGTAGCACCTTAACAGCATCATCTTTTAAAATTTAAAATAGTTCAGCTGGAATGTCATCACTTCCACTGGCCTTGTTATTAGCAGTGCTTTCTAAGGCCCATTTGACGTCACTCTCCAGGATGTCTGGCCCAAGGTCAGCAACCACACTGCCTGGGGTGTACAAGACATCCATATCTTTCTGGTACAATTCCTCTGTGTATTCTTGCCACCTCTTCTTGATGTCTTCTGCTTCTGTTAGGTCCTTACCACTTTTGTCATTTATTATGGTAATCTTTGTACAATATGTTCCTTTCATATTTCCAATTTTCTTGAACAGATCTCTGGTTTTTCCCGTTCTATTGTTTTCCTCTATTTCTTTGCATTGCTCGTTTAAGAAGGCCCTCTTGTCTCTCCTTGCTTTTTTTTGGAAATCTGCATTCAATTTCCTGTATCTTTCACTTTCTCCCTCACATTTTGCTTGCCTTCTCTCTCCCGCTATTTGTAAGGCCTCATTGGACAGCCACTTTGCTTTCTTGCATTTCCTTTTCATTGGGATGATTTTCATTGCTGCCTCCTGTATGTTATGAGCCTCCATCCATAGTTCTTCAGGCACTCTGTCCACCAAATCTAAATCCTTAAACCTGTTCCTCACTTCCACTGTGTATTCATAAGAGATTTGATTTAGATTGTATCTTACTGGCCCAGTGGTTTTTCCTACTTTCTTCAGTTTAAACTTGAATTTTGCTATAAGAAGCTGGTGATCTGAGCCACAGTCAGCTCCAGGTCTTGTTTTACTGACTGTATAGAGCTTCTCCATCTTTGGCTGCAGAGAATATAATCAATCTGATTTCGATGCTGCCCATCTGGTGATGTCCATGTACAGAGTTGTCTCTTGTGTTGATGGAAAAGATTGTTTGTGATGACCAGCTTGTTCTCTTGACAGAACTCTATTAGCCCTTGCCCTGCTTTGTTTTGAACTCCAAGGCCAAACTTGCCAGTTGTTCCTTTTATCTCTTGACTCCCTACTTTAGCATTCCAATCCCCTATAATGAGAGAAACATCCTTCTTTGGTGTCATTTCTAGAAGGTGTTGTAAGTCTTCATAGAATTGGTCAATTTCAGTTTCTTCAGCACTGGTAGTTGGTGCATAAACTTGGATTACTGTGATCTTAAAAGGTCTGCCTTGGATTCATATCGAGATCATTCTAGCATTTTTGAGATTGCATCCCAGTACAGCTTTCACGACTCTATTGTTGACTATGAGGGCCACGCCATTTCTTTTACGGGATTCTTGCCCACAGTAGTAGATATGATGGTCATCCGAACTGAATTCGCCCATTCCCATCCATTTTAGTTCACTGATGCCCAGGATGTCAATATTTATTCTTGCCATCTCATTTTTGATCACATCCAGCTTATCAACGTTCATGGTTCTTACATTCCAGGTTCCTATGCAATATTTTTCTTTACAGCATTGGACTTTCCTTTCGCTTCCAGGCATATCCGCAACTGAGCGACCTTTCAGCTTTGGCCCAGCCGCTTCATCAGCTCTGAATCTACTTGTCGTTGTCCTCCGCTCTTCCTCAGTAGCATGTTGGACGCCTTCCGACCTGAGGGGCTCATCTTCCAGAGTCATAACTTTTATATGCCTGTTGTCTTTGTCCGTGGAGTTTTCTTGGCAGGGATACTGGAGTGGCTTGCCGGTTCCTGCTCCAGGTGGATCACATTTGGTCAAAACTCTCCACTATGACCTGTCCATCTTGGGTGGCCCTGCATGGCATAGCTCATAGCTACTCTGAGTTATTCAAGGCCCTTTGGAACGGCAAGGCAGTGATCCATGAAGGAGTTTTAAACATATCAAAGTTTTAAACTTAACAAAGCCAAAACAAAAATGTTAGTTAAAGATATGGACAGAGACAAGATAGAACAGTTGCAGCACAAGACAGGAATAATGATTGTCAACAAGACGAAATATCTGGGAATTTGGATAACGGCAAAAAATATTAATTTATTTAAAGATAATTACATACCTGTATGGAATAAGGTGAAGAGAGACTTAGAAGTGTGGAGAAGGATGAAACTATCTTTCTGGGGAAGAATATCTGCTGTAAAGAAGAATGTGCTACCTAAAATGCTATTTTTATTTCAAACAATCTCAGTGATCAGCAGGGTGGGACAATCTGGAGAGTGGCAAAAAGTAATATCAAAGTTTATCTGGTAAGGGAAAAAACCAAGAATTAAATATAAACTTCTTACAGACACAAAAGAAAGAGGTGGATTCTCGTTGCCAGATTTGAAAAATTATCATGAAGCGTCCTGCCTTTCCTCGTTACAAAATTGGATTTTACTAGAGAATACGGACTTGTTAGATTTAGAAGGTTATGATAACAGATTTGGTTGGCATGCGTATTTATGGTATGATAATGGTAAAGTTCATAGAGGATTCCTGAACCACACAATAAGGAAATCAATTTGTGAAGTATGGAATAGATATAAAAGCTTGCTAGAATGGAAAACTCCCTGGTGGCTCTCTCCATTAGAAGCAATAGTTGTTAAAAGATTAAATATGAAAGGAAAGTGGGTCACATATAGAGAATTATTGATGGAAGTAGATAACAAGCTTAAACTAAAAACATTTGATGAAATAAGAGAAATAATGATGGATTGGTTGCAATATCACCAGTTAAGTGATGTATTTAACAAATAAAGGCTTTGAAACTACAAGATCCAAATTGGAGACAGAGCTGTTAGATGATAAGATATTTTTTTTAAAATCAAAAACGTATAAGTTACTGTTAGAATGGCAGACTAAGGATGAAGAGGTTAAAGTGGTTATGATTAAATGGGCTAAAGATTTTGGTTATAATATTCAGCTAGAAGCATGACAAAGGTTATGAAGGACTCATAAGGACTGTTTGCTGCCCAGGAGGACTCCCCTGCATGAGTGCCTGAGGGCCCCGCTCCTGCCACTCACCACCTGGCCCAGGGTGGGGCCTGACAGGCCTCATAAGGACGGTTGCTGCTGCTGCTGTTGCTGGCCAGGAGGATTCGGAGCGGCGCAGTGTTCTTTTTAAAATGTTTTTAAATTCTCTTTTTTCCTTTCTGAATTTTTTTTTGGGGGGGTGGGATGGATGTTTGGTTGGGAATTTGTTTTGATTTTGATGTGTTTGTAATTTTTACAGTTTTTTGTTTGTATTTTTTTATTGTGGTTTTTTTTTATTTAAAAAGTGTTTATTTTGTTCTTAAGGGGAGGGGTCAGGGCTGCCGGGGAGTGGGGCCCAGCCAACAGAATGGCTGGGGCAGGTTCCACTGGGGGGGGATGCACTGGGACAACCGATCTCAGTGATCACGGGTAGGAGGAGGAGTTACGCTAAGACCAGACCATGTCATTACCCAGGAGGCAGGTTTAATCGTTGTTTGAGGACTATCTCTGCCTCCGGGTCTGGTCCTGACCGGACGGATACTAGAATCAGCAAGGGATACCCATGTGACCTGAAGGTACTGCTGTGCAATGCCAGGTCGATGATTCATAAGACCACTGCCATCCATGACTTGATCATGGATGGAGGACTTGACCTGGCATGTGTAACAGAGACTTGGTTGGATGAAGCAGATGGGCCTGTCCTTGCCGCTGCTTGTCCACCAGGTTTCTCTTACACACAGCAACCCAGGCCTTGTGGGCGGGAAGGGGGGGTTGCAGTGATTTTTAGGAAGTCACTAGTTTGCATCAGGCGTCCTATTGGGAAGACCCAGTTCTCTGAGTGCATGGTCTGGAAGCTGGGCAATAGGGGAAGTACAGGATTCCTTTTGGTGTACCGACCTCTCCGCTGCACCAAGGATTCCCTGCCCGAGCTGCTTCAGGTCGTGGCGGATGTTCTCCTGGAGACACCTAGTTTGGTTGTCCTAGGGGATTTTAACATCCATGCCGACACGACCTTACAAGGGGCTGCTCGGGACTTCGTGGAAAGCATGGGGCTGTCCCTGAATAAGTCTGGCCATAGCTGCGGACATGCCTTGGACCTGGTGTTCACCTCTATGGATGTTGGTGATCTGACACTAAGTAAAAGCGAAACGAAGGAAGTGCCATGGTCAGATCACTTCCTGGTACAACTGGACTTCTCCGCGACCTTTCCCCTCTGCAATGAGGTGGGACCGATTTGGATGGTCCGCCCCCGCCACTTAATGGATCCAAATGGTTTCCAGAGAATGGTAGGGGATGCTTTATCCCATGTTGATGGCCTTTCAGCTGATTCCCTGGTGGCCCGCTGGAATGTGGAGTTAACCAGGGCTATTTACTGTTTGGCTCCAAAGTGCCCTCTCTGATTGCATGGAGCCCGGACAGCCCCGTGGTTTTCCACGGATCTGAGGGCAATGAAACCATTGCTGAGACGGCTAGAGCGCCGGTGGCGGATAACTCATTCTGAAGCTGACTGGACAGGGGTTAGAGCTCAATGTCGAGCCTACCAAGTGGCGGTAGCGACAGCGAAGAAGACTTTCTTCACCGCCTCTATTGCATCTGCAGAAAACAGCAGCAGGAGACTTTTTCAGGTGGTTCGCAATTTAGCGGAACCACCTGCTACATCGGGGCCCAGTACGGGCCACATGATCTCCTATAATGATTTTGCTGCGAGAAGCCAAGTTACAGGGAACCAGGTAGAGGGCCTTCTCGGTAGTGGCACCCGCCCTGTGGAACACCCTCCCACCAGATGTCAAAGAGAAAAATAACTACCAAACTTTTAGAGGACATCTGAAAGCAGCCCTGTTCAGGGAAGCTTTTAATGTTTAATAGGTTATTGTATTTTAGTGTTTTATTGGAAGCCGCCCAGAGTGGCTGGGGAAACCCAGCCAGATGGGCGGGGTATAAATAATAAATTATTATTATTATTATTATTATTATTATTATTATTATTATTATGGAATGGAGGAATTAAATTTATCGCCTGTAGTGCATTAAAAGAAAACATTATGAAAATGATGTATAGATGGTATTTAACACCAACTAAACTTGCTAAAATGTATAAAACAAAAAATAAGGAATCCTGGAAATATAAAACAAAGGAGGAAAATTTCTATCATATGTGGTGGACTTGAAGTAAAGTGAAAGCTTACTGAGAAATGATATATAATGAGTTAAAAGAAATTGTACAAGAGTACATTTGTCAAAAAACCAGAAGCGTTCCTATTGGTTATAGTTGGTGAAGAAATCCCAAAGAGAGATCAAATACTGTTTATGTATGCAACTACGGCAACAAGGACTCTTTTAGCTCAAAAATGGAAACAACAGGAATTAGCAACAATTGAAGAGTGGCAGATGAAGATGATGGAATATGCAAAATTGGCGAAGCTGACCGAGAAAATCCAAAACCAGTGTGATCAAGCTTTCCAAAAGGACTGGGGTAAATTTGTACAATATTTCAAGGACAATTGCAAACAATTAACAACACTAGCAGGACTGCTTATGATTCACACCTTCTTATATTTATTTAAAAATGTGACAATTGAAATGATGAAAGATAAGTAGGAAAAAATACAAATGCTATGACATAGAAAGGAAATTTTCAGGGAGTCCTGGAAACAACGAGCGTGGTTAATTAGAAAAAGATTTATTGCAAAAAAACACCAACACCAACCAAGTTCACGGAACGGTGAAACTGCCTTCCGTCCATCAGCAATGATGTTCCCACTAAGGAGGCTTCTTCCGTCAAAACCAAATGCAGCCCAGCCGCCTCTTGTTACGTGCTCTATCCTGAAGAAAGCCTATTCGAGGAGAGTGGGGGCTAAGGGGGTCAGCTCCCTACCCTTCCGCATCCCCATAAAAGGGAACTTCCTTGTTCATTCCCGCTCTCTGAACTGCGGCTGCTTTGTGTCTCTGTAATTTGAACACCCCAGTTGGTTGACAAACGACTGGCTGTCTGCCATCTGGGCTGTTTCCAGTTGACATTCCTGAGGGTTGGGGAGAGGACTCCTGATTGTACTCTAGTCTTGCGTTTAACCCCCCTCTCTTCCTGTCTGCCTTCTTCCTCTGCCTGTAATTCTCCCCTGGGAGCCAGTGTATTAATGACAGAAATATGGTAACCATGAGGCGGGAGGGTGGGAAGTCGAACAGCTCACAAGAGCAAAAATTTACTGTGGAAAATAAGGATGTATTTAAATGTTACAAAATGTTACAAAATGGAAAATTAATAAATATTATTAAAAAGTTGTGAGGTCTGAAGGTCCCTGCCTTCCCACAGCTGCCTAAGTCCCCTCATCTGCAATGTCCCCCCCCCCAAGCATTTGGAGCCTTTGTCTGCATGCAACCAATCTCTCCTCTGCTTTTTTCATTTCTCTGCATGTTCTGCGAGAATGGGGGGTGGGGGGCTGGTCACAGCAGGAGGGGGAGATTCCCTGGCTTCTTCAGCAGCCTACCTGATCTCTGCCTCTTGGCCCCTGTCTGCTCCTGTCTCCAATTCTGGACTGCTCTCTGCAACAGCCTCCTTCTGCTCACTAAACCCTGTTACCTCTTCAGCTTCCAACACCTCGTCCTCTCAGTCTGCTCCCTCTGTCAGTATTGCAGTGTTTCATTCTCTCATTGCATAGTGTGACATGGTGCCTTTAATTGCCTAATTACCTAATATATTGCATGTGAGAACGGGAGCTATTTAAATGTCTCCTCCCTCTTCACCCTCCTGCTCCCCTGCCTTCTTCCCTTTTGGAGATTGCCTCTGGCTTTACGGGTGCGTGAATCATCCCATCACTATGTTGATTTCCTATTTTCCTTTGTAAATAAATCCTGATGCTGCATTTCAACCGCAGTCTGCTTCTGCTGTACTCTGCTACTAAGGGCTATGTCCCTGACCCCCAGGGCAGAGGGGGAGGGAGTCGGCCCACACCCTCTTCTCCCCCTGACCACACATCGTTTTCCCACCACCACTCCCTGAGCTGAGCCTTCTTCCCTTGAGGGTTCCCCAGATGGTGAGTCCCACCACTCCTCAGCCTCCAACCAGTCCATGGAACCACCATAGTACCCAGACGGCATTCCTCAAGAGGAGGATGCTGTCCCAGGGGACTGACCTCAGCTGTATCCACAGTTCTACAGCAAGCCATTTCTTGCTCTGAGGCCAGCCACGTCCTATTGCAGCGGTCCCCATTTTCAGGAAGAGCTTCCTCTCAGACACTTACTGTCAGGGATTGGGCAGAGGAGGTATGGTGGAGACTGCCTCCCCCTCTTGAAACTTCCAGGGAAGAGGAAGAGGAAGACAGTATAGGTTTTCAACAGGGGTTTGAGGGAGGTTGCAGCTCAGAGGCAGATGAGGGGAAAAGTTGGGAAATCATAGGAGAGCCAGAACAACACCTGGCTGACACGTTGTCATTAGAAAGCATTCCAGACACCCCTCTCCCAGAACCTGGCAAGCCTTGAAAGTAGGAGAGCAAAGAGTTCAAAGACAGAGGGCACGTAGCAGCACCCATAGAAGTGACGAATGAGGAAATAGGATAGACGGGGGTGGAGATTCATTCAGGACTATGCCATTATCCAAGAGGCTGGGTTTTATAGCCTCTTTCTGAAAATACTAATAAAAAAAGGATCGTAGGAAATCTTCACTTGTCTTTATACTTTTCTGGGCAACTGCCAGGAGTCGCTAACAACATCCTGACACTTACTAGCCAGCCATCTCCCAGGCAACTGTGTAGCCCCCAGCAAGAACTCTTGCCCACCCTCCTCTGTGCATTACACAACTGCATACTCCTGTCTGACACAGTTGACCTCCATGGGCAAAAAGCACATCAACAACCCTGTAATCAAGGCCCCTGCATAAGAAGTAATTTTAAAAATTCAGAAAAATTCCCTAATGGTCTGAGAAAGAAAATAAAAATAAAAATCTTAGCTCTCTTTAATATATATATATATATATTAATTTTTCATTAATAACATTCTAATTAATAGCAAATCAAATCTTGCCACATCATAACACAAATAATAAAACCAATTATGCATTCCAAATTAATTTAAAGGGACTTTCCATGTTCTGGCTAGTAGGAGAAGATCTTTTATTCTTGTTCCTGCATTTTTCTCTGTTGTTTATTCCCAATATCATAGTTCCGATCTTAACCCTTTATCATCACCGCAGTCACTGGTATGCAACTTTCAATCATATTTAACAAATCCATATGTATGTTAGCATGCAAGAGAAATTTTATTCTTTCTGTTGTTATTCGTCAATTGTTTTCAGCGCTGTCCCCCCTCAGAGGGCCCCTTTTTCATTACACGCTCTTATCTCTAAGACTCTGGGCTGTCTTCCAGCTTTCCTTTGCTTAATGAAATTTAAAGTGCAGCAGTCTTTCAAGTCCCTTAATGAGCTGATGTTTCCCGAGTCCAAATAAAGGTCTTCCCTAGAAGGCAATGCCATTGAGTATATTCCACAGTTAATAATTGTTTGGTTCCTCTAGAATCCAAGCTTGCTCCCCCGGGCCCTAGGGGAAGCTTGCAAAGATCAAAGATTCACCTTCACTTTAATATTAATCCATATACGACAAAAATCCATGCGAGCAGATACAGTTTTTTGTGTGAAATATTCCCCAGTTGTAATCTATCGGCTGTCTTCTGCCCCCTTAGGAAGGCTCCTTTCTTTTTCGGCTACACCACAGTTTACGCCATTTTATCGTCCCAAGCTGAAAGCACTCTGATCTTCTTTTTGCCAGTTCTAATTAGAGCCCACTACAGAGGACCGCGCCATAAAGCATCACATTCTTACATTACAGCTGTAATGCTTTAAGGGAATATGAAAAAAGGGTTATTAATAGGTAAAAATCTAACGTTATTACTTTTAAGACCAAAGATTAGGATAAATAAAGAGGGTAAGGATTTGCTGAACCAACAAATTGAAGTGGAATACAAAAAAGGGAGGTATGAGGAGGTCCGGGAAACAAGCTAAAGAAAAATAAGCAATGGAAAATTTGTGTGTTTTTAACCATTTTTATTTTGCATTTTCTTTTTTCTTTTTCACTTTTATTGTAATACTTTAAAAAAATCTTAATAAATATCTTATAAAAATAAATAAATAAAGCATCACATTCTTAAGTTTTTATATGGTTCCTCCTGCATTCCGTTTAGTTAATTAACTCTTTCTTAGTGAGGCTTGCCAAATCATGGAGTTGCAAGTATAGAAAAGAAACAGTTGCTCACCTCACATAAACCGTAGCAAAACGCCGAAAGTCCTTTTCAGATCAAAACTTTGGCACTCAGTGACTGAATTATTTAGCAGGTCCTTTTTTATCTCCTTTCCAGAACATGCCTGTATCCAAGTCCAAATTCAAATATCTTTTGAAGAACAGGGATCCTCCTGCTCATGGCGATGGCTTTGGAGCAATTCCAATTCATGCAATGCTCAGCACCCAGCGTCCCTGCCCCCACATTCTGTAGCAAGCGGCAGTTACGGGTCCCCCCTACCCTGGGGGGGTTGGCAGGGATAATTACCCCCATTTTATCCCTGATTAATTGCACGATTGGAGTCCGGTGCCATGGGAAAGCAGCCAAACGCCATGATGATCAGACCAGATCTTAGCTCTCAAATTAGCACAAAACAGAACACATTTAAAAGCAAAGACAGTTTAGACACATTTTATTCATTTATTCTTTATTTCTGAGCTATATACTTCTAAAAATCAAGACGACCAAAGAACTGAGGAATGTGTCACAGAACATGAAGTTAAAAAAGTAAATTTGGGTCACTTTAACTACTTAACTAGGGCAATTGCTTCTGAGGAAATTGTTCATGCAATTAAAAAACTAAAACCCTGTTAAGCCACCAGGTGTGAAGTCATTCGGTTGCTTTTTATAAACAAAAAATATAAAGATCTACTTGCCTATTTTAAAGAAACTTACTAATTCTGTACAATTTTACACATCTTATTAGAGATTTTTTAAAAAAATCCTTTGACACAAGATGCCCACAAACAAGTTCTTGGCTTGACAATGAGAGAATGGAGCCTTTAGTACAAAAATCAAAAGGTATCCCTTATGTTACCTGCCTATATAAAACTTTGGAATCAATAACCAACCCTTTTCTCATAAATTATTCATTGGCTTGGGATTCCTGGCGCAAGAAATTTTTCGCTCCATAAGACGCACCTGAGCACAAGACGCACCTAGTTTTTAGAGGAGGGAAACAAAAAAAAAATTCTGAACGAAACAGTGGGTGCATGGTTTTTTTGGTGCAGGCTGTAGCCATGGACATGCTATGTGGTCTGATGGTGAATTTGGGGTGACCCAGTGCAAAAATCCTGAGGATCCATGTGGATCCGTGCTTTGTAACCACGTTTTTGTGCCATTGCAGCCCCACAAAACAGTGGATGCATGGGTTTTTTTGGTGCAGGCTGTAGCCATGGACATGCTATGTGATCTGATGGTGAATTTGGGGTGACCCAGTGCAAAAATCCTGAGGATCCATGTGCTTTTACCTCCCCCCTCCCAGTCAGCCTCCTTTATTGCTAGAGTCCCTTATCTCCCCTCCCAATTGCTTGCTGATCAGCTGCTCAGTGGCTTTGTTTCAACACCCCCTTCCCTCTTTCTAAAAAGAAAAAGCATGATCTGCTTTTTGCCCCTGGGCAAATCGGCTCCAGGGACCACGCATTCACCCCATAAGACGCACAGACATTTCCCCTTACTTTTTAGGAAGAAAAAAGTGTGTCTTATGGAGCGAAAAATACGGTAATTCCTCCTATGTCTCCACTTACATCATTACTTTGTCACCCATTATTCTGCTAACCTAACAAATTTTCACAATTCACAGATTGGGAAGTTCCTGGCTTGTGTCATGTTGGGGACTATTGGGGATTTGACATTATTGGGGCTCCTCCCAAAATATCTATAAAATTGAAATCACAATTCAAAGATTTCAGTTTCCGGGATCCCATGTTAGTATTAAAATTCAATGGGAACATGACCTTGAACTAAAAATAAACTGGGATTCTTGGTATGCCATATGCCATATGGAACCAGCCTCAGTTCAAATCCATCTCTGACATGCTAAGGAGAGATACTACAAAAATAATTTGTCACTGGTACTTTTCTCCCCATACCCTCGTCAGGATTTTTTAAAAAAAGATTACTCTCCCCGATGTTCTGGAGAGGTTATTTTGTTTTCATATGTAGTGATTGTGCTCATATATTGCTACATTTTGGAATGTTGTATTGCAAGAAATGAATACCATTACAATTTCAGAAGGATATTGACAAGCTGCAAGGTGTGCAGAGGTGGGCAACCAAGATGATCAAGAGTCAGGCAATCAAGCCTTATGAGGAATGATTTGGATAAATTACGAAACTTGCTCCCACATAAGGTAGTTCTGTCATGACTCAACTGCATGCCATTGGTCCTGAGGGTGGGCTGATGCAATTTGACACAATATGTCACAATCAGGAGTTTGAAATACAGCATTGCAAATTACGTACTCAATGCAGACTGGGTCGTTTATACATGACCATCTTTGTATCTCCTAAACAGAAGTCAATTGACAAATTTTATTGTCATTTTCATGGTCAGCACCTCAAAATTAGTAAAGTTTGGCTATTTTCATTTCAGATGCATCTTGTGCATTGTGCGGTGAGATGGTTTGGTAACATTAGCTGGTGCATAATTTAGCGGCCAGGGACGCGGGTGGCGCTGTGGGTTAAACCACAGAGCCTAGGACTTGCCGATCAGAAGGTCGGCGGTTCAAATCCCCGTGATGGGGTGAGCTCCCGTTGCTTGGTCCCAGCTCCTGCCAACTTAGCAGTTCGAAAGCACGTCAAAGTGCAAGTAGATAAATAGGTACCGCTCCGTCGGGAAGGTAAACGGTGTTTCCGTGCGCTGCTCTGGTTTGCCAGAAGCAGCTTAGTCATGCTGGCCACATGACCCGGAAGTTGTACACCAGCTCCCTTGACCAATAAAGCGAAATGAGCGCCGCAACCCCAGAGTCGGTCACGACTGGACCTAATGGTCAGGGGTCCCTTTACCTTTACCTTTAATTTAGCGGCCAGATTGCTCATTGGGGAAGGATGGTCTGAGCATAAAATGCCAATCCTGTCCTGACTGTACTGGCTGCTAATTAGGCCCAATTTAAAGTGCTGGTTTGGAACTGTGAAGCCTTAAATGGCTCAGGACAACAATGCCTCAAGGACCACCTTTCTCCAAATGAACCTACCAGGACCCTGAGATAATCATCTGGGCACTTTTTTGTGTGGGCACTTTTTTGTGTGGTTTCTCCACGAGAGGTTCGGAGGGTGGGAACACGAGAACGGGTCTTTTCTGTGGTGGCTCCCCGTTTGTGGGATGCTCTCCCCAAGGGAGGTTCACCTGGTGTCTTCATTGCATATCTTTAGGCATCAAGCAGCTGAAACCACCAAGTGTATTTCATAGAATAGAATCAGAGAATTGTAGAGTTGGAAGGGACCCAAGGGTCATCTAGTCCAACTCCCTGCCATGCTAAAGCATCCATGACAGATGGCCATCCAACCACTGCTTTAAAATCTCAAAGGAATAGTCCACAACCACCTGAGGGAGACTGTTCCACTTTCAAACAGCTCTTGTGGTCAGAAAGGTTTGCCACATGTTTAGTCGGAATCTCCTTTCTTGTAACTTGAAGCCATTGCCTCGAGTCCTACCCTCCAGAGCAGGAGAAAACAAGATTTTTTTCCCTCTTACATGGGACAGCCCATGAGATATTTGAAGATGGCTATCATTTCTCCTCTCAGTCTCCTCTTTCCCAGGCTAAACATACCAAGCTCCTTCAAGCACTCCTTGTAAGGCTTGGCTTCCAGACCCTTGATCATCTTGGTTGCCCTCCTCTGCGCACGTTCCAGCTTGTCTACATCCTTCTTAAATTGTGGTGCCCAGAACTGGACACAGTATTCTAGGTTGTGTCTGACTAAGACAGAACAGAGTGGTACTATTACTTCCCTTGATCTGGACTCTGTACTTCTGTTGATGCAGCCTAGAATAGCATTAGCTTTTTTGCTGCTGCATCACACTGTTGACTTATGTTAAGCTTGTGGTCCACCAAGACCCCTAGATCCTTTTCGCATGTACTGCTTGTAAGCCAGGGGTTCCCCATCACATATTTGTGCATCTGGTTCTTCCTGCCTAAGTGCAAAACCTTACATTTGTCCCTGTTGAAATTCATTTTGTTAGCTTGGGCCCAGGTCTCCAATCTATAAAGCTCATTTTGAATTCTGATTTTGTCTTCTACAGCAGTGGTTTTCAATTAACTAATTACTGAGGACCCCCTATTTTTCAAAAGCCAAGCTACAGACCCCCTACTTTTGAAAATGTTGATAACTCTATGGCAGTTACCTGTGCAAATCAATTTTTTAAAGAAAATGTGGGGTAGCCTGTAATAAGCAAAGGATTTTAGGTATACTGTACTAAAAAACAGACCATAAAATTCATTATATTACCATGCAAAAATTTAGTTGGGAGGGAGACAAATTTAATGTTATTAACGTATAGTACAAGTGAACAAATTCTGACGTCTAGCAGCTACTAAACCTTGATAACACATATTATTTTGTTGGGTGGCTCCCAACAAAATGTTAAAAACATTAAGCCTAAATGTTATGGGAGAAATCATGCTTGTTTTTGTTGGGATATGAGTACAACGCAGCTGCAAACTAGCAGCACAATGTTTACATCACATGGTGAATTCACAGGGCTTTGTTCTTTGTGTAATATGAGACCTTCCTGTTGTTCTTGTGAAGGAAGTCTTTTGCAGTTGCTCGGAGAGAAGTCTGAGTGAACGAACATGTTTTGTACAGTTGTATAGTCAGAAATAAACCATAGATGAAACAGACTTTCTGACCTTCTTCTTTCTCCTGCTGGTATGCAGGAGGAAGGGGGTGTGCATCTTCCACGCAGGGAGATGTCGCCTATCAAGATCTTCCTGGACTGTGGGGAAGCCAGCCAGGGTAGATCACCGGCAAACAAGCCCCAGGAGCCGGGGAGAGGGGCCAGCCTCTCCCGAGGGGGCAAGTTTTCCAACAAGTGGCAGCAACGCGGATGGCAGAGGCTACAAGGCAATACTAAGAACGGCTGGAGCACCCGGTGGAGGCGTTTTTGGCTGTTTGCAACGTTCCACGAACCTCTGATTTATGGCTGCATGGTGAACGCGGATTGAACGGTTCTCCGGTTCACTGAAGAGCTGCTGTTTTTTGGATTAAAAACAGACAGAGAGAGCCACATTCCAAGCATTCTGGGGGAGCTGATAAAACTGCCGTCGCCTGCCAAGAAATAGTGAGTACTTTTGGGCTGATTTATGGGCTCATAAAGCATCTGTGATGGCCTGGGAATCCTATTCAGAGGCTGAACCGGAGGAATCCCAGCCTGCACAGGAGTCCCCACCTCCAGGGCCGGCTGAGCTGGGGCAGGGCCTTGATTCTGAAGCGCCTGCACCTGTGCCGGATCCTCAGGAGCAGGCACCAGGTGAATCCACTCTGGCTCCGGAGACGATTGAGGACGCATTGCCTACAGGTGCGCCTCTCCCAGCCCTGTCAGGGGAAAGTGAGTCTCCCCCTGGGTCCAGTAACCCACCGGCCTCTCCTGAGCTGCAGAGGTTCAGGGTAGAGAGGCGGAGGGAACTGGTTTCTCCCAGGAGGAGTGCTCGCCTTAAGGCCAGGAGAGGCGGGTCACCTGGGGGTCGGGACCGCCCCTGGCCTCAGAGAAGATAAAGGCCAGGTTGCGGGAGCAACGTCGTTGAAGAGCTGTTTCGGCCAGCACCCAGTCCTGTTCCCCCAGAGTTCCTGTCCTTGCCTGGCTCTTCGCTGTGGACCCCGCTTCACCCGTTGAGGACTGTCTGCCGACCCTCGACTCAGGTCCTGGACCTCGCCCCACGGTAACCTCCCCCCTGGACCAGCACAGCATCACAGGCAAGAGGGAGGCAATCCGGAGCTGAACAGAGGCTCAGAGGCTGAGAATAGCTGTTGGAATTCTCAGCATAGCTTGCTGCTCACAGGCTGTTGGAAGGAATTTTCCAAGCGGAAGCTTGCTGCCAAGGGCTTGCAGCTTGTAAACAGCTGACAGATTGTTGGATTTTTCAGCTTGTAGCTGAAAGCTGAAACTTGGAATCAAGATGGATGCCAAGCAAGGGGCGGGTTTGCCTTATCCACCCCCCCTAACTAATGACAATTATTCCTCATGGTCTTTGAAAATGAAAGCCCTACTTCAGAGACAGAGAATATTTGGGGTGATTGAAAATCCCATCCCAACAGCACCCACAAGGGCTTGGAATGAACAGAATGTGAAAGCCAGATCGGCTATCATCTTATGTGTTTCTGATGATAAACTTGTGCATATTGCGGATTTGGACTTCGCGCGCGAGATTTGGCTTACGCTACAGCGAATTCATCAGAGAGATGCCGCAGGCACAGTGCTGCTGCATTTTGAGAAACTCACAAATATGAGACTGAAGCCTGATGGGGATGTGCAGGTGCATCTGACAGAGATGAAATTTCTACGCCAGCAGATGGCGCAAAGAAATTTTCCTCTTCAGGAAGAAATATTCTGTTTTATGATTATTAACAGCTTGAACCAGACTTACAAAACGGTTGCGAGTCAACTTGGTTCTCTACCTGCCGCGCATGTGACGGTGGAGAGAATTTGTTCCGTGGTTCTGAATGAGAGAGACCGACTTGCTGCAATAGCTGTTGCTGATGGGGGGAGTGTAGCTCGGAGTTCAAGCACCCCCACTGTTGTTGCTACAGAGGAGCAAGCTGTAGCTTTGAATGTTGTTCGTTGTTTCAATTGTGGCCAGCCTGGGCATGTTCAGAAGAACTGTAAAAAGCCACGTCAGTCAAAAGGAGCCAAGGGGGGCTCTGCAAAGCCAGAGGCTTCAGGCAAGGGTCGTGCCAAGTCGCAGGCAAGACCAGCAAAGGCTCTGATGTCGCCAATAGCCTCATCATCGATTGAGAATGCATTTATTTTAGACACTGGGGCCACACAGCATTTATTCTCATGCAAGGAGTTGTTTTCTACGTTTGAGAAGCAACGCTTCACTGTGAAACAGGCCAACGGTCAAGAGATGGATGCGACCGGGGTCGGGACTGTCTACTTGGAAAGTCTGAACTTGACTATAAATAATGTTTATTTTGTTCCTGATTTAAAGTTCAATTTGCTGAGTGTTTCTCAGATGACAAAGAAAGGACTGGTGTTGTCCTATGATAAGCAGAGTTGCAAAATCTTTAAAGACAGAGAGCTGTATCTTTCTGCCAGAGAGAAAGAGGGACTATATCTATTGACTTTTGATGAGTCTGATTACAGAGTGTCTAATGCATGTGATACTAAGATGTTTTCTCTTGCAGGTGTATCGAAAGAAGCCACGGGAAGAAAGACAACAAAGGTTAACAGTGTTTTTCAGCGAGTGTATGCTGATGTAATTGGTCCTCTAGCACCATCTAGAGGCAATGCTAAATACTATCTTGTGTTTGTTGATCACTATTCTCAATATGTATGGATATACGTATTGCAATCACCAAAGGAATCCTTAGCAAGGTTTAAAGAGTTTTGTGATAAGGTTAAGACTGTTCATAATGCTAATATTGATTATCTTTTCACAGATGAAAAGCCAATTTTTCTTTCACAGGATTTTCAAGATTTCCTGGAGAAACAAGGGATAGAGCATAAGATTGCTGTATCTGAAGCTTCATGGAACAAGAGTGTGTGTGTTAAGGTGAACAAAGAGTTGCAAAATGGCATGAAAGCACAATTGCTGAGTTCACATTTACCACATGAGTTCTGGGCTGAATCTTTATCCTCTTTTTGTTACACTTGGGTGAGAAAGGTTCCAAAAGGTATGGAAAGTTCTCCTTTTGAGAAGCTGTTCCACAGGAAACCTTCAGTAAAACACTTTAAGGTTTTTGGATCTCACGTCAATACGGAAACTCCACAAGGGGTTCAGAATGCCAAAGGCATTTTTGTGGGTTATGAAAAGGGGTTCTACAAATTGATTTTGTCTGAATCTGGTCAGGTGATCCTCACAAAGTTTCTAGAGAGCACTCCTAAACAGGAGAGAGAGGTTCTCCACATATTTCCCACTGATGACAATGCAGATGAATATTCTGATACTGAGAGTGACACAGAGAGCTCAGAGAGTTCTGCTGACACAGTTATTGAGAGGGGTTCACACACAATGTCTAGTCCTCCACAAGTTAAGGCTGAACTAGAATTGACTGAACCACTGTTTACTGTAGGGCGTGGTTCTCCCAAAAGTCCAGAGGACGAACCAGTCAGCAAGGATGATCTGCACCTCATTCACAGGTCTGAGAGAGTCACAAAGGGCATACCACCCAAAAGGTACTCTCAAGAGTTTGCTTCCTCAGCTGTTGCATGTGTTACTATTGTTAACAACTCAAACCAAGTTAAAGGTGTGTCTAAGTCAGAGACAAAGACACAACTAAGAGTTGCTAAGCGTAAGACTAACTTCCCTAGCAGAAGTAATGCAGAAGCACTCATTCCTTGGAAAACAGACAACCAGAGAGTTACACTGGTGGAACCAGTGGCGGGTAGTTCCAAAGGTGGAACTGAAACAACAGGGAAATGTTACGTGTGACATCCAGTTCTGGGCACCACAGTTCAAGAAGGACACTGACAAACTGGAACGTGTCCAGAGGAGGGCAACCAAAATGGTCAAAGGCCTGGAAATGATGCCTTATGAGGAACGGCTAAGGGAGCTGGGCATGTTTAGCCTGAAGAAGAGGAGGTTAAGGGGTGATATGATAGCCATGTTCAAATATATAAAAGGATGTCACATAGAGGAGGGAGAAAGGTTGTTTTCTGCTGCTCCAGAGAAGCGGACACGGAGCAATGGATCCAAACTACAAGAAAGAAGATTCCACCTAAACATTAGGAAGAACTTCCTGACAGTAAGAGCTGTTCGACAGTGGAATTTGCTGCCAAGGAGTGTGGTGGAGTCTCCTTCTTTGGAGGTCTTTAAGCAGAGGCTTGACAACCATATGTCAGGAGTGCTCTGATGGTGTTTCCTGCTTGGCAGGGGGTTGGACTCGATGGCCCTTGTGGTCTCTTCCAACTCTATGATTCTATGATTCTATGATTCTATGTGTATAACAACTGTTTGTTTTCTTCTCTGGATAAAGCTTTGTTCGCAGCTAACGTCAAATCATATGGGGGAGTATGTTGGGATATGAGTACAACGCAGCTGCAAACTAGCAGCACGATGTTTACATCACATGGTGAATTCACAGGGCTTTGTTCTTTGTGTAATATGAGACCTTCCTGTTGTTCTTGTGAAGGAAGTCTTTTGCAGTTGCTCGGAGAGAAGTCTGAGTGAACGGACATGTTTTGTACAGTTGTACAGTCAGAAATAAACCATAGATGAAACAGACTTTCTGACCTTCTTCTTTCTCCTGCTGGTATGCAGAAGGAAGGGGGTGTGCATCTTCCACGCAGGGAGATGTCGCCTATCAAGATCTTCCTGGACTGCGGGGAAGCCAGCCAGGGTAGATCACTGGCAAACAAGCCCCAGGAGCCAGGGAGAGGGGCCAGCCTCTCCCGAGGGGGCAAGTTTTCCAACAGTTTTTGTCCTGAACAATCCCTTCCATATCCGGTTCAATATTTCCTACTTTTATTCTCAAATCTGGTTCAACATCAAGCCATTTTCTATGCTTGTTCTTCATATAACAAAATGCTGAAAATGTTCAACATTCAAAAGGATCCCTTATCCATGAGTTTTCAGGATTTGGTGCAGGGCAGAAATCTCTGAAGCTAGTTGCTTAGTAATGTAATGTTTTACTTCTGGTATCAATTCTTCATCCATAACCATAATTTAATCACTTCCTCAATCTTATTTTCAACGTAAAAAATAATGACATCACTACCTTGAAGGTTTGTGCTGAGGGTGTTCAAGTATGTGAAAACGTCTGCTAAGTAGGCTACAGTACACAACCACGCATAGTTCAACTGATTACATGGAAATTTTGAATCTGTCAGATAAAGTCCTACTTCATCAGGTAATTCAAAGAATCATTTCAGTATTTACTCCCTTGACAGACAACACACTTTGTTTGTAAAAGTAACTACATTTCTTCACATAATTTTGAGAAGACCCCACCATTCAAAGCTCGAGATTTGATAAAATTAATAATCTGGACAACTTCATCAAGTACCTTTTTTAATGAGTCTGGCATCTTCTTTGCGGCCAAAGCTTCTCAGTGAATGCAGCAGTGGGGCCATTTCATTAAAGGTGCTACAGTCTTCACCCGAGCAACCACTCCACTGATTTTCTCTGATATAGCACAAGCGCCATCTGGCAGTAGCTCTCCAGGATTTCAGATAAGGATTTCTGCCAGTCCTACCTGGAGGTGCCAGGGGTTGAACCAAGAACTTCCTGCATGCAAAGCAGATGCTCTACCACTGAGCTATTGCCTATCCCCAGACAGTAGGAAAAGCCTCTCTCCATTGCTCCACTACAACTGATTTTTTTTTAAAAAAGCAATTGTGTCCCTAGCTGGCAAGTGTTCTATATGCAGAAGGCTTTTTATATGAGAGAGTATTCAAACATACTGTCAGGGAACTGCCATCGGCTCAGGGGTGAGAGGGGAAAAGGCGGATGGATTACAGAGAGCCTCCAAGGCCTGTGGGAAGCAGCACCTCCTCAGCGGAGGAGAGTAGCCACGCCTCTAGTGGAGAGGAGCTGTAGGGCTCGGAGGAGGCGAGGCGGTGCCAGGACACTTTGCCTGAGCAAAGCGGGGAGGAGAGAGGTCCCCCGTTACCCAAACCTTCCTTGCACAGTAGGCTTTCGTGCAGAGAGGGGAGGCACAGACTGGGGGTCAAGAAACTACTCTGCTGGGGAAGATTTAAGGACCGCCCACTCTCAGATTCTGCCAGTGAATGAGCAAGACATGGAATAGAGGTGCTCTGCATTCTAAATGTTTTCTTAGCACCAATAAGAAAGCTTTAGAACAGACTAGTGAGGCATAATGTCTGATTGCTCTCCAGCAACCACCCAATACCCTTAACAGCAATCTGAGAGTCCCTGACGTTGCGTGAGGGTAGCCGCTTGAAGGCAGCATGATGAGCCAGACTGGAGCAGCCGTGGAGAGGGAGCAGGAAGCGATGGTGCGAGGGTTAATGGAACGGAACCAAGACCTCGAGGTGTACGTTGCTATGCTGTCAGCACGGCTGGAGGAGAGGCGAGCACAGGATGGTCAGGTCAGAGCCACCCCGATCGGAAGAAAGGTCCCAGGGCTAGTGAATAAGTTTGGAGGAAAGCCCCAAGATTACAACGTGTTTGAAACAGAGATACAATACGTGTTGGAATTGCAAGAAGGGGAGTTTGCTAGCGACCGGGAGAAAGTTGCTTTCGTAATTGGACACCTTGAAGGGTGTGCTCAGGAATAGATTAGACCGCTCATAGCAGCGGGGAACGATGCCTTGAAAGACCTGAAAATTTCTTATCAGGCGATGGATACTATGTTCTCCAGCGAGGCGGAAGGGAGTGTAACCCGAAGGGAGCTGCTGAATTTCAAACAGGGGTCTCTGACCGTCAGGAGCTACTGGTCACGTTTTGAGACGCTAGTGCACAAGCTAGGCTGGGACTTAGACTCTGAACCCCTGCAAGCTCTGTTTGAGGCAGGTTTGAATCCAGAGGTAAAGGATGAATTACCAGAGCCCCCCGTCCATGGATGAGTTAACTAAGATGGCGTTAGCCATTGGGGTGCGACAGGAGGCGAGGGTTCAGGAAAGGCGAGAAGCCAGAGGCGAGCGTTTCCAGGGCAACTGCATTCCTGAGATGCCAACAGGAACTACCCATAGTCTGCCACCAGCCGAGCCAATGGAAATCGATGGAGCCCGTGCACGCAAGTTTTCAAACGCCGGTGAGCTCAGGAAGAAAGAGGGGAGGGACTGGAAGGCAGCCAAAAAATGTTTCATCTGTCAGCGTCCAGGTCATTTTGTGAAAGCCTGTCCCCAGAAGAAAGCCTGGCAAAGCATGATGGGGGCCGCAGGCAATGAGGAGGAGGGAGAGAAGGCTCAGGTGCAGGGAAACGAAGAAGCCTGGCTGCAGACCAACAGGGGCAGCAGCCAGGCAGGCGACCAGTAGAAGGGCCCCTGCCAGAGCCTCCCAAGGTGGGCATAGCTGTTGAAGTGGTGTGGAGCTTCCTAATGGGTACCCCATAGAAATCCAAGCCTTGTTGGACTCTGGGTCTTCTTGCGACTTTTTAAGCAAAGACTTCGCTCTAGCCCACCAGCTACACCTGTTGCCACTAGACTTCCCTTTGCAAGCGACCACCATTGATGGGAGAGAGCTACTGGGGGGGGGTAACACACCAGACACCCCCGATGAGGATGAGGGTGTCCAGGCTCGTGGAAACAATTGCCTTTCATGTGACCACACTGGAGGGACCCCCCCCCCATGTTATATTGGGAATGAGCTGGTTGGCACTGCATGACCCAGTGGTGTCGTGGCATCAACGATCCCTCACCTTTGGGTCGGCTCACTGCTTGGAACATTGCCTGGGAGGGAAGAAACCAAGAATGACTATGGCCACTGTTGCGGGGGTGACTCTGGAGGAGAAGGGGCGCGTTCCACCTCAATATGTGGATTTGAAGGAGCTGTTCAGCGAGAGAGAGGCTGACAAGTTGCCCCCCCCCACAGGCCCTACGACTGCCAAATCAACCTGGTCCCGGGGGCCAAGTTGTCGGTGGGCAAGCTGTATTCGATGTCCGACCAAGAGATGCAAGAGTTGAGGCAGTTTATTGACAATAACTTAAAGAGGGGTTTTATAAGGGAATCGAAGGCCGTAGGGGGGAGCCCAGTATTCTTTGTGGACAAGAAGGCGACTAACCAGCATCGTTTGGTAGTGGATTACCACCTCCTAAACAGTGTAACGGAACCCGTAGCCTTCCCCATGCCCAGAATTGACGATGTTTTGACGCGTGTGAGGCAGGGGAAAATTTTCACCAAGCTGGACCTCAGGGGAGCGTACAATCTGATTAGAGTGAGAGAGGGAGACGAGTGGAAGACGACCATGTTCACCCCCCTGGGGGCGTTTGAGTATCTCGGCATGCCATTTGGACTACAATCGGGCTCCGCTTGCTTTCAAGCCTTTATGCACCATGTGTTGGGCCCCCTGCTGTACAAGAATTGTATGGCCTTTTTGGATGACATTTTAATCTTCTCTGAAAATGAAACACAGCACGTAAAAGACGTCAGGCAGGTGCTAGAAAGATTGAAGAAGCATCAGTTGTGGGTCAAGCTGGAGAAATGCCAGTTCCATGCGTGGGAGGTCGAGTTCCTGGGGTACCGACTGTCAGACAAGGGGCTGGCCATGGACCCGGAGAATGTGAAAGCAGTGCTGGAATGGAAGAGCCCCAAGACAAAGAAGGATGTGCAGCGGTTCCTGGGTTTCAGCAACTTCTACCGGAAGTTCATCAAGAACTTTGCACACTTGACAGCGCCCATAACTGATTGTCTCAGGGGCAAGAAGTTTGTGTGGACTAAGGAAGCGCAGCAGTCCTTTGAAAGGCTAAAAAAGGCTTTCGCATCTGAGGAGCAGCTCCTGCATGTGGATCCTGGGAAGCCTCTGAGGGTGGAGACGGACGCTTCAGACCGAGCCATCGGAGCAGTACTGTTGCAGCAAGAGCCAGGGGAGGACTGGAGGCCTTGTGCGTTTTTCTCCAGGAAACTGAGCAAGTCAGAGCAAAATTATACTGTTTATGACAAAGAATTGCTGGCCATTTATGCGGCCTTTAGGCAGTGGAGACACTTTTTGATTGGGCGCAGCACCAGATCCAGGTCCGAACGGACCACAAGAACATGGAATACTGGTGGACAGTGCGCATGCTCAACCAGAGACAGGTCCGGTGGTCGCAGACGTTCTCACAGTATCACTTTGAGATACAATATGTACCGGGGGGGGGGGGAGAATGTGAGGGCGGACGCACTTTCCAGAAAACCTGAGTACATGGAAGGGGAAGGGCCTCCTGTGGCCAGGCACGTGTTCCCAGAGGACCGATGGTCGTGTGGGAGAGCACTGGTAGGGGAGGAAGAACTGGTTGGGCTCACCAGACACGATGAGTTTGCTCAGACTAAAATCAGGGAGCTCAGAGATGGAAAGGGGGGAAATGGGGGGTTTGAGGAAAAAGGAGGGCTCTGGTACTACAAAGGGGCACTGTATGCACCGGGAGAGACATTGAGGGCCAAAATACTTAGGCAGCTCCATGACAACCCCACAGCCGGGCATTTTGGGCCGCATAAGACCATGCTACTAGTCACCAGACAGTTCTGGTGGCCCAAGGTAAGGGAGGATGTGCGAGAATATGTCCGAGGGTGCAACAGGTGCCAGAGGGCCAAATGGGAAAGAACTGCACCAGCGGGGTTACTGGAACCCTTACCGACACCGGGGAGGCCCTGGGAGGTGGTGTCCATTGATTTTATGACAGATCTGTCCAAGTCAAGGGGAAAGACAGCGGTGATGGTGGTGGTCAGTCTCCTGACCAAAATGTGTCACTTTGTGGCCTGCTCCCATGCAGTGTCAGCAGAGGAGACAGCCAGGCTGTTTGTGGATCACATTTTTAGGCTGCATGGGACGTCACTGAGGGTTCTAGCCGATAGAGAAAGACAATTTACCTCGCAGTTCTGGCGGAAATTCATGAGCCTGCTACAGGTAGAGGTGAGCTTCTCGACGGCAAAGCACCCAGAAACCAACAGACAGGCCGAAAGAGCGAACAGAATATTGCATCAGTACCTACGCTGTTACGTCAGTGAGAGGCAGAATGATTGGGCGGAGAAATTGGCGCTAGCTGAGTTTGCATACAACAACGCTGAACACGTGTCTACGGGAATGAGCCCCTTCATGGCTAACTACGGGTGTCACCCCAGGGTCTTCACAGGGCGCGGAGAGGAGGAATGGAGTGTGCCAGCTGTGGAGCAATTTGCAGAAGAGAAATTTTGCACCAACAACTTCGGCTAAATTTGGAAAGGGCTAAAGAAGTCTACAAAAGGCAAGCAGACAGGCACCGCAGGCCAGCGGAGGTCATACGGGTGGGGGACAGGGTGTGGTTGTCGTCCCAGGGATTGCCCTTAAAAGGGGGTTGCAAAAAATTGCAGCCTAGACGGTTGGGGCCCTTTGAGGTAATCCAGCAGGTCAACCCAGTGACCTTCAGGCTGAAATTGCCGGACAGCATGAGGATACATGCTGGTACCAGGGCACCGGGCAGAGTACTTGGAGACCTGGGAGGGGAACCCAGCTCCGAAAACACGTGGGTCCCCGCAGAATCCACCACAAAGGATTATCTGGTGCAAGAGTTCCATGGTTTGTTCCCACATAAGCCTAAACCCCCAGCGAGGTTCTTGGAGGAGGTGTTCAGACCCACGGATGATGAAGGGGACGTCGTAGGTTTCCCTTCCTCAGGGGAGGAGGAAGGCCGCAGGGACGAGGTTGGGGAAGTGTCGGAGGGAGAAGAATCAGACTAGGACGTCCGACCAGCGGGGAGGGACCCGAGAGGATGGGAAGCAGCTTTTGAATCCACGGAGGATGGTGACTGTTTTTTCTGGGGTTTTCCTCCATCGCCTGCCGACGCTCAAGAGGAGGAGACGGTTAAAGACCTCACCAATGGGGAGGGGGGTCTTGAGGAGGGGGTGGATGTCAGGGAACTGCCATCGGCTCAGGGGCGAGAGGTGAAAAGGCGGATGGATTACAGAGAGCCCTCAAAGATCGTGGGAAGCAGCACTTCCTCAGCGGAGGAAGGAAGCCACGCGTCTAGTGGGGAGGAGATGCAGGGCTCGGAGGATGCAAGGCGGTGCCAGGACACCTTGCCTGAGCAAAGGGGGGAGGAGGGAGGTCCCCCGTTACCCAAACCTTCCTTGCGCAGTAGGCTTTCGTGCAGAGAGGGGAGGCACAGACTGGGGGTCAAGAAACTACTCTGCTGGGGAAGATTTAAGGACCACCCACTCTCAGATTCTGCCAGTGAATGAGCAAGACATGGAATAGAGGTGCTCTGCATTCTAAATGTTTTCTTAGCACCAATAAGAAAGCTTTAGAACAGACTAGTGAGGCATACTGCCTGATTGCTCTCGAGCTACCACCTGATACCCTTAACACATACTATTCCTTACTTGTAATCTGAGGTGGTACAATTAACAAGATTAGTGAGTCCCCCAACAAGGGATGGTGTACAGATCCCTTGGGTGCATTTCACGGGCCCCCAGGGGTCCCCTGACCCCTAATTGGGAACCACTGTTCTACGGCATTAGCTACTTGTCCCACTTTCATGTCATCTACAGATTTGATGAGCATCCCCTCAATTCCTTCATCCAAGTTGTTTATAAAGACACTGAAGAACAATGGGCTCAGGACACAACCCTGCGGCACCCCACTTGTCACTTTTTTCCAGGATGACGAGGAACCATTAATGAGTACCCTTTGGGTTAGGCCAGTGAGTCAGCTACAAATCCACCTAACGGTTATCTCGTTCAACCCACATTTTACCAGCTTCCTCACAAGAATATCATGGGGGATTTTGGACTCAGCTACATTCAGGCAATTATATCGTTATAACTGCGTTATAAACATGTGACATCAGATGGCGCTGTAGAGTTTAATCCTTCGGCAATGTGATTTTCCATTATGAGCTTAGAATGCATTTTCCTGTAACACTTTTTTGGTTTGTCTAGATCCAGCCTCTGTTAAAAGTCTTACTGAAATCAATATACACAATGTCCACAGCATTCCCCTGATCCACCAAGCTTGTTACTCCATCAAAAAAATAAATGAGGTCCGTCTGACATGACTTATTTTTGAGAAACCCATGCTGGGTCTTAGTAATCACAGCATCCTTTTCTAAATGCTCACAGACCGACACTTGAATTATCTGTTCTAGGATGTCAAGCTCACCGGTTGGTAGTTTCCTGGGTATTCCTTTTTGAAGATGGGGAGAACATTAGCCCTTCTCCAGTCTGTAGGGACCTCACCTGTTCTCCAAGAATTCTCAACGATCATAGACAAAGGCTCTGAAATTACATCCACAAGCTCCTTTAGTATATTTAGATGCAGCTCATCAGGCCCTGGAGATTTGAATTCATTTAAAGTAGCTAGGTGTTCCCTTACTACATTTCCCCCATCTTGTCCCTCCTTACATCATTTATTCTGTTATCACCAAGTTGGGCGTCACTTTACTTTTGGGTGAAGACAGAGGCAAAGTAGGTGTTGAGTAACTTGCTATTGCGTGATGGAATTAACAGTTTGAAAGAAGGGGACTTCCGGAGGTGGCGCCATCGGTTAATGGCGGATTTCCTCGGATCGGAGGAAATCGCTCTACGGAAAACAGGGTCGGATCCCGCTTCGGCGTAGCGGGGGACCCTTGAAATCACAGGCGGGGGAAGCCTGTGAACTTGGGACCCAGTGGGCACGTTTGGCGCCCCCCCAACCCGTGAAAGAGCCCGGCAACGGGTTCAGAATCGGAGCGGGGGAAGGAGCGCTGTGCTGTGGGTTGTTTGCTTCTTCCGTGGAGTGAAGCCGCGAGCTGTGACCGGAGAGCGCTGCCTTTCTTTCTTGGAAATTTGGCTTTGAAAATCAACGATCCGTGAGTAGGATTCTATGCAATTGGAACTGTACAAATTTAAAGGGAATTCGGCCGAAAGCGGAGAGGTATAAAAAGGAAGTCTGCCTCTCTCTGTTGTAGATAAAACAAAGCATTGAACTTGAAAGTGGAAGCTGAGAAAAAGACGCATAAAGGGACTTTAATCCAATCATCTAACCAGGATTTCCCCCCCCCCTCAACTTGAGGGGAAAGGGGGGGAAACTTGGAATGTTATTTCTTCAAGAAGAGGTGAGAAAAAGAAGATAAAAACCATCGCTCAATCTCTTGGGAACGGATTCCCAGAGACAATTAAAAGTTGGAAAAAAGGTACTGTCTTTGAATATATTTTGACAGCTAGTCCTGCACTGGAAATACAATTTGGATACAATATTGTGGATAAATATCTCCTGGTCTTAAAGTAACTGTTTAAGATAGATTGTTATCTTTCTGATAAACTGGGGGGACTTAAAGAAGAAGTAAATCATTTAAGAACTTTATGACTGTTACAGTGTCCCCCTAGTGGAATTTGGATTTGTTACAACTAGTTACAATTGCAATTGCAGCTGGCCTGAGGATTTTCCCACACGGTCCTTTTGGAACTTTCCACTTCAAAACAATTTTGAACTTAACTGTGTGACTGACCTTGAGTTTTATCTAAAGGGGTATGGCAGATGGGAAAGAGAAATTAGAGTTGTTACAAGCAACAAGGTCAGGCAGAGTATTGCGAACAGACGGTGGATTGCAAAGAAGAGCTTCGACCTCTGGCCCCTCTGGGGTTCCAATAGCAGCCCCATCGGCACAACCCAAAACTAAAGGTATGGCAAGTGATGACACCTTTGCTCAAGTTTTGGCTAAAATTAATGAATCTTTGGACAGAATAAGTAAACAAGTAGCAGAGGCATCAGACAAGACTGATCAAAACACAACAAGTATTAATCAAAATACAACAAGTATTAATCAAAATACAGCAAGTTTAAATAATTTGGGCCAGAAAGTAAATACTAATACAGAGACTATTCAGAAATTATTAGAGGAATCGGCCTCAACACGTCAGATTGCCGAAGAGGCTAAAGAAATTGCTACAGCGTCTGTTACAGAGGTTAAAGAGGTTCAAGAGAAGATACCACCGTTACATAAACAATTGGAAGATCATAAGTTAACCCTGTCTATGATTGAGTTGAAAGAAAAACAAGTGAATTTAAGGGTCAGATCGGTACCTGAAGTGGAGAAGGACAATTTAGCTGAATTTCTTAAGCAGGAATTTTTAGACTTTTGGAATCCAGAACTGGTAAAGGACAGTTTTAAAATAGTGAACGCCTTCAGACTTGGAAAAAGAGGAGAAAAGAAGGTGAGAGACTGTTTGATCACTCTTCGAACAAAAGAAGAGAGGGATAAGATCTTGGGTTTGCATTTCCAGAAGACACTGGAAATACACCAGACAAGAGTGGAGATATTTAAGGACATTCCGAAACACCTTCTGGATCTCAGATCTAACTATAAAGACCTGGTTACCTTGCTGAAAAGTAATAGGATTAATTTCAGGTGGGAATTTCCTCAAGGCCTATCTTTTAGCTACAAAGGAAAGAAGAGGAAAATAAGATCGGAATACGACAAAGACAAATTTTGGAGAGACCACGGAGAAGACCTACAAAAGAAAGCCACAGGAGAGTTAAGAACAACTGCAAGAGAAGCTTTAGAAGCACCAGGACTATCCCTGGAACTAAAAGACCTTCTGAAAAAAGTGATACCACCGACGGAAGAGGAACAGGCACTAGGTGCCGTTGGAGGAGAACCAAAATAATTACATCATGGCCCTGCAACTACTAACCTGGAACTGTCGTGGTTTGAATTCCCCTCAGAAAAGGAAATCAGTATTTCATCTATTAAAAAAGGAACAATTGGACTTAATTTGTTTACAAGAAACACATATAACAAGGTTACACAGGAAATTGTTGATAAATAAAAGACTTGGTCAGGAGTTTATTTCATCGGACAAAGTTAAAAAAAGAGGGGTTGTGATTTATGCAAAGGACAGACTATCACCGAAATTTGTTTTTAAAGATGACCAAGGAAGATTTGTGGCAATTGAAATTCAAACACAAGGAGAAAAATTTTTGATACTAGGAATCTACGCACCAAATGATGGGAAATCTGAAATTTTTAAGAAGTTGCATGAGACCCTGATGGACCATATGGATTACAACATGATTTTGATGGGAGATATGAATGGAGTGGTATCTACATATATGGACAAGGCACAAAGACAGGTAGTCACTAAGGACGGTAGACTACCGAAAACTTATTTTGACATGACAGACAACTTGGACTTAGTTGACATTTGGAGAATAAGAAACCCCATGGCTAAAGAGGGAACTTTCTTTTCTGAAGCCAAAATGACATGGACAAGAATTGACCAAATTTGGATAACTAGAGGAATGGCACCAAAGACAAGAAAGGTGGAAATTTGCCCGAAAACTTGTTCCGATCACAATGCTGTTAAGATGGAAATGAGACTAACACCAACTGGCTCCTTTAGATGGAAGATGAATGACACCTTATTTAGAGATGAAGAAGTACTTAAGAAGGCCCAAAAAATCTTGAGAGACTATTTTGAGATAAATTTGAGCACTAACGTGGAGAAAAGAGTAATCTGGGACGCAAGTAAAGCGGTTATGAGAGGGTTCTTAATACAACAGAACGCAGTAAAGAAAAGAATTCAAAATGAGAAGAAGGATAAGATATTGGACAAAATAAAGGAAAGTGAAAAAAGACTGAGAGTAAACCCAAAATCTCAAGAGATTCTGAGAGAGTTAAAGTTATATCAAGTACAATATATGAAAATGATGAATCAGGAAATAGAATGGAAAATTAAACAAATGAGACAAAAGACATTTGAGTCGGTCAATAAATGTGGTAAATTGTTGGCATGGCAAATGAAAAAGAGACAAAAATTAAATACAATCACAAACTTAGAAGTGGAAGGAAGAAATATACAGAACCCTGCAGAGATTAGAAATTGTTTCCAGAGGTATTTTAAACGATTATATACCCAAGGGCCATTGAAAGAAACAGACTTAGATCAATTTTTGAAAACAAATGGATTACAAAAAATATCTCAAGAAAATAAACTATATTTTGAACTATATTTTGAACTAATTTTGAACTATAAAATAACTGAACAGGAAATAGAAGGTGCCATTCAAAATATGCAATTGGGTAAATCTCCAGGACCAGATGGTTTGACTTCTAGATACTACAGATCTTTGAAAGAATGGTTAATTCAACCTTTGAAAGAGGTCTGCAACGAAATAATGGAGGGGAAAAGAGCACCAGAGTCGTGGAAAGAAGCATATATTACACTTGTACCGAAAACAGAGACTGAAAAGACACAGCTTAAGAACTACCGCCCTATATCATTACTTAATGTGGATTACAAAATTTTTGCTGACATTTTGGCCAAGAGATTTAAAAAAGTGTTGATGGAAGAGATTCACAAAGACCAAGCGGGCTTTCTCCTAGGAAGACATCTGTCTGACAATTTGAGGAATATAATTGATATTCTGGAAAAACTAGAAGTGAACATAAACACTAAAGCAGTTTTGATATTTGTGGATGCGGAAAAAGCCTTTGACAACATTTCTTGGAGCTTTATGAAGAAGAATCTACAGGGCATGGGGGTAGGCCAAGGTTTTGAGAATGGTATAAGTGCAATTTATTCAGAACAAAAGGCTAAATTAATAGTAAATAATGTTGTGACGGAAGAACTTAAAATTGAAAAAGGGACACGACAAGGTTGCCCAATTTCCCCACTTCTTTTTATTTCGGTCCTGGAGGTTCTGCTGAATATGATTAGAAGGGACCGGTTGGTTAAAGGTATACAGCTCGGAACCAAACAGTACAAATTGAGAGCATTTGCAGATGACTTAGTATTGACGTTACAGGAGCCAGAATCTAGTACCAAAAGGGTTTTAGAACTGATTCAAGAATTTGGTCAAGTGGCAGGATTTAAATTGAACAAGTCAAAAACTAAGGTTTTCGAGAAAAATTTAACACCGATTGAAAGAGAGAGGTTTCAGAATGAGACAGGTTTAACAGTGGTTAAGAAAGTTAAATACCTGGGGATTAACATGACAGCAAAAAATGGGAATTTATTTAAAGATAATTATGAAAAATGTTGGGCTGAAGTGAAAAAAGATCTAGAGATTTGGTCAAATTTGAAGCTTTCATTGCTGGGCCGTATTGCTGCGATAAAAATGAATGTATTGCCTAGAATGTTGTTTTTGTTTCAAACTTTGCAAATTGTGGACAAAATGGATTGTTTCAAGAGGTGGCAGAAAGATATTTCTAGATTTGTCTGGCAGGGCAAGAAGCCCAGAATAAAATTTAAAATACTAACGGATGCAAAGGAAAGAGGTGGATTTGCCCTGCCAGACCTCAAACTTTATTATGAATCAACAGCTTTTTGCTGGTTGAAAGAATTGCTGCTTCTTGAAAACACTGACATTTTGGACCTAGAAGGTTTTAGCAATGTATTTGGATGGCATGCATATCTGTGGTACGATAAGGTCAAAGCACATAAAGCATTTAAAAACCATATTGTCAGGAAAGCGCTGTTTAATGTTTGGATAAGATATAAGGATTTATTAGAAAACAAAACTCCAAGGTGGCTGTCACCAATGGAAGCGAAAGCCTTGAAAAAGCTCAATATGGAGGTCAAATGGCCAAAATATTGGGAAATTTTGGAACAAGATGGAGATAGACTGAAATTGCAGAGTTTTGAAAAACTAAAAAACAAAGTGCGAGACTGGCTTCATTATTTTTAGATAATGGAGGCATTTAAATTGGACAAGAAAATTGGCTTCCAGGTGGAAAAATCAAAATTAGAAACTGAACTGTTAGAACCCAAAACTAAGAATTTGTCAAGAATGTATAACTTGCTGTTGAAATGGAACACTCAGGATGAAACGGTAAAATCTGCTATGATTAAATGGGCACAAGACGTTGGACATAACATTATGTTTGCTGACTGGGAACAGTTATGGACCACAGGTATGAAATTTACGGCATGTAATGCCTTGAGAGAGAATATTATGAAAATGATATACAGGTGGTACATAACCCCAGTCAAGCTTGCAAAAATCTATCATTTGCCCGATAATAAATGTTGGAAATGTAAAGAAACTGAAGGTACATTTTTTCACCTTTGGTGGACATGCCCAAAGATTAAGGCTTTCTGGGAAATGATATATAATGAATTAAAAAAGGTATTCAAATATACCTTCCCCAAGAAACCAGAGGCCTTTCTCCTGGGCATAGTCGGCCAAATGGTGATAAAAAAGGATAGAACTTTCTTTATGTATGCAACAACAGCAGCAAGAATACTCATTGCAAAGTACTGGAAGACACAAGAACTTCCCACACTGGAGGAATGGCAGATGAAACTGATGGATTATATGGAACTGGCGGAAATGACTGGTAGAATCCGTGACCAGGGAGAAGAGTCGGTGGAGGAAGATTGGAAGAAATTCAAAGACTATCTGCAGAAACATTGCAAAATTAAAGAATGTTAGAGTGATGTTGGATTGAAAATAAGTGGCTTCCAGCTGTACAAGATTTAAAGTTATAGATAGATCAAGATTAAGGATTAGGATTAAAAAAGTTTAAGGAAATGGAAATTTGGTTTTTTAAGAGGTAAAATTTTAATGTTATATTATATTAAGACTAAAGATTGGGATTAAAAAAGAGGGAAAGAAATTGCTGGACAAACAATTTGAACTGGAATACAAAAGAGGGAGGTATGAGGAGGTCCAGAAAATAAATAAATTTAAAGATGGAAATGAAAAGGTGATATTGTTTTTAACTGTTCTTTTTCTTTTTTGTCTTTTGTTTTTTGTTCTTTTTTTTCTTTTTTGGATTATGTATTGTGCATTTTTGAATTGTGTATTTCTCTTTTATGTTTTTCTGTTTAATCTTTTATTGAAACCTTAATAAATATCATTTTTAAAAAAAATTAACAGTTTGAAAGAATTCTTGTTAGCACTTCATTTCATGAACATTGCAACAAAATGCATACCAAACAAAATGGGGGGGGGGGGACGACCTTACACATCAAATGGGTCTGAAAACATTTATTCTTCCATTATTTATACTTTACACCAAACGCTTTTCATTATTTTTTTGTAAATAATTTTTATTCATTTTCCAATTAAAAAACATTCATATTAATAACAAATCAAACCCAATCTTTCCACATTCAAAAACAAAAAAGTAGCCAATTCTATAATCTAAATTAATAAATTTCAATGGGACTTCCCATGTTCTGGATTTTAAAAGACAAATACAGTGGTACCTCGGGTTACATATGCTTCAGGTTACATACGCTTCAGGTTACAGACTCCGCTAACCCAGTAATAGTGCTTCAGGTTAAGAACTTTGCTTCAGGATAAGAACAGAAATCGTGCTCCATCGGCGCGGCGGCAGCAGGAGGCCCCGTTAGCTAAAGTGGTGCTTCAGGTTAAGAACAGTTTCAGGTTAAGAACAGACCTCTGGAATGAATTAAGTACTTAACCTGAGGTACCACTGTATTCATCCTTTATCTTTCTGCTATCTTCTCTATTACTTCACAATTTTCCAGTCCTGATATTAACAATCTCCTCTCTCTATCAGTTAGTCGCTGGTATAACTCTCTATCTTGTTTTATTTGACCATTCGTTATTTCTATAATCACGCAGGGAGCTTTTTCCACATTGTTCTTAGTTTTAATATTTTGAAGCACAGTCCTCCTTGATTACCCCTCCTTTTTCTGCTGATGGTTGTTCTAATAGGCTCTGGGCTTCCAGCCAAGGTTGAAATTAATTAGCGACTTCTCACTGTCTTTGATCTTTTATGTTTCAAATGTACTGTAGAAGTGTACTTGGCAATCAGCAAGTCACACAAAGATTGTTTCGGTTTCCTCATAAAAACCCACGCCAACTCTCCGGGGCCCTCAGACAGTTGGCAGGCACCCAGAGTTCACGGCCACTCTTTTCTCAAACTGTAATATTCCATGCAAGTAAATGCATCCTCTGTAAAGTACACCCCTTTTGCAATTCCAATAAAAAAAATATCTCCAATCTCCCTCCATTGAAGGAGGCTTTTTCTGATCGTATCCTTTCTCTTACTGCATCAGAGTTTTTACCATCGCCATCTTCCTCCTTAGCCTGAGCTTTTCTGATCATATCTGATCTTGCTCTGCCAATTTTGATCAGGGCTCTCCGCCAAGGACTGTGATGAGTCAATAAGTCAAATTATTTTACTCCTCCTGGGTTTCCTTTGGGTAATTAATTCTTTCTTGGTGGGGTTTGCCAAATAATGAAATAGCAAAGATAACAAATACAAAAGTACGGCAGCCGCTCACCTCATTCAGCAAAACAACAAGAAAGGAGTCTTTCTGAAGTCCGAAATGTGGGCTCCAACAACTGTGTAGTTTAGCAGATTTTTCTTTTAACTCTTTCCATCCAGAACATGCCTGGTTTTTTTTTGCCAAATCTCTTAATTTTAGGAAACAGGGACTCCCAGCTGACGAGACTGACTTTAAAGAGTTGCCAAATTCATGCCTTGGACATCACCCAGCACCCCTGCCTCCGCATCTTGTTGCAGAGCGCAGATAACGGACAGTCTGCGGGTGGCACAGCCCCCCCTTCCCTGGGGGGGGGTCAGGGTTAATTACCCTCATTTAACCCTGAATTACTGGCACAACTGGCTGTCCGATCTCTTGGGAGGCCGCCATATCTCATTGCTGGAAGTCGGAAGTACACCAAATGCTTTTCTTTTTTTCTTTTTTTTCAGATGATCTTTATTGAATTTTTAGTTACATACTGCACATACAGATACATTATATTTCACATTTGTTCTTGCTCTCCCGAGCTGACTTCCCTCCTTCCTTCTTCTGGCTTTTTTGTGTCCTCTTTGACTTTTTGCATTGTCTTTGTCCATTTTCCACAAGATTGTTCTTCATTTTTTCCATTAAATGTCCGTAAACAAATAATTCTTTCTATATATACAAATTCTTGCTGTCTGTCTATATTCATTTACAAATATTGTTCAATAATAATCCTAATATACATTTTTAATTCATTTTGAAATTATTCACTGGGCTACAATTTTTTACTTTTTGAATGTTGTCTAGATTTCTACAACTGATTTAGGGTATTTTTGCACTGCTGAATCAGGAAATGGCATCCGTTTCTCTCCATCAGGTCAGGTTTACTGTAAACTGAATGGTGGGCATTGATAAAGGTAAGTACACGTAAATTGCATGTTGCTTCACCATTTTTCAAACTTCAGGGCTTGAACTTCCGTTTCTTGGAACTCCTGGAATGCTCAGCGGCAGGGAGGTCTCTTTTCAGAGTCCAACAGTAGTCAGGCATCATGACTGCGTCCCAGCGACCCTGATACCTAGTCTCCATCTCTTTCATGTCCTGATGGAATCTCTCCCCCTGCTCGTCACTCATTGAACCCAGGTTCTCAGGAAACTGGTCCAGATGTGAAAATAGGTAGTGCATCTTGACGCTCATGTTGCAGCCCAGGTTTCTGAAAGCAGTCAGCATGTTGTTGACAACTTCTGCGTAGTTTCTGGCCTTATTGTTGCCAAGGAAGTTCTTCACTACCAGAACAAATGCCTTCCACGCTTCCAGTTCCACTTCGTTCATTGAGTTTCCAAACTCTGGATCTCTGATGAGCTGACGGATCTGAGGACCGTCAAAGATGCCAGCTTTCAACTAATCCATGGTCAATCCTGGAAAAGCCTGGCACAAGTGAAGCAGTCACCATCCTTGTCCAGAGCCTTGGTGAACTGCTAGATTAAGCCGAGCTTGATGTGCAGCGGTGGGAAGAGTATTCTGTCTCTGTCCACCAGAGGGTCGTTGATGATGTGCCTTTCTTTGCAAGGCACCAATTCCTCCCGCACAGGCCAGTCCTCCGTGTAATGCTGAGCACGGTCCCTACTATCCCACATGCACAGAAAACATGGGTACTTGGTGAAGCCAGACTGTTGTCCCAACAAAAAGTTCACCATCTTCAGGTCAACACAAATAAACCACTTATGCTGATCATAACCAATTTTCTCCAGCACATACTTCACCGCTTCATAGAATCATAGAATCATAGAGTTGGAAGAGACCACAAGGGCCATCGAGTCCAACCCCCTGCCAAGCAGGAAACACCATCAGAGCACTCCTGACATATGGTTGTCAAGCCTCTGCTTAAAGACCTCCAAAGAAGGAGACTCCACCACACTCCTGGCAGCAAATTCCACTGTCGAACAGCTCTTACTGTCAGGAAGTTCTTCCTAATGTTTAGGTGGAATCTTCTTTCTTGTAGTTTGGATCCATTGCTCCGTGTCCGCTTCTCTGGAGCAGCAGAAAACAACCTTTCTCCCTCCTCTATGTGACATCCTTTTATATATTTGAACATGGCTATCATATCACCCCTTAACCTCCTCTTCTCCAGGCTAAACATGCCCAGCTCCCTTAGCCGTTCCTCATAAGGCATCATTTCCAGGCCTTTGACCATTTTGGTTGCCCTCCTCTGGACATGTTCCAGTTTGTCAGTGTCCTTCTTGAACTGTGGTGCCCAGAACTGGACACAGTACTCCAGGTGAGGTCTGACCAGAGCAGAATACAGTGGCACTATTACTTCCCTTGATCTAAATGCTATACTCCTATTGATGAGGCCCAGAATTGCATTGGCTTCATAGTTCTCCTTCAGTGTACTCGAGTGAGCCAGGGGTATAGAGGCAAACTGGTTGCCGTTGTGTAGCAGAACACATTTCAGTGATCGCTTGCTGCTGTCAATGAACAGTCTCCAATCTTTGGGTTCGTACTGTGGCATTCCAAGCTTGAGCCGAAGCTGTGCAATATCTGCACGGTACACCAAGTCCTTCTCTTCCAAGAAAAAACAGAGGAACTCTTGATGCCTGTTGCGGAAGAAGCTGATGCGAGCACTGTCAGAGAGGAGGTTTTTTTCCTTCAATCTGGATGCCAACAGTTCGGCAGAGTCCTTTGACAAGCTGAGGTCGCGAACTAGATCATTCAACTCCTTTTGGGAAAATGGATGTGGAGCATCATCTTCAAGAACCACTTCTTCTTCTTCATGTCCTTCAACACTGGAGGCATCTTCGTCACTAATGTCAGGAAGTTCTCCGAAGATAGGCACTGGAATTTCATCACAATGAGCTACAGGACGACGTGCTGATTGAAGATCAGGATACTTGAGGCTGCTCCGGTTCTTTCTGTTGATCCCAGCCGCACCAATTTATGGAAGATTTCGAGGTTTTATGACTTCAAACTGATCCCTTTTTGACATAATCACCCAGAACTATCGGACCTGAATACTTCTTGTCATTAAAATAATCATTTCCAATCAAAACAATTATTCGACATGGCATTTTACCCCCACCTACTTCTTCTATAATGCTCCACACAAGCGTACATGTGAACAAAAACATAAAAAACCGACATGTGGCCATAGCTCAAAAACTTGACCTGATTGAGCAAAACCAATGTGATTTTTGGATTCAGCGCATCAGATTCGTCCTAAATCATCTGAAAAAACGCAGACAACAAATTTGTTGTTGACCAGTGATCCAGTAAATTTCTTGTATTTTCCCGTTATGATATATTATTTTAATGCTACTGGTTTCCCTATTTCACATCATCTTCTCTATATATAACATAATTTTTCCCCATTCTTTTTGATATGTTTTATCCCCCTGATGTCGAATTTTTGCTGTTAATTTGGCTATTTCTGCATACTCCATAACCTTGTACTGCCATTCTTCTATTGTAGGCAATTTTTGCTGTTTCCACACCTGAGCCAGCAATAACCTCGCCGCTGTTGTTGTGTATAAGAACAGTTTCTGGTCATTCTTGTCAATGTCTTCTCCCACCATTCCCAACAGGAATGACTCTGGTTTTTTCAAAAACGTATACTTAAAAATTTTCTTTAATTCGTTATATATATTTTCCCAATACGTTTTCACTATGTCACACGTCCACCACATGTGGAAGAAACTGCCTTCTTTCACCCCACACTTCCAACAATTTTTATTTCCTGTTTTATACATCTTTGACAATTTAATTGGCGTGAGGTACCATCTGTACATCATTTTTAACAGATTTTCTTTTAACAATGTACATGCTGTACATTTTAAGCCAGTATTCCATAATTTTATCCACTTTTCATACTCAGTGTTGTGGCCTACATCTATTGCCCACTTAATCATGACACTTTTGATTTCTTCATCTTTTGTGTGCCATTCTAATAAATACTCATAGACCTTAGACAGTGCTTTTTTGTTATTTTGTAGTACTGCAGTTTCTAATATTGATTTTGTTTGTTCAAACCCTCTTGTTTTCTTATCCTTTGAGAAGATATCACCCATTTGATGGTACTCCACCCAACTTTGCAGTTTATCTTTCAATTCCTCATATGGTTTGATCTTAATTACATTGTTCTCTTCCAATAACATGTCTCTATAGGTCAACCATTTTCCTTTCATATTTAGTCTTTTCAGTGAAAAGGCCTCTTGGGGTGACAGCCACCATGGCGTCTTTCTTTCGAACCACTCTTTCTTTATATCTTTTCCAGACTTCAAATAGTGGTCTTTTTATGATGTGATTTTAAAAGTCCTGATGTACTCTGACCTTGTCATACCAAAGGTATGCGTGCCACCCATATCTGTTCCCGAAACCTTCCAGATCTAATATATCCGTGTTTTCCAAGCTAAACCACTCTTTTAACCATATTATAGATGCAGCTTCGTAATATATTTTGAGGTCCGGTAGTGAAAAGCCTTCTCTTTCTTTTTTGTCCGTTAAAAGTTTGAATTTTATTCTGGGCTTTTTCCCTTGCCATACAAACCTGGAGATCACTTTTTGCCACTCATTGAATTGGCCTTGTCCTGTTATAATTGGAATGGTCTGAAATAAAAAGAGCACTTTTGGTAGGACATTCATCTTAATAGCTGCTATCCTTCCACAGAAGGATAGCTTCAATCTGTTCCATATTTCCAACTTCGTTTTTACTTCTTTCCATGTTGTTTTATAATTATCCTTGAATAGGTTTGTATTTTTTGGGGAGAGCCAGACACCCAAATATTTTATTTTCTTTACCCTTGTTATTTCTGTTTTGCTTTGTAGTTGGTCTAGTTGTTCCTCATTCATATTCTTTGCCATCATTTTTGTTTTACTTTTGTTAATTTTAAATCCTGCCATCGCTCCGAATTCTTCTATTACTTTTAATGCTTCTTCTATCGAAATTTGAGGTTCTTGTAATGTCAGGACTATGTCATCGGCGAAAGCCTTAACTTTGTATTCCTTTTCTCCACATTTTATTCCTGTAATTTCCCCTGTTTCTCTTATGTTTTGAAGTAATACTTCCAGTATTGAAATGAATAATAGGGGTGACAATGGGCAACCCTGTCTTGTGCCCTTTGTAATATGGAAGTTCTCTGTTACTCCGTTGTTTATTATAAGTTTTGCATTCTGATCTTTATAAATTGCTTCTATGCTTCTTAAAAACTTTGTTCCTAAACCCATCATTTCTAAATTGTATTTCATAAAAAACCAAGACACATTATCAAATGCCTTTTCTGCGTCTATGAAGATTAATGCAGCCTGCTTGTTTATTTTTGTTTCCAAATATTCAATTATATTTACTATATTTCTTATGTTGTCTTTCAGCTGCTGCCCTGGTAAAAAGCCTGCCTGATCCGAGTGTATATGTGAAGTCATAATGTTTTTTAATCTCTGTGCTAGTATATTTGCGAACAGTTTATAATCATTATTAAGCAATGATATCGGTCTAAAGTTTTTTACGTTTGTGAGATCAGTTCCTTGTTTTGGTATTAGGGAAATAAATGCTTCTTCCCATGTCTTGGGAATCTGCCCTTTTTCCATTATATTATTCATTACTTCCTTTAATGTGGAGACTACTTGTTGACTTAATTTCTTATAACACTTAACTGGTATGCCATCCAGCCCAGGGGCCTTCCCATTCTTTCCTTGTTTAATTGCATCTATAATCTCTTCTTCTGATATTGGTTTTTCTAATTGTTCTCTTCTTTCTTGGGAAATTGCCCTCAATTTATGTTTTCCTATATAAGTTTTTATCTTCTTCTCGTTTTCTTTGGGTGCTTTATATAATTCTTTATAAAATTTAAGGAATACTTTCCTTATTTCTTTGGGATTATCTATTATTTCATTATTGTCTTTTATTGTATTTATAATCTTCTGTCCTTGTTTTTTCTTTAATTTCCAAGCTAACCATTTCCCTGTTTTGTTTGCTGATTCAAAATTTTGCTGTTTTAGTAGTTTAATTTTCCATTCCACCTCTTGATTTATAATCATGGATAGTTTCGTTTGCAACAATTTACTTGTTTGTTTAAATTTTGGGTCCTCTGGTTTCCTAACCGACTGTTTTTCTATATCTTTTATTTTATTTAATATTTCTACTTTATTCTTTTCCCTTTCCCTCTTTTGAATACAGTTCTGTTGCAGGAAGAATCCTCGCATAACTGCTTTGCTTGCATCCCAGACTACATTTATGTCTGTGCCTTTATTTAGGTTTAGTTCAAAGTAAGTACTTAGATGTTTTTTAGTTCTTTCTAATATTTCTGTATTGTCTAACAAATTGTCGTTTATTCTCCACCTCCTAACTGTTGGGTCTTTAGTTTTCCATTTCATTGTAACGGCATTATGATCTGATAATGTCTTTGGTAAAATTTCAGCTTTCACTACTCTTGTGGTTAATTCTTCAGTCCCTCCCTCCTATTCAGTTCACAACCCGCTCCGTCGTTCTCCTTCGTTCTCCACAACTTCACGAGTCACAAACAATGGGGGAGAGGTGGTAGCAGTTCAAATTCCCCCTCTGTTGCCCAAAAAAAGTCTCAAATCGCCCAGTTCCAGTACTTATAAACGTAGAGAAGAGAGCTGCAAACAATGACTCTAAGCGCTCTACAGTCCCGAACCTTCAGTAACTTCCAGCAGCTAGGTTGTTACAATTTTGTTACAATATATCAATGGGTCTTACGTTCAATGGTGTTTCCAACCTACTATTCCCAAAAGCGTCTTAACAATATGTACAAAGTTCTAAAATCCTCACAGAAATACTAAGTTTCGCGGGTATTTGAAACATTGTCTTATATCCCCCAATTAATTTTACTTGTTTACTTTACTTTACTTTACTTTTTTACTTGTTTACTTGCTTACTTGCTTACTTGCTTACTTGTTTACTTGCTTACTTGTTTACTTGTTTACTTGTTTACTTGTTTACTGTCTCTTAGCCCTTCCAAGAGCAGAGACTCTTTTCCTTCTTGTTACTCAGCAGAGTTTCTTTTTGAAACGCTGACTCACTCATACCAATTTTTCCTTGCGTTGCTTTATCCACCAGCGTCAGGAAGGATTTCCTTTACTCCCAAATTGTTATAACACTCCCCTGTACCTCCTTATTCTTTTGCTTCTGTTCCGCTTTTCCTTTTATTTGAGGTGCGGGGGTTTAGTCTTGAGCCTCGGAATGCTTTACCGCTTCACCTTTCGGAACCTGTGGCATCGCTTTGTGGATCCTAGCATTCGCGTCCTCAATCATGCCTCCTTGCCGAACCTCGACAGGTTCGGTGTGCACACAGGAGAGAACGCAGCCAGACCCCCAGCCCCGAGGATTTACCTCCTCGAGTTACGAGGTTTGCTTTTGCCCTAGCATACCTTTTTTGCCTCGCAAAGCTCAGGACCTCTCCAGAGAGTTGATCCTGTGCTCCTTCAATGGCGGCGGTAAAACAGGAAGTCCACCACCCAGCACCCCTGCCTCCGCATCTTGTTGCGGAGCGCAGATAACGGACGGTCTGCGGGTGGCACAGCCCCCCCCTTCCCTGGGGGGGTGGTCAGGGTTAATTACCCTCATTTAACCCTGAATTACTGGCACAACTAGCTGTCCGATCTCTTGGGAGGCCACCATATCTCATTGCTGGAAGCCGGAAGTAAACCAAATGCTTTTCAAGAGCATTTGTTGCACATAACGTTCCATTTTTTGTCAAAGTGTAAGTGCACCCAGTTGCAGTCCTTGGTTCAACCATTGTTAGAACTTCTGCTTGCCCTGCTTAAAGTACATCCCGATTAGATGGGTAAACAAATGTTGATGCTGGGCCTGGCAGGTGTAAGGAGGCCACAGTTGCTTCTTCATTTTCATAGTCCAACGACAGCACATAGGACACCAACATGTTTTATTGTATTCACAGGTCACATACCCAGTTATCTCAGGCATATCCAGAGATTTTGTACCTCCTTCAATGTCGAACGTCTCATTCTCATTGGTAAAGGAGTACACCTTGGTCACAATTTCTGTTGGACTGGATGTAGATGGAACAAAGCAATGAAATCCTTGTGTTCCCTTGATCACTTTCACTCTTTCAAAGCATGCTTTTATGAACATTTCTGTACACCTCGTTTGTCGAAAATAAGAACTGGATAGAAGGGATGTTATTGTAATGATCTCAGGCAAGCAAGCAAGCCTTGATAAGAGTGAATGACTCTCTGGCAGTTTTATGGTACATTTATTTACAGATTACATCCAGCATGTGACTTCCAGCCTGCCACTCTTGAAAACAAGTTGGTCAGTCTGAGTCTCCACCCCGGTCACAGCAGGAAGGACGCCAAGGCCCCGTCTTGCCCCTCTTGCCCTTCCGTTGCATTCTGACCTTTTCAGCTCTCCAAGAACGGGGGCTAGGAGGGTGAAAATCCTCCCCACTCTCAAAGGAAGAAGTCTCTGGTAATTACATGGCAACCCTCTCACTGTCATCAGTCTCTCTCCCCCTTCTTATAAGCTGTCTGTTCTACTTGAGTCAGGGAACTCTTTGTGAAGGGGGGGGTCGAGCCCACTTCCTCCTGCTCTGTCTGCGATCTTTCGTCTCCAGAGTTGGACTCAGGAGATGAATAGAGAGAGACAGAGTTCGGATCTTCCCCTGAGGTCAATTCAGCCACGTCACTTACAGTTATACAGTGGTGCCCCGCAAGACGAATGCCTCGCAAGACGGAAAACCCGCTAGACGAAAGGGTTTTCCGTTTTTGAGTTGCTTCGCAGGACGAATTTCCCTATGGGCTTGCTTCGCAAGACAAAAATGTCTTGCGAGTCTTGAGATTTTTTTCCGCTTTCCCCCCCTTTTTCTAAGCCGCTAAGCCGCTAATAGCCTTTTAGCAGCTAATCCGCTAAGCCGATAAGCCTTTAATAGCCGCTAAACCGCTAATAGCGCTAATCCGCTAATCGGGTTGCTTCGCAAGACAAAAAAACCACTAGACGAAGACACTCGCGGAACGGATTAATTTCGTCTTGCGAGGCACAACTGTATTGGCACCAGTTAAACAGTTCCAGCAGTGTCATAATTTTTTTTTAGATGTATTTTGTTGTAATGTTCATGAAATGAAGTACTAACAATAATTCTTTCAAAGCGTTAATTCTATCATGCAACAGTAAGCTATCACTCTGCTTTGGAGCACATTGTTTTAAAAAAAACCTTTTCAGATACCATTTAATTCAATAACTTTCTAAAGAAATGCCTGGTCACTGATATTATAGTTTGAAGTCTTGTTTCTTCTGTTATATTTTACTCCAAAAAGACCCATTTATTCTAAACAGAACCCAATAAGGCAGACATGTACATACAAAACATTTTTAAAAAAAAAGTGATCCCATTGAGATCCCAAGATGAAATTTTGCAGGTAGCTTTAAGAAATATTAAGTAATCAATACCTTTTTTTGAAAATGTTAATCATATTAATTTTTTTAATCACTTATTTAAAATTTAAATTTTGTAACTTAAATTTGAAATTAAAAGTAAGTCCATCATGTGACATATCATATTAAAGCCCATAAAGTTCTGAAGAGATTGGTGTTTTTGGTTTTGATGTATCACAATTCTGAGCTGAGCCTTTAAGGTTTTTGTGTAGTCCAGCAAGGCCAAAATTGTCATTTTTTAAAAAAATCAAACCCTCATAACTCACAAATGGGATGAGATAAAAAAATAAAACTTTAGATTTGATCATTTAACAAGTGTACAAAATATTAAGAAAATTGGTTGACATGAGGTAAAAAAGTTGGATCACTTGATATGGAATGGCCCTGTATGCCACGCCATAAAACAAAGGCTAACCACTTCCCCAAGAAAACAGCAAATAAAACTTCAAAACAGACTAAAATCTTGTTTAGTTAACTCAGCAGCATTTATTTAAGTCAAAAGTTTATAAAATTATGCAAGGCATGGAGAAAGTGGATAAGGAAAATTTATCTCCCTCTCTGTCACGGAGCCAGCAGGGAAGGCTCCGGAGTTGGAGGAGGGGGAGACCGGGGAGCCGGTAGAAGAGGCAGAACTGAGAGAGAGTGTGGAGCGAAAGGGGAAGCCACTCAGGCGGAGGCAAGGCTCCCTGATGTTAAGAGAGCAGCAGCACCCCTCTACCAGGCACGAAGGGAGAGGGAACACCAGTTCCGTCAGCCCAGGACAGGAGGGGGTTTAAACGCAGATAACAACATAGACGTTTGGGATTGCCCAAGCTGCTTTGCTGGAGGAGGAGCAGGAAGTTCCCACTCCCAGGATCTGCTACGGATGATTCAGACGCTTGAAGCGATGCTCTGTATCTTGTCAATAATGCACAATAAAAAACTGTAAATACAACTCTGATTGAGCAGAGGGATTTATTGTGAAGGGCTCACCAAACCCATCACACTCTCTCACGGGAATTTGTGGTTGTCCAACAAAGCTAAATGTTGGAAGATAAAGGATAGATAAAAGGAAGTCACTTGAATATATATATATATATTTAAATTTTTCCTTTACAATACTTCACATTTCATTGAATATAACCATACACTCAATCACTGATTTATCCCCCCCCCCCTTCCAGGGTTCCATTTATTTATCTATTAAAACTGCATACTATAATTTCCCCATATATTCATATTTTGCCCTTTCCCCTGTGTCAATCCAATATTACAAGAGTCAACAACTGGCTCCTCCATTAAAGGAAGTAATGAATAACATAATGAAGAAAGGGCAGATTCCCAAGACATGGGAAGAAGCGTTTATTACGTTAATACCTAAACAAGGAACGGATCTTACAAATGTAAAAAATTTCAGACCGATATCATTGCTTAATAACAACTATAAATTATTCACAAATGTATTAGCGCAGAGGTTAAAAAAGATTCTGGCTCTACAAATACACCCAGATCAGGCAGGCTTTTTACCAGGACGGCATCTAAAAGATAACATATGAAATATAGTAAATATAATTGAATATTTAGAAACTAAAATAAATAAACAAGCTGCACTAATTTTTATAGACGCGGAAAAGGCGTTTGATAATGTGTCTTGGTCCTTTATGAAAAAGAATCTAGAAATAATGGGCCTGGGCACAATTTTTTTATGGAGTATAGAGGCAATTTATAAAGAACAAAATGCGAAACTCATAATAAACAACGGTTTGACAGAGAGTTTTCAAATTACAAAGGGCACAAGACAGGGTTGCACACTGTCACCTCTACTATTTATATCAATATTGGAAGTACTGCTTCAAAATATGAGAGACAGAAAGAATTACAGGAATAAAATGTGGAGAAAAAGAATATAAGGTTAAAGACTTCGCTGATGATATTGTGTTGACTTTACAGGAACCACAAATTTTGACAGCGGAAGCATTAAAAGTAATTGAAGAATTTGGATCGGTGGCTGGACTCAAAATTAACAAAAGCAAAACAAAAATGATAGTAAAAAATATGAATGTGGATGTGGAACAATTAGATCAGTTACAAAGTAAAACGGAAATAACAGTGGTAAAAAAAAATATATTTGGGTGCCTGGCTCTCCCTGAAAAAAACAAACCTATTCAAAGACAATTACAAAACAACATGGAAAGAAGTAAAAACAAATCTGGAAATATGGGACAGATTGAAACTACCCTTCTGAGGAAACATAGAAGCCATTAAGATGAGTGTCCTACCTAAGATGCTTTTTTTATTCCAAACTATTCCAATTATTACTGGATTAGGTCAATTTAATGAGTGGCAAAAAACAATTTCAAGGTTTGTATAGCAGGGGAAGAAACCTAGACTAAAATTTAAATTTCTAACGGACAAAAAGGAAAGAGGAGGATTCGCTCTACTGGATCTAAAAATATATTATGAAGTTGCATGTATAACATGGCTAAAAGAATGGTTCAGCTTGAAGAACACAGATATATTAGATCTGGAGTATATTGGTATGGGGTTGCTCGTGCGTAAGTTGCCGCCTCTCCTGGCTATGTTGCCTTGTTGAACCTTTCTGTCTGGACAGCCCTTCAATTCGTGGCTGCCTCAGTCGCTAGCAGAATCCATCAGTGGGCGTTTCTTAAACCTTTTCCAACATAAAAGTTGTTTGACACCCAGTCTCCTCCTACTTTCTCTGCGCAGAAGTCTTCTGCGCAGGGAGGGCGTGGGTAGCGGAGGACCAGTGCTCTCCCCGCTGGTGTCCGGTGAAGAGTCTGGGAGCCCTCTCTCCGATTCCCCCATCTGCCCCTCCTTATTCCTGGTGTTGCACTGAATTGCTTCCCCATCTGCTGAGCTGCCTCTCTCCCTGCTGGGCCCTTCTCCAGCATCATTAGAGAGCCTCCCCTCCACCTCTAGCTCCGATGTCAGTTCCCTGACATCCACCTCCCCCCCAGGACCCCCTCCACCCCCCGCCCAACCTGTTGATCCAACTTCGTCCCTTTCTTCGGCCGACGATGCAGGGAACCCCCGGAAGGAGCTGTCGTTATCCTCAGAGGATTCGAAGCCCGCTTCCCACCCGTTCTGATCCCTTCCCGCGGGGTGGGCCTCCCAGTCTGATTCTTCTTCCTCCGAAACCTCTCCTCCCTCCTCCTTGGAGGCAGGAAAACCCACAAAATCCTCTTCATCGTCTGTGGTTCCAAATTGCTCCTTCCAGAATCTCGCCAGTGGTTTGGGTTTGCCCGGGAACAGGTGGTGGAATTCCTCCACCAGATACCCGTCATCAATTGCCTCCGCGGGAACCCACGTGTTTTCCGACCCGGGTTCTCCCTCCCAAGCTACCAAGTACTCCACCTGGCGTCCTCGCCACCTTGAATCAAGTATTTCCGTGGCCAAGTGGTGGTGCTCCCTCTCTTCTACCTGCGGGTGTGTGGTGACTTCTCCCTCTCGCCCCGGGAATTCCTGCCCCTCCCTGTACGGTGAGAGTAGGGACCTATGGAACACCGGGTGTATTTTCATGCTGTCAGGCAACTTGAGCTTGAATGCCACGGGGTTCACCTGCTGTGTTACTTCAAACGGTCCCAGCCGCCTGGGCTGCAACTTCTTGCACCCCCCCTTAAAGGGTAACCCTTGGGTTGACAACCACACTCTGTCCCCCACCCGTATGGTATCCCCTTCCCTACGGTGCTTGTCTGCCTGCCTCTTGTAAATTTCCTTGGCCCGCTCCAAGTTCATCTTAAGTTGCTGGTGCAGGGCCTCCATTTCTTCCACAAACTGCTCTGCCGCAGGCACGCTCCAACTTTCCTCCCCACTCCCCGGGAAGGCCCTGGGGTGACACCCATAATTGGCCATGAACGGGCTCATTCCCGTGGACACATGTTCAGCGTTATTGTACGCAAATTCAGCCAGCGCTAGTTTCTCCACCCAATCGTTCTGCCTCTCGCTGACGTAACAGCATAGGTATTGCTGGAGTATACTGTTCGCTCTTTCTGCTTGCCCGTTGGTTTCCGGGTGTCTCGCCGTCGAGAAGCCCACTTCGACCTGCAGCAAGCTCATGAGCTTCCTCCAGAACCGGGAAGTAAATTGTTTCCCGCGGTCGGAGATAACCCTCGAGGGAGCCTCATGCAACCTGAAGATGTGATCTACAAACAACCTGGCTGTTTCCTCTGCCGTAACCGCATGTGAGCAGGCTATAAAATGGCACATTTTTGTCAGTAAGTCGACCACTACCATGACTGCTGTCTTTCCCCGGGACTTGGGCAGATCGGTCATAAAATCAATGGACACCACCTCCCAGGGTTTTCCCGGCGTGGGTAAGGGTTCCAGTAATCCTGCGGGGGCAGCCCGCTCCCCCTTTGCCCTTTGGCAGCGGTCGCAACCCCGTACATATTCCCGTACATCCTCCCTCACCCTGGGCCACCAGAACTGCCTGGTGACAAGCATCATGGTTTTGTGCTGTCCAAAGTATCCAGCTGTGGGGTTGTCGTGGAGTTGTTTGAGTACCTTCCCCCGTAGGGTCTCCCCCGGTACATACAGCGCCCCCTTATAGTACAGCACCCCTTCCTTCTCCTCAAACCCTCACTGGGTTTCTCTTCCATCTCGGATTTCCCGGATTTTAGTTTGTGCGAACACGTCATTTCTAGTGAGTCCGGCCAGTTCTCGTTTCCCCACCAAGATTCCCCCCCACACACACCGGTCCTTGGGGATCACGTGTCGTATCTCCGGCGGCCCCTCTCCTTCCCAGTACTCTGGCTTCCTGGAGAGAGCATCTGCTCTCACGTTTTCCTCCCCAGGTACGTATCGGATTTCGAAGGAAAACTTGGAGAACTCCTGTGCCCATCGAATCTGTCTCTGGTTGAGTACTCGTGCGGTCCTCCAGTATTCCAAGTTCTTGTGATCTGTACAAACCTGGATCTTGTGCTGCGCTCCTATTAGAAGATGGCACCATCGACGAAACGCCGCATAGATCGCAAGCAGTTCACGGTCATACACAGTATAGTTTTGCTCCGATTTGCTCAGCTTTCGCGAGAAAAAGGCACACGGCTTCCATTCCTGCTTGCTCCTCCCTGGCTGCAAAAGAACCGCCCCAATGGCTCTGTCAGACGCGTCGGTCTCTAGCCTCATGGGTTTCTCCAGATCCACGTGCAGGAGCTGCTCTTCCGATGCGAACGCCTTCTTCAGTTTTTCAAAGGACTGCTGGGCTCCCTCTGTCCAGACGAACTTCCTTTTGCTACTGAGACAATCTGTGATGGGCGCTGTCAAGTGGGCGAAGTTCTTGATGAACTTCCTGTAGAAGTTGCTGAACCCTAGGAACCTCTGCACGTCCTTCCGGGTTTTGGGAGCCTTCCACTCCAGCACTGCCTGCACCTTGCTTGGGTCCATCGCTAGGCCCTTGTCTGACAACGTGTACCCCAGAAACTCGACTTCTCTGGCGTGAAACTGACATTCTTCCAGTTTGACCCACAACTGGTGCTTCTGCAGTCGTTTTAGCACTTCCCTGACGTCCCTGACATGTTGCTCCTCATTGTCCGAATAGATTAAGACGTCGTCCAAGAAGGCTACGCAGTTCTTGTACAGCAGGGACCCCAGCACGTGGTGCATGAATGCTTGAAAACAGGCGGAGCTCAACTGTAATCCAAAAGGCATAACTAGGTACTCAAAGGCCCCTAGGGGTGTGAACATTGTGGTCTTCCATTCGTCCCCTTCCCTCATCCTAATCAAATTGTATGCTCCCCTGAGGTCCAGCTTGGTAAAAATTTCCCCTTGCCTCACCCGTGTTAAAATGTCATCAATCCTGGGCATCGGGAAGGTCACGGGTTCCGACACCAAATTGACGGCCCTATAGTCCACAACGAGCCTGGGTTTATTTGTGTCCTTTTTGTCCACAAAGAACACCGGACTTCCCCCCACCGCTTTTGATTCTCTTATGAAGCCTCTTTTCAGGTTCTTGTCAATAAATTCCCGCAACTCCTTCATCTCCCTGTCCGACATGGCATACAGTTTACCCACCGGCAGCTGCGCCCCCGGGAGCAAGTTGATTTGGCAGTCAAAGGGCCTATGGGGGGGTAGTCTATCCGCCTCCTTCTCGCTGAAGACCTCCTGCAGGTCAGCATATTGTGGTGGCACCTCCCCTTTCCGCTCCACAGCTATCCCAGCCACCCTGGCCACGGTCATTCTTGGGGTTTCCCCCCCTAGACAGTGTTCCAAACAGTAAGCGGACCCAAAGGTGACCGTCCTCTGATGCCACGCCACCACCGGATCATGGTGTGCTAGCCAGCTCATCCCTAATATTATTGGGGGCCCTGCCAGTGAGGCTACGTGAAAGGCGATGGTCTCCGAGTGCCTGGAAACCCTCATTCTCATTGGTGGGGTATGGTGTGTCACTTCCCCTCCTAGTAGCTCTCTGCCATCAATGGTGGTTACTTGCAAGGGGAAATCTAAGGGCAGCACGTGGAGCTGGTGCTCTAGTGCAAAGTCCTTGCTGAAGAAATTGCAGGAACTGCCTGAATCCAACAGCCCTTTCACCTTGACTGGGTGCCCATTTGGGAGTTCTAGCACCACTTCTATGGCTATAGCCGCCCTGGGGGGGTCTGGTTGGGGCACTTCTATTGGTTGCTGGCCTGGCTGCTGTGCCCTCTGAGTGGCAGCCAAGCGTTGTCGTTTCCCGGCTCCTTTGCTTTTTCCACCTCCTCCTCACCCCCTGCAGCTCCCACCATTCCTTGCCAGGCCTTTCTTTGAGGGCAGACCCTGGCAAAATGTCCTGGCCGCTGGCAGAGGAAACACTTCTTATTAGTTTTCCAATCCTTTCCCTCCTTCTTGCGACCGTCGCTGGAATTTGAAACCTCCCGCGCGAGCGCCCCATCTATTTCCATTGGCTCCGCCGGCGGGGAAGGCTGCCTTGGTATTTCAGGAATGCGGTAGTCATGGTAACGTTGCTCTCTCCCTTCCCGCTTCTCCTGAGCCCGCGCTTCCTGCCTTACACCAATCGCAAGCACAGCCTTGGTCAGCTGATCCATCGATTGCGGGCGGGGTGCACGGGAAAGCTCGTCCTTCACCGTTGGGGACAACCCCTCCTCGAACAACATTTGAATGGGTTCAGAGTCCAGTTCCCACCCGAGCCAGTGAACTAACATGGCAAAGCGTGACCAGTAGTCTCTAACTGACTGGTGCCCCTGTTTACAGTTCATCAGTTCCCGCCGAGTCACACTTTGCTGCACATCACTGGAGTACATTGCGTCCATCCCCTGAAAAAATTTCCTCAGGTCCTTCAAGGCGGCATTCTGTGTTGCCATTAGGGGCCTGATCCATTCCCTGGCCCCATCCTGCAGATGCCCAACAATATAAGCCACCCGCTCCCCGTCGTCTGCAAAATCATTCTGCTGCAGTTCCAAAGCGTACTCTATTTCCCTTCGGAACGCACTATAGTCCTGAGGCTTCCCTCCAAATTTGTGTACCAGTCCCGGTCCCTTCCTTGCTACGGGGGTGGGTCTGACCTGTCCATCTTGAGCCCGCCTTTCGTCCAGCCGCGCCGTTAGAAGAGCCACATGCTGCTCCAAATCTCGGTTCCTCTCCACCAGATTTTGCACTCCTGCTGCTCCCTCCGTGGCGCCAGCTTCTCCGGTTTTGCTCATGATGCTGCCTGCCGCTGTGCACAAGCAACGTCAGGGACTGACGGATTGCTATAATGGTATGGGGTTGCTCATGCGTAAGTTGCCGCCTCTCCTGGCTATGTTGCCTTGTTGAACCTTTCTGTCTGGACAGCCCTTCAATTCGTGGCTGCCTCAGTCGCTAGCAGAATCCATCAGTGGGCGTTTCTTAAACCTTTTCCAACATAAAAGTTGTTTGACACCCAGTCTCCTCCTACTTTCTCTGCGCGGAAGTCTTCTGCGCAGGGAGGGCGTGGGTAGCGGAGGACCAGTGCTCTCCCCGCTAGTGTCCGGTGAAGAGTCTGGGAGCCCTCTCTCCAATTCCCCCATCTGCCCCTCCTTATTCCTGGTGTTGCACTGAATTGCTTCCTCATCTGCTGAGCTGCCTCTCTCCCTGCTGGGCCCTTCTCCAGCATCATTAGAGAGCCTCCCCTCCACCTCTAGCTCCGATGTCAGTTCCCTGACATGGAGGGGTTTGGAAATAGATACGGGTGGCATGCGTACCTTTGGTATGACAAGGTCAGAGTACATCGAGACTTTTTAAACCATATTATAAAAAGATCGCTGTCAGAGTTGCTTCCAGATCCTAGCTCACAGAGGATCACGCTAGCCAGCGATCATTAAATAAAAGTCTTTATTGAGTTACAGTTTCCATTCTCAAGCTGCTGCGTGCAACCCTACGTCTAATGGTTAGATCGGCGAAGCTCCATCTGAGTCTCCGCCCCTTGTACACCAACTTAATATCGTAGCCTTGCTCCACCTTTTCCGCCTGACTGTTCTTCTCTGGGTCCCTCTGCCCCCTGGGGTCTCTTCCTTCCGGGATTCCTCTGACGCTGACGCTGACCCCCCTGACTCTTCTCCCTCCTTTCGGCGGGCTTTAGGACCTGGCTCCCTTTCCGGGCTGCCTACTGCGCCACCTTCCTGTGCATTTGAACTTGTCGCGCGCGCCCAATCTTCCACCTTCCGTCTGACCGTTTCTTCGCTCCCCGATGGAGGTGTGGCCACTCCTGACTCGTGCCCTCCCCCCTGTTGTGAGCTGCCAGCGCTTGATCCCTGGCGCCCTTCCTCTTCCCTGCTCTCTGGCGGTGACGCTGGTCCCGATTTCCAACTGCTCCCCTCTGAGTCCCCTCTGGCTCTATCTTCCTGGGGTGTCCCCCTAGGCTCCCCCCTTGCCCTGGCCACTGGTGCTCCTTTCTGTGAATCTTCTGATTCACTGGAAAGACTCGGAGATCTCGGGTCGTCGTCATCACTCATCTTTTCTTCTGCCTCCTCCCCCTCGCTCTCTGTTTCCTCCCTTGCCCTTGCCTCTGCTCCTGAACCCCTGACATCCATCCCCCCCTCGAAGCCCCCTCTTCCCCCCTCCCCTCCTTCCGGTGCGGGATCTGGGTGCTGCTGTGTCAGGGGGACGAATGTCGGATACAGTTCGCTTCCCGTGGCGGGCCGCCATCCGAAGTCTTCCGGTTCTTCCTCCCTGCTCTCGTTGACGACGGTCACCTCCGCTTCCATCTCTGTGCCGCCGTGCTCGAAACCCGGGTCGTCCCCGAAAACGTCCATGTCCGTCTCTCCCTCGTTGCCTTCTGGAGACGTTGCTCGTCCTGGACCCTCCAGCCACCTTCTGGTGATCATCCCACCAATACGAGGGTTCTGAAGCAGATCCCGAGGGTGACCCCTCCGGGGAACGGGCGTCTCGTGTCGGTTCCTCGTCCGAGTCGAACCCCCGGAACGTGCTGGCTGAAAGCGTGGGCGTGAAAAGCCAGTCGTCGAAAAAGTCTGCTGGCATTGGCCTATGTGGGAAGAGGGCATGAAACTCTTCTTTGAGCAGAGGTTCGTCTAAAGCGTAGCCCGGCACCCAGCTGTTGGCACTGGCCGGGGTGCCCTCCTTGGCGAGAAGGTATTCTACCCCCTCTTCCCCCCATCTGGAGTCCAAAATCTCCGTGTCTTCGTTGATGCGCTCCTCCTGTGCCACTCCCCCTTGCCCAGTTCTCTCTCGGAGCGGACCCGGTGCCGTTCCTGGTTCCTGAAACCTGTGAGGTGCCTTGTAGGGAGTGAGCACCGATCTGTGGAACACCGGATGCATTCTGGAACCCTCCGGAAGAGCCAGCCTGAAAGCCACCGGGTTGACCTGTTCTTCGACTTGGTAGGGCCCCAGTTGTTTATGCCCTAGTTTCTTCTTCGCCAACGACCTGGCCGGCACTGCGTGGGCTGCTAACCAGACCCAGTCTCCCACATGGATCTCTTCGCCAACCCTTCTGTGTTTGTCCGCTTGTACCTTGTATGCGTGTTTAGCCAGCTCCAGGTGCCGCCGCAGCTGATCGTGGACCTCCTGCAACTCCGACGCGAACGCATCTGCTGTCTGCGGCTCCCCCTCCCCCATTCTTTCCAGTCCCGGGAAGGTTCTGGGGTGCCTCCCGTTGTTGGCGAAGAACGGCGTGACCCCCGTGGACACGTGCTTCGTGTTGTTGTAGGCGAACTCGGCGAGAGGCAGGTAATCCACCCACGTCGCAGGCTGTTGATTCGCATAACATCTCAGGTACTGCTGCATGATGGCATTGACCCGCTCCGCTTGCCCGTTGGTCTGCGGGTGTCTAGCCGACGCCAGGTTGATCTTGACGTTCAGGAAGCCCATCAGCCTCTGCCAGAAGTTCAAGATGAACTGTCGCCCTCGGTCGGACAGAATAGACCGCGGCAGACCGTGAACCTTGAACACGTGGTCTATGAACAGTTTGGCGGTGTGTTCCGCCGTGGCCACCTTCGCACACGGAATGAAATGTGCCATCTTGGAGAACAAGTCCACCACCACCAGCACAGCCGTCTTGCCCCTCGAGCTGGGCAGATCCGTGACAAAGTCCAGGGCCACTCTCTCCCATGGTTCGAACGGAGTTTGCAGCGGTTCCAGCAGTCCGGCCGGCGGTCTGTGCACTGGTTTGGCCCTCTGGCAGGTGTCACACCTCGCCACGTAGTCCGCGACTTCCCCTCTCATTCCGGGCCACCAGAAGTCTCTGGCTACTAATTCCACCGTCTTCTCCTTGCCAAAGTGCCCGGCAGTGGGCGCGTCGTGCAGCTGCTGCAGTACCTTGGCGCGAAGTTCGTCTCCCGGCACGTAGATGGCCCCTTTACGGATGAGCAAACCATCTCGCAGCTGGAACTCGTCGGTCGCTGCCGTGCCCCTGTGCACCTCTGCCATCTTTGCTTGCGCGAAGGAGTCATCCTGCAACGCTCGTCGCACCGCATCCAGGTCAACTGTTGCCGCCGCGCACGCCCACACTGTCGGTGCGAAGATGTGCATGGCGGCCGCTGGCGTTGCCTCCTCCAGATACTGTGGCTTACGGGAGAGAGCATCCGCCATGATGTTGGTGTCCCCCGGGACATATTCTATTCGGAAGTCGAAATTCGCAAAGACTCAGCCCAACGTATCTGCCTCTGGTTCAGGAACTGTGCCGTGCGCCAGTGCTCTAGATTCTTGTGGTCCGTGCAGACCTGCACCGTGTGCTTGGCGCCGATCAGGAAGTGCCTCCACGCTTTGAACGCTGCATGAATGGCCAGCAACTCCCTGTCCCAGATGGTGTAGTTCTGTTCGGACTTGCTGAGCTTCCTTGAATAAAACGCTCCCGGCCTCCAAACCCCCTGCGGGTCTTTCTGCAGCAGGACTGCTCCCACGGCTCTGTCCGAAGCGTCTGTCTCCACCCTCATCGGCCTGCTGGGGTTGACATGAAGCAGCTGCTCTTCCGATGCGAAGAGACGCTTGAGTGCCTGAAAGGACTGCTCCGCCTGCTCTGTCCAGATGAACTTCTTTTTCTTGGAGCTGAGCGTGTCCGTGATGGCCGCTGTCTGCATCGCAAAGCCTTTGATAAACTTGCGATAGAAGTTCGCGAAGCCGACAAACCGTTGGACCTCCTTCCGGTTGCGTGGGCTTTTCCAATCCAACACTGCTCGGACCTTGGCGCTGTCCATGGCGAGCCCTTTATCAGACAACTTGTAGCCCAGGAAATCCACCTCCGTCACGTCGAATTGGCACTTCTCCAGCTTGGCGTAAAGCCTATGTTGCTGTAGCCTGCTCAGCACTTCCTTGACGTGTCTGTCATGCTCCTGCTGCGATTCCGAAAAGATCAGGATGTCATCCAAGAAACAGACGCACGTCTTGTAGAGGAGCCCCGCCAACACGTGATGCATGAAAGCTTGAAAAACGTGGGAGCCATTTTGCAATCCAAAAGGCATAACTCTATATTCGTAGGTGCCCAGGGGCGTGAACATGGCTGTCTTCCACTCATCTCCTTCCCGCATGCGAATGAGGTTGTATGCCCCTCGCAGGTCCAACTTGGTGAACACTCTGCCCTTCCGTACCTTTGCGAGGAGGTCGTCGATTCGGGGCATGGGGAAGTCCGATGGCTTGGTCACACTGTTCAAGATGCGAAAGTCCACTACAAGTCTTTTTTGGGGCGTGTCCCGCTTCTTAACAAAGAATACCGGACTGCCCCCCGCTGCCTTGGACTCTCGGATGAAACCGCGCTCCAAATTATGATCTATGAACTCTTTGAGTTCCTGCAGTTCGTCCTCAGACATGGAATACAGCTTCCCTTTGGGCAGCGCCGCCCCCGGCAGCAGGTCAATTTTGCAGTCATATGGTCTGTGGGGGGGTAGCCTGTCTGCCTCCTTCTCGCAGAAAACCTCCAAAAATTCCGCGTACTTGTGGGGAACCGCTTGCAGCGTGCCTAGCTGCAGCTGTGACTCCTCTTCCCCTCCTTCCTGCCTGGGCACGATGCAGTGTTCAGCGCAAAAGGAAGAGCCGAAGGTCAGCTGCCTCTGGTACCAAGCCAGCGTCGGGCTGTGCTTGTCCAGCCAACTCATGCCCAATACAATGGGCGTGTCCGATAGTTGAGTGACATTGAAGCTGATGATTTCCCTGTGATTCCCAAGTCGCATCACCATTGGTGGCGTCTGCTTCACCACTTGCCCCCCTAGCAGCTCCCTGCCATCCACCGTGACAACCTGCAGGGGCAGCGTGGCAGGCAGCAACTGTATAGCGTGCCGGTCGACAAAGTCCTGCCCTATAAAGTCCGCATTGCTTCCGGAGTCAATGGTGATTGGCACGTCCATGGTGATTCCATTGGGCAGCTGGAGCGACGCGGTGAGCCTCACTACCGGTTTGGGCGGGAGGGGGTCCATGGGCTGTAAAATCTCTGGGGACTGCTTCACTGACACGTCTGGCTGGGCCCCAGTGCCTCTTCCTCCAACCAGACTCCGTCGTTTCCCTGCTGTGGTTGTCCTTGCTGCGTTGCTGCAGTTACCATTGCTGAGGCTGCAGTGTGCTTGTGGAGCCTCTGGGGACACTCTTTCGCCATATGCTGTGGATCATCGCAGATGTAACACTTCCTGTTCCCTCTAGGAGGCTTCGCTTTCACTGCTGCCGGTGCTAGGGCTCTGGCTGCTGACTGAGCCCTTGCACCTCCAACCTCCATAGGTTCCGCTCCTCCTCCTGGCGGAGGCGTGGATTGCGCACGCGCTGCTTCTCTGGGAAGGAAGGAGGAGCCCCTGGCTGGTTCGCGCCCTCCACGCCCTTCGCCACTGCTCCACGGACGTCCTTCCAGCCGCACCCCCACCGCCAGCGCCCTCTGAACGATCTCCTGCGTGGTCCGGGGTCTCTCCCCCCTCGCAATTTCATCTTTAACCGAGCCGTGCAATCCCTCCCAAAACAGGTCTCTTACAGGAGCCGAATCTCTGTCCCATTCCAGAGCACTGACCAAAGCGAAAAAGCGGGCATGGTACTGCCTTACGCTGGCCCTCCCTTGCTTCAGTCCATGTATCTGCTGCCGAGCAAGATCCACGTCAATGCTTGACAAAAAGCACCCATCCATCGCTTTAATAAAGGCATCCGCATTTTGGAGCGCCGGATCCTTATCTCTCCACAAATTGCGCAGCCATGCTTTAGCATCTCCATGCAAATGGGACATGATGAATCCCACCTTCTCTTGCTCATCTCTAAAGTCTTTGTTCAGCAGTTGCAGTGCACACATTACATCTGCTCTAAAGTTGGGGTACTGTTGCAAATTCCCATCGAAGTGAGAGACCAAACCGCCTGTTCGTCTCCCCAACCCAATTCCCTCCGGTTTGGGTGTCAGTTGCCCTTGCTTCGTAAGCACTTCCAACCTGACCTGGAGATCCCTGTAGGCGGCAGCTGCGTCCTCCTCTCTCTTCCTGGATGCAAGAGCCTCGGCATTCAGGCGCGACACTGCTTCTCTGAGTTCCACTATCTGCTGTTCGGCCGTCATGTTGTCTGCCGTTCGTGAGCTCGCTAGTAGGCACCCGCTTTCTCTCCTCTCCGCGAGGCTGTAGATGCCCACAATTTAAGGGATGGAGCTTACTGTCAGAGTTGCTTCCAGATCCTAGCTCACAGAGGATCACGCTAGCCAGCGATCATTAAATAAAAGTCTTTATTGAGTTACAGTTTCCATTCTCAAGCTGCTGCGTGCAACCCTACGTCTAATGGTTAGATCGGCGAAGCTCCATCTGAGTCTCCGCCCCTTGTACACCAACTTAATATCCTAGCCTTGCTCCACCTTTTCCGCCTGACTGTTCTTCTCTGGGTCCCTCTGCCCCCCGGGGTCTCTTCCTTCCGGGATTCCTCTGACGCTGACGCTGACCCCCCTGACTCTTCTCCCTCCTTTCGGCGGGCTTTAGGACCTGGCTCCCTTTCCGGGCTGCCTACTGCGCCACCTTCCTGTGCATTTGAACTTGTCGCGCGCGCCCAATCTTCCACCTTCCGTCTGACCGTTTCTTCGCTCCCCGATGGAGGTGTGGCCACTCCTGACTCGTGCCCTCCCCCCTGTTGTGAGCTGCCAGCGCTTGATCCCTGGCGCCCTTCCTCTTCCCTGCTCTCTGGCGGTGACGCTGGTCCCGATTTCCAACTGCTCCCCTCTGAGTCCCCTCTGGCTCTATCTTCCTGGGGTGTCCCCCTAGGCTCCCCCCTTGCCCTGGCCACTGGTGCTCCTTTCTGTGAATCTTCTGATTCACTGGAAAGACTCGGAGATCTCGGGTCGTCGTCATCACTCATCTTTTCTTCTGCCTCCTCCCCCTCGCTCTCTGTTTCCTCCCTTGCCCTTGCCTCTGCTCCTGAACCCCTGACAATCGCTATTTGGAGGAGGTATAAAGAGTGGTTTGAAAGGAAAACACCATGGTGGCTGTCACCCCAAGAAGTCTTCTCAGTGAAAAAATTAAATATGAAAGGAGAATGGCTAACGTACAGAGACATGCTGCAGGAAGAAAATAACGTAATTAAGATCAGGCCGTATGAGGAACTAAAAGATAAATTATCAAGTTGGATGGAGTACCACCAAATGAATGACATCTTCTCAAAAGATAAAAAGGCAAGAGGTTTTGAACAAACAAGATCAATATTAGAAACTGCAGTAATACAAAATAACACCAAAATATTGTCTAAGGTTTATGAGTTTCTATTAGAATGGCACACAAAAGATGAAGAAATCAAGAGTGTTATGATTAAATGGGCAATGGATGTCGGCCATAACATTGAGTATGAAAAGTGATCAAAATTATGGAACACTGGGCTAAAATTTACAGCATGTACATTGTTGAAAGAAAATCTGTTAAAAATGATGTATACCGTATTTTTCGCTTCATAGGACACACTTTTTCCCTCTTAAAAACTAAGGGGGAACGTCTGTGCGTCCTATGGAGCGAATGCAGGGGGGAGGCAGGCAGGAAAAGCCCCCAAGAGGGGCCGCATCAGTCCCTTCTCCCTCCTCATAGAAAAGCCCGCAGGAGCCACATGCTCCTTAAAGGGTGCATGGCTCCTGTGGGCTTTTGCAGGAGGTGGGGGAATTGCCGGGAGAGGCTGCGCAAGGCTAAAGAAGTCAAGGCAGCGAGTGGGATGGATCACGCTCACTGCCTTGGCTTCCTCTTTAGCCATGCTTCTTTAGCCGCGCTGGAGAGGTTTAGCTCCCGGCTGGAGAGGTTGTGCGGCTATGGCAGATGGATCCCGCTGGCTGTCTTGGCTTCTTTGCTCTTTGGGGCTGGGGGGGGAGAATAATTTTTTTCCTCTTGATTTCCCCCTCTAAAAACTAGGTGCGTCTTGTGGTCCGGTGCGTCCTATAGAGCAAAAAATACGGTAGATGGTACCTCACTCCGATTTAACTGACAAGGATGTATAAATCAGGAAACAAGAATTGCTGGAAATGTGGGGTGAAAGAAAGTAATTTCTGTCACATGTGGTGGTCATGCGACAAGGTGAAAACCTCCTGGGAAAACATACAATGAACTAAAGAAGATCTTTAGATATACGTTTTTGAAAAAGCCAAAGGCATTCTTGTTGGGAATGGCAGGAGAAGATATTGTTAAGAATGATCAGAATGTTCTTATACGCAACAACAGCGGCAAGGTTATTATTAGCCCAGGTCTGGAAACAACAGCAATTACCAACAGTAGAACAATGGTGACAGAAGGTAATGGAATATGCAGAATTAGCTAAATTAACGGTGAAAATTAGACAACAGGACGATGAAATATTTCAAAAAGAATGGGAAAAATTTATGTTGTATATAGGAAAGATAAGGTGAAATAATGAAACCAGTAGAACTGAAATAAACCTCATAACGTGAAATACAAAGAAATTTACCAGATAATAAAATTAATAAGAAGCAAAATGTATAACATGACTAATGTAACTAATAGTAGTTGCAAATGAATATAGGCAACAAGAACTGTGTAAATAGAAGGATTGATTTGTGTACAAATACTCTATGGATAAATATGGACAAATATGGAAGAAGAAGAACAATATGCAAAATGGATAAAGACAATGTGAAAAAGTCAGATGCGATACAAAAAAGCCAGAAGAAGAAAGGACGGACGTCAGCTCTCAAGAGCAAGTACAGTGGTACCTTGGGTTAAGTACTTAATTCGTTCCAGAGGTCCGTTCTTAACCTGAAACTGTTCTTAACCTGAAGCACCACTTTAGCTCCGCGCCGCCGGAGCACGATTTCTGTTCTCATCCTGAAGCAAAGTTCTTAACCCGAGGTACTATTTCTGGGTTAGTGGAGTCTGTAACCTGAAGCGTATGTAACCTGAAGCGTATGTAACCCGAGGTACCACTGTATAAATGTAAAATGTAATACAATATGTGTATGTGGAGTATGTAACTTAAAAACCAATAAAGATTTTTTTTTTAATTGTACTATGAAGCTGTCTGTGTTGGTTAAAGAAGTGGATAACACTGAATAATGCACATATTTCGTATCTTGAAGGTCATAATATCAAGTTTGCTTGGCATGTGTGTTTATGGTATGGTAAACCTAAAACAGTTTTTCGAACCATGTAGTCAGGAATAATTTGTATAGAGTATGGGTGTCAGGGACTGGGCAGAGGAGGAATGGTGGAGACCGCCTCCCCATCCTGACCCTTCCAGGGAGGAGGAAGAGGAAGACAGTATAGGTTTTCAACAGGGGTTTGAGGGAGGGCGCAGCTCAAAGGGAGATGATGATGATGATGATGATGATAATAATAATATTTTATTTATACCCCGCCCTCCCCAGCCAAGACCGGGCTCAGGGCGGCTAACAACCAATAATAAAAACAAGTTGTTTAAAATACAACTTAAAAAACAAGATTAAACTACAACATTAAAACATTAAAATACAGCCTCACCACAGGAGGAGAAAGGAAAAAAGAAAGAGGGGGATGGAATCAAACTGATTCTAAGCCAAAGGCCAGGCGGAACAACTCTTTCTTACAGGCCCTGCGGAAAGAAATCAGATCCCGCAGGGCCCTGGTCTCATGAGACAGAGCGTTCCACCAGGCCAGAGCCAGTATTGAAAAGGCCCTGGCTCTGGTTGAGGCTAATCTAACTTCCTTAGGGCCTGGGATCTCTAGGGTGTTGCTATTTATGGACCTTAAGGTCCTCCGTGGGGCATACCGGGAAAGGCGGTCCCGTAGGTACGAGGGTCCTAGGCCGTGAAGGGCTTTAAAGGTCAAAACCAGCACCTTAAATCTGACCCTGTACTCCACCGGGAGCCAGTGCAGCTGGAAAAGCACTGGGTGAATATGCTCCCATGGCAGAGACCCCGTGAGGAGCCTTGCTGCAGCATTCTGCACCGGCTGGAGTTTCTGGGACAGCTTCAAGGGCAACCCCGTGTAGAGCGAATTACAGTAGTCAAGCCTGGAGGTGACCGTCACATGGATCACTGTGGCCAGATCGGGGCAGGAAAGGTAAGGGACCAACTGCTTGATCCGGCGAAGGTGGAAAAATGTCACCTTGGCTGTTGCTGTAACCTACATCTCCATGGAAAGGGAGGTGTCAAGGATTACACCCAAACTCTTAACGGAAGGCAATGGCACTAATTGGGCCCCCACAAGAGAAGAGAGTTGGTCCCTCATCCCCATACCATCCCGACCCAGCCAGAGGACCTCTGTCTTCGAAGGATTCAATTTCAATCGGCTCCCATGAAACCATCCAGCCACAGCTTCCAAGCAACTGGTCAGTGTGTCTGGGGCCGAGTCGGTATGGCCATCCATCAGCAGATAGAGCTGAGTGTCATCAGCATATTGGTAACAACCCAGCCCAAAGCTCCAGACAATCTGGGCAAGGGGGCGCATAAAGATGTTAAAGAGCATCGGGGAGAGGATTGCGCCCTGCGGCACTCCACACACCAAGGAGTGACACGATGACATCTCCCTCCCTAGCGCCACCCTCTGTCCCTGACCAGAGATAAAAGAGCACAGGCATTTACGGGCTATGCCCTGTATCCCCACGTCGGCGAGGGAGTGGTCCAGATCATGATCGACCATGTCGAAGGCTGCTGACAAATTTAAGAGAATCAGCAGTCCCGACCCACCTCAATCCAGTTGTCTACGGAGATCATCTGTTAGGGTGACCAGAGCCGTCTCGGTCCCGAAACCAGGATGGAACCCGGACTGGAATGGATCTAAAGCCAATGTTCCCTCCAGAAACCTACCAAGCTGTCCAGCAACTGCTCTCTCAATTACCTTACCCAGATATGGAAGATTTGAAACTGGGTGTAATTGGATAGATCTAAAGGATCTAGTGAAGTTTTCTTTAAGAGCGGACACACCACTGCTTCCTTCAGCTCCCCTGGGAATGTCCCCGTGCCAAGGGACAAATTGATAATTTCAACCGGGGGGTCCGCACGACATCTGGGCACGCCCTAATCAGCCAAGACGGGTACGGATCGAGGAGGCAGGTGGTGGGCCTACCAGCTTAGAGGAATCTATCCACATCAGCAGGGAGTATCCGATCAAAATGGTCCAACACTGGACCCGAAGACAGTCAAGGGGGCCTCCAGTTCTGTCACTGTATCTAAATTGGCAGGGAGGCCACAGCAGAGCAACAGGACTTTCTCCGCAAAAAAGCTCGCAAATGTCTCTTGGCTCCTCCCCCCACTCACAGCTGTGAGTCGAATTTGTGCTTAAATTTGGTTGTCCTCCTAAGGACGTTATCGACCTAATTATTCTAAAAAGTTGTGCCGGGGGAGAGCTAGCAGATGCAATGGAAGCTGCAAAGTAGGATCTCTTAGCAGCTTTCATAGCCATCTCATAGGCTTTCATAAGCGTCCTGTAAGATGTTCTTGAAGCTCCGTCACGAGTCCGTCACCATACTCGCTCTAGCCATCTGAGATCCCGCTTCATTTTCCGGAGCTCCTCAGTGTAAACCAAGGGCCCCGGTTTCGATGGGGTCGCAGAGGGCGCTTAGGCGCGATCTCATCGATGGCCACCAAGAGCCGGTTATTCCAGTCCTCGTAAAGGTCATCTAATGAGTCGCCAGGAGGAGCAGGGTCCCGCAAGGCCTGACGGAATCTATCAGGAGAGCTCTGAAAGAGAAATCCTCCCGGATTAACAACGCTACTCCTCCCCCCTGACCCACAGAGGACAGAGAAACCTGGAGGTGTTATCTCATGTAGGGAGACTACTTCGCCTTCTCCATCATGCAAGCCAGGTCAATCCCTTGCGAGACAAAAAAGTTACGCATGGTGGCGGTTTTATTGCCTATGGACCTGGCATTGCACAACACCAATGACAGAGGTGGCTAATCCCTGCTCGCCCTACCCTCGTCCCTTGGGATGGAGTGTAGATTGGAAGGGGTTCGAGCATCACTACATCTCAAAACCCTTCGCTGATAGTGATATCTAGTCCCACCACCATTCTTCCCTAGCCCTTCAATAGTGGGAATCCCAGATCCCATATAGCCTCCCCAATAGAGGGGTAACATCCCCTCACTAACAAGTCATCCCTGGGCCAGGACTCCTGGGTCAAAATGGTATGGGGAAGAGGTGAAAGTTCGATAGGGTAAGTTTCCCTAGAAGATAAAACCCAACCAACCCCACCCCAAGTGGGGAGGGCGGTCCCACAGTGTTTAGTTAGCTGTCAATCCCTCTCTTCCTCCTGGGTTGATTGGAGGACTGTTGATTCTATCTGTGGCTGTGGGAGTATTAATGAGGCATGTGCTATAAAATGGGGATCGCTGGCCAACAAAGAGCCAGCTTCGAATTCGGAAGCTCTGTCCATCCTGTCTCGCCAGGAGTACAGTAAAGAAGGTTGATCATTCTCATAAATTTTTGGAACATTAGGCAAAGGTCCAGCTATAGATTGGGTGCTGGATTTCTCCAGATTGTCAGCAACATAGAGTTCTTTAGGTGTTGTTGCCATAGAAATGTCAGAGGCGCCATAGAAATGTCAGATGAGGGGAAAGTTGGGAAATCATGGGAGAGCCAGAACAACACCTGGCTAACACATTGTCATTAGAAAGCATTCCAGACCCTCCATCTCCCAGAACTCGGCAAGCCTTAAAAGTAGGAGAGCAAAAAGCTCAAAGACAGAGGGCACATAGCAGCACCCATAGAGGAGATGATGAGAATGACGAATGAGGAAGTGGGAGAGACGGATGTGGAGATTCACTCTGGACAATGCCATTATCCAAGAGGCTGGGTTCTATAGCCTCCCTCTGTAAAGATTGAAATAAGAAAGAACTGTAAGAAACTTTTCCTTGTCTTTATAATTTCCTGGGCAACCAACTAGGAGCCACTGACAGCATCCTGACAACGGGATAAATATAAAAACTTGCTTGAAAAGAAAAAACCACTTTGGCTCTCACCCGTGGATGCAGTAGCCTTGAGGAGACGGAACATGGACTGTCAATGGACAACATATAGAGAGTTATTGGTCTGTTCCGGTCAAGAGATAAGACTGAAGAAGCTAGAAGGTGTTAGATATGCGGTGACGGACTGGTTACAATATCATCAAGTAAATGGCATGTTTAAACTAGATAAGAATAATGGGTTTATGATCAAAAGTTCACAATTTGAAAGGGAACTTATAGAATCATCAGGAAAATTTATTTCTAGAAAGTATAAACTATTGTTGGAGTGGCAGACAAAGGACGAGATGGTCAAGTCTGCTATGATACATTGGGCAAGAGATATAGGGCATAACAGAATTGAGGGGGGGGGGGAATTGTGGAAAAGAGATTTAAAATTTACAGCTTGTTATACAATGAAAGAAAATTTTATGAAGATGATATATAGATGGTACCTAACACCAAGTAAATTAGCAAAAATGTATAAATCAGAGACAGGTACCTGTTTGGAAGTGTCAAGAAATGGAGGGTACTTTTTACCATATGTGGTGGACATGTAAATTTGCAAAGGATTTATGGGAGATGATATACAAGGAAAGGGAAAAAAATGTTTAAGATGACTTTTATAAAAAGGCCAACAAGCTTCCTATTAGGAATATTAGGAACTGAGTTTCCCACAGATCAAAAGAAATTATTTCTCTACACAATTACGGGAGCCCAAATCGTATATGCTCAGAAATGGAAAGAGAACAATACCAACAAAGGAGGAGTTGCAGATGAAATTGATGGAATGTGTAGAATTAGCAAATTTTACTAATAGAATAAGATATCAGGAAAATGGAGTATTTAAGGAAGATGGGAAATGTTTGCAGTCTATCCAGCTCGAGCTTTGATTTGGTTCTGAATATCATGTGAATTGTTTTGTTAATGGAGTTTTCAACCTCCATATATCTACTAGTTCATTATTCTTTGTTAGAGATAAAAAAGAGTTCGGCAGTTTTCCTTGGTCTGTTTTGGTTCTTCTTATTGATCTATCCATTTCTATGGAGATTACCCCATTGAAGTCCCCCATCAATATGGTCTTATAATCTATATAGTCTGTCAATATTTCCTCTAGTTTTTTGTAAAAGTTTGCTTTCCTTTCGTTTGGTGCATATACCCCCACTAAAATTAAATTTTCTCCTTCTGTTTGTACCTGTACTCCTATTATTCTTTCTTTGTTCTCTTTAAATATTTGTTGTGCATTGTATTTATTTTTAACATATACAACCACTCCTCTGTTTTTTTGCACATCAGAAGAGATAAATTCATTCCCCAGTTTTTTATTCCTTAAAACTCTATTATGTTTCCGTGTTATGTGTGTTTCTTGCAAACAGATTATGTCTACATTCTTTTTTATTAATTCATGTCTAATTTTATTCCTTTTGGCTTTATTATTCATGCCATTAACATTCCATGATATTAAATTGTCATTTTGATTTATTTGATTAAATATATTTTTATTTTTATTATTTGAATTTAAATATCTCCCTCTCCTCCCTCTTGTTCTTGTTTGTCCTCTTCACTTTCCTGTTCACCTCCTTCTATCTTTTCCAGCTCCTTATATCTTCTCCCAAACTTCTGCATTTCTTGTACTGTCTTAATTTTAAAATTCTTGTCTTTATAATAAAATGACACACCTTCTGGATATTCCCATCAAAACCTTATTTTGTTGGCATTTAATTTTTTAGTCAATTCCTTATATGCATTTTGCTTGCGCAATGTAAGAGGTATAGGTTGGTTGCGCGAGAGCAATCAGGCAATATGCTTCAATAGTCTGTTTTAAAGCTTTCTTATTGGTGATAAAAACCTTTGGGATATAGAGCGCCTCTATTCTGTGTCTTGCTCATTCACTGGCAGAATCTGAGAGTGGGTGGTCCTTAAACCTTCCCCAGCAGAGTAGTTTATTGACGCCCAGTCTGCGCCTCCCCTCTCTGCACGGAAGCCTACTGCGCAAGGAAGGCGTGGGTAACGGAGGACCTCTCTCCTCCCCGCTTTGCTCAGGCAAGGTGACCTGGCACCACCTCGCCTCCCCTGAGCCCTGCAGCTCCTCTCCGCTGGAGGCGTGGCTACTCTCCTCCGCTGAGGAGGTGCTGCTTCCCACGGGCCTTGGAGGCTCTCTGTAATCCATCCGGCTTTCCCCCTCTCACCCCTGAGCCGATGGCAGTTCCCTGACATGCAAGAAACGATTTGGGATGTCCTTAAACACCACAATTGTTTTCCCATCTATAATCAGTTGTTTTTCTCAAAATAGTATTTCTCATTTCTGTTGGACTGAAAATTGCTAAACAGTCTCCTGGGTATTTTTTGTCTTGCTTGTAAGGAGGTGACTTTTATTCTAAATATATTAGTCACCATATAGTCTAAGTCCTCCTCCTTCATTTCTAACAATTTCACAATTCCTGTAATTAGCCTATCTCTCACGTTCTCTCCCTCCATCTCTGGAAGGCCTCAAAATTTCAAATTCTGTGCTTTTTTATTCATTTCATGGAAAGGCTAGATTGTCTAATGCATTCTCTTGTACGTTTAAGTTCTTCTATTTGCCCTTTCATTTTCTCTCCTTTTTTATTTTCCCTTATTTCTTTCTGCATTCATTTCGATTGTTCTTCCACTGTTTGTATTTTTACTTTCAATTCCTTCATTTGTCCCGATAAATCTGTTGCCACTTCCTCTATCTTATCCCCAATATTCTTTTCACTTTCCTTTACTTCTCTCCTGATCTCTCTTATCTCTGCTAGTATTTTTGCAAAGTCTCCCTCCCCTTCTATTTCAGCTTTAGATGTCCTTCTCTCTCCTGGTGTTGTTATTTTTGCTGCCTTACTCATGTTTCTTTAAGGTAATTATTCATTTTAAGGTGCTATTTCGTAAATCTTCTGGGGGGTCTTATATCCTGTTTGCCAATAACCTTCAGTAAATTTATATTCTCTGCTGTTCCCCCTTCCACCAGAGGGTGTCTCTGTCTCCCTTACTTTCTTTTTTATCGTCTATACTGATTATCTTAAATTTCCTTTCTTGAGGGATAATTACACCTATTCAAGTCAGATATATAATCAAATACCCAGTATATACTCAATGCCTATCAAATTACAGTCCAATTATATCCACCCCTTACGTTCCCCCAGTTTTCTCATCTAAACCCCATAAAGTTCTTCTTTTTTCCTTAATTGTAATAAGATGGTGGACGCCTCCTTCTCTATGCTCTTCTTTGTTTCCTCTGTCCTCCACCTCCCATTCAGAAACCCAATTGGACCCGTCGCCAACAGCAACAGCCGGTAAGAGGAGGGGTACAACACTTCTAGCTCCTCGACCGCAACTGCAAAGAGTATCGTGGGGAGGGGTTGGAATAATTGCAAACTCAATTTCAGATTGAGTACATTGTAGGCGTTGACAAGGAGAGTGCAAACAATATTTCAAGCATTTTCCTCTTTGTCCTCTCAACAGTTCAAAGCCTTCAACAGTGTCTCTGTAGTGTTTCCAACAGTCATACAGACACAATGAATCCTTGCACAAAACAGTGTTTCCTAAATAATGCTCCAATGGCGCCTCAACAATGAATACAAAGTTCCAAATTTCTTTCGAGTGTACTGAGTTCCGTGGGCATTTGAAACATTGTCTTATATCCCACAGATAAGTTTGTTTTATCTGCCTTTTGTCTGTGTCTCTTTTCCCTCTAGAGGTGATGAGACTCTTTCCCCTTTTTACTTACTCAGTATATTCTCTGACTCGCTGGTTCACTCATAATGCTTTTATCCTGCGCCATTTTCTCCGCCAGCGTCTGGTAGGATTTCCTTAACCCCAAAATCCTTAAAACGTTTCCGGAAACTCCTTGTTCTTCTGCTTCTATTCCAATTTCCTTTCCTTTTTTTTTTTTTTTTTTTTTTGAAGTCCAGGATTAACCTTATGCCTCAGAATGCTTCACCGCTTCGCCTTTTGGAGCCTGTGGCATTGCTTTGCGGGTCTAGAATGGATCCTAGCATTCGCATCTTCAATCCTGCTTCTTCCCCGAGCCCTGACAGGTCTGGTATGCACACAGGAGAGTCGCCTGAAATGCAGCCAGATCCCCCAGCCCCGAGGATTTACCTCCTCAGGTTTCGAGGTTCGCGGAGCCCTAGCATAACCTCTTTTTGCCTTGCAAAGCTCAGGACCTCTCTGGAGAGTTGCTCCTGTGCTCCTTCAAATGGCAGCAATAAAACCGGAAGTGACATAGCACAAATGTAAGTCAGGCAAAGGGAATCCACCTCTTTCTTTAACATCTATCAAAATTTTATATTTGATCCTCAGCTTCTTCCCCTACTATACAAATCTCAAAATGTCTTTTTGTCATTCTTTAAAGCAGTGCACATTGTTGATCAATGGAGTGGTTTGAAATAGAAATAATACATTAGTTAGGATATTCATTTTGATAACGGACATTCCTCCAATCAACGATTACAGCCAAACTTCCAAGATAAACCACCGGCAAACATGGACTTACTCTCACAGCAAAATCTGTACAACAAGCCTGATTGGGACTATAATACCGCAAAAGGGGCTTGGTACATCAAAATCTTCAAAAAGGTAATCCTAGAAAGAGTAAAAGCTGCTGGGCAACGCACCATAAATTGCACTAAAGTCCAGACTGTCCTACAAGGACTGAATGAACACCCATCAGACTACTACACCAGACTTACATCAGCCATAAAAACCGGGGGAGGGGGAGGGAGATAGATCCAGAAAATCCCCAGCATGAAGTAATCATAAAAGGATTCTTTAAAGACCACGCCACCCCAGATATCAGAAAGGCTTTGAACCTACATATCGGCTATGATGGAAAAAGCATAAGCGAAATCCTGTCAATAGCCAAGCTCCTGCTTTGACAGCTGCTTCGGTTGCCAGCTCACTCACTACCATGGAACTCTCTCTCCACCTTGATCTCTTGCCCTTTATATGTGACCAGTGGACCATCAGCTGTGGTGAGGACTGCAGGGCCTGCTCCCTTCCAAGGCCTTTTCCAGCTGGCCCAGGCCCTCACAATCCGGGCTACATAAGGACTCCTGTTGCAGTGAGGCCTTGGACCATCGGCTGTGGTGAGGACTGCAGGGCCTGCTCCCTTCCAAGGCCTTTTCCAACTGGCCCAGGCCCTCACAATCCCAGTTACAAAAGGACTCCTGTGGCAGTGCCTAGAGAATGGGGCTGGACTCATTTGGAACAAACTCTTGGGGAAGTGCGGGGTTGTTCTGCTATTGCCTCCCTGTCCCTGGTGTGGGCAAGTTCCACGGGGGGGATGCACTGGGACATCCAATCTCAGTGATCACGGGTAGGAGGAGGAGTTACGCTAAGACCAGACCATGTCATTACCGAGGAGGCAGGTTTAGTCATTGTTTGAAGACCATCCCTGCCTCCAAGTCTGGTCTTGACCAGGTGGATACTGGAATCAACAAGGGAAACCCACATGACTGGAAGGTGTTGCTGTGTAATGCTAGGTCAATGATTAATAAGACCACTGCCATCCATGACTTGATCTGGCATGTGTAACAGAGACTTGGTTGGATGAAGCAGATGGGCCTGTCTTAGCTGCTGCTTGTCCACCAGGTTTCTCTTACACACAGCAACCCAGGTCTTACAAGGGGCTGCTCGGGACTTCGGGGAAAGCATGGCCTTCATGCGGCTGTCCCTGAATAAGTTTGGCCCAACTCATAGTCACGGACATGCCTTAGACCTGGTGTTCACCTCTAGTGACGTGGGTGATCTGACACTAAGTAAAAGTGAAACAAAAGAAGTGCCATGGTCAGATCACTTCCTGGTGCAACTGGACTTCTCCGCGACCCTTCCCCTCTGCAGGGAGGTGGGACCAATTTGTATGGTCCGCCCCCGCCACTTAATGGATCCAAATGGTTTCCAGAGAGTGGTAGGGGATGCTTTATCCCATGTTGATGGCATTTCAGCTGATTCCCTGGTGGCCCGCTGGAATGCGGAGTTAACCAGGGCTATCGACTGTCTGGCTCCAAAGCGCCCTCTCCGATTGCATGGAGCCCGGACAGCCCCATGGTTTTCTTCAGAGCTGAGGGCAAGGAAACAATCGCTGAGACGGCTAGAGCGTCGGTGGCAGAAAACTCATTCTGAATCAGACTGGACACGGGTTAGATCTCAACATCGAGCCTACCAAGTGGCGATAGCGATGGCGAAGATGACTTTCTTCACCGCCTCTATTGCATCTGCAGAAAATAGTAGCAGGAGACTTTTTCAGGTGGCTTGCAATTTAACGGAACCACCTTTACCACCGGGGCCTTGTAAAGACCCCAAGATCTCCTGCAACGATTTTGCAAAGTTCTTTGCAGATAAAGTCACTCATATTTAGAAGGAGGTAGACACCACCATGGGAGCAGGGCTGGGGCGGGAGCCCTGTCTGGTCAAGTTGCATGGAATCAATTTCAATCCGTTACCCCCGAGGATGTGGACAGGCTGCTTGAACACATGAAACCAACCACCTGACTCCTTGATCCTTGCCCATCCTGGCTAATAAAAGCAAGCCAGGAAGGGCTGGGTGATGGGCTCTGTGAGGTGGTGAATGCTTCCATCTGTGAGGGAGCATTCCCAGACCCACTGAAAGAGGCGGTCATTAAACCGCTTCTTAAAAAAACATCTTTAGACCCGGCCAGTATGACCAACTATCGCCCAGTCTCAAATCTTCCATTCTTGGGCAAGGTGATTGAGCGGGTGGTTGCTGAACAACTCAAGGCACGCCTGGAGGATGCGGACCATTTGGATCCCTTCCAATTGGGATTCAGGCTTCATCATGGGACTGAAACTGCCTTGGTCACACTGCTTGATGAAATCTGGCGGGCTAGGGACAAAGGTGAGAGCTGCTTCCTAGTTCTGCTGGATCTCTCAGCGGCCTTTGATACAATCAGCCATAACATCCTTTTGGCCATCTAGAGGGGCTGGGAGCTGGGGGCACTTATACAGTGGTTCCGCTCCTTCCTCCCGGGCTGTGTCCAGAAAGTGGTGGTGGGGGATGAGTGTTCAGACCCCTGGACCCTCACTTGTGGGGTGCCTCAGGGTTCCGTCCTCTCCCCCATGCTTTTTAACAGCTACATGCAGCTGCTGGGAGAGATCACCAGGGGGTTTGGACTGGGTGTCCATCAATATGCAGATGAGATCCAGCTCTACCTCTCTTTCAAATCAGAACCAGTGAATGCGGTGAACATCCTGTGTGAGTGCCTGGAGGTGGTTGGAGGATGGATGGCGGCTAATGGATTGAGGTTGAATCCTGACAAAACAGAAGTACTGTTCTTGGGGGACAGGGGGCGGGTGTGTGTGGAGGACTCGCTGGTCCTCAATGGGGTAACTGTGCCCCTGAAGGACCAGGTGTGCAGCCTGGGAGTCATTTTGGATTCGCAGCTGTCCATGGAGGCACAAGTCAATTCTGTACCCAGGGCAGCTGTCTACCAGCTCCACCTGGTACACAGGCTGAAACCCTACCTGCCCACAGACTGTCCCACCAGAGTGGTGCATGCTCTAGTTATCTCCCGCTTGGACTACTGCAATGCGCTCTACATGGGGCTACCTTTGAAGGTGACCCGGAAACAACAACTAATCCAGAATGCGGCAGCTAGACTGGTGACTGGGAGCGGCCGCCGAGACCATATAACACCGGTCTTGAAAGAACTACACTAGCTCCCAGTACGTTTCTGAGCACAATTCAAAGTGTTCGTGTTGACCTTTAAAGCCCTAAATGGCCTCGGCCCAGTATACCTGAAGAAGCGTCTCCACCCCCATCGTTCTGCCCGGACACTGAGGTCCAGCGCCGAGGGCCTTCTGGCGGTTCCCTCATTGCAAGAAGCAAAGCTACAGGGAACCAGGCAAAGGGCCTTCTCGGTAGTGGCGCCCGCCCTGTGGAACGCCCTCCCATCAGATGTCAAAGAGATAAACAACTACCTAACATTTAGAAGACATCTGAAGGCAGCCGTGTTCAGGGAAGTTTTTAACGTGTGACATTTTAATGTATTTTTAATCTTTGTTGGAACCCGCCCAGAGTGGCTGGGGAAACCCAGTGGACTGGGCTGGGGTTTCAGAGTAACCTCAACCCCTGGTTATTTCTCTCACATTCCCCTTCCCTGGTTCCTTTAATTTTCCCACCATTTCTGCAAATTCTTGTATATCCATTTAGATCACTTTCTCCCCTTATTCTTCCTTTATTATATATTATACTGTTGACTTTACCTTAATGCTGCTAGCATTTTCACTTGTTTACAATTATCTTCCAGATACTCCACAAAGTTTTTCCACTCCTCTTTATATACATGATCTTCTTGCTCTCTTATCTTACTTGTTAGACCTGCTAACTCTGCATATTCTATCATTTTTAATTGCCAATCCTCCTTTTTAGGAACCTCACTCACCCGCCATTTGGGAGCTAAGAAGATCCGAGCTGCTGTAGCGGCATACATAAATATTTTTTCCTGACCCTTGGGTACTTCAGTCTGTACCATAGCTGTCAACTTTCCCCTTTTCTTGCAAGGAATCCTATTCAGAATAAGGGAATTTCCCTTTTTAAAAAGGGAAACGTTGACAGCTATGGTCTGTACCATTTCCAGAAGGAATGCCTCTGGTTTTTTTTTGAATTTTAAGAAATCATTTACAGCCCTTATCTTTTGACGGTCTAATCAGTATAGCATGGGCCTCGTCTTGTTCAGGTGGGTTTTCGTGAAAATGAGAGTACAGTGCAAGATCCATCTGCCCTATTTTGGCATTAAAATTTCCTGCCAGAATTATGCAAGATTCAGGGTGCAGAGACGTACAGCTGTATAAAGCTGTATAGATTCAGGGTGCAGAGCTGTACAGCTGTATAGAGAGTACAGAGATGTACTCTTCTAGCTTTGACCAGTTGCTCTTGAACAGTTGCTTATGATGCATAAGGGGAAGGTAGACATTCGGACCTAAAGTCGATTATCAAGGCTGTCACTAAAGGTAGTATGGAGGTTGGTTGCTTTGATGCTGGTCGAGATCAGCACAGCCGGATCTTCTTTAGGTCACCCCCCCCCCAAAAAAAAAATCAGACAGAACAGCATGGCTGAATCCTCAAAAGCAAGTGCTTTGGTTGGAGGACCAAGACGTGCCGCTTTGCTAAATGATATCATAAAAACATGGCAGATGCCTTACTACTGCCAGCAAACAGTGCACTTAGCGGATGTTCACATTAGGATAAAATAGCACGATGGGCATTAGGTAGGTTTCCTCTGAACACCCCAGCCGGGCACCTCTGATTTACAGAGGTACTTATGTTTCCAAATATATGGGCTCTGAACTGTGCAGGGAAGCAGCAAGCTTCACATCCTGGTCTTTGAGGTGACAGCTGGTTCTTGCTTGGAGTGCAATCAATTTGTTTTCCAGAATGAAATAGGATGGGAGGTAGATAGTATAGGAAGTTGCCTTATACCGAGTCAGACCACTGGTCCATCTAGCCCAGTGTTGCCTACTCTGACTAGCAGCAGCTCTCCAGGCTTTCAGGCAGGGGTGATTCCCAGCCCTACCTGGTGATGCATAAGGGATTTTACCTCAGACTGTCTGCTTGCAAAGCAGGTAAGTTTTCTACCACTGAGATGCAGTCCTTGTGGGAAAATGTCTCTCTCCACCTATTGTTCTTTCCCTGCAAACTCCCCAAGTCTGTTTTCTGTTGTTGTTGTTGCTGTTATTAGTAATTTATTATTTATTGCATTTATACGCCACATTTTCCTCCAAGGAGCTCAATGGCATCTCATTTAATCCTTACAAAAACCCTGTGAGGTAGTTCAGGCTGAGAGGCAGCATCTCCGAGGGAACTTCATGGCCAACTGGGGTTTTGAGCCCTGTGTCCCACACCCTAGTCTAACCACTATACCAGGCACGTCCAACTCCCAAGAGACTGCGATCTACCCATTGTCATTTGGGGGAGGAGGAGCATGCATGGGGTGGGTGGGTGGAAGAGGAAGATTGCCCAGAGTTGTTGAGCTTTTTGGGGGGAGAATTTACCAGATTTGGAGGGTGGCAATTTGAAGGTGGAAATCTGACAGAGAATGAAATTGCCGCTATCCTTCCTAACGCAGCACCGTTTTGGGGGGCTGGGTGGGTGGAATCAAGGGAAAACTCTCTTTAAAGACAAGATGAGAAGTCCTTACCCTGAGCAGGCAAAAACTAAGATTGCAATCTTCTAAAGTAATTTGTGCTGGCAAAGACAGAATTTTTGAAAATGTAATCTGGGCTGTTTGACCCAATGAAATCATAGAGTCAAAGAATGGTAAAGTTGAAAGGGACCTCAGTCCAGTGCAACTCCTGCAATGTATTAACCACAGCTCAGGAATCCCTGGCAGATGGCCTTCCAGGCTCTGTTTCAAAACCCTAAATGACGGAGAGTCCACCACCTTCTGAGGGAATCTGTTTCACTGTTGAACAGCACTTACTGTAAGAAAGCTCTTCCTGATGTTTAGTTGAAATCTCCTTTCTTGGAATTTGAATGCATTTGTTCAGGACTTTCTGGATCAAGAAAAAACAAGCTTGATCCATCTCACCTGTGATAGCCCTTCAGATGGCTCTCATGTCAGCTCTCCACCTTCTCTTCTCCAGGATAAACATTCCTAACTCCCTTGACTGTTCCTCTTTGGGCTTGGTTTCCAGGTCCTTGATCATACTGATCACCCTCCTCTACACACATCCTAGCTTGCCAATATACTGTACTTCTTAAACTGTGCTGATGATAACTGAATTCAGGACTCCCAGCAGGGTCTGACTAAGGCAGAATAGGGTGGGACCATTATTTCCCTTGATTTCTGCTGATGCAGCAGAGAATAGAATTAGCTTTTTTGCTGCTTCATCACACCATTGGCTCATGTTGTTGTTCTGCTTTCAAGCCAGGGGTACACCATTCTATATTTGCGCATTGGGAATGAAATCTACAGTCATCTTCTGATTTGCATTCAATCACACACACCACAAACACACAAAAAGATGATTTACCTTCAGCTGCCCTCTTGAAAAAGACTTTGCAGCTCCCGCAGGTGAGTGCTCCATAATGGCACCCAGAAGCTTTGTCCCCACAGATCAAGCATGTCTTCTGTGGTGGGAAGTAATAGTCAATGGGCAGAACATGGTCTCTTGCAGACTGCAACCTTTGGAAGCAAAAGAGAGAGAAGGGCAAAGCATCAGATGTTGGCAAATGCATAAGAACTACTGGATATTAAAGAATATTCCAAAAAATGTTTATTAGCGTGAACCTGAAAGAGAAATATCTTAAGACAATATTCTACTGGTACTTAACTCCATGTAGAATTAGTAACACTTTTGGCCAAAACATACATTGTTGGAGGTGTAACAGAATTAAGGCAGGGGGTGGACTAGATGAGTCTAGGGATTTATTTATTTTTTAAATAATGCCTTTCTGGACAGAAGTACTGAATTTTATGTACAGGCTATGATCTCCCAAGAAACCCTAAAATAGCTCTCCTTTCGATACTTCATTCTGAAGTCATTGATACTGATTACTGTACTGCTAACAATAGGAAACAGTGCATTGCACAAAAAATGGGGAAATAAAGGACCCTGCCCCAATAAATGATTGGTTAAGAAAACCTCTGCAAACTGTCTTAATGAGAAAGCTTACATATGAGAGAAACACTGTACTTAATAATCAAGAAAATAAATGTATTGAGAGGTTGGCCTTATTTTTACCTTTGTGGAATGGCAGCGTAAATGACAATATTTTTCATATTGATCACTCTCCTCTGCACACATTCCAGCTTGTCAATATCCTCCTTAAACTTTGGCACTCAGATCTACAGGGTATGGGGGTAGGCCAAGGTTTTGAGAATGGTATAAGTGCAATTTATTCAGAACAAAAGGCTAAACTAATTGTAAATAATGTTGTGACGGAAGAACTTAAAATTGAAAAAGGGACACAACAAGGTTGCCCAATTTCCCCACTTCTTTTTATTTCGGTCCTGGAGGTTTTGCTGAATATGATTAGAAGGGACCAGTTGGTTAAAGGTATACAGGTCGGAACTAAACAGTACAAATTGAGAGCATTTGCAGATGACTTAGTATTGACGTTACAGGAGCCAGAATCTAGTACCAAAAGGGTTTTAGAACTGATTCAAGAATTTGGTCAAGTGGCAGGATTTAAATTGAACAAGTCAAAAACTAAGGTTTTAGAGAAAAATTTAACACCGATTGAAAGAGAGAGGTTTCAGAATGAGACAGGTTTAACAGTGGTTAAGAAAGTTAAATACCTGGGGATTAACATGACAGCAAAAAAATGGGAACTTATTTAAAGATAACTATGAAAAATGTTGGGCTGAAGTGAAAAAAGATTTAGAAATTTGGTCAAATTTGAAGCTTTCATTGCTGGGCCGTATTGCTGCGATAAAAATGAATGTATTGCCTAGAATGTTGTTTTTGTTTCAAACTTTGCAAATTGTGGACAGAATGGATTGTTTCAAGAGGTGGCAGAAAGATATTTCTAGATTTGTCTGGCAGGGCAAGAAGCCCAGAATAAAATTTAAAATACTAACGGATGCAAACGAAAGAGGTGGATTTGCCCCGCCAGACCTCAAACTTTACTATGAATCAGCAGCTTTTTGCTGGCTGAATGAATGGCTACTTCTTGAAAACACTGACATTTTGGACCTAGAAGGTTTTAACAATGTATTTGGATGGCATGCATATCTATGGTATGATAAGGTCAAAGCACATAAAGCATTTAAAAACCACATTGTCAGGAAAGCGCTGTATAATGTTTGGATAAGATATAAGGATTTGTTAGAAAATAAAACCCCAAGGTAGCTGTCACCAATGGAAGCGAAAGCCTTGAAAAAGCTCAATATGGAGGTCAAATGGCCAAAATATTGGGAAATTTTGGAACAAGATGGAGATAGACTGAAATTGCAGAGTTTTGAAAAACTAAAAAACAAAGTGCGAGACTGGCTTCATTATTTTCAGATAATGGAGGCATTTAAATTGGACAAGAAAATTGGCTTCCAGGTGGAAAGATCAAAATTAGAAACTGAACTGTTAGAACCCAAAACTAAGAATTTGTCAAGAATGTATAACTTGCTGCTGAAATGGAACACTCAGGATGAAACGGTAAAATCGGCTATGATTAAATGGGCACAAGACGTTGGACATAACATTATGTTTGCTGACTGGGAACAGTTGTGGACCACAGGTATGAAATTTACGGCATGTAATGCCTTAAGAGAGAATATTATGAAAATGATATACAGGTGGTACATAACCCCAGTCAAGCTTGCAAAAATCTATCATTTGCCCGATAATAAATGTTGGAAATGTAAAGAAACTGAAGGTACATTTTTTCACCTTTGGTGGACGTGCCCAAAGATTAAGGCTTTCTGGGAAATGATATATAATGAATTAAAAAAGGTATTCAAATATACCTTCCCTAAGAAACCAGAGGCCTTTCTCCTGGGCATAGTCGGCCAAATGGTGTTAAAAAAGGATAGAACTTTCTTTATGTATGCAACAACAGCAGCAAGAATACTCATCGCAAAGTACTGGAAGACACAAGAACTTCCCACGCTGGAGGAATGGCAGATGAAACTGATGGACTATATGGAACTGGCGGAAATGACTGGCAGAATCCGTGACCAGGGAGAAGAGTCGGTGGAGGAAGATTGGAAGAAATTCAAAGATTATCTACAGAAACACTGCAAAATTAAAGAATGTTAGAGTGATGTTGGATTGAAAATAAGTGGTTTCCAGCTGTACAGGATTTAAAGTTATAGATAGACTAAGATTAAAGATTAGGATTAAAGAAGTTTAAGGAAATGGAAATTTGGTACTTAAGAGGTAAAATTTTAATGCTATATTACATTAAGATTAAAGATTGGGATTAAAAAAGTGGAAAAGAAATTGCTGGACAAACAATTTGGACTGGAATACAAAAGAGGGAGGTATGAGGAGGTCCAGAAAATAAGTAAATTTAAAAATGGAAACGAAAAGGTGATATTGTTTTTAATTGTTCTGTTTCTTTTTTTTGTTTTCTGTTCTCTGTGGTTTTTTTTCTTTTTTGGATTATGTACTGTGTATTTGTGTATTTCTTTTTTATGTTTTTCTGTTTAACTTTTTACTGAAACCTTAATAAAAATCTTTTTTAAAAAATAAATAAATAAACTTTGGCACTCAGAACTGGACACAGGACTCCAGGTGGGGCCTGACCAAGGCAGAATAAAAGTGATACTATGAGTTCCCTTGATCTGGACACTTGACTTCTGTTGATGCAGCCTTAAATTGCATCAGCTTTTATTCCTGCTGCGTCGCCCGATTGGCTCACATTAAGCTTCTGGACCCTCAGTTTATCATTTCCTTTTTGGTATTTATTAACTTTTGGAATGGACTAATACAGTGGTTCTCAAAGTGGGTGGTACTACCCAGAGGGGCAGTGGTGTCAGCAGAGGGATGCTGGAAGTGTCCAGAGTGGCTGGGGCAACCCAGTCAGATGGGTGGCATATAAATAATAAAAGTATTATTATTATTATTATTATTATTATTATTATTATTATTAACCATCAGACTATACACTTCCGGGTCAACCGCGAACATGAAAGCAGCTTCACCAAGACAAGGAAGATTCGAATGGAGTAAAAAGGGGAGTAGCGAAGGCAATGCAGCCCCCTGTAACTCCCAGATTGCAAGGGATGATGAAGATAACCCATGCACTGTGAGGTTTGGAGCTTACAGGGTTAACAGCTCTGTGTGTGTCCTGCATCTGGGGAGGAGCTTTTCCCTACATTCGGAGAAAGCTGAGTTCTTTGTCTGTGAGTTACTTTTTCTGCCAAGAGGCAGAGACACCATGCCTGCAGTCTCGGATGGTCTGTTTGTTATTTTATCATTCTGATGTAAATAAAGCTGTTAGAGGAACAACAGTGTGTGGACTCTCTTCTGCAAGCTCACTCACACAAGAAGCATGCGCTGTGCCGCTCTGCTGCAAGTCCAGGAATTCTGTTGCTGTGGAAACGTACCGAACCCGAACATGCACGTTGTACTCTGCTGCTCCCTGCCTCTGACAGAGTCAGAGGATCCCATTTTAGACAGGTCCAAGTGGCACAGTGCAGGCAGACATCACAACTGGCTCCATATTGAGAAGCCTCGGACAGCAGAAACGTAAGCAGCTGACCTCCTATTGTTGTTGTTTAGTCGTTTAGTCGTGTCCGACTCTTCGTGACCCCATGGACCAGAGCACGCCAGGCACTCCTGTCTTCCACCGCCTCCCGCAGTTTGGTCAGGCTCATGTTTGTAGCTTCGAGAACACTGTCCAACCATCTTGTCCTCTGTCGTCCCCTTCTCCTTGTGCCCTCCATCTTTCCCAACATCAGGGTCTTTTCCAGGGAGTCTTCTCTTCTCATGAGGTGGCCAAAGTATTGGAGCCTCAACTTCACGATCTGTCCTTCCAGTGAGCACTCAGGGCTGATTTCCTTAAGAATGGATAGGTTTGATCTTCTTGCAGTCCATGGGACTCTCAAGAGTCTCCTCCAGCACCATAATTCAAAAGCATCAATTCTTCGGCGATCAGCCTTCTTGATGCTCCAGCTCTCACTTCCATACATCACTACTGGGAAAACCATGGCTTTAACTATACGGACTTTTGTTGGCAAAGTGATGTCTCTGCTTTTAAAGTTGCTGTCTAGGTTTGCCATCGCCTTTCTCCCAAGGAGCAGGCGTCTTTTAATTTCGTGACTGCTGTCACCATCTGCAGTGATCATGGAGCCCAAGAAAGTAAAATCTCTCACTGCCTCCAATTCTTCCCCTTCTATTTGCCAGGAGGTGATGGGACCAGTGGCCATGATCTTCGTTTTTTTGATGTTGAGCTTCAGACCATATTGTGCGCTCTCCTCTTTCACCCTCAATAAAAGGTTCTTTAATTCCTCCTCACTTTCTGCCATCAAGGTTGTGTCATCTGCGTATCTGAGGTTGTTGATATTTCTTCCGGCGATCTTAATTCCAGCTTGGGATTCATCCAGTCCAGCCTTTCGCATGATGAATTCTGCATATAAGTTAAATAACCAGGGAGACAATATACAGCCTTGCCGTACTCCTTTCCCAATTTTGAACCAATCAGTTGTTCCATATCCAGTTCTAACTGTAGCTTCTTGTCCCACATAGAGATTTCTCAGGGGATAGATGAGGTGATCAGGCACTCCCATTTCTTTAAGAACTTGCCATAGTTTGCTGTGGTCGACACAGTCAAAGGCTTTTGCATAGTCAATGAAGCAGAAGTACATGTCTTTCTGGAACTCTCTAGCTTTCTCCATAATCCAGCACATGTTTGCAATTTGGTCTCTGGTTCCTCTGCCCCTTCGAAATCCAGCTTGCACTTCTGGGAGTTCTCGGTCCACATAATGCTTAAGCCTGCCTTGTAGAATTTTAAGCATAACCTTGCTAGCGTGTGAAATGAGTGCAATTGTGCGGTAGTTGGAGCATTCTTTGGCACTGCCCTTCTTTGGGATTGGGTTGTAGACTGATCTTCTCCAATCCTCTGGCCACTGCTGAGTTTTCAAAATTTGCTGGCATATTGAGTGTAGCACCTTGACAGCATCATCGTTTAAAATTTTAAATAGTTCAGCTGGAATATCATCACTTCCACTGGCCTTGTTATTAGCAGTGCTTTCTAAGGCCCATTTGACGTCACTCTCCAGGATGTCTGGCTCAAGGTCAGCAACCACACTACCTGGGGTGTACGAGACATCCATTTCTTTCTGGTATAATTCCTCTGTGTATTCTTGCCACCTCTTCTTGATGTCTTCTGCTTCTGTTAGGTCCTTTCCACTTTTGTCTTTTATTATGGTAATCTTTGTACGAAATGTTCCTTTCATATCTCCAATTTTCTTGAACAGATCTCTGGTTTTTCCCATTCTATTGTTTTCCTTTATTTCTTTGCATTGCTTGTTTAAGAAGGCCTTCTTGTCTCTCCTTGCTATTTTTTGGAAATCTGCATTCAATTTCCTGTATGTTTCACTATCTCCCTCGCATTTTGCTTGCCTTCTCTCCCCCGCAATTTGTAAGGCCTCATTGGACAGCCACTTTGCTTTCTTGCATTTCCTTTTCATTGGGATGGTTTTAGTTGCTGCCTCCTGTATAATGTTACGAGCCTCCATCCATAGTTCTTCAGGCACTCTGTCCACCAAATCTAAATCCTTAAACCTGTTCCTCACTTCTTCTGTGTATTCATAAGGGATTTGACTTAGATTGTATCTTACCGGCCCAGTGGTTTTTCTTACTTTCTTCAGTTTAAGCTTGAATTTTGCTATAAGAAGCTGATGATCTGAGCCACAGAAAAAAGGGAGCAAGTGCATAAAGAGCAGCTGGCAGACCAGATGCCCATGCTGGAAATGAGACAGAAGGAATCCTTTTTGAGATTTTGTGGAGTTGTGGAACAAGGATGAAAATATTAAAGAGAGACTGCCTATAGGATTAGTGGAACTCTTGAGGAAGAAAAAAGAAGAGATGCTGGAGGCTATTGACAGAGCTTTTGAGTTAGATCTGCATTTGCCAGAATGAAGAAGCTACCAGGGGATTGCCTGGTGGAATTTTCCTCCAGAGGAATCAGAGACAAAATTCTCAAAAGACAATGTGGTCAGAATTCACCTCTACACCACCTCCGTTTGTTACTTGGGTTAGGGACCACCTTTTCAATAAACCACAGAACCAAGGAAACAATTTCAAGTCCAGCATCCAGATTAAGGGACCCAGCATTTTTATTTATTTTATCTATTGCAATAGGACAGCCCTCAACCCAACGTGCCAGTTGAGAAGGTCTGCCCCAAGGCACTTCGGTACTAAAGCTTATGTGGTAGTTCAAACACAGCAAAAAAAGAGCCATAAAACATCTCCACATACGTCAGGAAAGGTTACAGGTCATAGAAAACATGTATAGTGTCTTCCTGCTCTCTATTTCCCCGGCTATCACCTTGGTGTAGGGCTGGGCGATATCTGGTTTTCAATAGCATGATATATCAGCAGCTAAACATCACGATATCTCGATATATCACTGGTCCTGAAAGACCTACATTGGCTCCCAGTACGTTTCTGGGCACAATTCAAAGTGTTGGTGCTGACCTTTAAAGCCCTAAACGGCTTCGGTCCAGTATACCTGAAGGAGCGTCTCCACCCCCATCGTTCTGCCCAGACACTGAGGTCCAGCACCAAGGGCCTTCTGGCGGTTCCCTCACTGCGAGAAGCCAAGTTACAGGGAAGTAGGCAGAGGGCCTTCTCGGTAGTGGCACCCGCCCTGTGGAACGCCCTCCCACCAGATGTCAAAGAGAAAAGTAACTACCAAACTTTTAGAAGACATCTGAAGGCAGCCCTGTTCAAGGAAGCTTTTAACGTCTGACATTTTAATGTATTTTTAATCTTTGTTGGAAGCCGCCCAGAGTGGCTGGGGAAACCCAGCCAGATGGGCGGGGTACAAATTATTTAATTATTTATTTATTTATTTATTTTATTGTTATTATATATGTGAGAAGCGAAGTTACAGGGAACCAGGTAGAGGGCCTTCTCGATAGCAGCACCCGCCCTGTGGAATGCCCTCCCTTCAGATGTCAAGGAAATAAACAACTATCTGACTTTTAGAAGGCATTTTACTGGAAACCATCCAGAGTGGCTGGAGAAACCCAGCCAGATGGGTGGGGTATAAATAAAAAATTAATAATAATAATAATAATAATATATCCACGGCGGTGGAGGGCCCTACCGGGCTTCCCTGCAACAATGAAGGGCCCTGCTGTGCCTCCCTACAAAAGCAGAAGGCTTCACCAGGCATCCCTGCGGGAGGAGGAGCGCCTCACCACGCCTATCCGCGATGGAGGGCCTAGCCGGGAACCCTCGTGGAGGAGAAGGCCCCCACCGTGCCTCCCCACAGTGGTGGAGGGCCTCACCGCACCTCTCTGCAACAGCTAATGCTCTTACCGCGCCTATCCACTACGGCAAAGGGCCTCATTGGTTCTCCCCACGGCAGAGGAGGTCATTGCCGTGCAGCCCCGTGACGGAGTAGGGCCACACCACGACTATCCCTGGCAGCAGAGGGCCTGGCCACGCCTTTCTACAGTGACGGAGGGTGCGCTTCCCTGGGGCGGCAGAGAGCTTTGCCGCACCTCCCCATGATGGTAGAGGGCCTTGCTGCGCATCCCCATGGCAGTTGAGGGGTTTAAAATGTAAAGTAGTAGATTTCATAAAACATATTAAATAAACTTCCATATAATATATTTAACATATTTTCAACTAATTTAAGAATAGTTCAAGTGATTTACTAGTCAAGTTGCATCTGCTTCCCCACTCAGAGGTCTAAGTACAATCTATGCATGCATAAACCCCACTGAGTTCAACTAAACTTACTTCTACTTTCCTGGGAGCAAGCCCCATTGAATTCAGTAGGGCTTGCTTGTGAGTAGACATGTGTTTGCTTGTACCCTCCCTATCATTCTTTTTTAAATTTTATTTTTATTTCATTTTAATACACCACATACAAAAAAGAAATATGAAAATAAACAAATATCCATCATCTCCTAGCAACTAAGAAAAAGAAAGAAAAATAAAACACTCACCCTCCCCATCATTATCACACAGTACCCAACCTCCCATTTCAGCAGAAGGCAGCCAGTTAAATCTTCTCCCATTTCCCCCTGACACAGAAGCCACCCCCCCAAAAAAACCTCACCCCACCAATCTCTCCCTTTTTATCAAAGGGGAGGGCAAGCAAGCAAAGACTTAATCTCATTTAAAGAAATAAATAAATAACCTTCCTTTTTAATATGGAGGAAAGCTATTTAGGAAGAAAATAAAAATAAAAGCACTTGCTCCCTTTTTTTCAATCCAATCCAATCCAATCAATCCTTTATTAGGCACAGCAAACCACACATTATAAAACAAACACCGTATATAGATTGTGGAAAATACGAATTCGGCATAACAATTTGCATAAATAATACAGTATAACACTACCACATCACCAACCAATCAAGAACCACTAAATCTCTCTATAATGGCCCAGCCTTTCCTCATGGACAGCACTCAAAAATTTAGCCACTATTAGAGTAATTTGATCATTCCTGTCCAAGTGCAGGTCCTGAACCGTTGGCGGCATAGAACCAAGCCTGTTAAGTTGTAAGGCCTCTAACAATTGTCTTCTGGAATAAATGCCAAACTCACAAAAAAAGAAAATATGCTCCAACGTATCAGGTTCCTGCCTACCACATTTGCAGAGACGCTCTGCTTCTGGGAGAACTAAATATCTTCCTCTTACTATCATCGAGGGAAACATATTAAATCTGGCTGACATAAACAGCCTGCACAGTTCATAATTCTTCAGATTTGTCATGTATCCCTTTTGAAAATCTCTACACAAAGGGAGATTTAAATACAGAGGAGAGCAAGTGCTGTGCTTTGCAACCTCGAGAGTGGAGAGAACACTTTTTCCTGTAAAATTCTTCCTGATAATTACCCAAGTATGTTTGGGGTCAGAATTTTCAAAGTCAACTAGATGAAGCCCTATTGAGTTCAATTTTCTCCTACAAATTAATGATAAATTGTAAATTGTATTATCACTTAAGAGGTCGTAAAGGAGAGAGTTAGGAGTTAGGGCTCTATAATGCAGGAAGATCCAATATTTCAAGGTTCTCAGCCATACTCTTACTGATAAAGGAAGTATTCCCAACTCACAACATATTGATTCATATTTAACAGAATTTGCAAGTCCTAATAATGACCTCAGAAGGGATGCGTGAAATTTATCCAACCACTTAAGGTCACCTGAAATCCACACTGGGGTGCCATATAAACGTTGGGCACAAAGTTTCATATCAGCCACTTGCAATACAGCTGGAATATATCTATTTCCTACAGGGGGGGGGGAGATTTAATATGGTGAGCTGTCACTTTAGCCTTAGCTATTGCAGCACAGATATGTGTGTTCCAATTCATGTTATTTTTAAATACAATTCCCAGATAATTGAAATGCTTAACTTCTTGTATTAGATGTCCATTGATTATCCAAGTTTTGGGGTTCCCTCTCTTTGTAAATTGCAATTTTTTTGTCTTATCATAGTTAATTTTGAGGTTATAAAGTAATAAAAAACTGGGATATTATTTAAATAAGGAATATGAGCGGTTACATTTTGAAGAAATAATGAAAGGTTAGATAAAGAGAGATTAAATAGGGTAGGGGCCAAGATACAGCCTTGCCTAACTCCTCGGTTATTCAGAATTGGGCCTACAAGTCTACCATCTTTTGAAACTTTAACATATATTTGGTTATTGGAGTGTAAACTTTGAATCAATGTAAGCAGGTATGGGTCAATACCGAGGTGTTCTAATTTGGTCCACAATTTATTACGATCAACCGAATCAAAGGCACTTTTTAAATCTACAAATGCAACCAAAAGTCTTCGTTTGTTTCTCAAGACATATTTGTCCACAAGATGACTTAACACTAGACACTGGTCAAGAGTTGAAGAGCCTGCCTTGAAACCAGCTTGTTCCTTACCAGGTAGACCTTTTGTAAGCATCCATTCTTCCAGTTTAATAAGCAGGAATTTAGCATAGATTTTACTTATGCATGGTAACAAACTAATAGGCCTGTAATTCTCTTGGCAATTCCTATCACCTTTTTTAAAAATCAGCACCACTATTGAGTTATTCCACGATTTAGGTACAAGGCCTAAGTGATTAATAGAGTTAAAGAGCGGGACAGGATTAATGGCCCACCATTCCACATTTAATCTCAGCAGATCTACTGAGATGCCGTCCATACCAGGGGATTTTCCTTGCTTAAACGAAAGAATTATCTTTTTCATCTCCTCAACAGTAATTTGAAATTGTGTGGTTATTGCTGAAGAAGGTTTAAAATTTTCCATCTTAAAAACTTGGGAATCATAAAAAACAGCGGTAAAATGTGTAATCCAAGCTTCTTCATCACTTATATTAGGAAAATCAGTGGTAGCTTTTATTGAAAGGAGTGACCAAAAGGTTTTAGTATCTTTAATTTCTAATGCAGTAACAATTTTGGACCATTTGGCTTGTGAAAACACGGGTTTTTTTCCCCAGGAGCATGTTCTTAAAAGCGTTTTTCATTTCAAAATAGGTCTTCCAGAGACCTTGGGAGTTAGTGATAGAGGCTATTTTTAGACAGGTTCTGAGTTCTTTCTTGTAGTTGATACATTCTTTATCAAACCAATTATACTTATTGGAAGGTTTGTTGCTGAACTGGAGATTTAAAAAGGAAGAAAATAATTCGTGAATAGTATTATAATAATAATAATAATCATCAATGTCTGCTAAAGGCATCAGATTTTGGTTAGCCAAAGGTTCGAGAATAACTGGGTTATTTTCAAATACTGCTAATAGATCCTCCCTATTTTTATCACTTATATACATTCTTTTGGCATAACTAGTCTTATCGGTACTAATAGGAGGACAGGGGTCATTATTTCTAGAGCTTCTGTACAACTCTAAAACAATTGGAAAGTGGTCACTCTCAGAGGCAACTTCATCTATCATAAGGAAACTAAGGAATACTCAATTACAATTTTGGAGCAGAAGGTAAAATCTCCTGGAATATCAGGCCGTATTGAGCCATTCAAAAATGCAAGATTAAATTTTATTTTTTAAAAAATAAAAATTATTAACAGGCCAATCAAATCACATTAATTCCAAATCACATTAATTCCAAATTATACAGCCAAATTTTTAATTTTTTTGTTGGGGGTACCCATACTTCAAGCTCCGAAAGGGGTCCAAACATCACTCTTGCTGCTGCTTTGATTAAACAGTTCTATCCAGTTCTGTCCAGATAGTCTTTTTGTTATTTTCTTCATCTTCTTGTTATTATCATATATTCCTTTCTTTGTGATCTCTGATAATCTTCACAAGCGGGTGAAAGACAAACATCTCCTGTGAGGGTTTTACACTCTCCAAAAATCATATCACATAAAGGACAGACGCCATTTCCACACCTCCGTTAAAAACATTCGAACAGTCCATCCATTGATTTACAGGCTTGCCAATCTATATCTCAAGAGGGCCCTGCCAGGTCAAGATAACGTTCCGAAAACCATACATTCACATTCCAATGACCCTGGTCCTCCTCCCCCTCGTCCTCCTTAGGCAAGCCTGTCTTCACGAAATTCCATTTTTAGCTGCGTCATAAAACTTTCCTTCCATTCTCCGCTGTTTCCACCAGTTCTCTCTTTAATCAGTAATCCATTCCCACACAGTTCTTAGTCTCTGCTTGTGATTAATAATCACAACGATTCTTCTCTCTGGAGGGGAGGGTTATTGGTACTCACATAAGGCAAAAAAAGAAAAGTTTTTTCCTCCCCCCCCTTTCCGTTTCACTCCGACATACCAGTCTTTTAATGATGATTCTTCACTTGATTTATTTATCCAGCCCTTCGCTCCGCTCCCAGAGATCCCATTAATCAGCAGTCTTTACTCCCGATCTTCACTTGATGTATGTGCATTAGCTTCTTTCCAATTATATATTTCCAATTATATATTTCGAGCTAATGCGAACCAGTGCGCTGATTGGAGACAGCGTCAGGGAGAGCCGATCTCACACGAGGGCTTCGTGCCAAGTGTCCGCACCCCCTTCTTTCGAATCCGGGGGTGAATTATGGACACAAAGAAATATGGTAATCAATTAACCTATTTTGAATGTTGGATTACACAAAAGTAGAATCTATTCAAAGACATGAAACACATGGGGAAACCTTCATACCCACATTACATAATTTGGTAAAATTTCAGCAATCATAAGTCTCAGCGATTGCTCTTTGCCGATGAGCCAAACCTACATATAGTTATTCTCAATATATCAAACATGCGAAGAATTGAATTGTGTTGTGATTCTCATAAAGGACAAATGTTTCAGAACAATTCCCAAATGGTAGTAGGTTAGAAGTACATGCCCTGGTGGATTCAGGAGTACAGTGGTACCTCACAAGACGAATGCCTCGCAAGACGAAAAATGCGAAGGCGAAAGAGTTTTCCGTTTTTTGAGTCGTTCCGCAAGACGAATTTCCTTATGGGCTTGCTTCGCAAGATGAAACGTCTTGCGAGTTCTTGCGAGTTTGTTTCCTTTTTCTTAAAGCCGCTAAGCCGCTAATAGCCGTGCTTCGCAAGACGAAAAAACCGCAAGACGAAGAGACTCGCGGAACGGATTAATTTCGTCTTGCGAGGCACCACTGTATCAGCTAATTTTATGACCCCTGGCATTTCCTTTATCTGGAATGACTATCAACGGGAGGCCGCTGCTGGCAGGTAAGGTGGCCTACGAGACACCGTCGATGCAGATGGAGGTGGCACACCATGCAGAGACGATGGCCTTTCATATGACTAAACTGGCGGGACACCCACTGGTTCTGGGGATGAGTTGGCTAACATGACATGATCCGGTGATAGGGTTGTGGGGTGTGAAACACAGCACAGTCAAATACAACATTCCTAGAGTGGACTCAGAAAGGGGATGTCTGGACCAGCCAGTCGGAACTTCCTGTTTCCTCCTGGGCTGGGACAAACTTCCTCTACATGTGACCAGAGGTGGGTGTGACCTCACCTGTGCAGGTAACAAAATAGCTCAGGGGAGGCAGCCATCTCTCTCTCTGACTCCATTCCTCGAAGAAGCAACATCTCCTTAGCCTGAGATGCTTTCTTGGCTTCCAGCCAAGAGAGGACAAAGGAACTATCTCCTTATGGGATAGATTCCATGTGTATATATTTTGTAACCTAAGTCTGCCTTCTGGGATCCATTTGTGAACAGAATGTGTGAGTAAACTCTTTTATACTTTTATACAAGACTGTGTCATGTCTATTCTTTTTAAGAGGGAATAAAGGGGAATTACCAGGAAACTTATTTTAGAGGCTTATACAAGTCAGGCAAACCTATCCGCTGTGAAAGTATAAAGGGGACTATTACTCTGCTAAATTGTAGAACTTGTTAACACAAGTTGGGAAGGATATAATTAAACAATATATCCTCTCTTGCCTCCCTGAACATTCCCACAAGGGTGGGGGCAACGTTCGCTAACCTTTGGTTCCTCTTATTGTCAGAAGCACTGCTTGGGAATAGGTGAGCCTACTGAAGTGGGAGCAAGGGGGCGGAAGTACAGGGAAAACTCACTGGTGATGAAAACTTGATACCCCCACAGTACGTAGCTTATAGAGATGTGTTTTGTGAAAAGGAAGCTGACAAGCTGCCCCTCCATAGGCCTTATGATTGCAAAATAGATCTGGTTCCGGGGGCCAAACTACCTACTGGTAAGTTATATTCCATGTCTCAGGCAGTTACAGGCCCTGAAAGAGTTTCTCCAAAAGAATTTGGATAGAGGTTTCATTAGGGAATTTACTGCCTTGGGAGGGGGGGTTCTCTAGTTGTCTTTGTGAAGAAGAAAGACACAGAAGACAGGAGGCTTGTATGTGATTATAGGATTCTAAACTGCCAGGTAAAGCCAAGGGCGTACCCTCTGCCATGCATAAGTGATTTGCTAGAGAGGGTGAGGTCGACTAAAATTTTTACCAAGCTAGATCTCCGAGGGGCGTATAGTCTGATAAGGATTTGCAAAGGAGATGAGTGGAAAACCACATTTTTTACAAGATTTGGGGCCTTGGAGTACTTAGTGATGCCATTTGGGCTGCAGTCAGGGACTGCCACCTTTCAGGCATTTATTAATCATGTTTTGGGAGGGATCCAGAACAACTTTTGCTTGTTGTACTTGGATGACATGTTAATTTATTCAGAAAGCCTAGAGGAACATGTAGAACATGTCACAAAGGTACTGAGAAGGTTGAGGGCACACAGGTTATATGCTAAATTGGAAAAATGACAGTTCCACGGGCTATTGCATTTCACCACAAGGAATGCACATGGAGAAGGAAAAGGTGCAGGCAGTGCTGGAATGGCAACAGCCCAAAACCAAGAAAGACATGCAGGGGTTCCTAGGATTTGTGAATTATTACCGTAGGTTTGTGCCCAATTACTCACACATCACAACACTGCTCACAGATTGCTTAAGAGATAAGAAAGTGTTCCAATGGACCAAGGAGGCGCAAGTGGACTTTGAAAGGCTAAAGGGGATGTTTGCTTCAGAAAAATATCTGGTGCATGTAGATCCCTACAAACCTATGGTGGTAGAAACAGACGCCTTGGATAGGGCGATAGGAGCTGTGTTGCTTCAGGAAGACGAGAAAGGGATTGGAGGCCATGTGCTTTCCACTCAAGGAAATTAAACCTGTATGAGCAAAACTACATGATCTGGGATAAGGAATTACTGGCTATACATGATTCCTTTAAGGTTTGGAGACATTTTTTTTAGAAGGTAAACTGCACCAAGTGGAGGTACGCACAGACCACAAGAACTTAGAGTATTGGCACAGTGCGGCACTTAAATAAGAGGCAAATTAGGTGGGCAGTTTTTTGCTAGATTTAATTTTACGATAGTGTATGTACCGGCGCCTCAAAACGCCCGGGCAGACACCTTGTCCCGAAAACCTGAATATAGGATGAAAAAGGCAGCACCAGTGATGAGAGAAATTTTGAAGCCGGAACAGTGGCAGTGTGCTGCAGCAATGATGAGTGGTAGAGAGTTCTGGGAACAGACAGCTACATTCGCACAGAAGAAGTTAGCCGAGTTAGCCCAGGGGAGGGGAAAGGAAGAAGGTTTTGAGAAGAAAGAGGGGTTGTTGTATAAGAAAGGAGCTATGTATGTTCCAGAAGGGAATTTAAGAGCTACGGTTCTACGGCAACACCATGATACTCCTACCGCAGGCCATTTTGGTTTTAACAAGACAATGTATCAATTCATGAGGCATTTTTGGTGGCCTACGGCGAGAGAAGACGTGGAGGGTTATGTAAGGGTGTGCAAGGTGTGTCAAAGAGCAAAGGGATCGAGAGAAGTACCAGCAGGGTTATTGAATCCCTTGGACACGCCCAACAAGCCTTGGGAGGTGGTCTCTATGGATTTCATAACCGACTTGCCAGTGTCACAGAAGCAAACTAATTTGGGTGGTGGTAGACTTGTTGACTAAGATGGCACACTTTATACTGTGTCAAAGGGTGCCTTCCGCCCAACAGACTGCAAGTATGTTCATAGACCACTTGTTTAAGCTACATGGGCTGCCACCAAGAATAATTTCTGACAGGGGAGTACAGTTTACCTCACAGTTTTGGAAGAAATTGATGGAGTTGCTAGATATTTGAGATGTTACACTAATTACCAACAGGATGATTGGGTAGGGAAGTTAAGTTTGGCAGCATTCGCGTATAACATAAGGTTACCATATTTTTTTCAATGAATCTGGGGACACTTCAACTTCAATGGACTTTGTATAGGGACTGATTTGTAATTCCGGGGACTGTCCCCAGGAAACGGGGATGTCTGGTAACCTTAGTATAACAATGTGGTACATGCATCTACTGAGCAAACACCTTTTGTGGCTAATTATGGTTTACACCCCAGGGCCTTTCTGGGTCAAGAAGAGTTGCTGTCAGTGACAGAGGCTGAACAGCTCATGGGGAAGAGGGGGTGTTTCCATGAAATGTTAAAAGAGACCTTGGAAGCAGCCAAGGCAGTGTACAAGCAAACAGTAGATGCTCATAGACAAGAGGGTAGGGACATTAGAGTAGGAGATAGTGTCTGGTTGTCCTCAAAAGGTCTGCTGCTCAAGGGGAGGTGTCAAAAATTAGAACAAAGAAGGTTGGGACCTTTCAAAGTAATGGAGCAAATTAATCCAGTATCGTTCAGACTCAAATTGCCGGGTACCATGAGAATACATCCGGTGTTTCATAGATCCTTATTGTCACCATTCATTCCAGCACATAGGTATCAAGAGGCTAAGGCAGCGCCTCCTCCGCCAGTAATTCTGGATGGTGAGGAAGAGTTTGAAGTAGAGCAAATTTTGGATTCCAGATGGTGTAGGAGAAGGTTGCAGTATTTAGTGGCCTGGAAAGGTAACGATTTATCCGAGAATTCTTAGGAACTGGTGAGCAATATTCATGCTCCAGAGTTTCATAAACAGTACTGAGACTGAGAGGGTGGTCAGAAGGGGTAGTAAGCAGTGAGAGCGAATGAGAGGAGAATCAGTTTGAAAGAATCAGCACCTCCCCCCCCCGGTGGCTAGCGAGGAAGAAGAGGAGTGGGAGGGGCTTAGAGAGGAGGGTGGTGTCAGGGCGCATTTGGACCGTTCTGCATCTCCTGACATGCAGCAACAGAGTAGGGAAGATAACATCTGGCAGGGGCCAGACGGGGTAGAGAATAGCAGGTTCAGTGACGAAGATGAAGCAGGGACCAGTAGGGAAGGGTTAATTCCTCCACAGGTAGAGGAGCAGAAGACTGAAACAGGAGAGCTGACTGACCTCCAAACTCCAAAAGGGTTAAGCTCTGACTCGGAGGGAGGGGAGGGAATTATGTCAGCACGTTTCAGGCACACAGAGAAACAGCTGAGGAGTAAGAGGAGGGTCATAAAACTCCCACAGTTTAGGTGTTGGAAAAGAAGCCGTAAATAATTGACGGCAACTGACTGAGACAATTCAGACTGATTTACTGTGAGCTCTTGTTGACTTGTACATAATGTAAAATAAAGACCATAAAAATCATCGAGCCGTGGTCGCTTCTGCTTGCAGAGGAGAGAGCACGTACTGACCTGACATATGGGGTGGAAGGTTTGCAGGCTATGAAGGACTTACTCACAAATTTATTGACAGCTGCACGTATTATTATGCTAGGAAGTGGAAGGGGCAAGCAGAATATAAAATGGAAGAACGGTATAAAGAGGTGTGGGATATAGCTATTAACAATAAATTGACGTGTGCCATTAAGATAAGACGGGGAATATGAAGGAAATGATTTTGAGGAAATATAGAGAGTGTTTGTATAATTTGTGCTGTTGAAGGGGAAAGGGGTCAAACCATCACAAGAGGTGTTGAAAGTTTGAGAGGTTGGATAGTAACAATGGAATGGTCTCGGTGGTGGGGTGCACTTTTTTATTCTTATTTATTTATGATTATGACTTTTTAAAAAAGAGATGCTGTTTGAAAAATATGATGGGAGACTTCTGGGTCTGCCACGGGCAGTGGTGGATGGCAGATGCACCTTCTCTATAAAAGCCTGAAGGATTATTTCGGGTCCCAGAGGGTCTAGCGGTGTCAGTGGACACTCTCACAGCATTCCCAAAGATCCCGAGGGAGCTGTGGTAGCGCCGCGATTGAGCACAGACACACGCCGCAGTTGAGACCCCACAGCAAGAGGCCTCAAGAACCATCACCAAAGCGGCAACCTCTCTGAAATAAATGGATTTGGAACCAATTTGGAGAAGGTAAAAGGACTTAAATTATTGATCAGGAACTAACTGAATCCACACCAGGGAGGAAAAAAGGAGGTGCTCCCCTGTACATGGGTATCAAACTGCATGGAGAAAATCTGCAGGGGCAAATAAAAGTAAAGATACGAGGGTCGCTCATTAAAAATTTCTCCTGACCCACTTCCGGTTATTGTAGGAAGATGAAATTGCACACGTATAATGATACATCTCTCCATAGGTAACGTGGTAATTTGTAACTCTGAAGGGAAGCATTGCCACATGACTGCGGCATGATGGGAAACTTTGCTTCTGCACATGACTGTGGCATGATGGGAAGTCTTGCTTCTAAGCTTTTCTCCTTCTCATGCTGCACAAACCGTGCTGATGCTAAGACATTCCCTCATCACCCTGGTACGTTCTGTTCACCTTGAGTTCACACCATATCAATCTGTACTTATCCCTCTGTGTACATTCCTTTCGTACCACCCTGGTACGGGCAGTCCATTAGTAGCACCACATCGATCATGATAAGAAGGAAACCATGCGCGTTCCTTTTCCCAACCTTTAACCTATCGATGATTAATGTCTTATATGAAATGATTAATGTCTTATATGCAACCCTTGCTTTGTACTTATGTTAACCAATCAGCAACAAGCACATACGTGGCAAACGCGGTAATATTCAATAAAAGGGACTCTCCGGGGCTTGCTCAGGAGATGCCTCCCGTATGACACCTACCTACTCGTCTGTCGTTCATTTCAACCCAACAGAACTCCTAAAAGTTTATTTGCTACCGGTGCTAACATGGAGTAACGTCTGATAATGGAACCAGTTGAATGCAGAGCGGTCATAAGGCTCCTGTACTTGAAAGGGCGCACACCACGGGAGACATTTAATGAGATGAAAGGGACTTATGGGGAGGATGCCCCATAGTATGATGTAGTCAAGCACTGGCATCGTCAGTTCAAATGTGGTCAGACTTCGGTGGAAATGGCTCCCATTCCTGGGCAACCACAGTCCGCCTTTGATTAAGACACCATCCGGCAAGTGGAGGCAGCCATTTTGGAGGATCGCCACATAACCGTTTGCTAACTAGCTGCAGACGTCAAGATCAGTGTGGGCTCTGTTGAAAAAATCATTCATGACCATTTGCACATGGGAAAGGTGTCCACACAGTGGGTTCCCCGGCTGCTGACACCTTTCCAGAAGCAAGAATGAGTCCTATGCTCACAGGCTTTTTTGACCATGTGTCACGAAAACCATGATGACTTCTTCGCCAGACTAATTACTCAGGACAAAACATGGGTCCATCATTATGACCCAGAGACTAAATCCCAGTCCAAACAATAGAAACACTCTGCCTCACCACCTCCAAAGTAGGCACGCGTCCAACCGTCAGTGGACAAGTCATGCTCACTGTCTTTTGGAACCAGCATGGAGTAGTGATGATGGATTTCCTGGCAAAGGGTACCACAATTACCAGGACATACTACGCTACACTGCTGCAGAAATTACAGAAAGCCATCAAAATCGAGAGGTGTGGTATGCTGCTCAAAGGTGTCTGTCTCCTGCAGGATAACACCCCGGTTCACAACTCGCATGTTGCTCAGATGGAAGCATGGTCCTGTGGCTATGAAATCCTTCCTCACCCCCTTATTCTCCTGACTTCATACCAACGGACTTCCACCTCTTTCCAACCATGAAGTTATTTTTGAAGGGCAAGCTTTTTCCAGATGATGAAATGCTGATTTCTGAGGTCAAGTTGTGGCTTCTGACGCAACCTGATAACTTCTACAGATGAGGTCTCCATAGCTGCATAAAGCGATGGAAGAAGTGTGTGACTCTTGAGGGTAGCTATGTAGAGGAGGACTAATAACTTGCCCAGTTTCGTTTGTCTCAGTCTATGGGAAGTACATCAGGGGAAAACTTTAATAAGCGCCCCTCATATCTACCCACTAATGAATTTATATATAAGCATACCAGTATAAGAACTGAGCTAAGACTGTGAAATTGAGAAGAGTACTGGATGCACTATTTTAAATTTTGTGTGTGTGTGATTATATTCTGGTAAGACTGCCAAACTGTAAAAGGACTTAGATTAAATCTGAACAATGGGAAGGAGAAAGACAGAAAGTGGAACCTGGGCTTTGTGATCTATATAATTGATATCAAAGAATATTTTTTCTTTTTCTTCTTAAGCCAAAAGTCCTAGACATCGCAAGACTGGAACTGTATAACTTAATATTGGGAATTGCTTGGGATTATATTTAGAATCTTGAAAATAAACTGATTTTGGGGGACTGACATCAAGCAGAGAAAGATTTTGAAGCTGTGATTTTTTGTGTGGATATATTTTATTGTATTCTTTCCTCTCTTTGGATTTTGTACTGGTGTGGATTATATGGCTTTGTGAATTATCACTAAAATATGGATTAATTGGAGGGCTTTTTGAAGAGGCTGAAGGAGAAAATGGAGACTTTGTTGGTTAAAGGTATTTAAAATTTCCTTAAATTGGATAACGGGGGAGCTTTGCAAGTGGCTGAAGAAAAGAAAGGAAAAAACATTGTGGATTTATATGGTTTAACACCTGTCTTTCTAACTGTATTACAACTTTCTATTTGAGTAAAAGGCTGAACTTGATAGAACTTTCTGGGATCCTGTACAAAGCTCATGACTGTGTTTGGGTGAAGGAGGAAAAACTGGAAACAGGAAAGATAAACAATAGAAAAAAGTGATAGTGGTAGAAGGGACAAAAGATAGAAAGACAGTGACACAGTGTGGTGGGAAAAATAATTACAGGGGAATTTTATTTTATTTTTTATTACCTCCCTTTCCATGAAAGGGGCGATAGCACCTGTAAGGAGTTTATGCTGCCAAAGCTAGCAGAGATAACGCTCCCGGCACGCAGCCATTTCTGTATTGAAGATTTATTGCCAAAAAGTTCAAAGCAGTTACAAGAGTTCAAAAGGCACATCCATCCCAGGCTCAGTCAGATGAATCGACTGGCGATCTTTTTCTCCTCCTCCCCCAGCAGGACCATCTGCGCAATGCACGCCTCCTACTTCCTCTGTTCTGTGAGTAGCTAGTTCCAGGCACTGGCTCCCCCCTCCCTATTTCCTCCTCTGAGTCGGATGAGACACTGCTGATGAGCGTTTTAGGCTCTCTGTAATTGCCTCTCTCCCCCCTCGGCTCTTTAGCCGTCTCCAATTCCCTGACAGCACCATCTGCTGACATTTCAAGGAAATGACAAGTATTGATTTTTATTTTATGAAACAGGGAATTTAAAAGTATAAAACCTTTTTTAAAAAAACTTTTAAAAACTTTATTTGCAACATTATGGTAAACACAGCAAAAAAGCCACCTTCAGGACCACCAACAACTCCGGGTCAGAGAAAAGGTTCAATCTCAGAAGGGGAAGCGGTCAGATTTGACAGTAACTTTATTAGAAATGAGGAAAGAAATGAAAGAAGGTATTCAGAGGCTGGGGGAAAAAACAGTTAAAAATACTATATTAGTAGCAAATTTGACAACAGAAATAAAAGAATTGTCACATAAAACATTAGAATTGGGGGGGGGGGGGGAGAGAGAGACAGTGCAAGAACTAAAGGCCAAAACTTCAAATTTGGGGGAATCTTCAAAGAAAGTACAGGCAGAGATAAAATAGACAAAGAGGGGGCAAGAGAGGATGAAAGAATATAAAAAGGCAGTGAAACTACTTCAGGAACAGGGATTAGATGTGATGGTGGTCCTTGAATTAAATCAAAAGGACTTGACTCTTCAATAAAGAGGTGTACTGGAGGATTCGACGGATGAAAGAAGAGAAAAAATAATAAAAGGATTAGCTAATTTAATAGAACTACAAAAAGAAGAGGTTAATGCCACAATTCATAGTGTTTTGAGTAAAATCTAGATTTGCAAAAGCAAAACAACTGCTGGGAGACTGTTTGGTTATCTTTAATCTGAAGAGAATTAAAGAAAGAGTAATACAAATGCACTATCAAAAGAATATTCAGATTGATGACAAAAAATAATAATTTTGAAAGAAATCCTGATGAGAAACAGACATTGTACAAAAGAGGTAAAAGTTCTAACCAACTATTTTGAGGTAGATAAGGGGCTGCTGGGAAAGCTGTAATGAGATTTTTTAAAAAAATACAAAAGGGATCTATTCAAAAAAAGTTAAAAGAAAAAGAAACAAGAATTATTAAAGGAAATCACTCTATCAGAGAAAAGGTTGGTTGAAAAACCAGGAGATACAAGGATAATACAAGGTATTAAAATGTTGCAAGCTCAGCTCTCAATGTTAGTTCTCCAAGAGATGGAGCGGAAACTAAAGTATATGAAGAAGAAACATTTTGAATTTGCAAATAAACCAGGTAGACTACTTGCATGGAAAATAAAAAAGGAATAACATACAATGAAAAAGCAGTAAGACAGGGATTTTATTCCAGACTGAACCAAGGCAATAAGGTGGACATGGATGAAATAGAAAGAAATCTGAAGGGGAGAAATCTACCAAAATTAGCAAAAGACCAAGTTACTACACTGAATGCTCCAATCTTGGACAACGCAACACAAGGCTATGGTCTCATGCTACACTCCAAAGGCCCAGAAGACGTCTGGATCTTTCTTCATCGTCGATTCAGGAGCGACTCGGCACGTCTGCAAAAACAAACACCTGTTTGTGTCCTTTACTCCACAGGAAGGTGCAATTCACCAAGCGGATGACCACACAATCTCCAGTCAAGGCTATAGAACGGTTGTGCTTCACAGCTTGGATGCATCGATACGTAACGTTCTTTTTGTTCCAGATGCTGCACACAACCTATTGAGCGTCTCGCAGCTGACTGAACAGGACATAGACGTTTTCTTCAAGAAGAGGAAGTGCACCATCACCAAGAAAGATGACTGCATGCTGATTATATTGATCGTTTGTTTGTATTGCATTATGATGATTCTGTTGATGTTGTGCAGGATGAAACTTCTTGTATTGCAGATACTAACAAGGTTTTGCATGCAGGTTGTATTCATGATCATCACAGAAAACTTGATCACTTAAACTTCGAGGCAGTTTCCAAAATGCCTGCCTTAGTTGAAGGTATGACTATTAAACCCTGCAGGTACCACATGAAGTATAAGGCATGTACAGCAAACAAGGTTAAAATGGCTGCAAAGGGTAAGGTATCTGGTAGACAAGCTACAGAACCATACCAGGTAGTGCATGCTGATCTTGTTGGTCCACTAGCACCCTCTTTGGGTGGAGCCAAATACTTTATGGTTCTCTTTGATTCTTAATATGAATCAGATGATTCAGAGGATTTCAAGAGTGCTAAGGCCTCTCTGCGACCCTCTGAAGGCTCTGATCAAGAAAATGGAGGAACCACTTTTCTCCTAAGAAAGAAGGGGAGAGTGTTGAAGACTTACGTCTGATTCGCAGGTCTGAAAGAGCCACAAAAGGTAGACCTCCAAAGAGATTTGCTGATGAATTTACTAAAGCAGACAAAGCTGTAACTGCTGTTAATACCTCCAAGAAGGTATCTGAACCTTCAAAGTTCCAAGAGATCCAGGCTTTGGACTCAAAGGATGCTGAGCCATGGTTAAATGCCATGAAGGCTGAGCTTGATTCCTTAGAGAGGAACAAAACATGAGAGCTAGTTCCGACAGTTCCAGGGATGAAACTGCTTGACAGTAAATGGGTCTTCAAAGCAAAGACAGACCAAAATGGCAAGGTAGTCAGACACAAAGCCAGACTGGTTGCCAGAGGTTTTTCACAGGTACCAGGAGAAGACTATCACGAGACCTACTCACCCACCGTGAGATATGAGAGCATTAGGCTTATGCTCAAACTTGCTGCAGAGGAGACTCTAGAAATTTCTCATCACGATGTGAATACAGCATTTTTGTACGGAACCTGTCAGGGAACTGCCATCGGAAGGAAGGGAGGTGAAAGGGCTCACACAGGTTGGGAGAGACTCAGCAGCTGAAGAGGGAACCAGTAGGGGGAGAGGAGGTGAGCTGAGGGAAAGTGAGCTGGAGGGATGGCTCAGAGACACTTCCAGCGAAAACAGTGGGGAGGTTTCAGGACCTCCTGTAGGGACACCCACTCCTCGCCGGAAACTGTCACACAGAGAGTCCAGAAGATGTGTTTCCGTTAAGGAGCTTTTATGTTGGAAGCGATTCCGAAAGCAACCACTGTCGGAATCTGCCAGCGACTGACGGAGCCATGTTTAAGGGGCTCCGTTACAGACAGAGGTTTGCAAACTTGACCAAACTCTGAGGGACTTGGATTTTACACACAAGCAGCTCATCGTCCCATCACAGCATTCCGACAGTCTCCGTGAGCAGCTTGTGCAGGAGAAGGCATCATGAGCAACCCAGCCGGAACCGGAGAAGCAGGAGCTGGAGCGGGTCCAAGCCTGGAAGAAAGGTACCGGGCGTTGGAGGTCCAGCTAGCGCTGCAGACGGCGAGGCTCGAGGAGAGGAGGGCTCAAGATGCAGAGAAGGGGAAAACCACCCCGCTCGCCAGAAAGTTGCCAGGATTGGTACAGAAGTTTGGGGGGGAGCCCAAGGACTATCATGCCTTTAGGACAGAGATGCAATATGCCCTTAATCTGCAGTTTGATGACTTTCCCGACGAGGAATCGCGGGTGGCTTTTGTGATTGGGCATCTCGAAAAGGGGGCGAAAGACTGGGTGAGGCCCCTGATGGCAACGAATAATGACATCCTGAAGGACACGAGGAAGTTTTTTCGTGCCATGGATCTGATGTTTTCCAGCGATATTGAGCAGGGAGTGGTACGCAGACAGTTAATGGCGTGCAAACAGGGGAGCCGATCTGTTCGTGAGTACTGGACTGAGTTTACCATGTTGATCCATAAATTGGGGTGGGATCTATCGGCGGAACCCATTCAAATGCTCTTTGAAGAAGGGCTTTCTTCGGCTGTGAAAGACGAACTTTCCCAGGCGCCCAGGGCGGAGTCTATGGACCAGCTGACCAAATCAGCGCTGACCATAGGAGCGCGCCAAGAGGCGAGAGCCTTGGAGAGGCGGGAAGGGAAGGGGGAACGTTGGAGGGAGCTTCGCATTCCAGAGATTCCAGAGCCACCGTTCCCGCCGGGAGAGCCGATGGAAATTGGAACAGCGCGCGCGCGCGCAGTTTCAAAGCCCAGTGAAGAGCGGAAGAAGGAGGGGAAGGGCGCCAAGAAATGTTATCTCTGCCAACAGCCAGGTCATTTTGCCAGAGTCTGCCCCCAAAGAAAGGAATGGCAAGGAATGGCGGGAGCTGTTGGGGAGAGGGAGGAAAAGGTACCGGAGCAAGTAAAAGCCAACGCCTGGCTGCCACCGTCAGGGCACAGCAGCCAGGCCAAAGAGCAGTGAAAGTGCCCACGCCGGAACCTCCTAAACCCGCCCTAGTGATAGAGGTGTTACTAGAGCTGCCTAACGGACACCCACTAAAGATAAAGGCGCTATTGGACTCAGGCAGCTCCTGCAATTTCATGAGTAAGGAGTTTGCTGCGGAGCACCAGATACAGACTATCCCTTTAAGTAACCCTTTGCAGGTGACCACGATCGATGGAAGGGAGCTGCTGGGAGGAGAAGTCAGCCAGCAGACCGTCCCAATGATAATGAGGGTAGCAAGACACACTGAGCTAATAGCGTTTAATGTGGCTACCTTGGGAGGAGCTCCCATTATTTTGGGGATGAGCTGGCTAGCGTTACATGATCCGCTAGTGGGCTGGCATCAGAGAGTGGTCTCCTTTGGGTCAGCACATTGTCTAGAACACTGCAAAGAGCGGGAGGCTCAAGGAGGGGCCAGAGCCACTCTAGCAGGGACGGAAGTAACGGAGAAGGGGAAGGTTCCCCAACAATACGCCGACCTGAGCAACGTCTTCAGCGAGAGGGAGGCAGACAAACTACCCCCACATAGACCCTTTGACTGTCAAATCAATTTACTCCCTGGGGCACAGCTCCCTGTAGGCAAGCTGTACGCCATGTCAGACAGAGAGATGCAGGAGCTAAGGGAGTTCATTGACAAGAACCTGAAGAGAGGGTTCATCAGAGAGTCCAGGGCGGTGGGGGGCAGCCCAGTGTTTTTTGTGGATAAAAAAAACACGGACAAACCTAGACTTGTAGTGGACTTCAGGGCCTTAAATGCAGTGTCAGAACCAGTGACTTTCCTGATGCCCAGAATTGATGACATTTTGACAAGGGTCAGGAAGGGAAAGATTTTTACTAAACTGGACCTGAGGGGGGCGTACAACCTGATACGAATAAGGAAGGGGGATGAATGGAAAACCACCATGTTCACCCCTTTGGGGGCATTTGAATATTTAGTTATGCCCTTCGGCTTACAAGCAGGCTCCGCGTGCTTTCAATCGTTTATGAACCACGTCCTGGGGCCTTTGCTTTACAAGAATTGTGTGGCCTTCTTAGATGACGTGTTAGTATATTCAGAGAATGAGGAGCAGCATGTAAAAGACGTCAGGGAAGTGTTGGGCAGACTGCAAGCCAATCAGCTGTGGGTGAAGCTAGAGAAGTGTCAGTTTCATGCCAAGGAGGTGGAATTCCTGGGGTACCGCTTGTCGGACAAGGGATTGGCCATGGATCCTGGCAAGGTCCAAGCGGTACTGGAATGGAAAACACCGAAAACAAGGAAGGATGTGCAAAGATTCCTTGGATTTGGAAACTTCTATCGGAAGTTCATCAGAAATTTTGCCCACTTGACGGCGCCCATTACGGACTGTCTCAGCAGTAAGAGGAAATTCGTTTGGACGGCGGAGGCGGAGCGAGCTTTTGAGGAGCTGAAAAGGGCGTTCGCTTCGGAAGAACAGCTCCTGCATGTGGATTTACAAAAACCGATGCGAGTGGAAACGGACGCATCAGACCGGGCTGTGGGGGCGGTGCTTCTGCAGCCTGGCAAGGAGGAGTCGGAGTGGAGACCGTGTGCCTTTTTTTCGCGAAAGCTGAACAAATCTGAGAGGAACTACACGGTGTATGACCGAGAACTACTAGCCATTCATGAAGCGTTCAGGAGATGGAGGCATTTATTAATTGGGGCACAACATAAGGTGCAAGTGTGCACGGACCACAAGAACTTAGAGTATTGGAGAACGGCACGAGTGCTCAACCAACGGCAAGTGAGATGGGCCCAGGAGTTCTCCAAATTCCACTTTGAAATTTGTTATGTGCCAGGTCCAGAAAATGTTAGGGCGGACGCTCTCTCACGCAAACCTGAATATTTGGAAGGGGAGGGGGCACCCGAAGAGAGACATGTCATCCCAGAGGACCGCTGGGTGTGTGGGGCGGCATTGGTGGGGCAAAGAGAACTGGTAGAGAAAACAGAGAATGATGAATACGCCCAGAATAAGCTCAGAGGTCTTAGGGGTGAGGGAGAGGAACCAGGGGGTTTCGAGGAAAGAAATGGAGCTTTGTATTACAAAGGGGCACTGTATATCCCTGAAGGAGACTTAAGGGGGAGGGTACTCAAGCAGTTGCACGACAGCCCCACGGCGGGGCATTTTGGACAACACAAAACCATGTGGTTGGTCACCAGGGAATTTTGGTGGCCTAAGGTGAGGGAAGATGTACGGGAGTATGTAGGAGGGTGCGAGCAATGCCAGCGAGCCAAAGGGGAGAGGCGGGCGCCGGCGGGGCTATTAGAACCCTTACCAACCCCAGAACGACCTTGGGAGGCAGTGTCGATAGATTTTATGACTGATCTGCCGAAGTCCAAGGGGAAAACAGCCATCATGGTGGTGGTAGACCTACTAACAAAGATGTGCCACTTTGTAGCCTGCTCGCATGCAGTCACGGCGGAAGAGACAGCGAAGTTATTTGTAGAACACATTTTTAGGTTGCACGGAGTGCCATTGAGGGTGGTCTCAGACCGAGGAAAACAATTTACTTCCAGGTTCTGGAGGAAGCTCATGAGCTTACTGCAGGTGGAGGTCAACTTTTCGACTGCCCGGCACCCTGAAACCAACGGGCAGGCGGAAAGAGCAAACGGTGTCCTCCAGCAATACCTGAGGTGTTATGTCAATGACAGAGAGAATGACTGGGTAGAAAAGTTGGCGCTGGCGGAATTTGCCTACAACAATGCCGAGAATGTGTCCACAGGGTTGAGCCCCTTCTTGGCTAATTGTGGGTGTCATCCCAGGGCTTTCCCAGGGGGAGAAGGGGAGAGATGGAGCGTCCCGGCAGCCGAGCATTTTGTAGAAGAAATGGAAGCAATCCATCGTCAGCTCCAACTCAACTTAGAAAGGGCGAAGGAAGAATACAAGAGGCAGGCAGACAAGAACCGAAGGGAAGGTGAAACCATAAGGGTGGGAGATAGGGTGTGGCTGTCAACCCAAGGGTTGCCGTTCAAAGGAGGTTGTAAGAAATTAAGACCCAGGAGATTGGGTCCCTTTGAGGTCATTCAACAGGTCAACCCAGTGGCTTTCAGGCTCCGGTTACCCAACCACATGAAACTGCACCCAGTATTTCACAGGTCGTTACTGTCACCGTATGAGGGGGGACAAGAAGGGATGGCCACTCGGGGACCGGTCATAGAAGAAAGGGAATGCAGCAGCCATGTGGCAGAAATCCTCGACGCCAGGTGGAAGGGGGATCAGGTGGAGTATTTGGTAGCGTGGGAAGGAGAACCGGAGTCAGAAAACACTTGGGTAATGGCAGAAGATATCAATGACGAGGTATTGATAGAAACGTTCCATCAAAGGTTCCCAAGGAAACCTCAGCCTGTGGAGAGGTTCCGGAGGGAATACTTTGGGACCACCGATGAGGAGGAGGAGTTGGAAGGATTCCCGGACTCGGAAGGGGAAGGGGAGATGGACTCTGAGGAGGAGGAGTACTTCGAGACCAGGAACCGCAACAGGTGGAGAGAAGTGTTCGAGACATCGGAAGATGAAGGAAGTTCATTCCGGGGTTTTGCCTCCTCACCGCCCGTAGAGGAGGGGGCGGGAGGGGGTGAAGGGGGCCCTGGAGGGGAGGTGGATGTCAGGGAACTGCCATCGGAAGGAAGGGAGGTGAAAGGGCTCACACAGGTTGGGAGAGACTCAGCAGCTGAAGAGGGAACCAGTAGGGGGAGAGGAGATGAGCTGAGGGAAAGTGAGCTGGAGGGATGGCTCAGAGACACTTCCAGCGAAAACAGTGGGGAGGTTTCAGGACCTCCTGTAGGGACACCCACTCCTCGCCGGAAACTGTCACGCAGAGAGTCCAGAAGACGTGTCTCCGTTAAGGAGCTTTTATGTTGGAAGCGATTCCGAAAGCAACCACTGTCGGAATCTGCCAGCGACTGACGGAGCCATGTTTAAGGGGCTCCGTTACAGACAGAGGTTTGCAAACTTGACCAAACTCTGAGGGACTTGGATTTTACACACAAGCAGCTCATCGTCCCATCACAGAACCTTAGGTGAATCACTTTACATGCTTCCACCTGATGGCGTACAGGTAAAACAGGGATTTGTTTGTTCTCTGAAGAAGTCCCTATATGGTCTCAAGCAAAGTGCACAATGCTGGCACTCTAAACTCACTGAAGTGTTGTTTTCTCTAGGTTTTCAGCAAGGTAAAGCTGATCCATGTGTGTTTGTCAAAGAGGAAGGGCAAAAGAAGCTGTATTGCTTATTTTATGTTGATATTCTTTTCTTTTGGAAGGATGTCAAAATGTACAATAACGCCCTAGCTCAACTGAAAGAGCACTTTGACATGAAAGATCTTGATAATGAATTGATTTTAGAATGCTGTATTATTTTACTGTTGTTAGCCAGTCTGAGCCCGGCTTCGGCTGGGAAGGGCGGGATATAAATAAATTATTATTATTATTATTATTATTATTATTATTATTTATGTTATAAAAAGAAGCTTATATAGTGTGTGGACCTGATATAAAAATCTCCTTGAAAAGAAAGCACCATTGTGGTTATTCCCAATATACTGTAGACATCTGTGCAAAAGAAGTTGAACATGGAAGGATAATGGGTTACATATAGGGATATATTAAGGTTTTTCAGAGATTGTTCTGAATTGAAAAAAAAACATGAAGAAGTCCAGGAGTGGGTGACAGGGTGGCTTCAATACCACCAAGTAAATCAATTATTTAAGAAAGATGGGATATATGGTTTTATAGACCAAAGATCTGAATTTGAATTAAGATTGCTAGAAGTTAAAGAAAAACCACTGCAGCCAGAATTCTGTATGCACAGAAATGAAAATAAGAAGTTACAACAAAAGAGGAGTGGACTTTGAAATTATTGGACTATGTGGAAATGGAAAAACTGAACGGCAAAAATAAGAGACCAAAAAAAAAAGAAATGTTTGAGGAAGAGTGGAGACCTTTTTCAGATTATGTGATAAAATACTATAGTCAAATAAAATCACACAAAGGACTTGAAATATAAGCAAAGGAATGAGAATGATAAAGAAATGTAATGTAGGATATATGTTATAGGAAAAAAAATTGCATTTAAGGCAGTAGATGAACAATTTGAACAGAAACATCATGGAAATAAGGATGGGAAGTCAAAATGTTAAGAGAATATTGTATTGAAACTGAAATGAATTTGCTAAATTGTTTGAAAACCAATAAAAACTTATGAAAAAAATTAACCATCAGGTTATGAAAAGATGGTAACACTGGATCAAGTTTATCAAATGAATTAAAGTTTTAATTTGGCTTTGAATAAATGTGCAATTCATTGTTACTGTTTTGAATTTTATTGCATTATTATCTTCTTTAGTGAGTCACGCAAACCACTATTCTGAATGATGCTTTTAAAAGGTAGGGGGCACTTAGGATGAATTTATGAATCCAACAGGGCAGTGGCCCCAAAAAGTTTAGGAATCACTGGGTTGACACTTCCTTTACTTAATGCAGCCTCTGCTAACTGGGCACTCCCCAGATGTTTTGGACAACTCCCATCAGCCCCAGGAGATGTGGGCCAAAACATCTGGAGGGCATCAGGTTGGCATATGATGTTAAATGGTTCTCCAAGTGGTAGTGGTGGGGCTTTCGCCTTTCCCACAAACTCTTAACTCACAGTCCATGCTAGCAATCCAATCTCAACCAATTTAATTCCTTACAATTACAGTGCAGGGAGACCTTCAAAAGGCAGCAATTCTTGGCACTGGGGAGAAGGTAGATGAAGCTGCCTTATTCTGAGTCAGACCACTGACTGACCTTGCCCATTACAGCCATCTCTGGTATTGCAACAGCTCTCTGTGGTCTCCAACATGTCCCTCCCCCCTTATATGTTGCCACCTGAAGCTTTCAACTGCAGGAGTAAGGCTTGAACCTGCTGCCTTCTGCTCAACTCCTAAGCTATAGCTCCTCACCACAGTCACTGGTCACCATGCATGAGCAAAACAGAGATGGAAAAGAACAGAGAACATAAGAGCCTGCTGGATCAGGCCAATGGCCCATCTAGTTCAGCATCCTGCTCTCGCAGTGGCCAGACAACTACCTGTGGGAAACCCCCAAGCAGGATTCCAGCACAAGAGCACTTTCCCTTCCTGGGGTCATCAGCAACTGATATCTAGAAGTACTGCTGTCTCCAGCCATGGAAGCAGAGCATAGCTATAATGGCTAAAAGGAAAGGGACCCCTGACCATTAGGTCCAGTCGCAGACGACTCTGGGATTGCGGCACTCATTTCGCTCTATAGGTCGAAGGAGCCAGCGTTTGTCTGCAGACAGCTTCCGGGTCATGTGGCCAGCATGACTAAGCCGCTTCTGGCGAACCAGAGCAGCGCACGGAAACGCCGTTTACCTTCCCGCCGGAGCGGTACCTATTTATCTACTTGCACTTTGACGTGCTTTCGAACTGCTAGGTGGGCAGGAGCAGGGACCAAACAATGGGAGCTCACCCCGTTGCGGGGATTCAAACCGCCGACCTTCTGATCGGCAAGCCCTAGGCTCTGTGGTTTAGACCACAGCGCCACCTGTGTCCCTAGCTATAATGGCTAGTAGCCATCAATCTCCATGAATTTGTCAGATCCTCTTTTAAAGCCAAAGAATTCCATCACTGCCTCCAGTAGTGTGCTGTGCCTATGTACCATAGTCGCCAGGTGTGTGGGGGGGGCTGTGGGTGCTCCAGCTCCCACAACAAGGGGCGCGTGGTCTGGCCAGGCATGAGAATGCTGCCTAGGCAGCGCTGCACAGTCGAGGACAACACTGCCACGACTCTCCTCCTTCTCTCCGCCTCCCGGGTCAGACCTGATCCAGGAGCAGAGATGCAGCTGGGAGCAACCCTGTACAGGAGAGAGGCGTCACCACAGCAACACAGCTGCCATTGCCCCTCCTCTCCGCCCAGTGCAGGCCGCGACTTTCCACCTAAGCAGAGCTGAGGCTGGGTGTGAGGGAGATGGCTGCTCTCTCTCATGCGCAGCCCAATGCAGGACAGGGGTGGCAACACTGCTGCTGCCGCCACCTCTTCTCCACTCTGTCCCTGGGTCATGTCTGACCCAATAGCGGAGCTGCCGAACGAGGAACGAGGAGCCAGGCTCCAATGAGGCCTGCTCATGACCCCTCTGAAAAATGTGCCTAGGTGTGTGGGGCCAAGCCGGCGGGCCTGCTTTGTACTTTTGTCCTGCCGATCAATGACACTTTATGGTTTAAATTTCTGGTGCTGTGTTTTCTTTCTTTTTGCTATGCTAGAAGAGAAGAGATGTGCCATGTCGTGCAGTGCAATGCCCCGCCCCTCCCCCTCTCAAAGACAGATTTTGAAGTTGGGCCGACCTGGAAAGGCGCTCAACCTCTCAGGACCCCATTTGTAATCTAAATATAATCTCCTCTTTTCCAGGCTAAACATACCCAACTCCCTCAACAGTTCCTTATAAGACTTGGTTTCCAGACCCTTGATCATCTTGGTTGTCCTCCTCTGCACACATTCCAGCTTGTCAAGATCCTTCTTTAATTGTGGTGTCCAGAACTGGACACAGTATTCCAGGTGTGACCAAGGCAGAAGAGAGTGGCACTATTACTTCCCTTGATCTGCACACTAGACTTCTGTTGATGCAGCCTAGAATAGCATTAGCCTTTTTTGCTGCTGCATCACACGGTTGATTCATGTTAAGCTTGTAGGCCACCAAGACCCCTAGATCCTTTTCACGTGTACTGCTAGTAAGCCAGGTCATCCCACTTCTTGTATTTGTGAAGCTGGTTCCTCCTGCCTAAGTGTAGAACCTTACATATGTCCCTATTGGAATTCATTTTGTTAGCTTACACCCCGTTCTCCAATCTGTTACGGTCATTTTGAATTCTGATTCTGTTTTCTGTAGCGACTCCTCCCAGTTTGGTGTCATCTGTAAATCTGATGAGCATCCCCTCAACTCCTTCATACAAGTCATTTATAAAGACGTTGAACATCAATGGGCCCAGGACAGAACCCTGTGGCACCCCTCAGCTGTTCTCTAAGAATTCTCAAAGATTATAGACAGAGGCTCTGAGATTACATCCGCAAACTCCTTTAGAACCCTTGGGGGTGCAACTCATCGGGCCCTGGAGATTTGATTTCATTTAAAGTAGCTAGGTGTTCCCTGACCACCTCTTTTCCAATACCTGCCCTTCATTCTAAATTAAAACACAATGTTTAAAACATGCCAGACGCATCTCTGTGGTGAGGGAGGTCTACAGCTTAGGAGGTCACCATGGAGAAGGCCCTCTCCCCCTGGGCCACGACCACCCCTAGCCTCTGAGGGTGGAGGAACTACCCAGAGTGCCCCCTTTCCTGATCAGGGTCTGTAGGGAAGTAGGCAGTCTTTCAGTTATTTTTGGCCTGAGTCTTAATCCAACACTCTAAGGACTACACCACACTGCCTCTTGCACTGGGTGACAATTCTCATCAACCCCAGCTAGGATGGCCATATGATGCTGGGGATGATGGGAGTTACAGTCCACCTATCCAGAGGGCAAAATGTTGGGAGACACCTGAGCTGTTGCCCTACATCTGCTGGTGCACTTAAATCACAGCAGTGGGAAGAAAAGCTTAGCAAATATTTCTGTTATGTACTAAGCTTGGATCCTAGAACAATAGGCAAGTAGGATCCTAGAATGCAACAACTGATTGGCTTGCAGGAAAAGACCAATCAGGCTCCAGGAGGAAGTTAATCAGCCTATTAGGCTGGTAGGGTCGTAGAATGCAACAACTGATTGGCTTGCAGGAAAAGACCAATCAGGCTCCAGGAGGGAAGCTGAATCAGCCAATCAGACGGGACTCATTGTGTAAATAATGTATATAAAAGCCTGAGGTTTGGGGGGCAATTCAATCACTGTTTTACAAGCTGCAATAAAAAGCATGAAATCAGTATAGGACTCGATGAGTATATTTCAATTTCAGTTTATGCACAAACATAATCCAACCCCCTGATAATCCATAATCAATGTTTGAAAGGTCCCTACAAATATCGACAGAAGTTAAAATACATGCAAACAAACAAGATTTAGCATTTGGGTGTGGGAGGGTCAAAGTGAATTCTTCTCACCAAGTGGCCTCTTTTCAAGCTAAGAGCATTTCAACAGGGCTCTAAACTGCTTGTGTCTTTTTATGCTCCTTATGACTCCAAAGGGGGGGGGGGTCCATTCAGCCATGGATTATGCTAGATGGCTTTGTTGCAGAAAATGGTGCGTGATCAGGAGTGGCCTATGAAGCTCAAAAACTGAGCTAATCCAGCCTTCAAATGGGGAAATTACAGAGAAAACACACACAAAATTGGTGGAGGTGTAAGAATTCTAAGGTCTCATGTAAAGAATAAGTATTCATAAATGCACACATATATAAGTATATATAAGTATCTGAAGAAGTGTGCATGCACACCAAAGCTCATACCAATGAGAAACTTAGTTGGTTTCTAAGGTGCTACTGGAAGGAATTTTTTTATTTTGTTTCGACTACGGCAGACCAACACGGCTACCTACCTGTATATAAACCATGTATCTGAAATAGTACAGGAGAGCAATCCTGAAGCCATTTTGACTCTCCCAATGACGTCAAATATTCCTCTTACATTGCACCACCAGCAGGCTAAACAACTTACACACTGTTCAATTCCCTAATTACTGTGCATTTAATAAACACCATTTGTTTAGTCATGTCCATGTGGGCGAAAAAGTCAGCCACTGACAGGGGTGCCAACTGGAATAAAATATTGGGGGCAGGGGCAAGTTGTCATGAATCTGCCCCATATCGATCCAGAGCAGACTTCAACGTATAGTTAGCAGAGTAAAAACTTAAAACACGTTGCAGAGTTCCCCAAAAATAAACCAGAGGCAATTAACTTCACCCAGTAGAGTTTTCACTACTGAAGGCAAATGAGCTTAGCGGTCACAAATTCAATTCTTCAGGATCGGCACAATCCATAGGAAATCCAGTTGTAGTAAAAAACTTCAACTTAGATTAAACTTACAATAAGACTAAAACCTTAACACTCAGCATACTGTGTACAAAACACCACACCAGAAGGAAAGAGAGACAGAAAGTGAAACCCATGCTCCTTCTGGCCTATTATGATAGGGCACAATGACCTTGAGAGAAAGAAATAACAGAACCAGTTTGAACCAGCTGTTCAGCTTCTCTGAAGGAATAAGCCAAACATCAGGAACATTCTGTTTGTTTCTAGGCACAACAGAAAACTCACTTGTTAGATAGAAACTTCCAGCTTGTATCACACAGGGCTCCCAGTTACTGCCACTGTAGTTAACAGCACTCAAATTCCCACATTGCAATATTTGCATGAATAAACAACAAAGTGTCTGTGAGAGTTTAACAACCGTTTTTGTTATGGCATGAACTTTTGCGCGCGCGCGCGCACACACACACACACACACACACACACACAATACATATAATAGAAATGAGTTTTAAGTAACTGATTTTACAACAATTATAAACCATCATCTTATTGGTATTCTTTTTAGTCTAACTGGAGTCCTGTACTATCCTGATATTATTTGAAGTTAAGCTCTTGTGTTTCTGAGGTTTATGACTTTAAGATCTGTAACTGAATGCCCAAGAATTTGAGTTTCCTATGGCTGCATTCACACATGGGTTTTATTCCATTATTTTCACTGATGATAAAGTTAGCACTTTTGTTGCATTTTCTAATAATTTTTTCTTGCACTTTCAAATTGAATTCAACCTCTTATCCCACATGAACACACATTTCAAGAAATAATTTAAGAGAAGATGATGGGAGTTTGCATGGATGCCTAAAAAACAATAGCTCTGGAGGCAACCACACAACCTTGGATTTGAAGAGACCAGAAAGGCCACATGCTGAGTAAGTCACAGTTTTCAGGATGCTGCAAAACCATTGCAGAATTTTAGCACTGGTCTGAAGTGAATCAGACAATGTTGATTTTTTTGTAAATACTCCTTACAAAAAGAAAATGAAAAAAGCATGTTTAAGCTGGCCATTCTTGTTTTGAAGGATAAGCAGCCCAGTCTGTTTTTTTGCCAAAATTCCCCCTCCCCACCACAATTTGCTCTTGAAGTTGCTGTTAGTCAACTGCATCTGGGGGAGCAGATAGCAACCCCAGCCAAGATTTTCCGAGGGGAAACTGGTATGACACCCTGGAACAAAATGTATGTGGAGGGAGGCTTTTCAGCTGTTTCTCTTGCAAAATAAAGATGGCCAGAGAAAGTGTGCTTAAAACAACAACCACCAGTGTTTAACTTTAACATGCAGCTTTTAATTACTGATTCAGCATTTTGCATATCCTTCATCTGGCCTTAATTTCTAAGGCAGCTTTCAAATGCACAGGAAAAAACAGGATATAGCAAAGCTGGGGCTGTGATTTCAAGCAGGGGGGTGGGTGAGACTGACCCTTTATCCACTGGCAGCTTTTCAACTAAAAAACAACTCCCTCCCTGGCAAGCTGCTTTTCTGCCACAGAGGGTTCTGTCCTCACTGTGTTCCAAGTGAGTGTCTAAATTTTTGCAACTAGAACCCTGCAGGGTAAATACAACGTGGCAGGGGGTACATGTGTTGTTGACACACAGAGAGAAAGAAGCTCACGGTCACTCACCACTCCTCTGCTGAAAAGCATTCAAAGGCTGTTTTCAATTTACATTAAATTTTATCCTTACAACAGCCCTGTGAGGGAGGTCAGGTTGAGTGACTGTAGCTCACCCAATGAGCTTCATGTCCTAATGGGAACGTGTCCATTGGTCTCTTTAGTCCTAACCCAGCACTCTAACCACTATAGCACACTGTCTCCAACTCTTAAGTATTTGTAAATACAAATGAACAGTGATACTGGGAACCAGATTAAAGAGCTTTGTAGAAATGGGCAAAAATGTTTCATCGATATTATAACCAACACTCACGTTGGCAGGGCAGAGTTAAAACTATGGAACTTCCTCCTGCAGGAGGCAGGACCTAGATGGCTTTAAAAGAGGATTAGGCAAATTCATGGAAGAGGAAAAGGCTGTCAATGGCTAGTAGCCACAATGGCCATGCTCTGGCTCCACAGTTGGAGGCAGTAATGCCTCTGAATGCCAGTTGCTGGGAGCCACAGGAGGGGAGAAGGCCCTTGTGCTCAGGTCATACTTGCAGGTTTCCTGCTGGGGCATCTGGTCAGCCACTGTGAGAACAGGACTCTGGGCTAGATTCAGCAGGTTCTTCTGATGTTCTTAATATCTGCATTTGCGGCAATGGCATTACCCTTTGCTTTGAGGGTTTTTTTTAAAAAAGGATAATTGTCCTCTGAGGCTTTGAACTTGTTAATTTTGCTGACAGCCTCACAATACCAATTGATCTACCTCTGAATTGGAGTGAAGGGCAATTGGCAGAAAACCTTAATTGCCATTTGTTCCAATTCAGCGCCTAAAGTGCAGGTCTTTGCAGGGAAAGTGGCAGGGCAAGAAAAGATGGCTCTAAAAGAGGATTAGAGAAAGTCATGGAGAAGGCTATCAATGGCTACTAGTCACAGCAGCAATGCTCTGCCTTCACACTCAGAGGTAGTAATGCTTCTGAATACCAGTTGCTGGGAACCACATGCAGGGAGGGTTGTTCTTGTGCTTGGATCCTACTTGCAGGTTTTCCAGAGGCATTTGGTTGGCCACTGTAAGAACAGGATGCTGGCCTAATCAAGCAGGGATCTTGTTACAGTCTTACAAGTTTTACACCAATATTTACAGACATGCTAGTGATATGTGCTCAAAACAGTCACTACTTCTGACCGGTTTTCCATGCACACATTTGAAACCTCCCCCCCCCCCTTCTTTTTGCAGGCAGTGGGGAGAGAGATTTCTCCAGCACAACCTGAAAAATGCAATCTGAGTGTCGTAGCAAACCCAGAAAAGGAAGTTAAGGCAGGGCAAAGCAGACAAAGGGTGTGGAGAAATAAAAGAAAGAAATGAATGAAAGAAAGAAAGAAAGAAAGAAAGAAAGAAAGAAAGAAAGAAAGAAAAAAAGACTTTTTCCTCGCTTCTGCATGGTATGAGAAGGGAGGGTGTGATTAGGCTGCTCTCTAGGGAGATGAAAGCCCTGTGCAAAATATAGCCATTGTTGCAACAGCCAAGAACCATTTTCCGCTGACTAGGTAATCACCATCTGCGTGCCAATAGTTCACTTCAGCAATCAGCCCAGCTTTCATTGCTCATTCAGTGGGCCACTGACACTAACTCCAGGGGGCCCTGGGTGCCTGGGCACACACAAAATTTTCACTGTGGGTGCCCAGCCTCTGCCGCAGCCCGCTGCCTCCACAGTCAGAGACATAAAGCTTATGAAGTACCAGTTACTGGAAAGTACTCTTGTGCTTGAATCCTGCTTGAGAACTTTCCATTGGGGCATCTGGTTGGCTCCTGTGAGACCAGTGTGCTGGACTGGATGGGTCATTGGCCTCATCCAGCAACCTCTTCATATGTTAACGACATATCAGAAAATAATAAAAATCCCAAGCACCGAACCCATTTCCCCTTAAGTTCATGCTAACAGGGTTTCAGGTGGCCAAGCATGCAGGTGCAACATAATTCCTGAATAATGGTCCACAAAAGGTAACAGGTATGTAGGATGCTATTGTGCTAAATTAGAGGTAGCTAGGGCCCTCCAGGGCTGAAGGAATTTGATCTGGCCCCTGGAATTGTTGCCAAACATTCATTTAGTTACAGTAAAAGAATTCCCTGTGCTCATGGATTAATTTCTAACTAACAAGGGAAAGGTGTTTACAAGTTATATGAAACAGAAATATTATAAATGTTGTGACATTCAGAATCACATTGAAAGTGCTGGTGGTTTACTACAAAGCCTTAAAGAGCTTGGAGCCTGGATAACCAAAGAAGGAACTTTTGGAAGAGCTCTGCTACTGGATAAGGCGAAAGGTCCATTGAGCCAAGCATCCTGTTCTCACAGCAGCAAAACAGGTGCTCCAAAGGGAAGCACACATAATAACCAGTGTATAGTGTAGTGGTTAGAGCACCAGACTAGGGACCTGTGAAGGACCAGGGTTCAAATCCCCATTCAGCCATGAAACTCATTGGGTGACATTCAGCCGATCATTGCTTCTCAGCATAGCCCAATTCACAGGATTGCTGTGAGGATAAAATGGGGAGGAAGAGAACTTTGAAGAGCTCCTTGGAAGAATAGCGGGATATAAACACAATAAAACAAACAAACAAACAAACAAGTTATCCAGTGTCCTCATTACATTGGAAGTGATCAAGGAGAAGGCCTCTGGGTACGGTGCCCCATTTACAGAATAAATTCCCCAAGGCCAAGTTCAATATCAAGTTCATCCTGTGGCAACACTAATAACATACTGCCCAGACCTTTCCATATTTATTGATAAAAATATATATGGACTGCTGTTATCATAAAAAAAATCAAAGAAGTTTACAGCAATAAAAGCATAGAACCATAAAAAGTTAAAAACATACTCTACATCAACTACATATTTATACGGGAACCTACTGAGAAGATCCATTTAAAAAGCAACTGTACCCAAAGAAACTATTGTGAAAATAAGAAATATTTTTGGGGGTGCGCCAAATTGTGTCTTCGTTCAGGGCATCATATTACCAGTGTCTGCCCCTGCTGTGTATGGTGACCTGCCACAAGGCTAATGTGGCACATCAAGGCTCACAGATAGCTTGATTTAGGGAGTAGTAAGAAAAATGTGTGTGTGGTTGTGTTAGGGAGGCAAACAAAGAGGCCATAAAGATCCAAGCAGCCTGCATCATCCTTCCATGCGGTGCAGAAGATTTTCACACATGCCAGCTATAAATGTATGGCAATATGTGATTTGCTGTGATTCTGCCTTGCAGGGGATTGTACTGCATTCATTCATTCAGCCTTTATTGGCATAATTTAGACAATAGTAAATTATTTTTTTTCTGGATATGTCCTCTTTTCCAGGGGTAAAATGCCTGCCTTGGGCGAGTTTTAAAATTTGCCAAAATGTCGGGGGGGGGGTGTTTCTTTGCTACCCTGGCTCCCACTTTAGGTACGGCTCTATTGGGCGCACCTCCTGTCATTCAGCAGCGCTGCAAAGCTCATTGTGTCAAGGCATTCTCTTACCTACCTACATCCCGCCCTCCGCCACCATTGGATCTGGCATCTCCTGCCTGCTGACTTGATTCCCTTCGGGGCCTGCTTTTCAAGTGGCTTTGCAAGCCTGGTTGGGTGACAGCAGCATCCATCAGCCCTCCCTTCAAATTAATTGGGTGAAAACGACGTCTCTCCAGTCAGCATCCTGCCCCATCAGAGGGGGCTGTGATCAACAGCAGGTATAGGCAAACTCAGCCCTCCAGATGTTTTGGGACTACAACTCCCACCATCCCTAGCTAACAGGACCAGTGGTCAGGGATGATGGGAGATGCAGTCCCAAAACATCTGGAGGGCCGAGATTGCCTATGCCTGATCAACAGCTTTGCAGGAAAAGGCCAGAGAAGCAACTTGGCTGCTGTGTGGTGGGATTTCCTGTTCTGGAGAGGTCAGCTGTTCCCAACCCCTCTTTTTCTCACTCCCACCCTTTTCTGTCTCATTCCCTCTTTTTTCCCCTTCCTACCGCCCTTTCTCCCTCCCCTGCCTCATCTCCACAGTGCCAGGGCTTCACCTCGGTCTGTGTCTCTCTCCCTGCCCCCCTCGCCCGCACCCTCTCCCCCTTTTCTCTGGCAACTTGGTGGTGTCTCTTGGACTCTTTGGGATTTTATACCTAGTGATGTGTAACTTACAGGGTGGCCAGTAGCGGTGGCGCTTCCTGCTTTGCAAAGGTTTTCTGGCTATTTAATTCACATCCTCTTGCCGGGAAGAAAAAAGGGGGGGAGTGATGTATGTTTTTGAGTGAGCAACATACTGGGGAGTGCAAAATGCTTTTTGCTGCAATTAGCCACCCCAAATCAAGCCTCTTGTTTTTATTTGGGCAAATTCAGCTCACCTGCCTTGTCCCTCCCGGATTGGACTCCTGATTTCCCCCTCCTGCTCCCTCCTTCCTTCTCTGCCGGGGAGAGAAATCTTTCCTGTACGGATGGTAGGATGAGAAATTGCCTCTTGGGTCCAATGTATCGTGGGCAATATAGTAAATAGTGCAAGATGTCTTCCACCTGCGGTTGCCCACATGTACAGAGTCTGTCTTCGTATGCCACCCTGTTATATCATCTGTCTAGGATAGCAGAGGGCATAGCTTGAAAACAAAGCTCAGTAAAAGCGAATAAAGTTGCCTCATCTAAAGCTGACATTTGTTCTATTGCCAAAGAAGGTCACAGTCAATGGGAAGAATTACTACCAGGAACTGCAGAGATTAAGCAGAGAAAATTCAAGAGGTCTAATCAATCTACCAGAGTATCAAATAAAAATCATGCTCCAGATTTAGCAGATTGGACTGTCCCAGAAGAAGAGGATTTGCTGAGTAATTTTATTAACCTACCAGATAAAGAACAAAGTAACATTCTCATCAAACTAGCAAAGTTACAGTCCAGGTTGATCCTAATACAACAGCATAGACAACAAAATGCTGGTGAAATAATTGTCAACCAAGCCTTTCACCCATAACCTGTCTCTCCAAAATGTCACTCTTTGACAGCTATACCCTCAATGAAAGGTGGTAGAGCCATTGGAGGTCTAGTGTGCTTCATCTCCACAAAGTTGAATGCAACTACAACAGCCATGACTCCATGTAACCCATTTGCAACTGCTACTGTGGTTATAGTCTTGAAAGTATGCTTAATGCTGTTTAATGTCTACAATACCACCTTGTAAAAAAAAAAACTACAACAAAAAAAAACACCACTACTGTAAATACTATCTGAACAGAACTAGGGACTTATATAGAATCTCTGGAATCACTATAACCTACTGCAGTGTTTATCATTTCAGGGGGTATGCATGGGAGCCAATGATGCAAATTTGTACACCCATTACAATCAGATTCCGGAACCAGATATTCACTTAGCTGGTGGTACTTCCCGTTTGTCTAAAGATCATAGGTGTAATTATTCAAGGCTCTGCTTAGCCCAAGGTTCACCTCCTTCATATGGATGATTTAAAAGCTATTCATACTGCAACTCACCTACCTCTGTATCTCAGGATACTGCCAAAAAGAACAGGTGGCTGTGAATTACAATAAAACCAAATAGAATCATAGAATCATAGAGATGGAAGAGACCACAAGGGCCATCGAGTCCAACCCCCTGCCAAGCAGGAAACACCATCAGAGCACTCCTGACATATGGTTGTCAAGCCTCTGCTTAAAGACCTCCAAAGAAGGAGACTCCACCACACGCCTTGGCAGCAAATTCCACTGTCAAACAGCTCTTACTGTCAGGAAGTTCTTCCTAATGTTTAGGTGGAATCTTCTTTCTTGTAGTTTGGATCCATTGCTCCGTGTCCGCTTCTCTGGAGCAGCGGAAAACAACCTTTCTCCCTCCTCTATGTGACATCCTTTTATATATTTGAACATGGCTATCATATCACCCCTTAACCTCCTCTTCTCCAGGCTAAACATGCCCAGCTCCCTTAGCCGTTCCTCATAAGGCATCGTTTCCAGGCCTTTGACCATTTTGGTTGCCCTCCTCTGGACACGTTCCAGTTTGTCAGTGTCCTTCTTGAACTGTGGTGCCCAGAACTAAATTAAATAAATTAAATAAAAATTGTCCAGTAGCACCTTATTTTGTTCTGGGTATAAGCTTTCATGTGCATGCACACTTCTTCAGATACACTGAAACGGAAGTCACCAGACCCTTATATAGAGAGGGAGGGTGGGGTGGGGTTTTTCTCAGAAGGGTAGTAGGAGATGGGTGATTGACTCAATGGGTATGGTAAACCTGTTGACGACTGTTAACGACTGCAATTTGTCCTACAGGAAAAAGCAAGGAATAGTATGCAGATGACCAAAAATATCTTTAGCATATGTAATGAGACAAGAATCCAACATCTCTATTCAGACCAGGTCTCTCCATAGTTTTCAGTTTAGTAATAAGTTGTAATTCAGCAACTTCTCTTTCAAGTCTACTTCTGAAATTCTTTTGTAATAAGACAGCTGCTTTGAGATCCTGTATTGAATGTCCTGGGAGACTGAAGTGTTCTCCTACTGGCTTCTCTGTCTTGTGATTCCTGATGTCAGATTTATGTCCATTTATCCTTTGGCGTAGGGTTTGGCCTGTTTGTCCAATATAGAGAGCTGAAGGGCACTGCTGGCATTTGATGGCATACACAATGTTAGAAGATGAGCAATTAAATAGGCCTGAGATGGTATGCTTGATGTTGCTGGGTCCAGTAATGGTGTTGTCTGGGTGTATGTGGCAGCAAAGTTGGCACTGGGGTTTATTGCAGGCTCTGGTACCAGTGTCCATGTTAAGTCTGGTTGCTGTATTATTGTGGGTGAGGAGTTGTTTAAGACTGGGTGGCTGTCTGTGGGCAATGAAAGGTCTTCCTCCCAGAGCTTGAGAAAGAGAACTTGGGAGCTGTATGTGATTACTAGTGGTGTTCTGTTATTTTCTCTTTTGGGTCCGTCCTGCAGCAAGTTCTCTCTGGGTATCAGTCTGGCTTTGTTGATCTGTTGTTTAACTTCATCAGGCGGATATTTTAGTTCCAAAAAGGTTTGCTGCAGATCTCTTAGGTGAGAATCCCTGTCTGTAGAGTTGGAACAGATGAGGCTATAACATACAGCCTGACTATATACAATTGATTGTTTGGGATGGTAGCTGGAAACACGTACAGTGGTACCTCGGGTTACATACGCTTCAGGTTACAGACTCCGCTAACCCAGAAATATTACCTCGGGTTAAGAACTTTGCTTCAGGATGAGAACAGAAATCGAGCAGCAGCAGCAGCACGGCGGCACGGGGAGGCCCCATTAGCTAAAGTGGTGCTTCAGGTTAAGAACAGTTTCAGGTTAAGAACGGACCTCTGGAACAAATTAAGTTCTTAACCCGAGGTACCACTGTAGATAGGTTTGTCGGTCAGTTGGTTTTTGGTATAAGGTGGTGTCTATGCGCCCATCCTGTATTTTTATAGTAGTGTCCAGAAAATGTATTTCTTGCATAGATTGGTTCATTGTTAGGTTGATGGTGGGGTGAAAGTCATTGAATGTCTGGTGGAAGGTGTCCATGGTCTACTGACCATGTGTCCAGAGAATAAAAATATCGTCAATGTATTGCAGGTACAAGAGAGGTTTGAGTGGGTAAGAGTTTAGGAAGCGTTGTTCCAAATCTGCCGTGGAGATGTTGGCATACTGTGGGGCCATGCGGGTGCCCATTGCTGTGCCGCTGATCTGGAGGAACAGGTCATCTCCAAATCTGAAGTGGTTGTGGGTGAGGACAAAATGGCAGAGTTTGGTAGCAAAGTCCACTGTGATTTTATCTGAAATGGTGTTCCTTATAGCTTGTAATCCATCGTTGTGTGGGATGTTGATGTACAGGGATTCCACATCCATAGTGGCTAGCATAGTAGTGTTAGGTAGATTGTTCAAATAAAGCCAAAGTCATGGTGTTCTCAAGAAACTATAGGGCCCACAGATGGAATATGGATAACCAGTCAATCAAACAAGTTAAACTCTTTAAATATCTTGGTCTTGTTTTTCAGTCAACAGAGTCTTGGACAGCATGACAGAAATACGCAGAGGAAAAAGTGTCTCAAAGTGACAAAATTCTGACATGCTTCTTCCACACAAAAGGTGGAAATCACATACTTTCACCACTTGAAGTGTTTAAAGCTAAACCCCTAGCACAGTTATTATACAGGGCTCAGATTTGGACCGGTGCTCACCTTGGACCTACAGAAGCCGTTCAGTCCAAGTTCCTAAGGCAAATTTTCTCTGTCCCATCCTGTGTTTCAATTGCTTCACTGTGCTTGGAGGCTAATCTTCCCTCTGTTGAATTACAGATTTGGCATAGGTAGGACATTTAAATTTTGGCTTCGGCTGAATTTAACCCCACCGGTCTACTACCCCTAGTATTGCAAGACCGTCATGACAGCACCTGGACTAAAATTGCCATCTAAAAGCTTTATTCCTCTGTTTTATCACCACCACAACAATTATTAACATTGGACTTCTGCAAAGTAAAGAATTTAATTAGACAGCACCTATATGACATTGAACAACAGAATAATTTGGCCACTATAAGGAAATTTTGTCCATGGTATGATTATTTCTCACCTAGTCATTTTGACACATCGACACCCTATTTGCAAAATTTAACAGTTCCAAAATACAGACGTGCTTTCACTTAGGCAAGATTGAACATACTGCCTTCAGCTGTACTTGAGGGTCGATTCCAAAAAATTCCACTGGAAAACTGTTTATGTCCATGTGGAGATGGCAGTATTGAATCAGTACCTCACGTACTGCTACTGTAGATTGTACTCTTTATAAAGATTTGAGGAGTGAGGTTATTACCCCTCTACTACTATCTATACCAGGTCGTTCAACCATTGCTACTGTGTCTTTTCTTCTGGCAGATCAAGATAACCAAGTGACAGCAAAAACTGCAAAAAAATTAGCAGGAGCAATTAGAATAAGATTTATTAGTTGATTAACTTTCTAACATTGCTCAGTTTTTAAAAATTGAAATCAAAAGAAAGCCTATTGGCTCACATGTTTTATCTGTGGCTAAAGGATCATGCATCAATTCTGTCATTTGTATTGATGTAAACCTCCAGAACGTATTTTGTATAGCTAACTATTTAGCTCTACCCCCAGTATCTTTTATCTTATTGCTATGGCTAGTGGCTAATGCAAATAAAGTTTCTATCGATCTATCCTGGCCAGTAGCCCTCAATAGTCTCCTCCTCCTTCAGGAATTTATCTAATCCTCTTTTCAAGCCGTCCAGGTTGGGGGCCATCTCTGCCTCCTTTCTTTCATCCGTCCTGAAACTACTAACACTCTGCTACGTTGGCTGCCAATGAATTTGATTTTGGTATGAAAATCTGTTCCTAGATGTTTGGGCTCTACGTATCTCCTTTTAGTCTCCTTTTATTTCACTTTATTTGGCATTTGTTATTATGTTTTGTTGTGCTATATTAGGTAGAGAGACAGACAGACAGACAGACAGACAGACAGACAGACAGACAGACAGAAAAAACCCCAGTGGAAATGGAATGAATGGCACCCTCCAGTGAGGCTGTAGCCACATCAGAGCCTCTGTTATTATTATCCTTGGAGACTGAAAAGTTACCTGGACTCTCCAAGGTGAAGACCTTGGGCCTGCCTCCACTGCTCTGACAACCGTAACCAGTTCCCAAGGAAACAGGATGTCCTACGTCATATGTTCTAATTTCATTTAACTTCAAGCTCCAATTCTATAAACTCCGCTGCTGGCAATGAACAGGGAAAGTGTGTCTGAGAGATCACAAGTAATGAGGGAGCTTTGAATCCCGTCTTTCAGTGCCCCAAAGAGGCCCTGCCAGAATGACAGGAGGAGCATTTGCTAAAGATCCTTTATCAGGGTGTTACTCTATTTGACGTGAAGCAAAAAAGGATTCTGTTGCTGATGAACAGTACTCTATTATTACAGGAGAGAACAAAGTTACTCCCCCCCCCCCCCCCCCATGAAACCATTATGTCTAGCAATATTTACTGAATAAGCCTAGCAGGGGGTTAAAAGGAGCTGTACACAAAAGGCATAGAATCATAGAATTGTAGAGTTGGAAGGGAAACTGAGGGGCATCTAGTCTCTGCAATGCAGGCATCTCAACAAAAGAAACCATGACAGATGACAATCCAGCCTCTGCTTAAACACCTTCAAAGAAGAAGGACAGTCCACAACCTCCCAAGGGAGTCCATTCTTCTGTCAAGCAGCTCTCACTGGTAGAAAGTTCTTCCTGATGTTTAGTCAGAATCTCCTTTCTTGGAATTTGAATCTGTTGGTCTCCAGAGCAGGCCAAAACAAGTTTGCGCCATCCTCTATGTGACAGCCCTTTAGTTATTTGAAATTGGCTGTCATATCTCCTCTCTGTCTCCTCTTTTCCAGGCTAAACATACCCAACTCCCTCAACAGTTCCTTATAAGACTTGGTTTCCAGACCCTTGATCATCTTGGTTGTCCTCCTCTGCACACATTCCAGCTTGTCAAGATCCTTCTTTAATTGTGGTGTCCAGAACTGGACACAGTATTCCAGGTGTGACCAAGGCAGAAGAGAGTGGCACTATTACTTCCCTTGATCTGCACACTAGACTTCTGTTGATGCAGCCTAGAATAGCATTAGCCTTTTTTGCTGCTGCATCACACGGTTGATTCATGTTAAGCTTGTAGGCCACCAAGACCCCTAGATCCTTTTCACGTGTACTGCTAGTAAGCCAGGTCATCCCACTTCTTGTATTTGTGAAGCTGGTTCCTCCTGCCTAAGTGTAGAACCTTACATATGTCCCTATTGGAATTCATTTTGTTAGCTTACACCCCGTTCTCCAATCTGTTACGGTCATTTTGAATTCTGATTCTGTTTTCTGTAGCGACTCCTCCCAGTTTGGTGTCATCTGTAAATCTGATGAGCATCCCCTCAACTCCTTCATACAAGTCATTTATAAAGACGTTGAACATCAATGGGCCCAGGACAGAACCCTGTGGCACCCCTCAGCTGTTCTCTAAGAATTCTCAAAGATTATAGACAGAGGCTCTGAGATTACATCCGCAAACTCCTTTAGAACCCTTGGGGGTGCAACTCATCGGGCCCTGGAGATTTGATTTCATTTAAAGTAGCTAGGTGTTCCCTGACCACCTCTTTTCCAATACCTGCCCTTCATTCTAAATTAAAACACAATGTTTAAAACATGCCAGACGCATCTCTGTGGTGAGGGAGGTCTACAGCTTAGGAGGTCACCATGGAGAAGGCCCTCTCCCCCTGGGCCACGACCACCCCTAGCCTCTGAGGGTGGAGGAACTACCCAGAGTGCCCCCTTTCCTGATCAGGGTCTGTAGGGAAGTAGGCAGTCTTTCAGTTATTTTTGGCCTGAGTCTTAATCCAACACTCTAAGGACTACACCACACTGCCTCTTGCACTGGGTGACAATTCTCATCAACCCCAGCTAGGATGGCCATATGATGCTGGGGATGATGGGAGTTACAGTCCACCTATCCAGAGGGCAAAATGTTGGGAGACACCTGAGCTGTTGCCCTACATCTGCTGGTGCACTTAAATCACAGCAGTGGGAAGAAAAGCTTAGCAAATATTTCTGTTATGTACTAAGCTTGGATCCTAGAACAATAGGCAAGTAGGATCCTAGAATGCAACAACTGATTGGCTTGCAGGAAAAGACCAATCAGGCTCCAGGAGGAAGTTAATCAGCCTATTAGGCTGGTAGGGTCGTAGAATGCAACAACTGATTGGCTTGCAGGAAAAGACCAATCAGGCTCCAGGAGGGAAGCTGAATCAGCCAATCAGACGGGACTCATTGTGTAAATAATGTATATAAAAGCCTGAGGTTTGGGGGGCAATTCAATCACTGTTTTACAAGCTGCAATAAAAAGCATGAAATCAGTATAGGACTCGATGAGTATATTTCAATTTCAGTTTATGCACAAACATAATCCAACCCCCTGATAATCCATAATCAATGTTTGAAAGGTCCCTACAAATATCGACAGAAGTTAAAATACATGCAAACAAACAAGATTTAGCATTTGGGTGTGGGAGGGTCAAAGTGAATTCTTCTCACCAAGTGGCCTCTTTTCAAGCTAAGAGCATTTCAACAGGGCTCTAAACTGCTTGTGTCTTTTTATGCTCCTTATGACTCCAAAGGGGGGGGGGGGTCCATTCAGCCATGGATTATGCTAGATGGCTTTGTTGCAGAAAATGGTGCGTGATCAGGAGTGGCCTATGAAGCTCAAAAACTGAGCTAATCCAGCCTTCAAATGGGGAAATTACAGAGAAAACACACACAAAATTGGTGGAGGTGTAAGAATTCTAAGGTCTCATGTAAAGAATAAGTATTCATAAATGCACACATATATAAGTATATATAAGTATCTGAAGAAGTGTGCATGCACACCAAAGCTCATACCAATGAGAAACTTAGTTGGTTTCTAAGGTGCTACTGGAAGGAATTTTTTTATTTTGTTTCGACTACGGCAGACCAACACGGTTACCTACCTGTATATAAACCATGTATCTGAAATAGTACAGGAGAGCAATCCTGAAGCCATTTTGACTCTCCCAATGACGTCAAATATTCCTCTTACATTACACCACCAGCAGGCTAAACAACTTACACACTGTTCAATTCCCTAATTACTGTGCATTTAATAAACACCATTTGTTTAGTCATGTCCATGTGGGCGAAAAAGTCAGCCACTGACAGGGGTGCCAACTGGAATAAAATATTGGGGGCAGGGGCAAGTTGTCATGAATCTGCCCCATATCGATCCAGAGCAGACCTCAACGTATAGTTAGCAGAGTAAAAACTTAAAACACGTTGCAGAGTTCCCCAAAAATAAACCAGAGGCAATTAACTTCACCCAGTAGAGTTTTCACTACTGAAGGCAAATGAGCTTAGCGGTCACAAATTCAATTCTTCAGGATCGGCACAATCCATAGGAATTCCAGTTGTAGTAAAAAACTTCAACTTAGATTAAACTTACAATAAGACTAAAACCTTAACACTCAGCATACTGTGTACAAAACACCACACCAGAAGGAAAGAGAGACATAAAAGTGAAACCCATGCTCCTTCTGGCCTATTATGATAGGGCACAATGACCTTGAGAGAAAGAAATAACAGAACCAGTTTGAACCAGCTGTTCAGCTTCTCTGAAGGAATAAGCCAAACATCAGGAACATTCTGTTTGTTTCTAGGCACAACAGAAAACTCACTTGTTAGATAGAAACTTCCAGCTTGTATCACACAGGGCTCCCAGTTACTGCCACTGTAGTTAACAGCACTCAAATTCCCACATTGCAATATTTGCATGAATAAACAACAAAGTGTCTGTGAGAGTTTAACAACCGTTCTTGTTATGGCATGAACTTTTGCGCGCGCGCACACACACAATACATATAATAGAAATGAGTTTTAAGTAACTGATTTTACAACAATTATAAACCATCATCTTATTGGTATTCTTTTTAGTCTAACTGGAGTCCTGTACTATCCTGATATTATTTGAAGTTAAGCTCTTGTGTTTCTGAGGTTTATGACTTTAAGATCTGTAACTGAATGCCCAAGAATTTGAGTTTCCTATGGCTGCATTCACACATGGGTTTTATTCCATTATTTTCACTGATGATAAAGTTAGCACTTTTGTTGCATTTTCTAATAATTTTTTCTTGCACTTTCAAATTGAATTCAACCTCTTATCCCACATGAACACACATTTCAAGAAATAATTTAAGAGAAGATGATGGGAGTTTGCATGGATGCCTAAAAAACAATAGCTCTGGAGGCAACCACACAACCTTGGATTTGAAGAGACCAGAAAGGCCACATGCTGAGTAAGTCACAGTTTTCAGGATGCTGCAAAACCATTGCAGAATTTTAGCACTGGTCTGAAGTGAATCAGACAATGTTGATTTTTTTGTAAATACTCCTTACAAAAAGAAAATGAAAAAAGCATGTTTAAGCTGGCCATTCTTGTTTTGAAGGATAAGCAGCCCAGTCTGTTTTTTTGCCAAAATTCCCCCTCCCCACCACAATTTGCTCTTGAAGTTGCTGTTAGTCAACTGCATCTGGGGGAGCAGATAGCAACCCCAGCCAAGATTTTCCGAGGGGAAACTGGTATGACACCCTGGAACAAAATGTATGTGGAGGGAGGCTTTTCAGCTGTTTCTCTTGCAAAATAAAGATGGCCAGAGAAAGTGTGCTTAAAACAACAACCACCAGTGTTTAACTTTAACATGCAGCTTTTAATTACTGATTCAGCATTTTGCATATCCTTCATCTGGCCTTAATTTCTAAGGCAGCTTTCAAATGCACAGGAAAAAACAGGATATAGCAAAGCTGGGGCTGTGATTTCAAGCAGGGGGGTGGGTGAGACTGACCCTTTATCCACTGGCAGCTTTTCAACTAAAAAACAACTCCCTCCCTGGCAAGCTGCTTTTCTGCCACAGAGGGTTCTGTCCTCACTGTGTTCCAAGTGAGTGTCTAAATTTTTGCAACTAGAACCCTGCAGGGTAAATACAACGTGGCAGGGGGTACATGTGTTGTTGACACACAGAGAGAAAGAAGCTCACGGTCACTCACCACTCCTCTGCTGAAAAGCATTCAAAGGCTGTTTTCAATTTACATTAAATTTTATCCTTACAACAGCCCTGTGAGGGAGGTCAGGTTGAGTGACTGTAGCTCACCCAATGAGCTTCATGTCCTAATGGGAACGTGTCCATTGGTCTCTTTAGTCCTAACCCAGCACTCTAACCACTATAGCACACTGTCTCCAACTCTTAAGTATTTGTAAATACAAATGAACAGTGATACTGGGAACCAGATTAAAGAGCTTTGTAGAAATGGGCAAAAATGTTTCATCGATATTATAACCAACACTCAAGTTGGCAGGGCAGAGTTAAAACTATGGAACTTCCTCCTGCAGGAGGCAGGACCTAGATGGCTTTAAAAGAGGATTAGGCAAATTCATGGAAGAGGAAAAGGCTGTCAATGGCTAGTAGCCACAATGGCCATGCTCTGGCTCCACAGTTGGAGGCAGTAATGCCTCTGAATGCCAGTTGCTGGGAGCCACAGGAGGGGAGAAGGCCCTTGTGCTCAGGTCATACTTGCAGGTTTCCTGCTGGGGCATCTGGTCAGCCACTGTGAGAACAGGACTCTGGGCTAGATTCAGCAGGTTCTTCTGATGTTCTTAATATCTGCATTTGCGGCAATGGCATTACCCTTTGCTTTGAGGGTTTTTTTTAAAAAAGGATAATTGTCCTCTGAGGCTTTGAACTTGTTAATTTTGCTGACAGCCTCACAATACCAATTGATCTGCAGAACAGAAGATCCCTAATTATACTGTCAACAAAACAGCTGTCCATACTCTCAGGGCTCACCCAGACTTCCTTTCGTGCCATGTTTCTAAGCACAGGTCCGAGCTTAAAGCACCATGTCTGAGAACATCCCCCCACTCCCCACTTTCCCTGTGAAAACCTGCTCTTTACCTCTGAATTGGAGTGAAGGGCAATTGGCAGAAAACCTTAATTGCCATTTGTTCCAATTCAGCGCCTAAAGTGCAGGTCTTTGCAGGGAAAGTGGCAGGGCAGGAAAAGATGGCTCTAAAAGAGGATTAGAGAAAGTCATGGAGAAGGCTATCAATGGCTACTAGTCACAGCAGCAATGCTCTGCCTTCACACTCAGAGGTAGTAATGCTTCTGAATACCAGTTGCTGGGAACCACATGCAGGGAGGGTTGTTCTTGTGCTTGGATCCTACTTGCAGGTTTTCCAGAGGCATTTGGTTGGCCACTGTAAGAACAGGATGCTGGCCTAATCAAGCAGGGATCTTGTTACAGTCTTACAAGTTTTACACCAATATTTACAGACATGCTAGTGATATGTGCTCAAAACAGTCACTACTTCTGACCGGTTTTCCATGCACACATTTGAAACCTCCCCCCCCCCCCTTCTTTTTGCAGGCAGTGGGGAGAGAGATTTCTCCAGCACAACCTGAAAAATGCAATCTGAGTGTCGTAGCAAACCCAGAAAAGGAAGTTAAGGCAGGGCAAAGCAGACAAAGGGTGTGGAGAAATAAAAGAAAGAAATGAATGAAAGAAAGAAAGAAAGAAAGAAAGAAAGAAAGAAAGAAAGAAAGAAAAAAAGACTTTTTCCTCGCTTCTGCATGGTATGAGAAGGGAGGGTGTGATTAGGCTGCTCTCTAGGGAGATGAAAGCCCTGTGCAAAATATAGCCATTGTTGCAACAGCCAAGAACCATTTTCCGCTGACTAGGTAATCACCATCTGCGTGCCAATAGTTCACTTCAGCAATCAGCCCAGCTTTCATTGCTCATTCAGTGGGCCACTGACACTAACTCCAGGGGGCCCTGGGTGCCTGGGCACACACAAAATTTTCACTGTGGGTGCCCAGCCTCTGCCGCAGCCCGCTGCCTCCACAGTCAGAGACATAAAGCTTATGAAGTACCAGTTACTGGAAAGTACTCTTGTGCTTGAATCCTGCTTGAGAACTTTCCATTGGGGCATCTGGTTGGCTCCTGTGAGACCAGTGTGCTGGACTGGATGGGTCATTGGCCTCATCCAGCAACCTCTTCATATGTTAACGACATATCAGAAAATAATAAAAATCCCAAGCACCGAACCCATTTCCCCTTAAGTTCATGCTAACAGGGTTTCAGGTGGCCAAGCATGCAGGTGCAACATAATTCCTGAATAATGGTCCACAAAAGGTAACAGGTATGTAGGATGCTATTGTGCTAAATTAGAGGTAGCTAGGGCCCTCCAGGGCTGAAGGAATTTGATCTGGCCCCTGGAATTGTTGCCAAACATTCATTTAGTTACAGTAAAAGAATTCCCTGTGCTCATGGATTAATTTCTAACTAACAAGGGAAAGGTGTTTACAAGTTATATGAAACAGAAATATTATAAATGTTGTGACATTCAGAATCACATTGAAAGTGCTGGTGGTTTACTACAAAGCCTTAAAGAGCTTGGAGCCTGGATAACCAAAGAAGGAACTTTTGGAAGAGCTCTGCTACTGGATAAGGCGAAAGGTCCATTGAGCCAAGCATCCTGTTCTCACAGCAGCAAAACAGGTGCTCCAAAGGGAAGCACACATAATAACCAGTGTATAGTGTAGTGGTTAGAGCACCAGACTAGGGACCTGTGAAGGACCAGGGTTCAAATCCCCATTCAGCCATGAAACTCATTGGGTGACATTCAGCCGATCATTGCTTCTCAGCATAGCCCAATTCACAGGATTGCTGTGAGGATAAAATGGGGAGGAAGAGAACTTTGAAGAGCTCCTTGGAAGAATAGCGGGATATAAACACAATAAAACAAACAAACAAACAAACAAGTTATCCAGTGTCCTCATTACATTGGAAGTGATCAAGGAGAAGGCCTCTGGGTACGGTGCCCCATTTACAGAATAAATTCCCCAAGGCCAAGTTCAATATCAAGTTCATCCTGTGGCAACACTAATAACATACTGCCCAGACCTTTCCATATTTATTGATAAAAATATATATGGACTGCTGTTATCATAAAAAAATCAAAGAAGTTTACAGCAATAAAAGCATAGAACCATAAAAAGTTAAAAACATACTCTACATCAACTACATATTTATACGGGAACCTACTGAGAAGATCCATTTAAAAAGCAACTGTACCCAAAGAAACTATTGTGAAAATAAGAAATATTTTTGGGGGTGCGCCAAATTGTGTCTTCGTTCAGGGCATCATATTACCAGTGTCTGCCCCTGCTGTGTATGGTGACCTGCCACAAGGCTAATGTGGCACATCAAGGCTCACAGATAGCTTGATTTAGGGAGTAGTAAGAAAAATGTGTGTGTGGTTGTGTTAGGGAGGCAAACAAAGAGGCCATAAAGATCCAAGCAGCCTGCATCATCCTTCCATGCGGTGCAGAAGATTTTCACACATGCCAGCTATAAATGTATGGCAATATGTGATTTGCTGTGATTCTGCCTTGCAGGGGATTGTACTGCATTCATTCATTCAGCCTTTATTGGCATAATTTAGACAATAGTAAATTATTTTTTTTCTGGATATGTCCTCTTTTCCAGGGGTAAAATGCCTGCCTTGGGCGAGTTTTAAAATTTGCCAAAATGTCGGGGGGGGGGGTGTTTCTTTGCTACCCTGGCTCCCACTTTAGGTACGGCTCTATTGGGCGCACCTCCTGTCATTCAGCAGCGCTGCAAAGCTCATTGTGTCAAGGCATTCTCTTACCTACCTACATCCCGCCCTCCGCCACCATTGGATCTGGCATCTCCTGCCTGCTGACTTGATTCCCTTCGGGGCCTGCTTTTCAAGTGGCTTTGCAAGCCTGGTTGGGTGACAGCAGCATCCATCAGCCCTCCCTTCAAATTAATTGGGTGAAAACGACGTCTCTCCAGTCAGCATCCTGCCCCATCAGAGGGGGCTGTGATCAACAGCAGGTATAGGCAAACTCAGCCCTCCAGATGTTTTGGGACTACAACTCCCACCATCCCTAGCTAACAGGACCAGTGGTCAGGGATGATGGGAGATGCAGTCCCAAAACATCTGGAGGGCCGAGATTGCCTATGCCTGATCAACAGCTTTGCAGGAAAAGGCCAGAGAAGCAACTTGGCTGCTGTGTGGTGGGATTTCCTGTTCTGGAGAGGTCAGCTGTTCCCAACCCCTCTTTTTCTCACTCCCACCCTTTTCTGTCTCATTCCCTCTTTTTTCCCCTTCCTACCGCCCTTTCTCCCTCCCCTGCCTCATCTCCACAGTGCCAGGGCTTCACCTCGGTCTGTGTCTCTCTCCCTGCCCCCCTCGCCCGCACCCTCTCCCCCTTTTCTCTGGCAACTTGGTGGTGTCTCTTGGACTCTTTGGGATTTTATACCTAGTGATGTGTAACTTACAGGGTGGCCAGTAGCGGTGGCGCTTCCTGCTTTGCAAAGGTTTTCTGGCTATTTAATTCACATCCTCTTGCCGGGAAGAAAAAAGGGGGGGAGTGATGTATGTTTTTGAGTGAGCAACATACTGGGGAGTGCAAAATGCTTTTTGCTGCAATTAGCCACCCCAAATCAAGCCTCTTGTTTTTATTTGGGCAAATTCAGCTCACCTGCCTTGTCCCTCCCGGATTGGACTCCTGATTTCCCCCTCCTGCTCCCTCCTTCCTTCTCTGCCGGGGAGAGAAATCTTTCCTGTACGGATGGTAGGATGAGAAATTGCCTCTTGGGTCCAATGTATCGTGGGCAATATAGTAAATAGTGCAAGATGTCTTCCACCTGCGGTTGCCCACATGTACAGAGTCTGTCTTCGTATGCCACCCTGTTATATCATCTGTCTAGGATAGCAGAGGGCATAGCTTGAAAACAAAGCTCAGTAAAAGCGAATAAAGTTGCCTCATCTAAAGCTGACATTTGTTCTATTGCCAAAGAAGGTCACAGTCAATGGGAAGAATTACTACCAGGAACTGCAGAGATTAAGCAGAGAAAATTCAAGAGGTCTAATCAATCTACCAGAGTATCAAATAAAAATCATGCTCCAGATTTAGCAGATTGGACTGTCCCAGAAGAAGAGGATTTGCTGAGTAATTTTATTAACCTACCAGATAAAGAACAAAGTAACATTCTCATCAAACTAGCAAAGTTACAGTCCAGGTTGATCCTAATACAACAGCATAGACAACAAAATGCTGGTGAAATAATTGTCAACCAAGCCTTTCACCCATAACCTGTCTCTCCAAAATGTCACTCTTTGACAGCTATACCCTCAATGAAAGGTGGTAGAGCCATTGGAGGTCTAGTGTGCTTCATCTCCACAAAGTTGAATGCAACTACAACAGCCATGACTCCATGTAACCCATTTGCAACTGCTACTGTGGTTATAGTCTTGAAAGTATGCTTAATGCTGTTTAATGTCTACAATACCACCTTGTAAAAAAAAAAAACTACAACAAAAAAAAACACCACTACTGTAAATACTATCTGAACAGAACTAGGGACTTATATAGAATCTCTGGAATCACTATAACCTACTGCAGTGTTTATCATTTCAGGGGGTACGCATGGGAGCCAATGATGCAAATTTGTACACCCATTACAATCAGATTCCGGAACCAGATATTCACTTAGCTGGTGGTACTTCCCGTTTGTCTAAAGATCATAGGTGTAATTATTCAAGGCTCTGCTTAGCCCAAGGTTCACCTCCTTCATATGGATGATTTAAAAGCTATTCATACTGCAACTCACCTACCTCTGTATCTCAGGATACTGCCAAAAAGAACAGGTGGCTGTGAATTACAATAAAACCAAATAGAATCATAGAATCATAGAGATGGAAGAGACCACAAGGGCCATCGAGTCCAACCCCCTGCCAAGCAGGAAACACCATCAGAGCACTCCTGACATATGGTTGTCAAGCCTCTGCTTAAAGACCTCCAAAGAAGGAGACTCCACCACACGCCTTGGCAGCAAATTCCACTGTCAAACAGCTCTTACTGTCAGGAAGTTCTTCCTAATGTTTAGGTGGAATCTTCTTTCTTGTAGTTTGGATCCATTGCTCCGTGTCCGCTTCTCTGGAGCAGCGGAAAACAACCTTTCTCCCTCCTCTATGTGACATCCTTTTATATATTTGAACATGGCTATCATATCACCCCTTAACCTCCTCTTCTCCAGGCTAAACATGCCCAGCTCCCTTAGCCGTTCCTCATAAGGCATCGTTTCCAGGCCTTTGACCATTTTGGTTGCCCTCCTCTGGACACGTTCCAGTTTGTCAGTGTCCTTCTTGAACTGTGGTGCCCAGAACTAAATTAAATAAATTAAATAAAAATTGTCCAGTAGCACCTTATTTTGTTCTGGGTATAAGCTTTCATGTGCATGCACACTTCTTCAGATACACTGAAACGGAAGTCACCAGACCCTTATATAGAGAGGGAGGGTGGGGTGGGGTTTTTCTCAGAAGGGTAGTAGGAGATGGGTGATTGACTCAATGGGTATGGTAAACCTGTTGACGACTGTTAACGACTGCAATTTGTCCTACAGGAAAAAGCAAGGAATAGTATGCAGATGACCAAAAATATCTTTAGCATATGTAATGAGACAAGAATCCAACATCTCTATTCAGACCAGGTCTCTCCATAGTTTTCAGTTTAGTAATAAGTTGTAATTCAGCAACTTCTCTTTCAAGTCTACTTCTGAAATTCTTTTGTAATAAGACAGCTGCTTTGAGATCCTGTATTGAATGTCCTGGGAGACTGAAGTGTTCTCCTACTGGCTTCTCTGTCTTGTGATTCCTGATGTCAGATTTATGTCCATTTATCCTTTGGCGTAGGGTTTGGCCTGTTTGTCCAATATAGAGAGCTGAAGGGCACTGCTGGCATTTGATGGCATACACAATGTTAGAAGATGAGCAATTAAATAGGCCTGAGATGGTATGTTTGATGTTGCTGGGTCCAGTAATGGTGTTGTCTGGGTGTATGTGGCAGCAAAGTTGGCACTGGGGTTTATTGCAGGCTCTGGTACCAGTGTCCATGTTAAGTCTGGTTGCTGTATTATTGTGGGTGAGGAGTTGTTTAAGACTGGGTGGCTGTCTGTGGGCAATGAAAGGTCTTCCTCCCAGAGCTTGAGAAAGAGAACTTGGGAGCTGTATGTGATTACTAGTGGTGTTCTGTTATTTTCTCTTTTGGGTCCGTCCTGCAGCAAGTTCTCTCTGGGTATCAGTCTGGCTTTGTTGATCTGTTGTTTAACTTCATCAGGCGGATATTTTAGTTCCAAAAAGGTTTGCTGCAGATCTCTTAGGTGAGAATCCCTGTCTGTAGAGTTGGAACAGATGAGGCTATAACATACAGCCTGACTATATACAATTGATTGTTTGGGATGGTAGCTGGAAACACGTACAGTGGTACCTCGGGTTACATACGCTTCAGGTTACAGACTCCGCTAACCCAGAAATATTACCTCGGGTTAAGAACTTTGCTTCAGGATGAGAACAGAAATCGAGCAGCAGCAGCAGCACGGCGGCACGGGGAGGCCCCATTAGCTAAAGTGGTGCTTCAGGTTAAGAACAGTTTCAGGTTAAGAACGGACCTCTGGAACAAATTAAGTTCTTAACCCGAGGTACCACTGTAGATAGGTTTGTCGGTCAGTTGGTTTTTGGTATAAGGTGGTGTCTATGCGCCCATCCTGTATTTTTATAGTAGTGTCCAGAAAATGTATTTCTTGCATAGATTGGTTCATTGTTAGGTTGATGGTGGGGTGAAAGTCATTGAATGTCTGGTGGAAGGTGTCCATGGTCTACTGACCATGTGTCCAGAGAATAAAAATATCGTCAATGTATTGCAGGTACAAGAGAGGTTTGAGTGGGTAAGAGTTTAGGAAGCGTTGTTCCAAATCTGCCGTGGAGATGTTGGCATACTGTGGGGCCATGCGGGTGCCCATTGCTGTGCCGCTGATCTGGAGGAACAGGTCATCTCCAAATCTGAAGTGGTTGTGGGTGAGGACAAAATGGCAGAGTTTGGTAGCAAAGTCCACTGTGATTTTATCTGAAATGGTGTTCCTTATAGCTTGTAATCCATCGTTGTGTGGGATGTTGATGTACAGGGATTCCACATCCATAGTGGCTAGCATAGTAGTGTTAGGTAGATTGTTCAAATAAAGCCAAAGTCATGGTGTTCTCAAGAAACTATAGGGCCCACAGATGGAATATGGATAACCAGTCAATCAAACAAGTTAAACTCTTTAAATATCTTGGTCTTGTTTTTCAGTCAACAGAGTCTTGGACAGCATGACAGAAATACGCAGAGGAAAAAGTGTCTCAAAGTGACAAAATTCTGACATGCTTCTTCCACACAAAAGGTGGAAATCACATACTTTCACCACTTGAAGTGTTTAAAGCTAAACCCCTAGCACAGTTATTATACAGGGCTCAGATTTGGACCGGTGCTCACCTTGGACCTACAGAAGCCGTTCAGTCCAAGTTCCTAAGGCAAATTTTCTCTGTCCCATCCTGTGTTTCAATTGCTTCACTGTGCTTGGAGGCTAATCTTCCCTCTGTTGAATTACAGATTTGGCATAGGTAGGACATTTAAATTTTGGCTTCGGCTGAATTTAACCCCACCGGTCTACTACCCCTAGTATTGCAAGACCGTCATGACAGCACCTGGACTAAAATTGCCATCTAAAAGCTTTATTCCTCTGTTTTATCACCACCACAACAATTATTAACATTGGACTTCTGCAAAGTAAAGAATTTAATTAGACAGCACCTATATGACATTGAACAACAGAATAATTTGGCCACTATAAGGAAATTTTGTCCATGGTATGATTATTTCTCACCTAGTCATTTTGACACATCGACACCCTATTTGCAAAATTTAACAGTTCCAAAATACAGACGTGCTTTCACTTAGGCAAGATTGAACATACTGCCTTCAGCTGTACTTGAGGGTCGATTCCAAAAAATTCCACTGGAAAACTGTTTATGTCCATGTGGAGATGGCAGTATTGAATCAGTACCTCACGTACTGCTACTGTAGATTGTACTCTTTATAAAGATTTGAGGAGTGAGGTTATTACCCCTCTACTACTATCTATACCAGGTCGTTCAACCATTGCTACTGTGTCTTTTCTTCTGGCAGATCAAGATAACCAAGTGACAGCAAAAACTGCAAAAAAATTAGCAGGAGCAATTAGAATAAGATTTATTAGTTGATTAACTTTCTAACATTGCTCAGTTTTTAAAAATTGAAATCAAAAGAAAGCCTATTGGCTCACATGTTTTATCTGTGGCTAAAGGATCATGCATCAATTCTGTCATTTGTATTGATGTAAACCTCCAGAACGTATTTTGTATAGCTAACTATTTAGCTCTACCCCCAGTATCTTTTATCTTATTGCTATGGCTAGTGGCTAATGCAAATAAAGTTTCTATCGATCTATCCTGGCCAGTAGCCCTCAATAGTCTCCTCCTCCTTCAGGAATTTATCTAATCCTCTTTTCAAGCCGTCCAGGTTGGGGGCCATCTCTGCCTCCTTTCTTTCATCCGTCCTGAAACTACTAACACTCTGCTACGTTGGCTGCCAATGAATTTGATTTTGGTATGAAAATCTGTTCCTAGATGTTTGGGCTCTACGTATCTCCTTTTAGTCTCCTTTTATTTCACTTTATTTGGCATTTGTTATTATGTTTTGTTGTGCTATATTAGGTAGAGAGACAGACAGACAGACAGACAGACAGACAGACAGACAGACAGAAAAAACCCCAGTGGAAATGGAATGAATGGCACCCTCCAGTGAGGCTGTAGCCACATCAGAGCCTCTGTTATTATTATCCTTGGAGACTGAAAAGTTACCTGGACTCTCCAAGGTGAAGACCTTGGGCCTGCCTCCACTGCTCTGACAACCGTAACCAGTTCCCAAGGAAACAGGATGTCCTACGTCATATGTTCTAATTTCATTTAACTTCAAGCTCCAATTCTATAAACTCCGCTGCTGGCAATGAACAGGGAAAGTGTGTCTGAGAGATCACAAGTAATGAGGGAGCTTTGAATCCCGTCTTTCAGTGCCCCAAAGAGGCCCTGCCAGAATGACAGGAGGAGCATTTGCTAAAGATCCTTTATCAGGGTGTTACTCTATTTGACGTGAAGCAAAAAAGGATTCTGTTGCTGATGAACAGTACTCTATTATTACAGGAGAGAACAAAGTTACTCCCCCCCCCCACCCCCCATGAAACCATTATGTCTAGCAATATTTACTGAATAAGCCTAGCAGGGGGTTAAAAGGAGCTGTACACAAAAGGCATAGAATCATAGAATTGTAGAGTTGGAAGGGAAACTGAGGGGCATCTAGTCTCTGCAATGCAGGCATCTCAACAAAAGAAACCATGACAGATGACAATCCAGCCTCTGCTTAAACACCTTCAAAGAAGAAGGACAGTCCACAACCTCCCAAGGGAGTCCATTCTTCTGTCAAGCAGCTCTCACTGGTAGAAAGTTCTTCCTGATGTTTAGTCAGAATCTCCTTTCTTGGAATTTGAATCTGTTGGTCTCCAGAGCAGGCCAAAACAAGTTTGCGCCATCCTCTATGTGACAGCCCTTTAGTTATTTGAAATTGGCTGTCATATCTCCTCTCTGTCTCCTCTTTTCCAGGCTAAACATACCCAACTCCCTCAACAGTTCCTTATAAGACTTGGTTTCCAGACCCTTGATCATCTTGGTTGTCCTCCTCTGCACACATTCCAGCTTGTCAAGATCCTTCTTTAATTGTGGTGTCCAGAACTGGACACAGTATTCCAGGTGTGACCAAGGCAGAAGAGAGTGGCACTATTACTTCCCTTGATCTGCACACTAGACTTCTGTTGATGCAGCCTAGAATAGCATTAGCCTTTTTTGCTGCTGCATCACACGGTTGATTCATGTTAAGCTTGTAGGCCACCAAGACCCCTAGATCCTTTTCACGTGTACTGCTAGTAAGCCAGGTCATCCCACTTCTTGTATTTGTGAAGCTGGTTCCTCCTGCCTAAGTGTAGAACCTTACATATGTCCCTATTGGAATTCATTTTGTTAGCTTACACCCCGTTCTCCAATCTGTTACGGTCATTTTGAATTCTGATTCTGTTTTCTGTAGCGACTCCTCCCAGTTTGGTGTCATCTGTAAATCTGATGAGCATCCCCTCAACTCCTTCATACAAGTCATTTATAAAGACGTTGAACATCAATGGGCCCAGGACAGAACCCTGTGGCACCCCTCAGCTGTTCTCTAAGAATTCTCAAAGATTATAGACAGAGGCTCTGAGATTACATCCGCAAACTCCTTTAGAACCCTTGGGGGTGCAACTCATCGGGCCCTGGAGATTTGATTTCATTTAAAGTAGCTAGGTGTTCCCTGACCACCTCTTTTCCAATACCTGCCCTTCATTCTAAATTAAAACACAATGTTTAAAACATGCCAGACGCATCTCTGTGGTGAGGGAGGTCTACAGCTTAGGAGGTCACCATGGAGAAGGCCCTCTCCCCCTGGGCCACGACCACCCCTAGCCTCTGAGGGTGGAGGAACTACCCAGAGTGCCCCCTTTCCTGATCAGGGTCTGTAGGGAAGTAGGCAGTCTTTCAGTTATTTTTGGCCTGAGTCTTAATCCAACACTCTAAGGACTACACCACACTGCCTCTTGCACTGGGTGACAATTCTCATCAACCCCAGCTAGGATGGCCATATGATGCTGGGGATGATGGGAGTTACAGTCCACCTATCCAGAGGGCAAAATGTTGGGAGACACCTGAGCTGTTGCCCTACATCTGCTGGTGCACTTAAATCACAGCAGTGGGAAGAAAAGCTTAGCAAATATTTCTGTTATGTACTAAGCTTGGATCCTAGAACAATAGGCAAGTAGGATCCTAGAATGCAACAACTGATTGGCTTGCAGGAAAAGACCAATCAGGCTCCAGGAGGAAGTTAATCAGCCTATTAGGCTGGTAGGGTCGTAGAATGCAACAACTGATTGGCTTGCAGGAAAAGACCAATCAGGCTCCAGGAGGGAAGCTGAATCAGCCAATCAGACGGGACTCATTGTGTAAATAATGTATATAAAAGCCTGAGGTTTGGGGGGCAATTCAATCACTGTTTTACAAGCTGCAATAAAAAGCATGAAATCAGTATAGGACTCGATGAGTATATTTCAATTTCAGTTTATGCACAAACATAATCCAACCCCCTGATAATCCATAATCAATGTTTGAAAGGTCCCTACAAATATCGACAGAAGTTAAAATACATGCAAACAAACAAGATTTAGCATTTGGGTGTGGGAGGGTCAAAGTGAATTCTTCTCACCAAGTGGCCTCTTTTCAAGCTAAGAGCATTTCAACAGGGCTCTAAACTGCTTGTGTCTTTTTATGCTCCTTATGACTCCAAAGGGGGGGGGGGGTCCATTCAGCCATGGATTATGCTAGATGGCTTTGTTGCAGAAAATGGTGCGTGATCAGGAGTGGCCTATGAAGCTCAAAAACTGAGCTAATCCAGCCTTCAAATGGGGAAATTACAGAGAAAACACACACAAAATTGGTGGAGGTGTAAGAATTCTAAGGTCTCATGTAAAGAATAAGTATTCATAAATGCACACATATATAAGTATATATAAGTATCTGAAGAAGTGTGCATGCACACCAAAGCTCATACCAATGAGAAACTTAGTTGGTTTCTAAGGTGCTACTGGAAGGAATTTTTTTATTTTGTTTCGACTACGGCAGACCAACACGGTTACCTACCTGTATATAAACCATGTATCTGAAATAGTACAGGAGAGCAATCCTGAAGCCATTTTGACTCTCCCAATGACGTCAAATATTCCTCTTACATTACACCACCAGCAGGCTAAACAACTTACACACTGTTCAATTCCCTAATTACTGTGCATTTAATAAACACCATTTGTTTAGTCATGTCCATGTGGGCGAAAAAGTCAGCCACTGACAGGGGTGCCAACTGGAATAAAATATTGGGGGCAGGGGCAAGTTGTCATGAATCTGCCCCATATCGATCCAGAGCAGACCTCAACGTATAGTTAGCAGAGTAAAAACTTAAAACACGTTGCAGAGTTCCCCAAAAATAAACCAGAGGCAATTAACTTCACCCAGTAGAGTTTTCACTACTGAAGGCAAATGAGCTTAGCGGTCACAAATTCAATTCTTCAGGATCGGCACAATCCATAGGAATTCCAGTTGTAGTAAAAAACTTCAACTTAGATTAAACTTACAATAAGACTAAAACCTTAACACTCAGCATACTGTGTACAAAACACCACACCAGAAGGAAAGAGAGACATAAAAGTGAAACCCATGCTCCTTCTGGCCTATTATGATAGGGCACAATGACCTTGAGAGAAAGAAATAACAGAACCAGTTTGAACCAGCTGTTCAGCTTCTCTGAAGGAATAAGCCAAACATCAGGAACATTCTGTTTGTTTCTAGGCACAACAGAAAACTCACTTGTTAGATAGAAACTTCCAGCTTGTATCACACAGGGCTCCCAGTTACTGCCACTGTAGTTAACAGCACTCAAATTCCCACATTGCAATATTTGCATGAATAAACAACAAAGTGTCTGTGAGAGTTTAACAACCGTTCTTGTTATGGCATGAACTTTTGCGCGCGCGCACACACACAATACATATAATAGAAATGAGTTTTAAGTAACTGATTTTACAACAATTATAAACCATCATCTTATTGGTATTCTTTTTAGTCTAACTGGAGTCCTGTACTATCCTGATATTATTTGAAGTTAAGCTCTTGTGTTTCTGAGGTTTATGACTTTAAGATCTGTAACTGAATGCCCAAGAATTTGAGTTTCCTATGGCTGCATTCACACATGGGTTTTATTCCATTATTTTCACTGATGATAAAGTTAGCACTTTTGTTGCATTTTCTAATAATTTTTTCTTGCACTTTCAAATTGAATTCAACCTCTTATCCCACATGAACACACATTTCAAGAAATAATTTAAGAGAAGATGATGGGAGTTTGCATGGATGCCTAAAAAACAATAGCTCTGGAGGCAACCACACAACCTTGGATTTGAAGAGACCAGAAAGGCCACATGCTGAGTAAGTCACAGTTTTCAGGATGCTGCAAAACCATTGCAGAATTTTAGCACTGGTCTGAAGTGAATCAGACAATGTTGATTTTTTTGTAAATACTCCTTACAAAAAGAAAATGAAAAAAGCATGTTTAAGCTGGCCATTCTTGTTTTGAAGGATAAGCAGCCCAGTCTGTTTTTTTGCCAAAATTCCCCCTCCCCACCACAATTTGCTCTTGAAGTTGCTGTTAGTCAACTGCATCTGGGGGAGCAGATAGCAACCCCAGCCAAGATTTTCCGAGGGGAAACTGGTATGACACCCTGGAACAAAATGTATGTGGAGGGAGGCTTTTCAGCTGTTTCTCTTGCAAAATAAAGATGGCCAGAGAAAGTGTGCTTAAAACAACAACCACCAGTGTTTAACTTTAACATGCAGCTTTTAATTACTGATTCAGCATTTTGCATATCCTTCATCTGGCCTTAATTTCTAAGGCAGCTTTCAAATGCACAGGAAAAAACAGGATATAGCAAAGCTGGGGCTGTGATTTCAAGCAGGGGGGTGGGTGAGACTGACCCTTTATCCACTGGCAGCTTTTCAACTAAAAAACAACTCCCTCCCTGGCAAGCTGCTTTTCTGCCACAGAGGGTTCTGTCCTCACTGTGTTCCAAGTGAGTGTCTAAATTTTTGCAACTAGAACCCTGCAGGGTAAATACAACGTGGCAGGGGGTACATGTGTTGTTGACACACAGAGAGAAAGAAGCTCACGGTCACTCACCACTCCTCTGCTGAAAAGCATTCAAAGGCTGTTTTCAATTTACATTAAATTTTATCCTTACAACAGCCCTGTGAGGGAGGTCAGGTTGAGTGACTGTAGCTCACCCAATGAGCTTCATGTCCTAATGGGAACGTGTCCATTGGTCTCTTTAGTCCTAACCCAGCACTCTAACCACTATAGCACACTGTCTCCAACTCTTAAGTATTTGTAAATACAAATGAACAGTGATACTGGGAACCAGATTAAAGAGCTTTGTAGAAATGGGCAAAAATGTTTCATCGATATTATAACCAACACTCAAGTTGGCAGGGCAGAGTTAAAACTATGGAACTTCCTCCTGCAGGAGGCAGGACCTAGATGGCTTTAAAAGAGGATTAGGCAAATTCATGGAAGAGGAAAAGGCTGTCAATGGCTAGTAGCCACAATGGCCATGCTCTGGCTCCACAGTTGGAGGCAGTAATGCCTCTGAATGCCAGTTGCTGGGAGCCACAGGAGGGGAGAAGGCCCTTGTGCTCAGGTCATACTTGCAGGTTTCCTGCTGGGGCATCTGGTCAGCCACTGTGAGAACAGGACTCTGGGCTAGATTCAGCAGGTTCTTCTGATGTTCTTAATATCTGCATTTGCGGCAATGGCATTACCCTTTGCTTTGAGGGTTTTTTTTAAAAAAGGATAATTGTCCTCTGAGGCTTTGAACTTGTTAATTTTGCTGACAGCCTCACAATACCAATTGATCTGCAGAACAGAAGATCCCTAATTATACTGTCAACAAAACAGCTGTCCATACTCTCAGGGCTCACCCAGACTTCCTTTCGTGCCATGTTTCTAAGCACAGGTCCGAGCTTAAAGCACCATGTCTGAGAACATCCCCCCACTCCCCACTTTCCCTGTGAAAACCTGCTCTTTACCTCTGAATTGGAGTGAAGGGCAATTGGCAGAAAACCTTAATTGCCATTTGTTCCAATTCAGCGCCTAAAGTGCAGGTCTTTGCAGGGAAAGTGGCAGGGCAAGAAAAGATGGCTCTAAAAGAGGATTAGAGAAAGTCATGGAGAAGGCTATCAATGGCTACTAGTCACAGCAGCAATGCTCTGCCTTCACACTCAGAGGTAGTAATGCTTCTGAATACCAGTTGCTGGGAACCACATGCAGGGAGGGTTGTTCTTGTGCTTGGATCCTACTTGCAGGTTTTCCAGAGGCATTTGGTTGGCCACTGTAAGAACAGGATGCTGGCCTAATCAAGCAGGGATCTTGTTACAGTCTTACAAGTTTTACACCAATATTTACAGACATGCTAGTGATATGTGCTCAAAACAGTCACTACTTCTGACCGGTTTTCCATGCACACATTTGAAACCTCCCCCCCCCCTTCTTTTTGCAGGCAGTGGGGAGAGAGATTTCTCCAGCACAACCTGAAAAATGCAATCTGAGTGTCGTAGCAAACCCAGAAAAGGAAGTTAAGGCAGGGCAAAGCAGACAAAGGGTGTGGAGAAATAAAAGAAAGAAATGAATGAAAGAAAGAAAGAAAGAAAGAAAGAAAGAAAGAAAGAAAAAAAGACTTTTTCCTCGCTTCTGCATGGTATGAGAAGGGAGGGTGTGATTAGGCTGCTCTCTAGGGAGATGAAAGCCCTGTGCAAAATATAGCCATTGTTGCAACAGCCAAGAACCATTTTCCGCTGACTAGGTAATCACCATCTGCGTGCCAATAGTTCACTTCAGCAATCAGCCCAGCTTTCATTGCTCATTCAGTGGGCCACTGACACTAACTCCAGGGGGCCCTGGGTGCCTGGGCACACACAAAATTTTCACTGTGGGTGCCCAGCCTCTGCCGCAGCCCGCTGCCTCCACAGTCAGAGACATAAAGCTTATGAAGTACCAGTTACTGGAAAGTACTCTTGTGCTTGAATCCTGCTTGAGAACTTTCCATTGGGGCATCTGGTTGGCTCCTGTGAGACCAGTGTGCTGGACTGGATGGGTCATTGGCCTCATCCAGCAACCTCTTCATATGTTAACGACATATCAGAAAATAATAAAAATCCCAAGCACCGAACCCATTTCCCCTTAAGTTCATGCTAACAGGGTTTCAGGTGGCCAAGCATGCAGGTGCAACATAATTCCTGAATAATGGTCCACAAAAGGTAACAGGTATGTAGGATGCTATTGTGCTAAATTAGAGGTAGCTAGGGCCCTCCAGGGCTGAAGGAATTTGATCTGGCCCCTGGAATTGTTGCCAAACATTCATTTAGTTACAGTAAAAGAATTCCCTGTGCTCATGGATTAATTTCTAACTAACAAGGGAAAGGTGTTTACAAGTTATATGAAACAGAAATATTATAAATGTTGTGACATTCAGAATCACATTGAAAGTGCTGGTGGTTTACTACAAAGCCTTAAAGAGCTTGGAGCCTGGATAACCAAAGAAGGAACTTTTGGAAGAGCTCTGCTACTGGATAAGGCGAAAGGTCCATTGAGCCAAGCATCCTGTTCTCACAGCAGCAAAACAGGTGCTCCAAAGGGAAGCACACATAATAACCAGTGTATAGTGTAGTGGTTAGAGCACCAGACTAGGGACCTGTGAAGGACCAGGGTTCAAATCCCCATTCAGCCATGAAACTCATTGGGTGACATTCAGCCGATCATTGCTTCTCAGCATAGCCCAATTCACAGGATTGCTGTGAGGATAAAATGGGGAGGAAGAGAACTTTGAAGAGCTCCTTGGAAGAATAGCGGGATATAAACACAATAAAACAAACAAACAAACAAACAAGTTATCCAGTGTCCTCATTACATTGGAAGTGATCAAGGAGAAGGCCTCTGGGTACGGTGCCCCATTTACAGAATAAATTCCCCAAGGCCAAGTTCAATATCAAGTTCATCCTGTGGCAACACTAATAACATACTGCCCAGACCTTTCCATATTTATTGATAAAAATATATATGGACTGCTGTTATCATAAAAAAATCAAAGAAGTTTACAGCAATAAAAGCATAGAACCATAAAAAGTTAAAAACATACTCTACATCAACTACATATTTATACGGGAACCTACTGAGAAGATCCATTTAAAAAGCAACTGTACCCAAAGAAACTATTGTGAAAATAAGAAATATTTTTGGGGGTGCGCCAAATTGTGTCTTCGTTCAGGGCATCATATTACCAGTGTCTGCCCCTGCTGTGTATGGTGACCTGCCACAAGGCTAATGTGGCACATCAAGGCTCACAGATAGCTTGATTTAGGGAGTAGTAAGAAAAATGTGTGTGTGGTTGTGTTAGGGAGGCAAACAAAGAGGCCATAAAGATCCAAGCAGCCTGCATCATCCTTCCATGCGGTGCAGAAGATTTTCACACATGCCAGCTATAAATGTATGGCAATATGTGATTTGCTGTGATTCTGCCTTGCAGGGGATTGTACTGCATTCATTCATTCAGCCTTTATTGGCATAATTTAGACAATAGTAAATTATTTTTTTTCTGGATATGTCCTCTTTTCCAGGGGTAAAATGCCTGCCTTGGGCGAGTTTTAAAATTTGCCAAAATGTCGGGGGGGGGGGTGTTTCTTTGCTACCCTGGCTCCCACTTTAGGTACGGCTCTATTGGGCGCACCTCCTGTCATTCAGCAGCGCTGCAAAGCTCATTGTGTCAAGGCATTCTCTTACCTACCTACATCCCGCCCTCCGCCACCATTGGATCTGGCATCTCCTGCCTGCTGACTTGATTCCCTTCGGGGCCTGCTTTTCAAGTGGCTTTGCAAGCCTGGTTGGGTGACAGCAGCATCCATCAGCCCTCCCTTCAAATTAATTGGGTGAAAACGACGTCTCTCCAGTCAGCATCCTGCCCCATCAGAGGGGGCTGTGATCAACAGCAGGTATAGGCAAACTCAGCCCTCCAGATGTTTTGGGACTACAACTCCCACCATCCCTAGCTAACAGGACCAGTGGTCAGGGATGATGGGAGATGCAGTCCCAAAACATCTGGAGGGCCGAGATTGCCTATGCCTGATCAACAGCTTTGCAGGAAAAGGCCAGAGAAGCAACTTGGCTGCTGTGTGGTGGGATTTCCTGTTCTGGAGAGGTCAGCTGTTCCCAACCCCTCTTTTTCTCACTCCCACCCTTTTCTGTCTCATTCCCTCTTTTTTCCCCTTCCTACCGCCCTTTCTCCCTCCCCTGCCTCATCTCCACAGTGCCAGGGCTTCACCTCGGTCTGTGTCTCTCTCCCTGCCCCCCTCGCCCGCACCCTCTCCCCCTTTTCTCTGGCAACTTGGTGGTGTCTCTTGGACTCTTTGGGATTTTATACCTAGTGATGTGTAACTTACAGGGTGGCCAGTAGCGGTGGCGCTTCCTGCTTTGCAAAGGTTTTCTGGCTATTTAATTCACATCCTCTTGCCGGGAAGAAAAAAGGGGGGGAGTGATGTATGTTTTTGAGTGAGCAACATACTGGGGAGTGCAAAATGCTTTTTGCTGCAATTAGCCACCCCAAATCAAGCCTCTTGTTTTTATTTGGGCAAATTCAGCTCACCTGCCTTGTCCCTCCCGGATTGGACTCCTGATTTCCCCCTCCTGCTCCCTCCTTCCTTCTCTGCCGGGGAGAGAAATCTTTCCTGTACGGATGGTAGGATGAGAAATTGCCTCTTGGGTCCAATGTATCGTGGGCAATATAGTAAATAGTGCAAGATGTCTTCCACCTGCGGTTGCCCACATGTACAGAGTCTGTCTTCGTATGCCACCCTGTTATATCATCTGTCTAGGATAGCAGAGGGCATAGCTTGAAAACAAAGCTCAGTAAAAGCGAATAAAGTTGCCTCATCTAAAGCTGACATTTGTTCTATTGCCAAAGAAGGTCACAGTCAATGGGAAGAATTACTACCAGGAACTGCAGAGATTAAGCAGAGAAAATTCAAGAGGTCTAATCAATCTACCAGAGTATCAAATAAAAATCATGCTCCAGATTTAGCAGATTGGACTGTCCCAGAAGAAGAGGATTTGCTGAGTAATTTTATTAACCTACCAGATAAAGAACAAAGTAACATTCTCATCAAACTAGCAAAGTTACAGTCCAGGTTGATCCTAATACAACAGCATAGACAACAAAATGCTGGTGAAATAATTGTCAACCAAGCCTTTCACCCATAACCTGTCTCTCCAAAATGTCACTCTTTGACAGCTATACCCTCAATGAAAGGTGGTAGAGCCATTGGAGGTCTAGTGTGCTTCATCTCCACAAAGTTGAATGCAACTACAACAGCCATGACTCCATGTAACCCATTTGCAACTGCTACTGTGGTTATAGTCTTGAAAGTATGCTTAATGCTGTTTAATGTCTACAATACCACCTTGTAAAAAAAAAAAACTACAACAAAAAAAAACACCACTACTGTAAATACTATCTGAACAGAACTAGGGACTTATATAGAATCTCTGGAATCACTATAACCTACTGCAGTGTTTATCATTTCAGGGGGTACGCATGGGAGCCAATGATGCAAATTTGTACACCCATTACAATCAGATTCCGGAACCAGATATTCACTTAGCTGGTGGTACTTCCCGTTTGTCTAAAGATCATAGGTGTAATTATTCAAGGCTCTGCTTAGCCCAAGGTTCACCTCCTTCATATGGATGATTTAAAAGCTATTCATACTGCAACTCACCTACCTCTGTATCTCAGGATACTGCCAAAAAGAACAGGTGGCTGTGAATTACAATAAAACCAAATAGAATCATAGAATCATAGAGATGGAAGAGACCACAAGGGCCATCGAGTCCAACCCCCTGCCAAGCAGGAAACACCATCAGAGCACTCCTGACATATGGTTGTCAAGCCTCTGCTTAAAGACCTCCAAAGAAGGAGACTCCACCACACGCCTTGGCAGCAAATTCCACTGTCAAACAGCTCTTACTGTCAGGAAGTTCTTCCTAATGTTTAGGTGGAATCTTCTTTCTTGTAGTTTGGATCCATTGCTCCGTGTCCGCTTCTCTGGAGCAGCGGAAAACAACCTTTCTCCCTCCTCTATGTGACATCCTTTTATATATTTGAACATGGCTATCATATCACCCCTTAACCTCCTCTTCTCCAGGCTAAACATGCCCAGCTCCCTTAGCCGTTCCTCATAAGGCATCGTTTCCAGGCCTTTGACCATTTTGGTTGCCCTCCTCTGGACACGTTCCAGTTTGTCAGTGTCCTTCTTGAACTGTGGTGCCCAGAACTAAATTAAATAAATTAAATAAAAATTGTCCAGTAGCACCTTATTTTGTTCTGGGTATAAGCTTTCATGTGCATGCACACTTCTTCAGATACACTGAAACGGAAGTCACCAGACCCTTATATAGAGAGGGAGGGTGGGGTGGGGTTTTTCTCAGAAGGGTAGTAGGAGATGGGTGATTGACTCAATGGGTATGGTAAACCTGTTGACGACTGTTAACGACTGCAATTTGTCCTACAGGAAAAAGCAAGGAATAGTATGCAGATGACCAAAAATATCTTTAGCATATGTAATGAGACAAGAATCCAACATCTCTATTCAGACCAGGTCTCTCCATAGTTTTCAGTTTAGTAATAAGTTGTAATTCAGCAACTTCTCTTTCAAGTCTACTTCTGAAATTCTTTTGTAATAAGACAGCTGCTTTGAGATCCTGTATTGAATGTCCTGGGAGACTGAAGTGTTCTCCTACTGGCTTCTCTGTCTTGTGATTCCTGATGTCAGATTTATGTCCATTTATCCTTTGGCGTAGGGTTTGGCCTGTTTGTCCAATATAGAGAGCTGAAGGGCACTGCTGGCATTTGATGGCATACACAATGTTAGAAGATGAGCAATTAAATAGGCCTGAGATGGTATGTTTGATGTTGCTGGGTCCAGTAATGGTGTTGTCTGGGTGTATGTGGCAGCAAAGTTGGCACTGGGGTTTATTGCAGGCTCTGGTACCAGTGTCCATGTTAAGTCTGGTTGCTGTATTATTGTGGGTGAGGAGTTGTTTAAGACTGGGTGGCTGTCTGTGGGCAATGAAAGGTCTTCCTCCCAGAGCTTGAGAAAGAGAACTTGGGAGCTGTATGTGATTACTAGTGGTGTTCTGTTATTTTCTCTTTTGGGTCCGTCCTGCAGCAAGTTCTCTCTGGGTATCAGTCTGGCTTTGTTGATCTGTTGTTTAACTTCATCAGGCGGATATTTTAGTTCCAAAAAGGTTTGCTGCAGATCTCTTAGGTGAGAATCCCTGTCTGTAGAGTTGGAACAGATGAGGCTATAACATACAGCCTGACTATATACAATTGATTGTTTGGGATGGTAGCTGGAAACACGTACAGTGGTACCTCGGGTTACATACGCTTCAGGTTACAGACTCCGCTAACCCAGAAATATTACCTCGGGTTAAGAACTTTGCTTCAGGATGAGAACAGAAATCGAGCAGCAGCAGCAGCACGGCGGCACGGGGAGGCCCCATTAGCTAAAGTGGTGCTTCAGGTTAAGAACAGTTTCAGGTTAAGAACGGACCTCTGGAACAAATTAAGTTCTTAACCCGAGGTACCACTGTAGATAGGTTTGTCGGTCAGTTGGTTTTTGGTATAAGGTGGTGTCTATGCGCCCATCCTGTATTTTTATAGTAGTGTCCAGAAAATGTATTTCTTGCATAGATTGGTTCATTGTTAGGTTGATGGTGGGGTGAAAGTCATTGAATGTCTGGTGGAAGGTGTCCATGGTCTACTGACCATGTGTCCAGAGAATAAAAATATCGTCAGTGTATTGCAGGTACAAGAGAGGTTTGAGTGGGTAAGAGTTTAGGAAGCGTTGTTCCAAATCTGCCGTGGAGATGTTGGCATACTGTGGGGCCATGCGGGTGCCCATTGCTGTGCCGCTGATCTGGAGGAACAGGTCATCTCCAAATCTGAAGTGGTTGTGGGTGAGGACAAAATGGCAGAGTTTGGTAGCAAAGTCCACTGTGATTTTATCTGAAATGGTGTTCCTTATAGCTTGTAATCCATCGTTGTGTGGGATGTTGATGTACAGGGATTCCACATCCATAGTGGCTAGCATAGTAGTGTTAGGTAGATTGTTCAAATAAAGCCAAAGTCATGGTGTTCTCAAGAAACTATAGGGCCCACAGATGGAATATGGATAACCAGTCAATCAAACAAGTTAAACTCTTTAAATATCTTGGTCTTGTTTTTCAGTCAACAGAGTCTTGGACAGCATGACAGAAATACGCAGAGGAAAAAGTGTCTCAAAGTGACAAAATTCTGACATGCTTCTTCCACACAAAAGGTGGAAATCACATACTTTCACCACTTGAAGTGTTTAAAGCTAAACCCCTAGCACAGTTATTATACAGGGCTCAGATTTGGACCGGTGCTCACCTTGGACCTACAGAAGCCGTTCAGTCCAAGTTCCTAAGGCAAATTTTCTCTGTCCCATCCTGTGTTTCAATTGCTTCACTGTGCTTGGAGGCTAATCTTCCCTCTGTTGAATTACAGATTTGGCATAGGTAGGACATTTAAATTTTGGCTTCGGCTGAATTTAACCCCACCGGTCTACTACCCCTAGTATTGCAAGACCGTCATGACAGCACCTGGACTAAAATTGCCATCTAAAAGCTTTATTCCTCTGTTTTATCACCACCACAACAATTATTAACATTGGACTTCTGCAAAGTAAAGAATTTAATTAGACAGCACCTATATGACATTGAACAACAGAATAATTTGGCCACTATAAGGAAATTTTGTCCATGGTATGATTATTTCTCACCTAGTCATTTTGACACATCGACACCCTATTTGCAAAATTTAACAGTTCCAAAATACAGACGTGCTTTCACTTAGGCAAGATTGAACATACCATACTGCCTTCAGCTGTACTTGAGGGTCGATTCCAAAAAATTCCACTGGAAAACTGTTTATGTCCATGTGGAGATGGCAGTATTGAATCAGTACCTCACGTACTGCTACTGTAGATTGTACTCTTTATAAAGATTTGAGGAGTGAGGTTATTACCCCTCTACTACTATCTATACCAGGTCGTTCAACCATTGCTACTGTGTCTTTTCTTCTGGCAGATCAAGATAACCAAGTGACAGCAAAAACTGCAAAAAAATTAGCAGGAGCAATTAGAATAAGATTTATTAGTTGATTAACTTTCTAACATTGCTCAGTTTTTAAAAATTGAAATCAAAAGAAAGCCTATTGGCTCACATGTTTTATCTGTGGCTAAAGGATCATGCATCAATTCTGTCATTTGTATTGATGTAAACCTCCAGAACGTATTTTGTATAGCTAACTATTTAGCTCTACCCCCAGTATCTTTTATCTTATTGCTATGGCTAGTGGCTAATGCAAATAAAGTTTCTATCGATCTATCCTGGCCAGTAGCCCTCAATAGTCTCCTCCTCCTTCAGGAATTTATCTAATCCTCTTTTCAAGCCGTCCAGGTTGGGGGCCATCTCTGCCTCCTTTCTTTCATCCGTCCTGAAACTACTAACACTCTGCTACGTTGGCTGCCAATGAATTTGATTTTGGTATGAAAATCTGTTCCTAGATGTTTGGGCTCTACGTATCTCCTTTTAGTCTCCTTTTATTTCACTTTATTTGGCATTTGTTATTATGTTTTGTTGTGCTATATTAGGTAGAGAGACAGACAGACAGACAGACAGACAGACAGACAGACAGAAAAAACCCCAGTGGAAATGGAATGAATGGCACCCTCCAGTGAGGCTGTAGCCACATCAGAGCCTCTGTTATTATTATCCTTGGAGACTGAAAAGTTACCTGGACTCTCCAAGGTGAAGACCTTGGGCCTGCCTCCACTGCTCTGACAACCGTAACCAGTTCCCAAGGAAACAGGATGTCCTACGTCATATGTTCTAATTTCATTTAACTTCAAGCTCCAATTCTATAAACTCCGCTGCTGGCAATGAACAGGGAAAGTGTGTCTGAGAGATCACAAGTAATGAGGGAGCTTTGAATCCCGTCTTTCAGTGCCCCAAAGAGGCCCTGCCAGAATGACAGGAGGAGCATTTGCTAAAGATCCTTTATCAGGGTGTTACTCTATTTGACGTGAAGCAAAAAAGGATTCTGTTGCTGATGAACAGTACTCTATTATTACAGGAGAGAACAAAGTTACTCCCCCCCCCGCCCCCCATGAAACCATTATGTCTAGCAATATTTACTGAATAAGCCTAGCAGGGGGTTAAAAGGAGCTGTACACAAAAGGCATAGAATCATAGAATTGTAGAGTTGGAAGGGAAACTGAGGGGCATCTAGTCTCTGCAATGCAGGCATCTCAACAAAAGAAACCATGACAGATGACAATCCAGCCTCTGCTTAAACACCTTCAAAGAAGAAGGACAGTCCACAACCTCCCAAGGGAGTCCATTCTTCTGTCAAGCAGCTCTCACTGGTAGAAAGTTCTTCCTGATGTTTAGTCAGAATCTCCTTTCTTGGAATTTGAATCTGTTGGTCTCCAGAGCAGGCCAAAACAAGTTTGCGCCATCCTCTATGTGACAGCCCTTTAGTTATTTGAAATTGGCTGTCATATCTCCTCTCTGTCTCCTCTTTTCCAGGCTAAACATACCCAACTCCCTCAACAGTTCCTTATAAGACTTGGTTTCCAGACCCTTGATCATCTTGGTTGTCCTCCTCTGCACACATTCCAGCTTGTCAAGATCCTTCTTTAATTGTGGTGTCCAGAACTGGACACAGTATTCCAGGTGTGACCAAGGCAGAAGAGAGTGGCACTATTACTTCCCTTGATCTGCACACTAGACTTCTGTTGATGCAGCCTAGAATAGCATTAGCCTTTTTTGCTGCTGCATCACACGGTTGATTCATGTTAAGCTTGTAGGCCACCAAGACCCCTAGATCCTTTTCACGTGTACTGCTAGTAAGCCAGGTCATCCCACTTCTTGTATTTGTGAAGCTGGTTCCTCCTGCCTAAGTGTAGAACCTTACATATGTCCCTATTGGAATTCATTTTGTTAGCTTACACCCCGTTCTCCAATCTGTTACGGTCATTTTGAATTCTGATTCTGTTTTCTGTAGCGACTCCTCCCAGTTTGGTGTCATCTGTAAATCTGATGAGCATCCCCTCAACTCCTTCATACAAGTCATTTATAAAGACGTTGAACATCAATGGGCCCAGGACAGAACCCTGTGGCACCCCTCAGCTGTTCTCTAAGAATTCTCAAAGATTATAGACAGAGGCTCTGAGATTACATCCGCAAACTCCTTTAGAACCCTTGGGGGTGCAACTCATCGGGCCCTGGAGATTTGATTTCATTTAAAGTAGCTAGGTGTTCCCTGACCACCTCTTTTCCAATACCTGCCCTTCATTCTAAATTAAAACACAATGTTTAAAACATGCCAGACGCATCTCTGTGGTGAGGGAGGTCTACAGCTTAGGAGGTCACCATGGAGAAGGCCCTCTCCCCCTGGGCCACGACCACCCCTAGCCTCTGAGGGTGGAGGAACTACCCAGAGTGCCCCCTTTCCTGATCAGGGTCTGTAGGGAAGTAGGCAGTCTTTCAGTTATTTTTGGCCTGAGTCTTAATCCAACACTCTAAGGACTACACCACACTGCCTCTTGCACTGGGTGACAATTCTCATCAACCCCAGCTAGGATGGCCATATGATGCTGGGGATGATGGGAGTTACAGTCCACCTATCCAGAGGGCAAAATGTTGGGAGACACCTGAGCTGTTGCCCTACATCTGCTGGTGCACTTAAATCACAGCAGTGGGAAGAAAAGCTTAGCAAATATTTCTGTTATGTACTAAGCTTGGATCCTAGAACAATAGGCAAGTAGGATCCTAGAATGCAACAACTGATTGGCTTGCAGGAAAAGACCAATCAGGCTCCAGGAGGAAGTTAATCAGCCTATTAGGCTGGTAGGGTCGTAGAATGCAACAACTGATTGGCTTGCAGGAAAAGACCAATCAGGCTCCAGGAGGGAAGCTGAATCAGCCAATCAGACGGGACTCATTGTGTAAATAATGTATATAAAAGCCTGAGGTTTGGGGGGCAATTCAATCACTGTTTTACAAGCTGCAATAAAAAGCATGAAATCAGTATAGGACTCGATGAGTATATTTCAATTTCAGTTTATGCACAAACATAATCCAACCCCCTGATAATCCATAATCAATGTTTGAAAGGTCCCTACAAATATCGACAGAAGTTAAAATACATGCAAACAAACAAGATTTAGCATTTGGGTGTGGGAGGGTCAAAGTGAATTCTTCTCACCAAGTGGCCTCTTTTCAAGCTAAGAGCATTTCAACAGGGCTCTAAACTGCTTGTGTCTTTTTATGCTCCTTATGACTCCAAAGGGGGGGGGGTCCATTCAGCCATGGATTATGCTAGATGGCTTTGTTGCAGAAAATGGTGCGTGATCAGGAGTGGCCTATGAAGCTCAAAAACTGAGCTAATCCAGCCTTCAAATGGGGAAATTACAGAGAAAACACACACAAAATTGGTGGAGGTGTAAGAATTCTAAGGTCTCATGTAAAGAATAAGTATTCATAAATGCACACATATATAAGTATATATAAGTATCTGAAGAAGTGTGCATGCACACCAAAGCTCATACCAATGAGAAACTTAGTTGGTTTCTAAGGTGCTACTGGAAGGAATTTTTTTATTTTGTTTCGACTACGGCAGACCAACACGGTTACCTACCTGTATATAAACCATGTATCTGAAATAGTACAGGAGAGCAATCCTGAAGCCATTTTGACTCTCCCAATGACGTCAAATATTCCTCTTACATTACACCACCAGCAGGCTAAACAACTTACACACTGTTCAATTCCCTAATTACTGTGCATTTAATAAACACCATTTGTTTAGTCATGTCCATGTGGGCGAAAAAGTCAGCCACTGACAGGGGTGCCAACTGGAATAAAATATTGGGGGCAGGGGCAAGTTGTCATGAATCTGCCCCATATCGATCCAGAGCAGACCTCAACGTATAGTTAGCAGAGTAAAAACTTAAAACACGTTGCAGAGTTCCCCAAAAATAAACCAGAGGCAATTAACTTCACCCAGTAGAGTTTTCACTACTGAAGGCAAATGAGCTTAGCGGTCACAAATTCAATTCTTCAGGATCGGCACAATCCATAGGAAATCCAGTTGTAGTAAAAAACTTCAACTTAGATTAAACTTACAATAAGACTAAAACCTTAACACTCAGCATACTGTGTACAAAACACCACACCAGAAGGAAAGAGAGACATAAAAGTGAAACCCATGCTCCTTCTGGCCTATTATGATAGGGCACAATGACCTTGAGAGAAAGAAATAACAGAACCAGTTTGAACCAGCTGTTCAGCTTCTCTGAAGGAATAAGCCAAACATCAGGAACATTCTGTTTGTTTCTAGGCACAACAGAAAACTCACTTGTTAGATAGAAACTTCCAGCTTGTATCACACAGGGCTCCCAGTTACTGCCACTGTAGTTAACAGCACTCAAATTCCCACATTGCAATATTTGCATGAATAAACAACAAAGTGTCTGTGAGAGTTTAACAACCGTTCTTGTTATGGCATGAACTTTTGCGCGCGCGCACACACACAATACATATAATAGAAATGAGTTTTAAGTAACTGATTTTACAACAATTATAAACCATCATCTTATTGGTATTCTTTTTAGTCTAACTGGAGTCCTGTACTATCCTGATATTATTTGAAGTTAAGCTCTTGTGTTTCTGAGGTTTATGACTTTAAGATCTGTAACTGAATGCCCAAGAATTTGAGTTTCCTATGGCTGCATTCACACATGGGTTTTATTCCATTATTTTCACTGATGATAAAGTTAGCACTTTTGTTGCATTTTCTAATAATTTTTTCTTGCACTTTCAAATTGAATTCAACCTCTTATCCCACATGAACACACATTTCAAGAAATAATTTAAGAGAAGATGATGGGAGTTTGCATGGATGCCTAAAAAACAATAGCTCTGGAGGCAACCACACAACCTTGGATTTGAAGAGACCAGAAAGGCCACATGCTGAGTAAGTCACAGTTTTCAGGATGCTGCAAAACCATTGCAGAATTTTAGCACTGGTCTGAAGTGAATCAGACAATGTTGATTTTTTTGTAAATACTCCTTACAAAAAGAAAATGAAAAAAGCATGTTTAAGCTGGCCATTCTTGTTTTGAAGGATAAGCAGCCCAGTCTGTTTTTTTGCCAAAATTCCCCCTCCCCACCACAATTTGCTCTTGAAGTTGCTGTTAGTCAACTGCATCTGGGGGAGCAGATAGCAACCCCAGCCAAGATTTTCCGAGGGGAAACTGGTATGACACCCTGGAACAAAATGTATGTGGAGGGAGGCTTTTCAGCTGTTTCTCTTGCAAAATAAAGATGGCCAGAGAAAGTGTGCTTAAAACAACAACCACCAGTGTTTAACTTTAACATGCAGCTTTTAATTACTGATTCAGCATTTTGCATATCCTTCATCTGGCCTTAATTTCTAAGGCAGCTTTCAAATGCACAGGAAAAAACAGGATATAGCAAAGCTGGGGCTGTGATTTCAAGCAGGGGGGTGGGTGAGACTGACCCTTTATCCACTGGCAGCTTTTCAACTAAAAAACAACTCCCTCCCTGGCAAGCTGCTTTTCTGCCACAGAGGGTTCTGTCCTCACTGTGTTCCAAGTGAGTGTCTAAATTTTTGCAACTAGAACCCTGCAGGGTAAATACAACGTGGCAGGGGGTACATGTGTTGTTGACACACAGAGAGAAAGAAGCTCACGGTCACTCACCACTCCTCTGCTGAAAAGCATTCAAAGGCTGTTTTCAATTTACATTAAATTTTATCCTTACAACAGCCCTGTGAGGGAGGTCAGGTTGAGTGACTGTAGCTCACCCAATGAGCTTCATGTCCTAATGGGAACGTGTCCATTGGTCTCTTTAGTCCTAACCCAGCACTCTAACCACTATAGCACACTGTCTCCAACTCTTAAGTATTTGTAAATACAAATGAACAGTGATACTGGGAACCAGATTAAAGAGCTTTGTAGAAATGGGCAAAAATGTTTCATCGATATTATAACCAACACTCAAGTTGGCAGGGCAGAGTTAAAACTATGGAACTTCCTCCTGCAGGAGGCAGGACCTAGATGGCTTTAAAAGAGGATTAGGCAAATTCATGGAAGAGGAAAAGGCTGTCAATGGCTAGTAGCCACAATGGCCATGCTCTGGCTCCACAGTTGGAGGCAGTAATGCCTCTGAATGCCAGTTGCTGGGAGCCACAGGAGGGGAGAAGGCCCTTGTGCTCAGGTCATACTTGCAGGTTTCCTGCTGGGGCATCTGGTCAGCCACTGTGAGAACAGGACTCTGGGCTAGATTCAGCAGGTTCTTCTGATGTTCTTAATATCTGCATTTGCGGCAATGGCATTACCCTTTGCTTTGAGGGTTTTTTTTAAAAAAGGATAATTGTCCTCTGAGGCTTTGAACTTGTTAATTTTGCTGACAGCCTCACAATACCAATTGATCTGCAGAACAGAAGATCCCTAATTATACTGTCAACAAAACAGCTGTCCATACTCTCAGGGCTCACCCAGACTTCCTTTCGTGCCATGTTTCTAAGCACAGGTCCGAGCTTAAAGCACCATGTCTGAGAACATCCCCCCACTCCCCACTTTCCCTGTGAAAACCTGCTCTTTACCTCTGAATTGGAGTGAAGGGCAATTGGCAGAAAACCTTAATTGCCATTTGTTCCAATTCAGCGCCTAAAGTGCAGGTCTTTGCAGGGAAAGTGGCAGGGCAAGAAAAGATGGCTCTAAAAGAGGATTAGAGAAAGTCATGGAGAAGGCTATCAATGGCTACTAGTCACAGCAGCAATGCTCTGCCTTCACACTCAGAGGTAGTAATGCTTCTGAATACCAGTTGCTGGGAACCACATGCAGGGAGGGTTGTTCTTGTGCTTGGATCCTACTTGCAGGTTTTCCAGAGGCATTTGGTTGGCCACTGTAAGAACAGGATGCTGGCCTAATCAAGCAGGGATCTTGTTACAGTCTTACAAGTTTTACACCAATATTTACAGACATGCTAGTGATATGTGCTCAAAACAGTCACTACTTCTGACCGGTTTTCCATGCACACATTTGAAACCTCCCCCCCCCCCCTTCTTTTTGCAGGCAGTGGGGAGAGAGATTTCTCCAGCACAACCTGAAAAATGCAATCTGAGTGTCGTAGCAAACCCAGAAAAGGAAGTTAAGGCAGGGCAAAGCAGACAAAGGGTGTGGAGAAATAAAAGAAAGAAATGAAAGAAAGAAAGAAAGAAAGAAAGAAAGAAAGAAAGAAAGAAAGAAAGAAAAAAAGACTTTTTCCTCGCTTCTGCATGGTATGAGAAGGGAGGGTGTGATTAGGCTGCTCTCTAGGGAGATGAAAGCCCTGTGCAAAATATAGCCATTGTTGCAACAGCCAAGAACCATTTTCCGCTGACTAGGTAATCACCATCTGCGTGCCAATAGTTCACTTCAGCAATCAGCCCAGCTTTCATTGCTCATTCAGTGGGCCACTGACACTAACTCCAGGGGGCCCTGGGTGCCTGGGCACACACAAAATTTTCACTGTGGGTGCCCAGCCTCTGCCGCAGCCCGCTGCCTCCACAGTCAGAGACATAAAGCTTATGAAGTACCAGTTACTGGAAAGTACTCTTGTGCTTGAATCCTGCTTGAGAACTTTCCATTGGGGCATCTGGTTGGCTCCTGTGAGACCAGTGTGCTGGACTGGATGGGTCATTGGCCTCATCCAGCAACCTCTTCATATGTTAACGACATATCAGAAAATAATAAAAATCCCAAGCACCGAACCCATTTCCCCTTAAGTTCATGCTAACAGGGTTTCAGGTGGCCAAGCATGCAGGTGCAACATAATTCCTGAATAATGGTCCACAAAAGGTAACAGGTATGTAGGATGCTATTGTGCTAAATTAGAGGTAGCTAGGGCCCTCCAGGGCTGAAGGAATTTGATCTGGCCCCTGGAATTGTTGCCAAACATTCATTTAGTTACAGTAAAAGAATTCCCTGTGCTCATGGATTAATTTCTAACTAACAAGGGAAAGGTGTTTACAAGTTATATGAAACAGAAATATTATAAATGTTGTGACATTCAGAATCACATTGAAAGTGCTGGTGGTTTACTACAAAGCCTTAAAGAGCTTGGAGCCTGGATAACCAAAGAAGGAACTTTTGGAAGAGCTCTGCTACTGGATAAGGCGAAAGGTCCATTGAGCCAAGCATCCTGTTCTCACAGCAGCAAAACAGGTGCTCCAAAGGGAAGCACACATAATAACCAGTGTATAGTGTAGTGGTTAGAGCACCAGACTAGGGACCTGTGAAGGACCAGGGTTCAAATCCCCATTCAGCCATGAAACTCATTGGGTGACATTCAGCCGATCATTGCTTCTCAGCATAGCCCAATTCACAGGATTGCTGTGAGGATAAAATGGGGAGGAAGAGAACTTTGAAGAGCTCCTTGGAAGAATAGCGGGATATAAACACAATAAAACAAACAAACAAACAAACAAGTTATCCAGTGTCCTCATTACATTGGAAGTGATCAAGGAGAAGGCCTCTGGGTACGGTGCCCCATTTACAGAATAAATTCCCCAAGGCCAAGTTCAATATCAAGTTCATCCTGTGGCAACACTAATAACATACTGCCCAGACCTTTCCATATTTATTGATAAAAATATATATGGACTGCTGTTATCATAAAAAAATCAAAGAAGTTTACAGCAATAAAAGCATAGAACCATAAAAAGTTAAAAACATACTCTACATCAACTACATATTTATACGGGAACCTACTGAGAAGATCCATTTAAAAAGCAACTGTACCCAAAGAAACTATTGTGAAAATAAGAAATATTTTTGGGGGTGCGCCAAATTGTGTCTTCGTTCAGGGCATCATATTACCAGTGTCTGCCCCTGCTGTGTATGGTGACCTGCCACAAGGCTAATGTGGCACATCAAGGCTCACAGATAGCTTGATTTAGGGAGTAGTAAGAAAAATGTGTGTGTGGTTGTGTTAGGGAGGCAAACAAAGAGGCCATAAAGATCCAAGCAGCCTGCATCATCCTTCCATGCGGTGCAGAAGATTTTCACACATGCCAGCTATAAATGTATGGCAATATGTGATTTGCTGTGATTCTGCCTTGCAGGGGATTGTACTGCATTCATTCATTCAGCCTTTATTGGCATAATTTAGACAATAGTAAATTATTTTTTTTCTGGATATGTCCTCTTTTCCAGGGGTAAAATGCCTGCCTTGGGCGAGTTTTAAAATTTGCCAAAATGTCGGGGGGGGGGTGTTTCTTTGCTACCCTGGCTCCCACTTTAGGTACGGCTCTATTGGGCGCACCTCCTGTCATTCAGCAGCGCTGCAAAGCTCATTGTGTCAAGGCATTCTCTTACCTACCTACATCCCGCCCTCCGCCACCATTGGATCTGGCATCTCCTGCCTGCTGACTTGATTCCCTTCGGGGCCTGCTTTTCAAGTGGCTTTGCAAGCCTGGTTGGGTGACAGCAGCATCCATCAGCCCTCCCTTCAAATTAATTGGGTGAAAACGACGTCTCTCCAGTCAGCATCCTGCCCCATCAGAGGGGGCTGTGATCAACAGCAGGTATAGGCAAACTCAGCCCTCCAGATGTTTTGGGACTACAACTCCCACCATCCCTAGCTAACAGGACCAGTGGTCAGGGATGATGGGAGATGCAGTCCCAAAACATCTGGAGGGCCGAGATTGCCTATGCCTGATCAACAGCTTTGCAGGAAAAGGCCAGAGAAGCAACTTGGCTGCTGTGTGGTGGGATTTCCTGTTCTGGAGAGGTCAGCTGTTCCCAACCCCTCTTTTTCTCACTCCCACCCTTTTCTGTCTCATTCCCTCTTTTTTCCCCTTCCTACCGCCCTTTCTCCCTCCCCTGCCTCATCTCCACAGTGCCAGGGCTTCACCTCGGTCTGTGTCTCTCTCCCTGCCCCCCTCGCCCGCACCCTCTCCCCCTTTTCTCTGGCAACTTGGTGGTGTCTCTTGGACTCTTTGGGATTTTATACCTAGTGATGTGTAACTTACAGGGTGGCCAGTAGCGGTGGCGCTTCCTGCTTTGCAAAGGTTTTCTGGCTATTTAATTCACATCCTCTTGCCGGGAAGAAAAAAGGGGGGGAGTGATGTATGTTTTTGAGTGAGCAACATACTGGGGAGTGCAAAATGCTTTTTGCTGCAATTAGCCACCCCAAATCAAGCCTCTTGTTTTTATTTGGGCAAATTCAGCTCACCTGCCTTGTCCCTCCCGGATTGGACTCCTGATTTCCCCCTCCTGCTCCCTCCTTCCTTCTCTGCCGGGGAGAGAAATCTTTCCTGTACGGATGGTAGGATGAGAAATTGCCTCTTGGGTCCAATGTATCGTGGGCAATATAGTAAATAGTGCAAGATGTCTTCCACCTGCGGTTGCCCACATGTACAGAGTCTGTCTTCGTATGCCACCCTGTTATATCATCTGTCTAGGATAGCAGAGGGCATAGCTTGAAAACAAAGCTCAGTAAAAGCGAATAAAGTTGCCTCATCTAAAGCTGACATTTGTTCTATTGCCAAAGAAGGTCACAGTCAATGGGAAGAATTACTACCAGGAACTGCAGAGATTAAGCAGAGAAAATTCAAGAGGTCTAATCAATCTACCAGAGTATCAAATAAAAATCATGCTCCAGATTTAGCAGATTGGACTGTCCCAGAAGAAGAGGATTTGCTGAGTAATTTTATTAACCTACCAGATAAAGAACAAAGTAACATTCTCATCAAACTAGCAAAGTTACAGTCCAGGTTGATCCTAATACAACAGCATAGACAACAAAATGCTGGTGAAATAATTGTCAACCAAGCCTTTCACCCATAACCTGTCTCTCCAAAATGTCACTCTTTGACAGCTATACCCTCAATGAAAGGTGCTAGAGCCATTGGAGGTCTAGTGTGCTTCATCTCCACAAAGTTGAATGCAACTACAACAGCCATGACTCCATGTAACCCATTTGCAACTGCTACTGTGGTTATAGTCTTGAAAGTATGCTTAATGCTGTTTAATGTCTACAATACCACCTTGTAAAAAAAAAAACTACAACAAAAAAAAACACCACTACTGTAAATACTATCTGAACAGAACTAGGGACTTATATAGAATCTCTGGAATCACTATAACCTACTGCAGTGTTTATCATTTCAGGGGGTACGCATGGGAGCCAATGATGCAAATTTGTACACCCATTACAATCAGATTCCGGAACCAGATATTCACTTAGCTGGTGGTACTTCCCGTTTGTCTAAAGATCATAGGTGTAATTATTCAAGGCTCTGCTTAGCCCAAGGTTCACCTCCTTCATATGGATGATTTAAAAGCTATTCATACTGCAACTCACCTACCTCTGTATCTCAGGATACTGCCAAAAAGAACAGGTGGCTGTGAATTACAATAAAACCAAATAGAATCATAGAATCATAGAGATGGAAGAGACCACAAGGGCCATCGAGTCCAACCCCCTGCCAAGCAGGAAACACCATCAGAGCACTCCTGACATATGGTTGTCAAGCCTCTGCTTAAAGACCTCCAAAGAAGGAGACTCCACCACACGCCTTGGCAGCAAATTCCACTGTCAAACAGCTCTTACTGTCAGGAAGTTCTTCCTAATGTTTAGGTGGAATCTTCTTTCTTGTAGTTTGGATCCATTGCTCCGTGTCCGCTTCTCTGGAGCAGCGGAAAACAACCTTTCTCCCTCCTCTATGTGACATCCTTTTATATATTTGAACATGGCTATCATATCACCCCTTAACCTCCTCTTCTCCAGGCTAAACATGCCCAGCTCCCTTAGCCGTTCCTCATAAGGCATCGTTTCCAGGCCTTTGACCATTTTGGTTGCCCTCCTCTGGACACGTTCCAGTTTGTCAGTGTCCTTCTTGAACTGTGGTGCCCAGAACTAAATTAAATAAATTAAATAAAAATTGTCCAGTAGCACCTTATTTTGTTCTGGGTATAAGCTTTCATGTGCATGCACACTTCTTCAGATACACTGAAACGGAAGTCACCAGACCCTTATATAGAGAGGGAGGGTGGGGTGGGGTTTTTCTCAGAAGGGTAGTAGGAGATGGGTGATTGACTCAATGGGTATGGTAAACCTGTTGACGACTGTTAACGACTGCAATTTGTCCTACAGGAAAAAGCAAGGAATAGTATGCAGATGACCAAAAATATCTTTAGCATATGTAATGAGACAAGAATCCAACATCTCTATTCAGACCAGGTCTCTCCATAGTTTTCAGTTTAGTAATAAGTTGTAATTCAGCAACTTCTCTTTCAAGTCTACTTCTGAAATTCTTTTGTAATAAGACAGCTGCTTTGAGATCCTGTATTGAATGTCCTGGGAGACTGAAGTGTTCTCCTACTGGCTTCTCTGTCTTGTGATTCCTGATGTCAGATTTATGTCCATTTATCCTTTGGCGTAGGGTTTGGCCTGTTTGTCCAATATAGAGAGCTGAAGGGCACTGCTGGCATTTGATGGCATACACAATGTTAGAAGATGAGCAATTAAATAGGCCTGAGATGGTATGTTTGATGTTGCTGGGTCCAGTAATGGTGTTGTCTGGGTGTATGTGGCAGCAAAGTTGGCACTGGGGTTTATTGCAGGCTCTGGTACCAGTGTCCATGTTAAGTCTGGTTGCTGTATTATTGTGGGTGAGGAGTTGTTTAAGACTGGGTGGCTGTCTGTGGGCAATGAAAGGTCTTCCTCCCAGAGCTTGAGAAAGAGAACTTGGGAGCTGTATGTGATTACTAGTGGTGTTCTGTTATTTTCTCTTTTGGGTCCGTCCTGCAGCAAGTTCTCTCTGGGTATCAGTCTGGCTTTGTTGATCTGTTGTTTAACTTCATCAGGCGGATATTTTAGTTCCAAAAAGGTTTGCTGCAGATCTCTTAGGTGAGAATCCCTGTCTGTAGAGTTGGAACAGATGAGGCTATAACATACAGCCTGACTATATACAATTGATTGTTTGGGATGGTAGCTGGAAACACGTACAGTGGTACCTCGGGTTACATACGCTTCAGGTTACAGACTCCGCTAACCCAGAAATATTACCTCGGGTTAAGAACTTTGCTTCAGGATGAGAACAGAAATCGAGCAGCAGCAGCAGCACGGCGGCACGGGGAGGCCCCATTAGCTAAAGTGGTGCTTCAGGTTAAGAACAGTTTCAGGTTAAGAACGGACCTCTGGAACAAATTAAGTTCTTAACCCGAGGTACCACTGTAGATAGGTTTGTCGGTCAGTTGGTTTTTGGTATAAGGTGGTGTCTATGCGCCCATCCTGTATTTTTATAGTAGTGTCCAGAAAATGTATTTCTTGCATAGATTGGTTCATTGTTAGGTTGATGGTGGGGTGAAAGTCATTGAATGTCTGGTGGAAGGTGTCCATGGTCTACTGACCATGTGTCCAGAGAATAAAAATATCGTCAATGTATTGCAGGTACAAGAGAGGTTTGAGTGGGTAAGAGTTTAGGAAGCGTTGTTCCAAATCTGCCGTGGAGATGTTGGCATACTGTGGGGCCATGCGGGTGCCCATTGCTGTGCCGCTGATCTGGAGGAACAGGTCATCTCCAAATCTGAAGTGGTTGTGGGTGAGGACAAAATGGCAGAGTTTGGTAGCAAAGTCCACTGTGATTTTATCTGAAATGGTGTTCCTTATAGCTTGTAATCCATCGTTGTGTGGGATGTTGATGTACAGGGATTCCACATCCATAGTGGCTAGCATAGTAGTGTTAGGTAGATTGTTCAAATAAAGCCAAAGTCATGGTGTTCTCAAGAAACTATAGGGCCCACAGATGGAATATGGATAACCAGTCAATCAAACAAGTTAAACTCTTTAAATATCTTGGTCTTGTTTTTCAGTCAACAGAGTCTTGGACAGCATGACAGAAATACGCAGAGGAAAAAGTGTCTCAAAGTGACAAAATTCTGACATGCTTCTTCCACACAAAAGGTGGAAATCACATACTTTCACCACTTGAAGTGTTTAAAGCTAAACCCCTAGCACAGTTATTATACAGGGCTCAGATTTGGACCGGTGCTCACCTTGGACCTACAGAAGCCGTTCAGTCCAAGTTCCTAAGGCAAATTTTCTCTGTCCCATCCTGTGTTTCAATTGCTTCACTGTGCTTGGAGGCTAATCTTCCCTCTGTTGAATTACAGATTTGGCATAGGTAGGACATTTAAATTTTGGCTTCGGCTGAATTTAACCCCACCGGTCTACTACCCCTAGTATTGCAAGACCGTCATGACAGCACCTGGACTAAAATTGCCATCTAAAAGCTTTATTCCTCTGTTTTATCACCACCACAACAATTATTAACATTGGACTTCTGCAAAGTAAAGAATTTAATTAGACAGCACCTATATGACATTGAACAACAGAATAATTTGGCCACTATAAGGAAATTTTGTCCATGGTATGATTATTTCTCACCTAGTCATTTTGACACATCGACACCCTATTTGCAAAATTTAACAGTTCCAAAATACAGACGTGCTTTCACTTAGGCAAGATTGAACATACTGCCTTCAGCTGTACTTGAGGGTCGATTCCAAAAAATTCCACTGGAAAACTGTTTATGTCCATGTGGAGATGGCAGTATTGAATCAGTACCTCACGTACTGCTACTGTAGATTGTACTCTTTATAAAGATTTGAGGAGTGAGGTTATTACCCCTCTACTACTATCTATACCAGGTCGTTCAACCATTGCTACTGTGTCTTTTCTTCTGGCAGATCAAGATAACCAAGTGACAGCAAAAACTGCAAAAAAATTAGCAGGAGCAATTAGAATAAGATTTATTAGTTGATTAACTTTCTAACATTGCTCAGTTTTTAAAAATTGAAATCAAAAGAAAGCCTATTGGCTCACATGTTTTATCTGTGGCTAAAGGATCATGCATCAATTCTGTCATTTGTATTGATGTAAACCTCCAGAACGTATTTTGTATAGCTAACTATTTAGCTCTACCCCCAGTATCTTTTATCTTATTGCTATGGCTAGTGGCTAATGCAAATAAAGTTTCTATCGATCTATCCTGGCCAGTAGCCCTCAATAGTCTCCTCCTCCTTCAGGAATTTATCTAATCCTCTTTTCAAGCCGTCCAGGTTGGGGGCCATCTCTGCCTCCTTTCTTTCATCCGTCCTGAAACTACTAACACTCTGCTACGTTGGCTGCCAATGAATTTGATTTTGGTATGAAAATCTGTTCCTAGATGTTTGGGCTCTACGTATCTCCTTTTAGTCTCCTTTTATTTCACTTTATTTGGCATTTGTTATTATGTTTTGTTGTGCTATATTAGGTAGAGAGACAGACAGACAGACAGACAGACAGACAGACAGAAAAAACCCCAGTGGAAATGGAATGAATGGCACCCTCCAGTGAGGCTGTAGCCACATCAGAGCCTCTGTTATTATTATCCTTGGAGACTGAAAAGTTACCTGGACTCTCCAAGGTGAAGACCTTGGGCCTGCCTCCACTGCTCTGACAACCGTAACCAGTTCCCAAGGAAACAGGATGTCCTACGTCATATGTTCTAATTTCATTTAACTTCAAGCTCCAATTCTATAAACTCCGCTGCTGGCAATGAACAGGGAAAGTGTGTCTGAGAGATCACAAGTAATGAGGGAGCTTTGAATCCCGTCTTTTAGTGCCCCAAAGAGGCCCTGCCAGAATGACAGGAGGAGCATTTGCTAAAGATCCTTTATCAGGGTGTTACTCTATTTGACGTGAAGCAAAAAAGGATTCTGTTGCTGATGAACAGTACTCTATTATTACAGGAGAGAACAAAGTTACTCCCCCCCCCCCCGCCCCCCATGAAACCATTATGTCTAGCAATATTTACTGAATAAGCCTAGCAGGGGGTTAAAAGGAGCTGTACACAAAAGGCATAGAATCATAGAATTGTAGAGTTGGAAGGGAAACTGAGGGGCATCTAGTCTCTGCAATGCAGGCATCTCAACAAAAGAAACCATGACAGATGACAATCCAGCCTCTGCTTAAACACCTTCAAAGAAGAAGGACAGTCCACAACCTCCCAAGGGAGTCCATTCTTCTGTCAAGCAGCTCTCACTGGTAGAAAGTTCTTCCTGATGTTTAGTCAGAATCTCCTTTCTTGGAATTTGAATCTGTTGGTCTCCAGAGCAGGCCAAAACAAGTTTGCGCCATCCTCTATGTGACAGCCCTTTAGTTATTTGAAATTGGCTGTCATATCTCCTCTCTGTCTCCTCTTTTCCAGGCTAAACATACCCAACTCCCTCAACAGTTCCTTATAAGACTTGGTTTCCAGACCCTTGATCATCTTGGTTGTCCTCCTCTGCACACATTCCAGCTTGTCAAGATCCTTCTTTAATTGTGGTGTCCAGAACTGGACACAGTATTCCAGGTGTGACCAAGGCAGAAGAGAGTGGCACTATTACTTCCCTTGATCTGCACACTAGACTTCTGTTGATGCAGCCTAGAATAGCATTAGCCTTTTTTGCTGCTGCATCACACGGTTGATTCATGTTAAGCTTGTAGGCCACCAAGACCCCTAGATCCTTTTCACGTGTACTGCTAGTAAGCCAGGTCATCCCACTTCTTGTATTTGTGAAGCTGGTTCCTCCTGCCTAAGTGTAGAACCTTACATATGTCCCTATTGGAATTCATTTTGTTAGCTTACACCCCGTTCTCCAATCTGTTACGGTCATTTTGAATTCTGATTCTGTTTTCTGTAGCGACTCCTCCCAGTTTGGTGTCATCTGTAAATCTGATGAGCATCCCCTCAACTCCTTCATACAAGTCATTTATAAAGACGTTGAACATCAATGGGCCCAGGACAGAACCCTGTGGCACCCCTCAGCTGTTCTCTAAGAATTCTCAAAGATTATAGACAGAGGCTCTGAGATTACATCCGCAAACTCCTTTAGAACCCTTGGGGGTGCAACTCATCGGGCCCTGGAGATTTGATTTCATTTAAAGTAGCTAGGTGTTCCCTGACCACCTCTTTTCCAATACCTGCCCTTCATTCTAAATTAAAACACAATGTTTAAAACATGCCAGACGCATCTCTGTGGTGAGGGAGGTCTACAGCTTAGGAGGTCACCATGGAGAAGGCCCTCTCCCCCTGGGCCACGACCACCCCTAGCCTCTGAGGGTGGAGGAACTACCCAGAGTGCCCCCTTTCCTGATCAGGGTCTGTAGGGAAGTAGGCAGTCTTTCAGTTATTTTTGGCCTGAGTCTTAATCCAACACTCTAAGGACTACACCACACTGCCTCTTGCACTGGGTGACAATTCTCATCAACCCCAGCTAGGATGGCCATATGATGCTGGGGATGATGGGAGTTACAGTCCACCTATCCAGAGGGCAAAATGTTGGGAGACACCTGAGCTGTTGCCCTACATCTGCTGGTGCACTTAAATCACAGCAGTGGGAAGAAAAGCTTAGCAAATATTTCTGTTATGTACTAAGCTTGGATCCTAGAACAATAGGCAAGTAGGATCCTAGAATGCAACAACTGATTGGCTTGCAGGAAAAGACCAATCAGGCTCCAGGAGGAAGTTAATCAGCCTATTAGGCTGGTAGGGTCGTAGAATGCAACAACTGATTGGCTTGCAGGAAAAGACCAATCAGGCTCCAGGAGGGAAGCTGAATCAGCCAATCAGACGGGACTCATTGTGTAAATAATGTATATAAAAGCCTGAGGTTTGGGGGGCAATTCAATCACTGTTTTACAAGCTGCAATAAAAAGCATGAAATCAGTATAGGACTCGATGAGTATATTTCAATTTCAGTTTATGCACAAACATAATCCAACCCCCTGATAATCCATAATCAATGTTTGAAAGGTCCCTACAAATATCGACAGAAGTTAAAATACATGCAAACAAACAAGATTTAGCATTTGGGTGTGGGAGGGTCAAAGTGAATTCTTCTCACCAAGTGGCCTCTTTTCAAGCTAAGAGCATTTCAACAGGGCTCTAAACTGCTTGTGTCTTTTTATGCTCCTTATGACTCCAAAGGGGGGGGGGGGGTCCATTCAGCCATGGATTATGCTAGATGGCTTTGTTGCAGAAAATGGTGCGTGATCAGGAGTGGCCTATGAAGCTCAAAAACTGAGCTAATCCAGCCTTCAAATGGGGAAATTACAGAGAAAACACACACAAAATTGGTGGAGGTGTAAGAATTCTAAGGTCTCATGTAAAGAATAAGTATTCATAAATGCACACATATATAAGTATATATAAGTATCTGAAGAAGTGTGCATGCACACCAAAGCTCATACCAATGAGAAACTTAGTTGGTTTCTAAGGTGCTACTGGAAGGAATTTTTTTATTTTGTTTCGACTACGGCAGACCAACACGGCTACCTACCTGTATATAAACCACGTATCTGAAATAGTACAGGAGAGCAATCCTGAAGCCATTTTGACTCTCCCAATGACGTCAAATATTCCTCTTACATTACACCACCAGCAGGCTAAACAACTTACACACTGTTCAATTCCCTAATTACTGTGCATTTAATAAACACCATTTGTTTAGTCATGTCCATGTGGGCGAAAAAGTCAGCCACTGACAGGGGTGCCAACTGGAATAAAATATTGGGGGCAGGGGCAAGTTGTCATGAATCTGCCCCATATCGATTCAGAGCAGACTTCAACGTATAGTTAGCAGAGTAAAAACTTAAAACACGTTGCAGAGTTCCCCAAAAATAAACCAGAGGCAATTAACTTCACCCAGTAGAGTTTTCACTACTGAAGGCAAATGAGCTTAGCGGTCACAAATTCAATTCTTCAGGATCGGCACAATCCATAGGAAATCCAGTTGTAGTAAAAAACTTCAACTTAGATTAAACTTACAATAAGACTAAAACCTTAACACTCAGCATACTGTGTACAAAACACCACACCAGAAGGAAAGAGAGACAGAAAGTGAAACCCATGCTCCTTCTGGCCTATTATGATAGGGCACAATGACCTTGAGAGAAAGAAATAACAGAACCAGTTTGAACCAGCTGTTCAGCTTCTCTGAAGGAATAAGCCAAACATCAGGAACATTCTGTTTGTTTCTAGGCACAACAGAAAACTCACTTGTTAGATAGAAACTTCCAGCTTGTATCACACAGGGCTCCCAGTTACTGCCACTGTAGTTAACAGCACTCAAATTCCCACATTGCAATATTTGCATGAATAAACAACAAAGTGTCTGTGAGAGTTTAACAACCGTTTTTGTTATGGCATGAACTTTTGCGCGCGCGCGCGCACACACACACACACACACACACACACAATACATATAATAGAAATGAGTTTTAAGTAACTGATTTTACAACAATTATAAACCATCATCTTATTGGTATTCTTTTTAGTCTAACTGGAGTCCTGTACTATCCTGATATTATTTGAAGTTAAGCTCTTGTGTTTCTGAGGTTTATGACTTTAAGATCTGTAACTGAATGCCCAAGAATTTGAGTTTCCTATGGCTGCATTCACACATGGGTTTTATTCCATTATTTTCACTGATGATAAAGTTAGCACTTTTGTTGCATTTTCTAATAATTTTTTCTTGCACTTTCAAATTGAATTCATTATCCCACATGAACACACATTTCAAGAAATAATTTAAGAGAAGATGATGGGAGTTTGCATGGATGCCTAAAAAACAATAGCTCTGGAGGCAACCACACAACCTTGGATTTGAAGAGACCAGAAAGGCCACATGCTGAGTAAGTCAGTTTTCAGGATGCTGCAAAACCATTGCAGAATTTTAGCACTGGTCTGAAGTGAATCAGACAATGTTGGGTTTTTGAGTGTATCCCCTGGTTTGAGTATCAATTACAGTGGTACCTTGGTTTACGAACTTAATCTGTTCCAGAAGTGTGTTCTTAAACCAAAGCGTTCTTAAACCAAGGCATGCTTTCCCATAGCAGCGGGGGACTCAATTTACAAATGTAACACACTTGACAGGAAGCGGAACATGTTCTGCTTCCAAGGCAAAGTTCACAAACCAAAACACCTACTTCCGGGTTTGCAGCGTTCTTAATGCAAGTTGTCCATAAACTACCGGTAAGCTGTTCTTAAACCAAGCTGCCATTGTACTCCGTTTGTTGGGGTGCTGTAAAATGCTGGGTTCACCCTGCAAAACAATTGCAAAACTTTGGTACTGGTTTGGAGGGGATCCCAGATTTCAGGGTTTGTAGTTAATGAAGCTAAAGTCAATCTTACAACATGGCATTGTGAGTAACAGTGGATCATTATCTGCACTTGGTCATTTTCATGGCACCTTTGACAGGAGCCTGGTGTTTAAGAAGCCTGCAAACTCACCTCCCCAACCTCTCTCTAGCCTGTCAAGGATTGTGAGATTTATGGGTGCAGAACTTTCTCAATATTTCTCAAATGTTCCTGAATGTTCTGAAAACAACTCGCAGCTGTCGTGTATCAAGTTAGTCATGTGAGACTCAAGGTCACTACCCAGTGGAAGATAATGTATCTTCCTGCCTGCTGGGCAGTTTATCAGTCAGTCTTTTCTTTCTTTCTGTTTTTCTGTCTGGTTTTTGCTTCTGTAACTGCACACGCTCCTAGGAGTAGATGATTTTGTACCTTACTAGGGATCCAGTAAGTCCTGTATGCTTTTGAACCTCAGTAAACTATTACTGAAGAATTCTGTTACCTGTGTGTGTTTTACTCTTCTCCTACTCTGCCTTTTCCCTTTCATTGGAGTTGAGGCATGGAAACTGGAGGGGCGTTTGATTTTGCACCAGCCCTGTCAAAGCTCACACAACTCACAGAGCAACTTGTCTAGACAACCAAGAGAAGTCTAGACAACTTGTCTAGACAACCAAGACTTCCGGGGTGGCGCCACCGGCAATGGCGGACTCCCTCTGAACTGGGGGACTAGCTCCGCGGAAAACGGGTCTTCTCCGCTACGGCGAAGCGGGGACCCTCTTAAAAATCACAGGCGGATGAAGCCTGTGACCATGGGACTCGGCGGGCACCTTTAGCGCCCCCCCAACCCGCTAAGGAACCCACTAACGGGCTCCGAAGTGAAGAGGGGGAAGTGGCGCGGTGCTGTGAGTCAACTGCTATTTCTGTGGAGTGAAGCCGCATAGACGTTGCCGGAGAGCGCTGCCTTTTTCCTGGGACAATTTGGACTTTAAAATAAGCACCCGTGAGTACTTAGACTTTGAACAATTGGACATCAAATAAGGACTTGCGAGCAGGAAAGAATTGGACTTTAAAAATTTACTTTAATTTGGTACGGAACGGGAAGGTCTAAACAGGAAGTCAGCCTTCCGTTCTTTTGTAAACAGAATAAAGCAAAGACAATTGAAACTAGAGCTCAGAAAATCGTTTTTAAAAGATTGGATTTCACCATTTAAAATTGTGGAGCCCCCCTTCGACAGCAGGAGAAGGGGGGGATCTTTTTGGACTGTTTAAAGTGACTTTAAAGTGAAGTAACTTTCCTCCGTCCTGATCCTGGAGCGGGGTGTCAGGACTGACGTTTGAAGTTCATTGACCAAAGACAAGTGTCGTTGACAGATAGCTAAAAGAAGAGAAACCTAGTGATTCCACTGTTCTCTTTCACATTTTAAAGGAATATACAGTGGTGCCTCGCAAGACGAAAAGAATCCGTTCTGTGAGTCTCTTCGTCTAGCGGTTTTTTCGTCTTGTGAAGCAAGCCCATTGACGGATTAGCGGATTAGCGCTATTAGCGCTATTAGCGGCTTTTAGCGGCTTAGCAGCTTAGCGGATAAGCGGCTTAGCGGCTTAGAAAAAGGGGGGGGAGGAAAAAAACCCCGCAGGAACTCGCAAGACATTTTCGTCTTGCGAAGGAAGCCCATAGGAGATTCGTTTTGCGAAGCACCTCCAAAACGGAAAACCCTTTCGTCTAGCGAGTTTTCCGTCTTGCGAGGCATTCGTCTTGCGGGGCACCACTGTATACGGACAAAGTATCTTAAAAAAGGAAACTTTGTTGCAAGAACAAATAGAAGTCTTCCCCCTAGGGGGAGTCTGTGAAACTGTAACTGTGAAACTGTAACTAACTCCAGGGAGCCGGCAGCGGTTACAGATTACAACCGTGGGAACAGGCATCTGACCTTGCAGGACAATGTATTCAGAAACCTTGTTGTGTGCTCTCTATAAAACAAATGCCCTACTGGAACAATTACACGAGAAGGTGAATTGGATGGCGACTTCGACTAGAAATTTTGAACAGGCAGTGGGAAATTTTGAACAGACAGTGGGAAAATATGTGGAGCCCACTCAGGAATTAAATCAGGAGAGTGTCTTGACAGAACAGGCCCAACAGGAATATGATTTTTTGGATTTGACAAATGAACTTGGAAAAAGCCAGATTTGGAAAGGAAAAGTTTGGCTTGGTTTGGAAATGGGGGGCTGGATTGACCCCCCTATGCTGGGACGTTTGGACTTTTCAAATATGGCAACGGGCCGTGAGATGTTTGGGACTGTGGGGGCTCTCAACTTTGGAGGGTCTTTGAAACATGCTTTTAAATACTGTGGAGTTTGGAGTTTACAGGGTTAAAACTCCTTGGTGTCCTGTATCTGGGGAGTGGCCTGACGCAGGGCCATACGTCACAGGCTTTGTCTGTGTTGTCTGTGAGAGTTGGTTTCACTTTTGACTGAAAGAAGCAGCAGAGAGACTGTGTGTGCTTTTAGCACGGGAAAGATGCCGGAAAGCTCCGATGGAATGAGACTGATTTATGGCTTGTAAATAAACGTTTTAGAGATAGCAACAAACTGTCTCTGGACTTGATTTATCCCTCTATCTCACACGGACTGCAGGACCGCTGCAACTCTGCTTTTTCCTGCCCAGGTCAGCCCCAGCAGAGCTACACAGGGAAGCGCTGACTGGACGGCAGGATCTAATGGCCAAAGGTTATGGCTCTTCCGTGTTTCCTGCCAAGTGTGAGGAGGGAAGAAGACTGCCAGCTTTGAGCTGCTTTGAGCTCCTGCCAGGAAGGGCAGTGGGAGACGCTGGTGGAGAGTGGAGCGAAGAGGAGGCTGCTGCTTCGGAGGACCAGCTAGCTGGCAACGCGTGAGTACGCTTAAGTCCTGGGGGGGAGGAAGATGGCTGCTGCTCAGCCACAGCAAGGCCATGAGAGCTACCCCAGCGAAAGACTGAATGGGGCCAATTGGGAAGCCTGGTCTAAGCGCATGTACTACTGGCTGGAAGAAAGGCAGCTATGGGAATGTACACAAGCCGAACCAGTTCTTGCCCAGCCCAGTGCTGCAGCTGCAGAGGCTGAGAAGTCTGCAGGAGCAGTGGAAGCTTGTGAAGCAGACGTGGCTGCTGCTCTGGAAAGAGAGCAAAGGGTGCTAGCCATTTTAAGGGCCAGCGTTGATGCTTGGCTGTTGCCAAACCTTCAAGGGAAGAAGCCCTGGGTCGCGTGGCAGGCACTGAAGACGACATGTCAGGCCGCAGTGGGAGCCAGACCAGAGGGGGCTAAGAGATGCCCAGAGAGAGCACTAAGCCCAGAGGGGGCTGGGACTGTTTTGGGAAGCTGTTTCTATGCTTTGACACGTCTGTGTGATGGTCCGGGAGAGAGGCTGAGAGCTGGGAAGAGGAAGGCAGTTGCAGTCTGTTCCTCAGGCAGCTGGGCACCCAGGAGTGGGGGTGCAGGCCGTTCCAAGAGCTCTGGGAAAGCCAAAGTCTCCAAGAGTTGTTTGTGCTCTGAGGCGAAGTCCAACAGCGAAGGGCATTGTTCTGCAGAGGCGTTGGAATGCAAGGTCAGCCACCTGCTAAGGCAGATAAGCAACAGTTCTCAGACAGCGAAGCGTGAGAACACCGGCAGAAGCCTTGCAGTAACCATGGCAACCAGGAAGGACACTGGCAGAGGCCCCAGTGGGGGTGCGAACGTCGCCATGGCAACCTTGGAAGACAGCCAGAGAGCCACTTTATCCCTTGTTGTCGATACAGGAGCCACCCACAGCCTAGTGCCATCTGGTGGGCTCCTGAGAAATTGCAAGACAGTTAAATCTGGACGTTTTGTCACGATGGCAGATGGGTCTACGAGACAGTTAACTGAAACTGGTTTTTTGTACTGTCCCTTTATAGATCATGAGGTGCAAGCTTATGTGGTCCCCGAGCTTGCACATTCTCTTTTAAGTGTATCAGCTCTTATTGCTGATGGGTTTGATGTGGTGTTTACTAACAATACGTGTTATTTTTACAGGGATGGGAAGAAGCTCTACAGTGTTGAGGGGAAGGACAGGCTCTTTCTGGTGCAGATGCCTGTCACTGATGCTACTGTTGCAGAGTCCCCTGAAGAAGCACAAGTGCAGTGTGCAAATGTACCACCACACCATGATTGTTTACACCTCTGGCACAGACGCTTTGGGCATGCAGGGTGGTCATATGTTACGAAAGCCGCAGAGAACACAATTGGGTGTGGGTTCAAGGCATGTGATAAATACTTCGATTGTCAAGCTTGTAAAAAATCGAAGGTCACGACATGCACATATCCCAGGTCAGAAAGGAGGACCAGCAAACCCTTTGAGCTGATCTAATAGCCAAACATGGAATTTAGTGTTGAACATGGAAAAGGGGCTGATTTGTCGAGAAGGGCTAAAAACATTGTCAAGCTGGAGTTACCACGAGCAGGAGACAAGGGAAAATACAGTTACAAATATGAAGAAGAGCCGCGGAAGGGACATGGAAGAGACTTGAGGGCCTCGGATATAAGGTTGCCAGGTTAATGGGCTAGATTAACGGGAATAAGGACTGACAAAACCCGGAACCAGGAGGAAGGGACGCTGGATGAAGAGTGGATCTGTTTGTACCTCTTTTTTCTACCATTAGAACTGCTTTATAAAAGTGATGAATGATAGAAAAATGTTGGAATGAAATTACTTGGCTTTAGCAAAGATGTTTAAAGAATTATGAAAGAATATTATGGTTATGAGAAGTTGGTAAGGATAAGACTTAAGTTTTAAGTTTTAAGGTTTATTTTATTATAGAAAGATAAGATCAAAATAGTTTAGGGTAATGCAAGGACAGAATTTTATGAAACATGGAAAGGATTTGCTGGGATAATTAATAACTAGGATACAAAGAAAGGGAGGAGGAGGAGGTCTAAGAAAGAAGGCAATGACAGTTAAGGATTTGAAAATAATGAATTTGTTTTTAAATGTTTTTAAAGGTTTGTGATTTTTGTATTTTTCTTTTTTTCTGTCATTTTTTCTTATTTTGAATTTTCTCTCATATGGTGGGAAGGGGTTTGTTGTTTTTTTTCTTTTCTTTTCTTTTCCTACTTTGTCAACTATTTTTATTTTTTGTACTTTCTTCGGCTTCTTTTTTATTTTTTTATTTTTTGTAACATTTTGAAAATTTCAATAAATATCTTTAAAAAAAAAAAAAGAGAAGCCTTGACCCCGATAGACTTCCGGCGGATCGCGAAGTGAAAGCAAGTGGGATCTCTTGCTTGCGAGAGTATCCAGCTATCGGGAGAGAAAAGGGGGGCTTGCAAGGGCGCCGCAGCCCCCCAAACACTCTTGGAAGGGAATCCAAGAGGCAGGGGTCCCGGCACTGCCATTTAAATTCTCCCCTGGCCACCAAGTAGCCCCCTTTTTGGAGGCGACGAGTGTGGCGGGGTTGAGACATCAGCAGCGGGAAGCCATTTCTATCTCTCTATAACGAAACCCCTAGCTTGGGCACAAAGCGATCTGTTTTCAAACAAAAAGAAAACGAATTGGAACTTAAAAAGTTAAATTTAAAAGTTGGACTGGAACTAATTCGTGGCGGTAAGGTGGAAAAAAAGGAGGTCAGCCTTGCCGGGAATTTTATTTAGACGCAAGAGGAATTCGCGGAGCGGAAAAAACTGTAAGTTACGAAGAGCGGAAAGTTTTACCGATATACTAGATGGTTTTTATTTGAAAGGCTTCTCACAAGGACTAGAACTAAGTTACAACTAAGAGGGAAAAGGATTTGTTGAGAAGCATATAAAAACAGTCTGTCGGAGAATCGGCTGTGAGTGTTGGGGAGACAATGGGAGACAGTGAGTTGGATTACTTTCACTTTTAAAGAAACTGCGCAATTAAAGTTACGGTCTCTAAGGCATGGATTTGGAAATTTAAAAGAGCATTTTGGCTCAAGTAATAAGAAAGGAAATTTAAGACTGAGGACACCAAACTTTTTGCTTTTGTTTGCTGGGATCTTCAAGGACTTTGTGATTATAAAATCCTTTTCTTTTTTTGTGGAATATAACCCCCCCCCCACTCTTTGGAGCTACAAGTTAGAGCTACAAAGTGCCATTTTGTTGCCAGTGAAGGAGCTTCTTGTAGCCATTTTGTTGTCACTGAAGGAACTTTCTCTTCCCCTGTGGATACAATTGCTGAGGTTCCAGTTTTTGAAGATATATTTGGATACGATAGCTTGGAAGAAAGGGGTTCCTTTTTATATGGTTTTTCCTTTTTATTTTTTCCCCTCCTATTTTTTGAAACCACCGGTTTGAACTTACAGCTCGCACTTTGGGTTTTTCCTTCATTCTATATTTGTATCATTGGATTGAAAATAATGTGATCTCTGCAGGAGGCTGCTTAAAGGGATTTAAGAAAGGGAACGTTCTTTGTTTTATCTTATTTTGAAATTCGCAACCAATTCCAGGGATATAGCCAACCAAGTGGCAGGAAGGCAAGAAGATTGTTTAGATACACTTATTGAATTTAAGGGTTTTGACTCATCTGCTGCACCTAAAGGAGTATATTTGGAAATTTGAAAGGAGTATATTTCACAACTTTTATGAACTTTCTATTCTGGTTTAAATTGAGGTTTTGATTAATGAATTAGAAATTGATAAGAGTGATATTGAAGATTGTTTTTAAAATTGAAATTAAGATTTTTGGTTATTTTGTTTAAGATAAAAAAGGGGAGGAGAGAAGTTAAAAATGTCGTACACGCAGAAAAAAAGTGAAGGTGCAACACCAGGAGAAAGAAAGAAGATTTCAAGACAAGAACCAGAGTGGAAAGCAGATATTGTAAGGATGTTTACAGAATTGAAGACAGATATAAAAAGCAGTGAGAAAAATATTGAGAGTAAATTAGGTCAGATGGAAACAAAATTAGAGCAAATGGACAATAAAATAGATTTAACAGTAAATGAACTAAAAGATCAAATAAAAGAAATTGCTAAAAAGAACACGGAGATTGTTAAAAGAATTTAGAAGAAGGAATGAAAAGGACAAAATTAGAAATGAGAGAGGTTCGAAAGGAAGAGGAAAAAATTAGGGCGGAAATGTCAGAAGTGAACAGGACACAAGATGAGCTGTGGGATGCGGTTGCGATGAACGAACTTCGGCAACGGGAAACTAATTTAAGGCTGAGGTCTGTGCCGGAAACCCAGGGAGAAAGAATTAAAGAGAAGCTGACGGCAGAAATTGCCCAATGGTTGGATATGGAAACAGAAGAAGTGGAGAAAACAATACAAAATGCATTTCGGATTAAAACAAGATCGACTAGAGCTAAGAAATTTCCTGGAGACTGTTTAATTATCTTCAAAGATAGAGAAATGAGAAATTTGATTCTGCAAAAAAACAGGGAGAAACGTCTAAATATTGATGGAAATTATATAATTATTTTTAAAGACGTGCCATTGAGGCTTTTGAAAAAAAGGGACCAATATAGACAATTGGTACAAACTTTGAAGAAACATGAAATTGAATTCAAATGGGAATTTCCAGAAGGAGTAGCATTTACATACAAAGGGAAGAGGCACAGACTGACAAAATTGGATGAGGTGGATAACTTTTTTAGAAGATACAAAGAACTGACCAGAGAAGGAGAAGAAGCAGAGGTGGCAGGAGCAGGGGGGGATGAAGGAGACTCTGTAGAGTTGGAAGAGGAAGAAGAGCGAAGCAGAAAGGATAAAAGAAGAGGAAGAGGAGGAAAAAGGGAAGAGGAAGAGGAAAGTTGATGTATTATAGTATTTTAATATTCTTTTGGAAGCCGCCCAGAGTGGCCGGGGAAGCCCAGCCAGATGGGCGGGGTATAAATAATAAATTATTATTATTATAAAGTGAAGAAGAACAAGAAGAGGAAGAGAAATAAAAATATAAGAGGAAAAAATATTTAATTGGCAGACACTATGGCACTAAAATTATGGACATGGAATGTGAACGGAATCAACGATAAAAAAAAAGGAATAAAGTGGGACAATATTTAAAACAAAAGAATTTGGATATCATCTGTTTACAAGAGACTCATGTAAAAAAACGCACAGGAAAATTTTAATTAACAAAAAATTAGGAAATGAATTTATTTCATCGGATAAAAGCAAAAAGAGAGGGGTGGTACTGTATATAAAAAACAAATTAGAGGCACAACAATTATTTAAGGATGAAGAAGGTAGGATCATAGCAGTCCAAGTCAATTGGAAAGGTGAAAAACTGATAATTATTGGAGTATATGCACCGAATGGTAGTAAAGCAGAATTTTTTTAAGGTTTGGAGGAAAAATTATTTGAATATGTGGATCAAAAAGTAATAATAATGGGTGACATGAATGGGGTGGTATCAATGGAAATGGATAGCTAAAAGCAAAACGAAAGAAGGGAAATTACCAAAAACTTTTTTTGATATGGTGGAAAACTGTAACTTGGTGGATATATGGAGATTGAGACACCCATTAGAAAAACAATTCACTTTTCATTCAGAGGTTAATCAATCAATGTCAAGAATTGATCAAATATGGGTTTCCAGTGAAATAACCACAAGAATAATAAAGATTGAGATTCAACCTAAAGTCTTATCAGATCATAATGCGGTCAAAGCTATTTTAAAAGGTAAGGAAGAAAAATCCTTTCAGTGGAGATTAAATGAAAGTCTTCTAGATGATCAGAAGATAGTGGATGGAGCTCAGAAATGTTTAAGGGACTATTTTGTGAACAATGTCAACAAAGGAACAAAGATGAGCACGGTTTGGGATGCAAGTAAAGCCGTTATGAGAGGATTCTTTATTCAACAAAATGCAATTAAAAATAGAATGAGAGAAAAAGGGAAAAAAGAAATTTTAAGACAAATAATGGAGAATGAAAAAAAATTAACTATAAGACCTAAGAATGAGAAGGTCAAGCAAAGTATAAAAATGCTCCAGACACAATTTGCGGTGATAATCAACAAAGAAGTAGAATGGAATATAAGGATGAAACAAAATAATTTCGAATATGCAAATAATTCAGGGAAATGGTTATCGTGGCAAATTAAAAAAAGGAAAGAACAGAATACAATCAACAAAATTAAAATAGAAGATCAAGAGATTGAGAATCCGAAAGGAATAAGGAAAGGTTTTGTGGACTTTTATCGAGATTTATACAAAAGAAAAGAGAAACTCAATATAAAGACAATGGAGGAGTATTTAATGAAGAAAAAGGTGCAAAAAATTTCAAAGACCAATAAAATTAAACTGAATGAACCAATAGAATTAGAAGAGATTCAAATGGCAATAAAGGATTTGAAGAGTGGGAAGTCGCTGGGACCGGATGGATTCAGTGCAAGATATTACAAAGAAATGAAACACACTCTACTTGTACCATTGAAAGAAGTAATGAATAACATTTTGAAAGAAGGAGAAATACCTGAGACCTGGAAAGAAGCATACATAACATTTATTCCCAAACAAGACTCTGATTTAACACAGGTTAAAAATTATAGGCCAATTTCATTATTGAATAATGACTATAAAATGTTTGCAAATATTTTAGCAAATAGGATGAAAAAGGTGTTAAAGGAAATGATTCATAAGGATCAAACAGGTTTCCTTCCTGGTAGGCAGATGAAAGATAACATAAGAAATGTAATCAATATAATAGAGTATCTGTCAAACAGGAAGGATAAACAAGCGATGTTGATATCTGTGGATGCTGAGAAGGCCTTTGATAACATTTCTTGGGAATTTATGTTAAAGAATTTGGAATATATGGATATGGGTCAATCTTTTTTGAGTGGTATAAAGGCAATATATACGGAGCAGAGAGCGAAACTAATTGTTAACAATGTTTTAACAGAAAATATTGCCATAACCAAGGGTACAAGACAAGGGTGTCCTTTATCGCCGTTATTATTCATCTCGGTCCTAGAAGTCTTCCTAAGAACACTAAGAAATAATGAAAAAATAAAAGGTGTGACAGTTGGTTGTAACGAATATAAGGTTAAAGCCTTTGCCGATGACTTGGTTATAACTATAGAAGATCCTATGCAGAGTGTTAAAGAGGTGTTAGAAGAGATAGAACATTTTGGTCAGGTGTCCGGCTTTAAGTTAAATAGGCAAAAAACTAAAATAATTGCTAAGAATATGGATCAAGAGATAATAGAAAGAATACAGCAACAAACAGAGATGAATGTGGTCAAGAAAGTGAAATATTTAGGGATTACGTTAACTCCCAGGAGTATTGATCTGTTTCAAAACAACTATGTACCAATATGGAATAAAATTAAACGTGATTTAGAGGTGTGGGGAAGAATGAAATTATCATTATGGGGAAGAATTGCAACGATAAAGATGAGCGTGTTACCGAAAATGTTGTTTTTGTTTCAAACAATTCCAATAATTAAAGGTGTGACAATATTTAAAGAATGGCAAAGAATAATGTCAAGATATATCTGGCAGGGCAAGAAGCCGAGAATAAAATTTAAAATATTAACAGATGCAAAAGATAGAGGAGGCTTTGCCCTGCCAGATTTAAAGTTATATTATGAAGCCTCATGTCTTTGCTGGGTGAAAGAATGGATAAAATTAGAAAACACAGAATTGTTGGACTTAGAAGGTTATGATAATAGATTCGGTTGGCACGCGTATTTATGGTGTGAAAAGAATAGAGTGCATAAAGGTTTTGAAAACCACATCTTTAGAGGATCATTGATGGAAGTTTGGAATAGGTATAAAAATTTACTAGAGTTTAAAACTCCATACTGGTTATCACCATTGGAGATAATGAGTGTGAAAAAGATCAATATGACAGGGAGATGGATTACTTACGAGAATTTGATAATTAAAGAAGGTAATAAATTGAAATTGAGGCCATATGAAGAAGTTAAAGAAAACGTAAATGATTGGTTGCACTACTTTCAGTTAAATGCAATGTTCAAAAAAAGAGTTGTCAGAAAGAGGTTTTCAGGAAAAGAAATCTAGGTTTCATCAAGAAATTTTGGACAGTGATGTTAAAATTTTATCAAAAATGTACAAGTTATTACCTGAGTGGCATACAAAGGACGAGGAAGTTAAATCAGTTATGATTCAGTGGGCTAAAGATTTTGGTTATAATATACAATTTGATGAGTGGATAAAATTGTGGAAAGAAGGAATGAAATTCACTGCATGCACTACAATAAAAGAAAATGTTATGAAAATGATGTATAGATGGTATGTAACACCAGTGAAACTTGGTAAGATGTATAAAGTCAGTAATAAATGTTGGAAATGTCAGGAAAAAGAAGGAACATTCTATCACATGTGGTGGGAGTGTAAGAAAGTGAAAAGCTTCTGGGAAATGATTTATAATGAGATGAAGAAAATGTTGAAATATACTTTTGTGAAGAAACCAGAAGCATTTTTACTAGGAATATTAGGGAATGAAATTAAAAAGAAGGATGTGAAACTATTTAGGTATGCAGTGACAGCAGCTAGAATTTTGATGGCCCAGAAATGGAAACAGGAAGAAATGCCGACGAGGGAAGAATGGAGAATGAAATTGATGGAATATGCAGAAATGGACAAATTAACGGGGAAAATTCGGAATCAACGTGATCAGAGATTCACCGAGGACTGGAATAAATTTACAGAGTATACCAAAAATGTATGTGAGAAGCAAATAACGCTTGTTGGTTTTCAAGAAGCTCTGTGAAAATGATGGATAGAAATGTTGCTTAAAAGATATGATAAGATTAAGATTGTTAAAGCGCAATATAAATTTAAGAAATGTGAGTAATTGTGATTATATGGAAAATTGTCAGATAGGCTGAGGGAAGTCTAAAAGATGTATATGTTAGAAGTGGATGTTAAATGTGGATGGAATGTATATTGGAAACTGAATAAAAATTATTATAAAAAAAAAGAGAAGCCTTGACCCCAGCTGCCCCCTCTGTGGTTGCCCTATGGCCAGTAGGGTCAATGGTCACAAAGGATGGGAGTTGTTGCCCAGCAAAGGAAGGCCTTACACAAGCATATCTGTGGTGTAATGCATCAACATCGATTAAACTTTTTAGTTGCTTGTTACCTAAAAGGTACCCAAGCAACTCAAATTTATAAGCCATTTCTTACAGAATCATAAGAGCCTGCTGGATCAGGCCAAAGGCCCCTCTAGTCCAACATCTTGCCATCACAGTGGCCACCCAGATGCCCCAATGGGCAGTGTGCAGGCAGGATTCAAGCACAAGAGCACTTTCCCCTCCAGTAGTTTCCAGCAACTGTCATTGCTTCAGAAGCATTACTGCCTCTGACAATGACAGCACAGCATAGCCTTCATCATTGACTAGTAGTCTTCCTCCTCCATGAATTTGTTCAATTCTCTTTCAAAGCCTCCAAGTTGGTGGCCATCACTGCCTTCTGTGGGAGTGAGTTCCACAATTTAACTGTGCACCTCATGCACAGTGCACCTCATGAAGGACTTTTTTTCTCCCTGTCCTGAATCTCCCAATTCAGCTTTGTTGGATGTTCAGGAGTTCCAGGGTTATGAGAGAGAGGGAGGAAGGGAAACTTCTCTATCCACTTTCTCTATCCAGGGTGGCGTTGTGGCTTTAGGTTTTTAATTGGTTTTAATGTAAGTTGCTTTGAGTTTACCCTGTAAGAAGAGTGATTAACAAATTCAGTAAATGATGATTTACCGGGGGGCAAGAGGATGAGGCAGCCAAGAAGCACTAGTGGGCACTGGGGTGGCACTGACCCAGCCACTTCCTTTGAAAGCTACAGCCAGTTGAAACAAAGAGCAAGAGTCATGTCACCTCTTTGCCTGAAAGGTGGAGGAGGAGGTACTCTTAGGGCTTTACACGAAAGGGGGAGTTGCACAGCTGCACACTTGCCATATGTGTAAAGGCACAGCAACACAACTAGGTTCCTCAGCTCTGAAACACAGAGCACAGAGGTCCCACACCCCCTCAAAGATGGATTCGCATGGGAGAAAGACCTGCACATATAAACACAGGCAACTCCCAATTTACGCTGAAGGAGCATCTCCACCCCCATCATTCAGCCCGGACACAGTGCCGAGGGCCTTCTGGCGGTTCCCTCATTGCGAGAAGTGAGGTTACAAGGAACCAGACAGAGGGCCTTCTCGGTAGTGGCGTCCACCCTGTGGAATACCCTCCCTTCAGATGTGAAGGAAATAAGCAGCTATCCTATCTTTAAAAGACATCTGAAGGCAGCCCTGTTTAGGGAAGTTTTGAATATTTAATGCTGTATTGTTGTTAACACTCAATTGGGAGCCGCCCAGAGTGGCTGGGGAAACTCAGCCAGATGGGCGGGGTATAAATAATAAATTATTATTATTATTATATTATATTACATGGGCGTCACATTCCAAGGCACTGTGCACTTAAGTGTACAGTGGTACCTTGGGTTACATACGTTTCAGGTTACATACGCTTCAGGTTACAGACTCCGCTAACCCAGAAATAGTACCTTGGGTTAAGAACTTTGTTTCAGGATGAGAACAGAAATTGTGCTCCGGCAGCACGGCAGCAGCAGGAGGCCCCATTAGCTAAAGTGGTGCTTCAGGTTAAGAACAGTTTCAGTTAAGAACGGACCTCTGGAACGAATTAAGTACTTAACCCGAGCTACCATTGTATATTTAAAACACCATTTAATATAAAAAAATCCTGAAGCGTTTCTGTTAGGGATTATTGGGGCAGAAATCCCCCCCCCCAAAAAAAAATTAAGTTGTTTATGTATGTGAGGAACTGTCAGCTTCTAACCTGCCTCCTATTATTCTCATTTGTGATTTCCCTATTTGCCTTTGATATATGTTTTCAGAGCAATCTTACAACTTATAAACTTTCTCTGCTGCTCTGCGGTATTTGCTTTGATCCACCCTCATTAGCATGCTCTAGCCAGTAACTGTCCAGTTCTTATCTTACTAGTCTGTTCACTGCGACCTTGAATGTGCTTTTTGTATTCCTATGTGCACAGCACGAGGGATTGGATATGGCAAGAAATTAGAATTCCCTATTACAGCAGTCTTCTATTAGACAGGCTCTCCACCTTTTCAGGTGCCTTTTGAGGTCCCCAGACAAGTCTTTTAAATGATTTTAATTGTCCTTTTAAAATCATTCTCCAGCTCGCGCTGTTTGTATTCATAAAGCACCTTTAAAATTACAGGCTTTTCATCTGTGGTGATGTCGTTCTTTACACACTTCAGCTTAAGAGGAGCATCTGGAATTCGTTTCATAGCACTAATGAGCTGTCTTGTCCTTAACTGGGACTTCAAAGAGAATTTGCTAGTCATTTGAACTGGTGTTCAGCAGAGAGAACGCCTTTTACATGCAAGCACTTTTAGTGTTGGTATTTTTAAGCTGCCTTTCTCATTTCTCTAAACAAACTTCTTTCTATTAAACTTGCTAGGTTTTTATTTAATCCAAATGATTCTGAGCAATGAATATACTTTATTTTATTTTATTTTCTAATGTGCTTGGGAGAAACTCAGCTGGTCAGTCACTTACTTTAAAAGGCTGTTATCGTCTTCAAGCCTAAGAAATCTTCTTAATTAGCAGAGCTTTGACAAGTCCTGGGTTCTTATCTCTTCTCACTTCCCTACTACATTTGCAGGCGAGATTCTCTTACATGCTTCTCTCACATGCGTTCCCAAGGTAACCTGGCTATATCAGTTTGGAGGTCAAGTTTACCTCTGAGTGAACTCGGCTAGCAGCAGAGAAACAGGTTTTCTTTGCTTTGCATTTTGGGCCTTTGCAACCAAATACTTGATTGTTTCCTCTCTAAATTGGTGATTAAAATAAATGCCTTTTAATTGACTACTTCATTGGAATGGTGGGAGCCCCCCCCCCCTCTGCTCAAGGCCAGGATCCTGAAACTCCACAGGAGCAGGAGGATAGTATCAACCTAGAGCAACGGTTTGCAGAGGGACACAGTTCAGAGACTGATAGTTGGGCCGAACTGGGAGAACAACAAGGGGAAGAGGAGGAGAGAGAGCTGGTTGACTCCCCCTCACTGGAACGTAGCTGTCAACGTTTCCCTTTTTTAAAGGGAAATTCCCTTATTCTGAATAGGATTCCTCGCAAGAAAAGGGAAAAGTTGACAGCTATGCACTAGAAAGCATGCAGCCTATCAGTCCTAGAGCTAGACAATTGGAAAGGGTAGCCTCTCAGAAGGCTCAATGTGTCGGGATCTCTGCTCGGCCAAGCTGATAAAACTCATTTTCCGGCCGAGCCTTTGGAATCGCCCTCCCAACGAATAATTAATGACCTGAGCCTCTGATAAGGCCTCAGGCACATTCCATTCAGCAGAGAATCCAAAATAGCACACGGAACTGATATGATTTATGGCTACATCACTATGCTTTATTTCTTACTACGCAGACAGCAAAGAAATATACATCCTCTTCTCTATGAAAAGCAGAGAGCAACTGAAACAAAGGAACAAAGGAACAGGAAGCCACTAACGTCACATCCCGTCTCCTCTCCCATGAGACTTCCAACAGCCTGGAATGTCTCTGGAATGTAAACAGAGTCCTGTGACTCTATGCAGCTGCTCAGTGGCAAACAGAAACTAGCACAATGGTGGAGGGATCACGTGGTTAGGAGATGGGAGGACAGAAATAACTAGAGGGAAGTGGGAGGAACTCAATTGGGAGCACCTGCATGGTGAGAATGGACGCTGGATTTTGTGCTGTGTTTAATAAACCTTTCTGTTGCTGTAAAAGACTGCTTTTGCTTTGTGCTGTTATCTACAGAGATGGGGGCGGGATAAGCCTTGCCTCGCAGCCTGACATAAGCCCTGATAAGGACACCTGTTGATGGGGAAATTTTTCATTGCCTAGAAACTTGTTCAAGGCCATTTACAAGTTTCTTCTAGAATATTCCGACAATCACAATCTTCTCAGAACTGTTGGGAAAAGAGGCACCTTTCTCCACCTATGGTGGGGCTGCCCACAGGGTTTTTGTGGGGATTAAATGAAGAGGGGAAGAACCATGTATGAAACCGTGACCTTCCTGGAGCAAAAACGTGGGCTATAAATGCAAATTAATAACAATACATCTTAAGGTCTTAATAAGTAGACAAATTGTTCTCACGCCCACAGTTTCCCCACACACCCCTAGTTAGTTAAAATACTTTTTAACCCTACCACGGCAGCTAACATGAAAATAGAAAACGGTTATCAAACAGCTCAGCAATAAAATCTAGAGGGGGAAAAACAGGACGAATAAGACATTTCAGTGACATTTAGTTCTACTCTGAGTTTCAAGGTTGATCCAAGATGTTGTCCTGGGTTTCCCACATCTTCCCATTTAAACTAATGTGATAATAAATCCAAATTATTTATTGGGTTCCCCGTGTTACTGAACATGGTTACTTGATCCTGGAAGTGGAACAGGGAAGTTCAAAACTCAGCAAGTGTTTCAAGAAGCATAAATAACTGTCCTCCCAGATTGAGTTTTTTACCTCAACGAAGGTAACCTCCAGTTGCGGGCAGGATCCGTTCCAGAGCTCTGGTCAGATCCCGATGTCTCCGCAACCGGAGGGACCACTTCTGCGCACGCGGCAAAACACTTCCGGGTTTGCCGCTTTCGCAACCCGAAATTTACGTTACCCAAGGGTAACGCGAGTGCAGGTGCCACTGTATTATGATGATGATGATGATGATGATGATGATGTTAATGTTAATGGGGGTGAGGGAAAGGTCTGCAAGGGTCTTTCACTTGTGTTTGCTGAAACGTAAGTGGGAGCCCTGATTGCACAGCGGATCCGACTAGGGTTCAAGCAAATTTGAGCAGGAAACCTTGCAGTGCAGCCTTGCTCAATGCAAGAAGGTCAAGAACTAAGCTGTTGGAGCTGATGCAGGTGGGGATGTCGCTGCTGTGATCCCACCCATGATTTGAATGTTCATGGGTTCAGCTGAAAGTGTGCACCTGCCTCACGGAGTGTGGCAACATGGTATACTGGCACTATGTACCACAATCCTGCTTCATGCATTCCGTGTGTGTGTGTGTGTGTGTGTGTGTGTGAGAGAGAGAGAGAGAGAGAGAGAGAGAGAGAGAACATGTGAACTTAAGAAAAGCCCTGCTGGATCAGGCCAATGGCCCATCCAGTTCAGCATCCTGTGTTCACAGTGGCCAACCAGATGATCCAAAGGGAACCAGCAAGCAGGATTTGAGCACAAAAGCTCTTCTCCATCCACCTTCTCCAGGCCATGGATAATTTCATAAACGTCTATCATACTGTGTCTTATTCATCTTTCCTCTAAACTAAAAAGTCCCAAATGCTGCAGCCTTTCTTCATAGGGGAATTGCTCCATCCCCTTGATAATTTTGGTTGCCCTTTTCTGAACCTTTTCCAGCTCCACAATATCATTTTGGGGGTGAGGTAATCAATTGTTTCTACAAGGGTCTCCTGCAGATGCCACTATATCAGGAAGTCCATTTCATATGTTGTAGGAATCAGGGCTTGAATGTGAAGGCACATACCTTTGGATCTCCCTTCCAGTGGCATAGCGGGGGGGGGGGGTGCAGAGAGGCGGTGGCCCTGGGCACAAAATTCTGAGAGGCTGTACCCCACAACAGGCTCCCTTGTGTGGCTGAGCTCCTGCTGCCTTCCGGAACCACAGGGAGGCAAGCTGCACCTGGGCAGGGGCCTTCGGGACAGGAGTGGTGCCTCCTTCTCCTTGTGGCCAGCAAAGGGATGTCTGACCATGCCATGCCCCTGGGCTGGCTGAGCTGGGAGGTGGCAAAACCACCAAGCCAAAAAGGCATGCAGCTGCCACCACCACTAGCAGCAGTGCCGGCAGCCATGTGCCTCGTGGGCTCTGCACATGCCCCCACCCCGGTTGCCCAATCCACCAAGGGAGCGCAACATTTGCCCCACCCTGAGCACCGGCAACCCACATTATGGCATTGCTCCCTCCTGTTACATATCAGGCCTGTGTCATGTTCATTATCCAGTTGTTGCCTGCTGAATCCTTGTTTTCAACAGGCTCTTAAAGTGGATTTTTAAAAAATCCAGTCTGTGTCTGTTTCGGATTCGAAATCGTTTTCATACGTATATTGAAGTGTTTTTTAGATTTTTTTGCTGTTAAATTTCTCTGAGATGTTTCAGAGGAAATGAGTCACAAATGTATTCATGTAATTAATATATTGTGACTAAGGATACTGTGAGCTACGGTAATTATGTCCTGCCTGGAAAAGATGGACTTAGAAAGCTTTTCTGCTTAGTCTGAAGACCACCTCCCTCTAAAATACAAAATCAGCTGATAAACAAGATAAAAGCCCTTGAGGCTGGAGAAGGGGGTGGGGGGAGACACACAAATAACTAAGGACTAAGGTAAAGGACCCCTGGACGGTTAAGTCCAGTCAAAGGTGACTATGGGGTTGTGGCGCTCATCTCGCTTTCAGGCCGAGGGAAACGGCGCTTGTCCACAGACAGCTTTCCGGGTCATGTGGCCAGCAGGACTAAACCACTTCTGGCGCAACGTAACACTGTACAGTGGTACCTCAGGTTACATACGCTTCAGGTTACAGACGCCGCTAACCCAGAAATAGTCTTCAGGTTAAGAACTTTGCTTCAGGATGAGAACAGAAATCATGCTCCGGCAGCATGGCAGCAGCAGGAGGCCCCATTAGCTAAAGTGGTGCTTCAGGTTAAGAACAGTTTCAGGTTAAGTACGGACCTCCGGAACGAATTAAGTACTTAACCCGAGGTACCACTGTAACAGAAACCAGAGCGCATGGAAACACCGTTTATCTTCCGACCTATTTATCTACTTGAACTGGAGTGCTTTCGAACTGCTAGGGCAGGAGCTGGGACAGAGCAACGGGAGCTCACTCCATCACAGGGATTCAAACCACCAACCTTCTGATTGACCCTCCTCCATGAAAATAGCTGTTTACTTGGCCGTTTTCCTATGTCGTGAAGGATGAAATTTCAATTCAGTGGAGCAGGGTCAAGATATTAACTGGTATGCATGAAATTTCAGATATAGCTATATAATCCCTAGTGTAGTAAGATAAGACCTTTGGAGCAGGCATTTTTTAAAAAAAAAAATTATGAACCACCCTACTAGATAGGCCATTGGCCTGATCCAGCAGTCAGGCTCTTGTGCTTCTCCCTAAACTATAAAGCCCCAAACACTTTTGCTTTTCCTCCCATAGGAGCTTCTTCAAATGCTTGGGTGGTTTTGGTTGTCATCTTCTGCACACTTTGCAGTTCTGGTTGGGATTCATCTGTCTCAGGAAAAAATGGATGAAAGATGAAGAGAGCAGATTAGAGTTACAGGAGGGGGGAAAGGGGAGCAAGGAGGCAAAAGGGAAAGCAGCAAGCAAGCAGAGGGAGGGAGGGAGACAAATGGACCAACGGAGGAAGAGGGATGGAGATGGAGGAGAGCAGACCCAACCCAATGGCCATGGAGGAAGTCACTAGGGGAGCACAAAAGGCAGTGAAAAGCAAACCTTTTGAGTTTCTGGTCCATGGTCTCTCTGGCCTTCAGAAGCACCAATGCAGCTCCTTACAAAGACTCAAGGGATTGGAGGGGGTGTATGTGCCAATACAGCTCCTTGCCAAGGGCACAAGGGAGTCTAGGTACCCCTATGTTTCCACTGACTTGCAATTACTACTTGTGCTGCCAAGATCATATATGAGACCAGTTCTTTGGACAATATATCTGTTAGTATGTGAGCGCCAACTCTTGGGGTTCCTTTTCTTTGTCTCAGCAGAGTTCCTCAGGCAGCCACACTGACTCACACAGACACTGACGGCCTCACCACACTGCATGCCCTGATAAGGACACCTGTTGCTGGGGAGAATTCTTGTTGCTAAGCAACTGTTCAAGGCTGTGCTTTGAGGCTCGTTACAAGTTCCTTTTGGCAATACAACAGCTACATTTGTATCATCAAAAATATTCAATAACATTACCGTAGTTTTGGACAACAAATAATAGTTTCTTCAGTAATACAGTATTTATCATTTCTGCCAAAATTAAATACCAATAATCTTGCACCAATTTACATTCCTACCAGAAAACCACCAATCCTTTCTGATATCCATGCTTCAGCTGCTGTGTTTAAAGATGCAGGAGGATGAGACTTGCAGAGGGAGGTCCAGCACCCCACTTGTCACTTTCCCCCCAGGATAACAAGGAACCATTAATGAGCACTCTCTTGGTTCGGTCAGTCAGCCAGCTACAAATCCACCTAACAGTTACTTCGTCTAGCCCACATTTTGTTAACAATTTTAACAATTTCTCTGCAAGAATGTCATGGAGGACAAGCTACACTATGTCCACAGCTTTCCTGATACACCAAGCCTGTAACTCTACCAAAAAAAGAAATGTGATTTGTCTGGCATGACTTGTTTTTGAGACTCCCATGGTGGATCTTAGTAATCACAGCATCCTTTTCTAAGCACTCACAGACAAACTGTTTAATGATCTGTTCTAGATGTCAAGCTGATCGGTTGGTACTAGGTACCTGTCAAATGAGCCTCATCAACTCAGAGAATGACCTGCAATGCTCCTGCAAATGATCTCAAGCTGGGGTGTGAGGGTTCAGTTGAACCCTGAGGTACCCTGGGCCTAAGATGCTCAGGTCTTTGTAACTTAATACAAGGACCTTGAGCCTGTATCGGTAGGAGACGGGAAGCCAGTGCAGCTGTTCTAAAAATGGTGTCCCCAGCCAGAAGTTCCCATCAGCAATCTGGCCACAGCATTCTTACCCCAGCTGGAACTTCCAAACCAGGCCCAAGGGCAGCCCCACATAGAGCTCATTGCAGTAATCCAGCTTTAATGTTACCAACACATGGACTACAGTGGCCAGGCTGTCCCTGCTCAGGAACTGGCCAACCAGTCAAATATGTTAAGTGTTAAATCACTTTTGGAATTGCAGCCCCGGGAGAGGAATGGGGGGGGGGGTGTTTCCTAACACCTCTCAGGACCCTTAACAAACTACAATCCCCTGGATGTTTTGGAGTAAGCCATGGCTGGTTACAATGGCATGATGACACTTTAAATATATAGTTTAGTTGGGCCACACACACCCAAACCTTCCTGGCCCTGGAAATAAAGTGAGGTTGGAGAGCTTTCAAACACACCACAATCAAAGAGATTTGCAACCAAGCTAAATAGCCCCAGGGTCTCATAGCATAGCATTATTGAGCTGGAAGGGACCCAAGGGTCATCTAGTCCGATTCCCTGCAATGCAGGAATCATAGCTAACAAATAATAGACCCATCATGGAATTGTAGGGTCTGCTAAGAGACTACAATTAAACACTTTTAAATTACATTTTGTTTTAATGGGAAATAATTTCAGCACTTTCTTGATTCACCCATTGAAATGAATGGGACTAAAAAATGGTGGAAAGGTGACTCTAGTCTGTTTTTTATGATAAGTAGGGAGGGGACAAGCTGACAGTCTTCTATCAAATTGCTCAGTAAAAAATAAACCTGTTCCCAATTTGCAGCATTACAGGAAAAGACACAGGGATCATGAATAGCTTATTGAGCAGCTGTCACATAATTTTTAAAAACCTCATTAATGTTGTTTTAAAAATACAGTAACTTCTTATTGTAGTTGCATTTAGTTATTTTGCTTTATTGGGTAGATCTATGTCACTCACCACCACCAAAGTTCTGACTGCAGGCCTTATGACTGGGGTGGAGAGAGAGAGGAGACATCACCATCTGTCCAATGGAGCTGCAGTCCAGTTTCCCGTAAAATGAAAACAAGCTTTTCTATACTTGCCCGTAAGCAATCCATTAGGCCAGCCATCTGCACAAGCAAGATTCAGCTGTTCCGTTTTGAGGCAAGTGGGTTTTACCATCCAACAATAATGTGAGAAATAAATATTATTTAACAGCTCAGACTGTAATGCTTTAAAATTGCAACGGGGCCACGAGTTGCAAATGTAAAGGTCTAATCCAGCTCCGTTGACGTCAATGGGAAGCCTTTCCATTAGATTCCACAGAGGGTTGGATATGGCCCAAAAAAAGTATTAGGAAGGGAAAGGGTAGTCAACTACTGTGCTTAGAAAGTATATTATTTAAAATATAAAATAAAAAACACTTGGGAAGCCTAGCTTGATTCTCATCCCCAATCTATGAAATTTCTATATCTGAAGCTCCCAAAATGTTTCCCATGGGTGTGGGTGTGTGCAAAATTGATACGTTGAATTCAAGGATGAGACTCCGATGGGAATTTAAATACTTTGCTCCCTAAAAGTCCAACCCAAGTCAAAAACAATTTCTTGGGAAGCAACTGAAATGTTACAGTCACAGTTCCAGGTATTAGACATGCAAAATCTTCCATTCTAACCTATTTCCACTTTGTCCTGGACGGAACCGATTCTTGCTGTGTGTACAAAATGGCCCAAATAGAAGGGTGGTTTAGGCATAATACAGTTGGATTCACACATGAATCAACTTTTGATCCGGGAGACCCAACCCCTTTTCCCCTGACTCTAAAGTTTCTATGGGTCAACATCAATGCATCGCCTAAGATGCTTGCAAGCACCACACAGGTACCATTTGCATTACTCACCAATAGTTTAAGGCTACTTATGGACAGTGACCCTTCCATGAAAATGAGGGCTGGGGCAAGGGAGAGGGAGTTGCAGGCCAGAGCACAGGGCAGCATGACAGCTGTGCTTTTATCACTGAGCTGCATTTCTAGAAGGCAGGACAAAATGGCGAGCAGCTGAAGTCTTCAAACCAAAAGCAGCCCAATATGAGATTCATGCCTACACACAAAGGGGTTCTCTCTGTGCCAACGTTTCAAAGTCCTAGGTAGGTTCAGAGTATGAAAATTCTGGCACAAGCACCTTCCCAAACGAGTCATGAGAGAAGCAACGGCAGTGAACTCTACCAGAATCTCACTCAAAACAACAAAACAATGCTACGTTCAGGCAGAGGAATCCAACTGTATTAGGAATCCAAAAAGTCACTATAGCCAATGAAATCAACACTTCAAAAAATTTCCCTGAAATCCTGATGTTCAGAGTCAGTCTAACGAAAGATGCATCATCATCAGGACTGAACAAACTGACAATTTACCCCAATAAAACTGATGTGGGTTTTTTAAAATGTGGTTTTTCTACACCCGATTGACAAGCTCAGCAGGTAGGCTGCAAACCTGATGGTCTATACCTGTCCAAAGCAGGGTGGGCCTTGAACCAGCTACCCTTAGATTGAAGCCTTCCTTTGGACCCCTGGCCTGCACCAATTCACACCCAAGCAAATTGCAGGAGATGTGCTCAAGAGTTCATGCAATCCACACACACCCAACCAACCTAAAATAAAACTCAGGCTAAAAAATACTGGTTGCAAGCCTCCCCCTTCTTTTTGAAAACCTGGGATCTTTCCCCTCCAACTCACCTACAAGAGTTTTGCAAAACCCTACCAGCCTTTACCTCATGTCTCCGTAGGCCCCTGTGTAGCTCTCCATCCACGGAGGGAGCTCCGTCTTGATGCAGTCAGCGGCAGGGGCAAAGGGCATCCTGCCCACCATGCCCCCGGGGTACAACACATTGGATGGTTGGAGTGTGGCACCCTCTTGTTCCAATGGGCCCTGGCTCCTGGCATAGCCAAAATAGGCGGGGGGGCCACCTTCATAGAGTTGCCCTTCCTCGGTGAAGAAGTGGTGCCGTCTCTGGCCGGGAGGGCCAGCATAGTGGGGCGCCAAGGCAGCAGGCACGTCTCCAGCACGCCGGCACTGCAGCTCCCAAGCAGCACTGCCGGGTGCGTATTCCAAGGGGCTCTCTAGCTTGATGCACCCCCCATGGGAGGCTAGGGCCAGCTGAAAGTTGTAGTAGTCGCGGTTCGGGAAGGTCCCCAACGGCTCCTCCAGCTCCAGAGAGCACTTGTAGAGGCTTGGGTGGCCCGGCATGTCCATGGCCAGCACGCCCTCGCCACCTCCAGCGCCTCCCTTCTTGGCTTCCACGATCTTGCAGCCGTCCAGTGTCAGGGGTCGAGGGTGCGCGCCAGCGAACATGCTGTCGCCGTGGGTCGCCGCCATTTCGCCGACGCCGGGCGCATCGAGCGCTTCCACCGCCAAGCCCATGGAGGTGGAGACGGCTTTGCGCAGCTCCTTGGCACTCACGCCCAGGTAGTCAGTTTTGTCGGAAGGGGCTTCCTCACCTCCTCCGCGAGGCTCGCCTCCTTCTGCTTTTTGCTGAAGACTGCTGTTGCCCAGAATGTCTTTGAAGTCCCCGGGACGACTCTGGAAAGAGAAGCCTCCCAGAAGGGCCAGAGAATACGGAGCGGACGACGAGGGCGAGGACAAGGACGCCTCCCCCCCATCGGGGGACTGCAGCGTTTTGCTCACCTGGGACTGCTCTTCCAGCAGCAGGTAAGAGGGCGAACCCGAGTCTTGCTGGTAGGCGCTGGGCTCTTGCAAGCGGGACCCCGAGGAAGACGACCCTTCCATCGCGGACGCCGACGCCTGGTGGCTGGGGCCAGCCTCCTCTCGCAAGGATCCGGGGCTCTGAAACACTTCGCGGACATTCTTAAACAGGTTCTGGAAGGCGCTCCGAAAAGCCTTCGCTGGCGGCCGAGGATTGACCCTGCCCAGACTGACGGGCACGTCCATGATCTCTCCTGGATGCTGATGTCGCTGGAGGGCAGGGCGGTGGGGGTCAGCCTGCTGTGCTACTTCTCTTTGGCCCGGGGCAGGTCCTGGAGACTCCTCGACTGGGCGGGGTGTCAGCTGAGAGAACCAGGCTCTTCTACTAGCTTCCGACGGAGACCAGTAGCCGCAGGGCCACCCTTGGGCCGTGGGGCGCACGCGAGGCGCTCCTAAGTTGGAGCAGGTGCAGTGTCAATGGTGTGCGAGAGAAGAGCCGGTCGACCCTGGCCTATCGGATCCGACGTCCCCTGCCTCTGGAAAAGTAGAAGTCAAGGCTCTACTCCGCTGGGGGTGGGGGGTTCTTTTTTGTTTTTTCAACCTTCCCAGCCGGAGCAAAGACGCAGTCGTTGGCAGTTGCTGCTGCTGCTGCTGTTGCAAACTGACGCCTCTTGCAGGGGTGAGCTGAAGTTACAATCGGGAGAGAGAGAACGGACGGACTGACGTTTTGGAGGCAAGGCAGACGAACCACCCGAAGAAAATGAACTCGAGCGCGCAGGGAGGGCGGAGACAGAGGCGGACGTTGGCGAACCGGAGGGAGGCTTGTGAGTCAGAAGGCCGGGGAGGAGAGGCTAGACTGGCCGCCCAATCGGCTCAGCGGCCGAGGAGATCCCCTGGAACCGGGGCGGAGAGATCGGCAACAAGTCGCGGTTGGTGGGATATGAACAGGAGAAGTGGCTTCCTTGGGTTGTTGCAAAAATGTGTCCTTTGTTCGTTCCCTGGATAGGCAGAGCCCAATTTCCTATCAAGGAATAGAGTCAGGAGCAACGAGAGTAGGTAAAACCAGGCTTTCTTTCTAAAACATTATCTCAAAAGAATTAAATCTATATTTTCCCCTTTGTCCATGTCAAGTGGACACAACTTTTGTGTCAGAGTCCAGTTCATTAAATTTGCGCTTGCTGTTCCAAAAACAAAACAAAAACTTTCATTAGTGAAGTCAATATTCTGAAGATGTGGCTTCTATTTTCACCTTGCACCTGTGATTTTCCACTTAACAAAATCTTCTGAGTTGCCACTTAACAAATATCAGGCTTTTACTGGTAAACCCCCAAAATTACTTGCTCTTGGAATACAAGGGAGTCAAAAACTGCATGAAAACGCAAACCATTTCTTTTTGTCCTGGCATAAACTTTGCAGTGTCTTTAACAAGGAGAGCATTAACTGTTGCTCTCAAGCCTTGTGGCCAATCCTTTCAGCTACTCCAATCTTTTCAGTTTGTGGGTCAGAACTCCAGTTGTCTGCCCTTTTCCCTTTTCATGCACACACACACACACACACTTACAGTTCAAACATCTTCAGAGGATGCCTTCAGTGGGAGTACACCTCATGAGCCTTCTAAACACAATCCGTGGCTCCAGAGCCCTACACAAAATGACACCCCCCCCCCTTGATGCTTCTCATGAAGAGAAACCTAAGGGTACCATAATCAAAATCCAGATGTGGCAACAAAAAGAGCTAACCATTTCCAAAATCTCACACAGCTGTCTTCCACTGGCTCTTTAATCAAACAGATAGCTTGCTTTCTTCTGTCTGGCATCATAAACTCAGGACTGTAGAGCAGGAAAAGGGACTCCTGAGGGTCATCCAGTCCAAGCCTCTGCAATGCAGAGGATGTCAACCAAAGCATACATAACAAATGTCCATTTCTTGCTCAAAAGCCTTTGCTGAGAGCCTCTTATGAAAAAACCCTCCAATGAAGGAGAGTCCACACTCTTGCTAGGTGTTTCAAGCAAAAGTGGCGAATCCCTTGCTCAGCCTGGTGGTTTCGGCCCATACCATTGATGTTCACTGCCTTTTCAAACTGTAGGATAGAGACTTCAGAGTAACATAAGAGTAACATAAGGAATATAATAGACATAATAGAATATATGGAGGCCAGGAATGACAAGCAAACAGCTCTGATGTTTATTGAGGCGGAGAAGGCCTTTGATAACAACTCATGGATTTAACTCATGTTTAAATTGAAGAATGACAATGGGAGAGTGTGGTAGATCACTGCCAGTTTTTGATATTGAATGGTAGATCTCAGGCTACTTTTGGTTGAACATGCCTTCTCTACATCACAAAAATCTGCTGAGGAACCTGAATCAATGAGGGCTCACAACTGCATCTTGCGCCCATCTGGGAACTGTAGCACCCCAAGCACTGTGAATCCAGGAATAGCCAGTGGCAACTTGCCCCTTTCCCAGTCCTAGGGCCCTCACAGGAACTGGGGGTGGGCGTTTCCCACCTGCTGCTTCGCTGGGCCTGCCCTTCTCTCAGCACTGGCTCCAGAAAGAGTTCACGGGTGTCTTGGCTGGACAATGTCTGGCAAACTGATTCGGCTTCCCACAGTACAAGAAAAGTCTCTCTCTCCTCTTTTTGTCTTTTTCTCCTCTTGAGACACACGATGGCGCCGATCTGCATAGCCTCACAGGTTCATTCCTCAGTTTGCTCCCAGGCCTTCTCCCTGGAATGCGTGGAATTCCAAACAGCTTCACCTGCGGCCTGATAACAGCTCCTCTGCTCCTTTCTCTCTTGCAAGCACTGGTCAATTCTCTCTCTTTTTGTAAAAAAAAATAATCTTTATTGCTTTTAAAACTTACAAGAAAAGAAAAAAGAAGAAAATAGGCGAAAGAAAAAGACAAAATAGAGCAGAGAAGAAAAAAAGAGAAAGAAAAGAAAAAACAATACAATACAATACAATACAATACAATACAATAAACAATACAAAACACAACCTTAACACACTAAACTAAACAAAGCAAAAGAACAACAATTTAAAAACATATATCATACCATTTCATTACTCTGTCTTTCATTCCCTTATTTCATCGACCTCCTCTCACCTCCCTTTTTGTATTCCACTTCTATTACTTGTTTCAGCAATTCCTTTCCATCTTTCTCTATTTTTATCATTATGAATATCTTAACATATTTTGTACCTTATTTTCCATTAATACTGAAATACTTATTTATACCTAACTCCTTATAACATTTCTGCTAAAGCCATAAAATTTCATTCCAACAATTTTCTAACACTCATTAAATTTACAATGTTTCTATATATAAACTTTAAACTTTCCCAATCTTCTACCACCATCTCGGTCTCGGATTCTGCCAGTCATTTCCGTCCATTCCATATAGTTCATCAACCTGGAGATCTTCTGTCCGAGGCTCTTAAATCTTTTCCAAGTCCCTTCTGCAGTTTTTCTTCATATTCTTTGATGCTGAGGGTGCTGAAGCGCAGGTCTTGGGGGGGCCCCAACCCAACCATGCCCCCATTCCCTCTCGACAGACCAACCAACTCTCTACAGCTAAAACCAGTGTCCATACAATATCTCAAATCATGTTTCAAGGCTCCTCCAGATCCATAGGCCCCCACAACTCCAATCACCTCCTGACCCAGATTCAAAACCCAAAGGTCAGTAAATCTCTGCATGAAAGAGTCTATCCAGCCTTCCTTCTTCAATCCAAACAGGGCTCCAATCTTCAAATTCTGACTTTTTCTATATTCACTCATAGAAGGCCTCCACTTATAGTCCTCAGTTTGCCTCTGTAAAACTGGGGCTTCCACTTGTATTATTTTAGGTTTAACAACACCAACATTCTCCTTCGTCTTCTCCCCAGTTTGTCCTGTCAAGGTGGGTTCCTGTGTCAAATCCTGAACAATTTCTGTATTAATGGTCACTTTTTGTTCCAAATTAGTCACTTTTTGTCCCAAGTTCTCAAGTTTGGTATTCATAGCGTCTGTCTTCTTGTGGAGCTGTTCCAACGAATAGCTTATCTTACATACCGTATTTTTCGCTCCATAGGACGCACTTTTTCCCCTCCAAAAATGAAGGGGAAATGTGTGTGCGTCCTATGGAGCGAATGCAGGCTTTCGCTGAAGCCTGGAGAGCGAGAGGCATCGGTGCGCACCGACCTCTCTCGCTCTCCAGGCTTCAGGAAGCTATCCGCAAGCCTTGCAAGCCCGGTGGGAGTTCCCGCGGGCTCACAAGGCTTGCAGGCAGCAGCCTGCAGCCCCGGCGAGTGTCTGCAAGCCTTGCGCGCCCGGCAGGAGGTCCCGCCGAGCGCGCAAGGCTTCGGGCGGCAGCTTGTCGCCCGAAGCACGGGGAGCCCTCCGGAGGGCTCCCCGTGCTTCGGGCGAGTTTCTGCAAGCCTTGCGCGCCCGGCAGGAGGTCCCGCCGAGCGCGCAAGGCTTGGGGCGGCAGCCTGTCGCCCGAAGCACAGGGAGCCCTCCGGAGGGCTCCCCGTGCTTTAGGCGAGTGTCTGCAAGCCTCGCGCGCCCGGTGGGAGGTCCCGCTGAGCGCGCGAGGCTTGGGGCGGTAGCCTGCAGCCCGAAGCACGCGAGGCTTGGGGCAGCAGCCGCGGCGGGGGGGGGAATAATTTTTTTTATTCATTTCCCCCCCCCAAAAAACGAGGTGCGTCCTATGGGCCGGTGCGCCCTATAGAACTAAAAATACGGTAATACAGTCACTAAGGCTCCTTCTGTCAACATTCTTAAAGTCCAAGGTCGATCTCTAGTTCACACAGTTCTTATCTTGCAACTGGAAAAACCCCAGCTCCACTCTTGTAACAGTTTCAAAAGCTCCCTCTAGAGGGAAACAGTCTCCACTTGTATCAATCCTTTCAAACACAGTTTAAACTATAAAGATAGTTTCTTTTCCTACTTTTTAAACGCAGATGAGTACAATGGAAACAATATATTTCTCTTATTGCTAGCTGTCAAAAAACGTCACTCTTTCTGGCAGCCCGTTTCCAGGTTCGGAGCAGTGGTAATTTGGTTTTTCACTCTCTCCTGCAGGCTCACTAGGTCCAAAATCCCCCCCCCCCTTCTCCTGCTTCCAAGGGGGGGGGGTTAATAGTTTTAACCGATGGAGATTTAATCGTTTACAAAAATAAACTTTCCAAGGCTTTAACTTGCAACTTCTTTGCTTCAATCTGTTTACAAAAAAGGAAGGCGGACTTCCTGTTTAGAACCTTCCCGTTTCGATGCCAAATTAATGAATTTAAGGATCTAATTTTCCGTTCTACTCACGGGTAGTTGTTTAAAATCCAGTTGTCCACAGGAAAAAGTCAGCGCTCTCCGGCAACAGCGATGTGACTTCACTCCGTGAAAAAAGCAGTCAATTCGAAGCACCGCGCCACTCACCCCACTTCGCTCCGGATCCCCAAATCAGGGTTTCCCCGCGAGTAGGGGAGGCGCAAAGGGTGCCAGCCGAATCCCAAGTTCACAAGCTTCTCCCACCTGTGATTTCAGTGGGTCTCCGCCTTCGCCGTGGCGGTCAGACCCTAATTTCCTCGGAGCAAATTCCTCCCGATCGGAGGAACTCCGCCATTGCCTGGAGGCGCCAACCCGGAAGTCTAGCACTGGTCAATTCTCAAGGCTGCTGGCATCAACGCCTCCAGGGAACTGGGGGGGGGGGGGAGAATCCATTCTTACCAACTCATTCAGCAGGGTTTCACTCAGCCCTGCATGGTAAATAGCCATCAAGGCTTCCTGATACCACGCTAGCTCTTGCGACAGCAAACTGAACTGTGTAATGTACTCCATTACTGAGTTAGACCCCTGCTTCAGCTTCATTAGCTTTTGTGTATTTGCAGGTTTCCACTGTGGGTCCTGGAACATGGACTCGAGATGAGTCATAAAACTGTCTGATCTCAATAAACAAGGGTGTTGATTAATTAGTAAAGGAGTCACTCAGCGTCTGGCGGCTCCTTCCAGAAGATTAATTACAATAAACGCACATTCTTTGTCTGACATCTTGCCTCCCCTTCAAAAACATTTCTACTTTCACTTTAAACCCAAGCAACTCAGAGGTCTGTCCACTGAACTTTGATGGGGGAATTGGGGGTGGGGGTGGGTCTTACTGACTGTCTCTGCGTTTCTGCCATCATTCTGACCATTTCCGCATTTTGAGATTGAACGGCACTCATCAAATGTTCTACATGTCCTCTCAGCATTAAATTCTGTTGTAAAAGCCATTGAAATGGCTCCTTTCAGTTATCAGTGTTGGCAGGCTTCCCGCCGGCAGCTCCTGCACCGTCTGTCATGATTTATGACTTAACCAGCAATTTAAGAGGACTTGGGACAATCTGTCAGGATGTTGTCAGCGGCTACTGGTTGGTTGCCCAGGAAATTATAAAGAGACGGAAAAGTTTCTTACAGTTCTTTTTTATTTCAAACTTTACAGAGAGAGACTATAGAACTTAGCCTCTTGGATAATGACATTGTCCTGAGTGAATCTCCACCCCGTCACGCCCACTTCCTCATTTGTCATCATCATCACCTCCTGTACAGGTGCTGCTAAGTGCCCTCTGTCTTCAAGCTCTTTGCTCTCCTACTTTTAAGGCTCGCCGGATTCTAGGAGATGGTGGGTCTGGAATGCTTTCTAGTGACAACTTGTCAGCCAGCTGCTGCTCTGGCTCTGCCTGCTCCTACTCACCCATTATTTCCCAACTTTCCCCCTCATCTTCCTCTGAGCTGTGACCTCCGGCAAACCACTGTTTCAAATCTTTACTGTTTTCCTCTTCCTCCTCCCCCCTGGAAGGGTCAGGATGAGGAGGCGGTCTCTACCACTCCTTCTCATCTGCCCAGCCCTTGACAGTGTGAAACATGGCGGTTTTTGCCACCAAACGTTGCAAAGGGCCTTTTGCTGGTGTTTGGTGCCACTTTGGAGTGAATCGGACAACATCGGTTTTTCGGCAAAATTGTGACCCCGCGGGTTAGGGTGCCAAAGGCTCACTTTATGGAACACAGTGAAACATGGGGTTTTCACCACCAAGCGTTACAGGGGGCATTTTGCTAGTCTTTGGAGCTGCTTCTGAATGAATCTGATGATGTCAGGTTTTTGGCGAAATCATGACCACAGGCGTTAGGACCTCAGAGGGTACATTTTGTGGGGTGCAGTGAAACGTGGGGTTTTCATTGCCAATCATTGTAGGGGGGCTGTTTTTAGTGTTTGGCACCGCTTTAGAGTGAATCGGTTAACATTAGGTTTTCGGCGAAACTGAGACTCTGCGTCCTGGCTAGGCCTGCATCTGTTGAACTTTTCTGGCTTTGCTTGGAGATAGAAGGTCTTGTTCCCTTCCCTAACAAACAACTTTCACATATTTCACTATTCAGGTCAACTTTACAAAGTTCAATTTCCATTCCTCTCACCAAACCTTTATTTGACAGGTCTGCTATAATCCTGAAGTCTCTATGTCCAAGCCTTTTTTGCCACAGATGAACACAGGTTGCACTTGAATTCTTCTTGACCATATTCACTCTCTCTTGACCTGTATCTAGCACAAAGACTCCATTGTTTTCAAAACCTTATGCATACAAAACTCCATTTTTGGTAACTGCACATTTGTTGCAATTAAAATTTACATTAAAACCATACATGGTCTGGGTTGGCACACTCAGCAAACTGTTAATTCCGGCAAGTAAACTACATCACTCACTTCATTACAAACAGTTTTTCTACCTGCAACACACTTGAGCAAACCTGCTCCTTTTCCTTGCACATATATGTTGTTACCATTTGCAACTATAACTGTAACTGATGAATTTTCACTTAACTCTCTGAAAAAGATTAACATCACACGTCATGTGCATGGAAGCTGCCAAATCATTTTTTTTAAAAAAATAATATTTATTACTTTTATAGATTACAAAAAGGGAAGAGAAAAACAGAAAAAAAGACAAAGGAGGAAAGCAAAAAGGAAAAAAAACAATACAGTACAGTATATAGACAATGCAAAACACAACCTAAACTCAAAACTAAACACATTAAACTAAACTAAACAAACCCCACTCCCTAACCTTAACGCTAAATAAAACAAAAACAATTTAAACACATACATCATCCCTTTTCCGTACTCTATCTTTCATTCTCTTGTTTCCTCGACCTCCTCTCACCTCCCTTTTTGTATTCCACTTCTATTAATTGTTTCAGCAAATCCTTTCCATCTTTCTCCATTTTCTATCATATTGTAAATAACGTATTTTTTAACCTTATTTTCCATTAAAACTAAAATACTTATATATGCTTAACTCCTTATAACATTTCTGCTAAGCCCATAAAAAATCATTCCACCATTTTTCTGTCACTCATTAGTTTTACCATATGTCTATATATAAACTTTAAATTTTCCAGTCTTCTTCCACCATCTCCTCTCCCTGGTTTCGGATTCTGCCAGTCCTTTCCGTCAACTCCATAAAGTCCATCAACCTGGTGATCTTATGTCCGAGGCTCTTAACTCTTTTCCAAGTCCCTTCTGCAGGTCTTCTTCATTTTCTTTAATGCTAAAGAGCAAATCTTGGGGAAACTCCAACCTGTCAATCCTTTTCTTCCTTCTGAACAGATCAGCCAAATTTCCATAGTTGAGGCTACAGTCCATAAAGTATTTCAGGGCATATTTCAAGATTCCTCCAAATCCAAAGGCCCCCAAAACTTCAATCTCCTCCAGGCCCGAGTCCATGTCCCAAAAGTCAGTTAATCCCTGCATAGAGGGATCTTTCCAACTTTCCTTCTTTAGTCCAAGCCGGGATCCATTCCTCAAAGTCTGACTTTTCCTAGATTCAATCAAAGCCACGGATCCCGCTTGTATTACTTTATGTTCAACAACAGCAGCTTTCTCCTTCTCCTCCTTCTCCTCCACCATTTGTCCTGCCAAAATAGATTCCTGTACCAAGTCCTGAATTATTTCTGTGTTGGTGTTCGCTTTTTGACTCAAATTAGTCACTTTCTGTTCCAAATTATCAACTTTAAAAGTCATGTCATCCATCTTCTTGTGAAGCTGTCCCAGCGAACAGCTTATCTTACATAAAACAGTCACAATGGCCTCTCCTGTCAACATTTTTAAATGGTCCAAGGTCAATCTCTGGTTCTCAGAATCCTTATCTGCAGCTGGAAATCCCCCAGTTACACTCCTGTAACAGTTTCAAAAGCTCCCTCTAGAGGGAAACAGTCTCCACTTGTATCAGTTCTTTCAGGCACAACTCAAGCATTAAAGATAGTTTCAATTTTCAGTTACTTTTCCTCTTTTTTAAACGCAGAGGAGGACAATGGAAACAGTATCTTACTCTTATTTAGCTAGCTGTCAAATCTGTTCTGTCAATCCACTCTCTCCAAACGTCATCTGGCAGCCCGTTCCCAGGTTCAGAGCAGTGGTAATTTGATTTTTCACTCTCTCCTGCAGGCTCACTAGGTCCAAAATTTCCCCCTCTTCTCCTGCTTCCAAGGGGGGTTTTGTATTTTAAACCGATGGAAATTTAATCCTTTGCCAAAAGCTTTCAAAGACTTTAACTTGTAGCATCTTTGCTTCAGTCTATTTACAAAAACGGAAGGCGGACTTCCTGTTTATGACCTTCCCGCTTCAGTGCCAAATTAAGGTATTTAAAAATCCAATTTTCCGTTCTACTCACGGGTAGTTGTTTAAAATCCAATTGTCCACAGGAAAAAGTCAGCGCTCTCCGGCAACAGCAATGCGGCTTCACTCCATGAAAGAAGCAGTCGATTCAAAGCACCGCGCCACTCACCCCACGTCGCTCCGGATCCCCAAAACAGGATTTCCCCGCGAGTAGGGGAGGCGCAAAAGGTGCCAGCCGAATCCCAGGTTCACAAGCTTCTCCCGCTTGTGATTTCAATGGGTCTCCACCTTCGCTGTGGCGGTCAGACCCTGTTTTTCACGGAGCAAGTTCCTCCCGAACGGAGGAGCTCCGCCATTGCCGGAAGCGCCAACCCGGAAGTGGAAGCTGCCAAATCAATTTACCAACTAGAAAAGTTACTGTTAATAGGATCAGTTTTCCTATAACTTGATATTGCTAGATAGTCCTGATGAACTGCAAAAGCATTTTTAGTTTGCAGCACCCTCAGGTGTGCCTTCTTTCATGCCCCCATCTCTGCCAGAGAAACGGTGCCAGTATAGGTGCTGATTTCCTGCAAGATCTTGCAAGATCTCATTAAGATGTTAAGGAGAGCAAAATATCTCATGAGATTTGGATGAGATCTTGCAAGCTCTTACAGGGAATCGGCTCCAAAGCCAGCACTGCAGTGCTGGTACAGCAGCCCCTCCAAGTGTCCCTATTTTCCAGGGACGTCTGTGATTTAGAGAAGATGTCCCAGTTTCTGATTTCATTCCGGAATGTTCTGCTTTTCCTTACGATGTCCCTATTTTCATTGGATAAATGTTGGAGGGTATGAAGCTATCAGATCCCCGGAGCTGTCTGAAGGCAATTTTGTATAGGGAAGTTTTTTAATGTTTAATGTTTAATTATGTTTTATATATGTTGGAAGCTGTTCAGAGTGTTGGGGCAACCCAATAGGATGTGTGGGTATAAATAGCAAAATTATAATTATGGAATGGGACTTCCCTATTTTCATCAGAGAAATGTTGGGGGATATGGTACAGCTGCAGTGCCACTGGCAGATGGCGCAGTGGTGGTGAGTATCCCATGGATGGTGGTGGTGTGGCAGAGCAGGGTGGCACTTCCTGATTTGCCTCAAATGGCGAAATGGGACGTATCACCCCTGACCTCAGGATTCCAGAATTTACAGCTGTCAGTTTTGAGGGAAGGTAGGTAAGGACCCACAGCCCAGTAAAGAATTCAATTAGCCTAATAAAAGATAAAATGGGTAATATTCACAATTTGATAAAAGATAAGTTGAGAGTATTTCATGAGTTTTACCAAGAGTTATATTCAGCAGGTAACAATTCTATGGGGAAGATGAAAGAATATATCAAGACACTGGAAGATAAAGCTAGAAAGTAGGGATAAAGAGGTTATGGAACAACCTGTTGGGATACTGGCAGGGAGACAAAGTCCATCATGACTCCAGGTCGCCTCCGGATGATCCATCGATCTCCCGTAGATACAGTATCAGCAGTTAGCGACACAAGCTCCAGAAATAGCATGCCACATTCCAGAGCTGATGCACGCTCTATCAGCAGAGTTCGCATAGCGAAAGATGCACTCAGGAGAGCATTATTTACAAGTTTATTCAGCGTTGGTCAGAACAAAGAAAAAACATGACTGCCTGCTTCAGTGTCTCAGACACAGAGAGAAACGAAAGCAATAGACAAAACATAAACTTCCTGTGAACAGGAAATACGCAGACTCTGTGACTCACAAAGCCTGTTCCCTTTTAAGGTGGAACGGAAATATCCTAACATCCTCCCCCTTTCCGTGTAACCTGTAGTACCTGTGGTTCAACCCAATTGCAACCTTTGTACATAAACCTTAAGTTGTTCTCTGTTAACAACCTTAGACAACAGATCAGCAGGAATTTCATTTCCTGCCATGTAGGACACCTGAATGAGTCCTTTCTCAATACACTCTCTTGCACGATGTAGCTTAATCTGCAAGTACTTGGTTCTTTGCTTGCAACTCTCTGAGTTCAGCAAAGCCAAACACGATCTATTGTCTTGATACACTTGTATAGGACATTTCACAGAAACTCTGATGTCCTTAAACAGTTGCTTCAACCATTCACAATCCATGAGTGAAAATGACAGAGCATTGAGTTCTGCTTCACAGGAACTTAGGCTTACTGTCGTCTGCTTCTTGCATAGCCAGTCAAACAGACAGTGGTTGTACATGTAGCATACTCCAGAAGTGCTTGTACCATCCGTGGTGTCACTTCCAAAACTAGCATCTGTAAAGATTTCAAGACCTCCAGTCTTCTGACTGGGGAACCTCAGCCTGTAGTGCAAAGTCCCTTTCAAATAGCGGGCTATGCGCTTCAGAGCTTTCCAATCCTGAACAGTAGGATTGTTAGCATGTCTGCTAAGCAGATTAGTGCTTACAGCTATGTCAGGTCTTGAGCATCTAGCAATGAAATTCAACTTGCCTAGAATGCATCTGTACAGCGTAGTGTCAGAAAACGCTTCAGCAGTACTATCTACCTGGTAACCTGTCACCATCGGTGTGTCTGCTGGGTTTGCATCAACCAAATTCAACCTGGTTAATACATCAGCAATTTTCTGTGTATGGTGTACCAGAAAATTACCTGCTTGGTCCCTCTCCACCTGCAGAGAAAGATAGTTGGATACCTCACCAAGATCCTTCATGTCAAAGTGCTCCTTCAGCTGAGCTAGGGTGCTTTGGTACAAAGCCTGATTCTTCCAAAACATCAGAAGATCATCAACAAAACATAAACAATACAGTTTGTTTTGCCCCTCCTCCTTGACAAACACACATGGATCAGCTTTGCCCTGATGAAAACCTAGAGAAAGCAATGTCTCAGTGAGCTTTGTGTTCCAACACCTGGCACTCTGCTTGAGACCATATAAGGATTTCCGCAGTTTACAGACCATTCCCTTCTGTATCTGCATCCCATCAGGTGGAAGCATATACAGCTCCTCCCCCAAAACCCCGTACAAAAAAGCTGTATTAATGTCATGATGGGAAACATGCAGTTTCTCCTCTGCAGCAATCTTGAGCATCAGCCGAATGCTCTCATACTTGACGGTGGGTGAGTAGGTCTCATGGTAATCCTGTCCTGGTACCTGTGAAAAACCTCTGGCAACCAACCTGGCTTTGTGTCTGACTACCTTGCCATTCTGGTCTGTCTTGGCCTTGAAGACCCATTTGCTGCCAACCAGTCTCATTCCTGGGACAACCAGTACCAACTCCCAAGTTTGGTTCCTATTCAAGGAATCAACTTCAGCCTTCATGGCATTAAGCCAAGGCTCAGCATCTTTAGAGGTTAACTCCTGAACCTCTTTGAAGCTTGAAGGTTCCCACACCTTCTCTGAGCTACTAAGAACAGCAGTTGCTGTCTTAGCAAACTCATCAGCAAATCTCTTTGGAGGTTTGCCCTTCGTCGCCCTTTCAGATCTGCGTACTAGACGCAAGTCTTCTGGACTCATCTCCTCCTTCTTAGGAGAAAAGTGACCAATGGTGAACAGTGGTTCTTCCAGTTCATTGTCAGACGCATCAGATGGTCTGACTGAGGCCTTTGCGCTCTTGTAATCTGCTGTGTCATCACTGTCGCTGACACCAGCAGCAGCGCCGCCCACTGAGCTGGAATCCGAACTCTGATCATCATCATCATCATCCTCAGCTTCCTCAACATAATCTGCTTTATTCACATCACCTTCATCATCCTCTGGGTAACTCTGGAAAATTCCCACATTTCCCCCCCACTTGGGATTGTACTCAACACTCTTTGTGAACTTAATGGACTTAGAATCAGTCATCCATACCCTGTATGCACCTTTTTCGTACCCCATGAACAAACCATGTGCCCCACGCTTTCCAAGCTTGCTGCTCTGTGGGGTGTGTACCCACATGTCAGAACCAAAGATTCTCATGTGCTTGACGTAAGGTTTCTTACCAAACATCTTCTCATAGGGAGAGGTACCTGGCCTCCCCCGAGGCAATTGAGCGAGATACTGTGTGTTTACCGTCCGTCTGCGACCCCGGCAGGCTAGGTAAACAAACCCGGCGATCCTCCTCAATCGTGAGAAGAACACACCCTCTGCTTCTCTCTCCCTCCCTGCATTCTCCCAGGGAGGAGAAATGAGACAGACAGGAGTCCTTTCTACATGTTTTATTCCTGTCATTCAACAGTACATAGAAATGTGACTGCACCCTTCAGTCTCCATCAGAAGAGTCACACACTCCTCCCCTGTACTTCCAGCACAGGTCATATGACACACTGAGCTAACATCCGGTGCTCAGTACAGAGAATAGGCTCCACCTTTTCTCCAACAGTACATCTGCAAAACCACAACATCCTGTTTTGCATTCCAGCCATCTGGAGCTGGCTTTTGCCTTGGTGCTTTTTCCTGACATCCTCCCCCAAAAGCATCAATTGGCAAAACATGATCCAGAGAAGAGAACAAACAGTTGTTATACATATAACAGTCCCCTGTTGTTTCAGTTCCACCCTTGGAACTCCCCACCACTGGTTTCACCAGTGTACCTCTCTGGTTGTCTGGCTTCCAAGGAATGAGTGCCTCTGCATTACCTTGGCTTGCTACTTTCTGTTGTGTCTTTGTCTCTGACTTAGACACTGCTTTAACCTGCTTTGAGTTGTTAACAATAGCAACACATGCAACAGCTAAGTTAGCAAACTCTTTTGAGTACCTCTTTGGTGGTACACCCTTTTTAACTCTCTCAGACCTGCGTTTGAGGTTCTGATCCTCTGTGCTCACTGGTTCAACCTTTGGACTCTGTTGAGAACCAGTAGCAATCAGTGGTTCTTCCTTCATCTGTGAAGGTCTATCCATTGTGTGAGATTTTCTCTCAATGACTGTTACAACTGAACTCTCTGAGCTATCACTGTCATCATCATCAGTACCACTGTAATCTGTGACATCAGAAAAATCATCATCATCATCATAATCGTTTCCTGTGGGAAATGTCTGTACTACCCGCTCTTGCTCTGGAGCACTCTCTAGAAACTTTGTGAGAATCACCTGACCAGATTCAGACAAAATTACTCTGTAGAAACCCTTTTCATAACCCACAAAAATGCCTCTGGCATTCTTTACTCCACCTGGAGCTTCTGTTCTCACATGAGACCCGAAAACCTTAAAGTAGGCAACAGAAGGTTTTCTATTGAACAGCTTCTCAAAAGGAGAACATCCCAACTCTGTTGAGACCTTTCTCAACCACACATGAAGATAGGACGCTAGCGATTCGGCCCAATATTCATGTGGCAAATGTGAACTCAGCAATTGCGCATTCATCCCCTTTTGCAATTCTTTGTTCACTCTAACACAGACCCCCCTGTTCCACGCTTCTTGCGAAACTGCAACTTTGTGGTCTATCCCTTTTCCATCCAGGAACTTCTGAAACTTCTGTAACAGAAAAACTTGTTTGTCATCTGTGAAAAGACAATCAATGTTAGTATCATGCATATTTTTAACCTTGTCACAAAACTCCTGAAACTTTTCTAAAGTTTCTTGCGGTTTCTCCATCATATAAACCCAAGAATAATTAGTGAAACAATCCACACACAAAAGGTAATACTTTGCATTGCCCCTAGATGGTTCTAGAGGACCAATCACATCAGCATACACCCGCTGAAATGCTCTGTCGACCTTCTTCGTCACCTTCCTGGTGCTCACACTGGTCACACCTGCAAGAGAGATTTCGTTAGAAACAGAAGAATTACATTTCATGTAATCACTTTGATCAAAAGTCAACAAATACAGTCCATCTTTCTCTTTGGCAGTAAGAAACAGTTCTCCATCTTTGTAGATCTTGCAGCTTTTAGCATCATAGGACAGTTTCAGTCCTTTCTTTGCAATCTGCGACACGCTCAGCAGATTAAATCTCAGTTCTGGAACCAGGTAAACATCACTTATAGTCAAGTTCAGACTCTTAAGATACACAGTTCCAATTCCAGTCGCTTCCAACTCTTGACCGTTGGCCTGTTTCACAGCGAAGCTTTGCTTCTTCAACGTCGAAAACAGTTGTCTGTGCGGGCACATATGAACCGTTGAGCCCGTGTCAATTATGAACGAGTTCCCAACATCTGGCGTGGTTCCTTTCGCCATCATAGCCTTTGCAGGTTTCACCTGGCACTTGGAACGGCTTTTGCCTGACGCCTCAGGCTTCGTAGAGCTGCTCTTTGCTCCTCTTGACTGGCGCGGCTTCTTACAGTTTCGCTGTAGATGCCCAGTCTGTCCACAATTGTAGCATCGGACAGTACTCAATGCTACTCCATGCTCTCCAGTAGCATCAGCAGTGGGGGAATTAGAACTCTGTTCTTCCCTCCCCCTGTCTTTTTCTTCCAGTGCAGCAAGTCTGTCGTGTTCATTCAGGACCACAGCACAAACTCTCTCCGCGGTCAGCTGCGCGGCCGGTAGGGAACCAAGCTGACTAGCAACAACCTTGTAGGTGCGGCTAAGGCTGTTTATCATCATGAAGCAAAACACTTCCTCCTGAAGACGGAAATTGCGTTCCACCATCTGTTGACGCAGAAACTTCATTTCTGTCAGGTGCGCTTGAACATCTCCATCAGGCGCAAGTCTCAGATTGGTCAATTTCTCAAAATACAGCAACGCTGAAGAACCAGCATCTCTCTGATGCGTTGTACGCAGCGTGTCCCAAACCTCTTTCGCATTTTCTAAATGCTGAACATGCACCAACTGATCATCTGAGACACACAGAATTATAGCAGTCCTGGCCCTTACATTCTGTGACTCCCAACCTCTGGTTGGTGCTGCAGGGATGGGGTTTTCAATTACATCAAAAAGCCTCTGATTCTGCAGCAGGGCCTTCATCTTTACAGACCAAGATGAATAATTGTCATTGGTTAAGGGAGGTGGGCAAGACAAACCTCCCCCTTTCTTGGCATCCATCTTGAAGCCAAGCCTCCAGCTCACAATGTCAAACAAACTGTAAAATCCAACAGTTGTTTTTCCCTTTCTCACGCAGCAAACTGCAAGTTGTTTACGGTCTTTTGCACCTGGCAGCTAAACTCTGGCTGCTATGAAAGTCCCTTCCAAGGGCACGTAAACTTTGTAGCCAAAACATTCTCTGGTTTTGTTTCGCTTTCCCAGGCTTACACTCACAGTCCAGCCCCTTTGCCAGTAACTTTCCAACTTTCCGTTACTTAGCAACAATGCATTTCAATAGGACTTCTTATCTTAACCACAAGAATTTGTGGAATGCAGGCCTCTTCTCCCGGAGCTGTATTTTTCCAAAACGCAGCTCCCCGTGAACCAGTGAATTAATCAGACTGCGTTCACACTTTTAGCCCGAAATGCAGCATACCTTGATCTTTGTTGCTCTGGAAAACACCTCTTCTTTCCACCAGCTGTCTGTAGAGCTTCTGGCTTCTTTCAGACGCTTCTCTTCCTCCTTGGAGCAGAGGAGGACATTCCACCAGCCTCTCATGCAGATGTCCGATGAATCGAAACCATCCGAAGGCTGCCATATGTTAGTATCTTTTGTTTTGCATTCTGTTTTGCATTCCAGCCATCTGGAGCTGGCTTTTGCCTTGGTGCTTTTTCCTGACAGTACAACCAATAGGTGATGACAGTCTGCGATTATAAGTGTAAACAAACGTGGACAGAGCCTCCCCCCATTACTTCTCAGGGAGCAACCTGCAACAAGGTTTTTAGGCCTTGAAGCAAAGTTTGGTTTGCTCGCTCAGCAAGTCCATTCATCCATGGTGATCTGGGTGTTGACAGGTCATGCTGGATTCCCTTCTCAGTCAGGAAAGCTTCAAACTGCTGAGAAGTGAATTCCCCGCCTCGATCAGTAAAGAGACAGCCGATACGTTTACTCTGAACATTCTCCAACCAAGCACAGAATGCCTTGAACCTAGGAAACGCTTGCGATTTCTGCTCGAGCATAAACACATGAATGTACCTGGAAAAAGAATCAATTAGAACCATGAAGTACCTTGCTCCACCCAAAGAGGGCGCAAGTGGACCAACCAGGTCTGTGTGGACTAGCTGGTAGGGTTTGGAAGCCTGCCTGCTAGACTCCTTGCCTTTTGGAGCAACCTTCACCTTGTTCTCTGCACAAGATACACATTTCATGTGAAACTTACAGGGTTTGATGTTCAAACCCTCAACCAATCCAGGCATCTTGGCCAGCGCCTGCCAAGACATGTGACAAAATCTTCGATGTGCCTCGTGAATGCATCCTGCATGAAGAACTTTGTTAGTTTGTGCAACACAACAAGAATCAACATTAGACACAGCAGCACCATTGTCATCATAAGTTATACAGAACAATCCATCTATAAACTTTGCATGCAAAATGTCCTCTTTGCCTTTCCTGATGACGCAGACGCTCCTCTTGAAGGAAATTTCAAAACCACGCCCAGTCAGCTGTGGGACACTGAGCAAATTGTCTGCAGCACCTGGAACATAAAGTACATCTTTGATGGTTGTATGCAGACTTGCCACTTTCACAGTCCCAACTCCTGCGATTCTCAACGTCTTTCCATCTGCCTGGTGGATCTCTCCATCTTGAGGTGTGAAGGAGATAAACAGATGCTTATCTTTTGCAAGATGGCGGGTGCATCCCGAATCAACAATAAATCTGGCTTTGGCCTTTGGAGCAGCTTTTCCAGCAAGCAAAACCTTGTTTTCCACTGGCGTGGGCTTTTGCTGCTTGCCCCCCTGCTCCTGGCCATCAAACTTGCCTTTAGCCTTTGGTCAAGCTGTGCCAGCAAACAAAGCCTTGTTTTCCACTGGCATGGGCTTTTCACCCCCCCCTTCTGCTTCGGTCCATCTGCAGGCATCTGTCTCTGTTTACCTCTGGCCTTCCGGTATCTGTGAGGATGACCTTGGCTCCCATGAGAATCAGAGCTCTCAGCTGCTGACTCCTTGGCTCCCCCTGGAGGCTGGAATGCTGCCTGGGATGACATCACAGTCAGCTCCCCCTGCAGCTTGCAACCGGTGCCCTCGGCATCCCTGCATTCACTCGCATTCTGGGAAACAGCCAGGACCTCCGATGCAGTCAAACTCTGGGCTGGGATGTCTGGCAGATGGGCTATCTTCAAAGCATTCCACATCTGACGTGAAGTCGTGTTGCCAGCTAGCGTGGCAATTTCCTCCAGAGAGACGGATAAGACAATTACGTCTATGGCTCTTGAATCTTGGGCCCTCCTGTCAGAGGAACTGGAGGGGCTTCACACACAGTATGCCACACTCCAAACTGTCGTAGTAGACTTTCACACCATTTTGCCCAGGTCTCATAATTGTGCCGATTTAACTTTGGGCACTCAGCAGCTTCAGAAGCTTGTAAAAACTCCATTCCAGCTCTTCACTTGAGCTGTGAGCCTTATTCACTTCAGAGACTCCTTATCTTGGCTACTCATAAATCTTGAGGCCTGCTTGGCTCGACTCCCAGGCCAATTAGCCGGCCGGAGTTCAAAGAGACTTCCGCGGCATCAGAAAAGCCTCATTTGCTTTCGCTTTTCCCCCACATACCTTCACAGTCTCTTCCGCAGTCTTACTCTCCTGTAAGTGCCGTGAATCTGGGCCCATAACCTGTTGTTGGGATACTGCCAGGGAGACAAAGTCCATCATGACTCCACGTCGCCTCCGGACGATCCATCGATCTCCCGTAGATACAGTATCAGCAATTAGCGACACGAGCTCCAGCAATAGCTTGCCACATTCCAGAGCTGATGCACGCTCTATCAGCAGAGTTCGCATAGCGAAAGATGCACTCAGGAGAGCATATTTACAAGTTTATTCAGCGTTGGTCAGAACAAAGAAAAAACATGACTGCCTGCTTCAGTGTCTCAGACACAGAGAGAAACGAAAGCAATAGACAAAACATAAACTTCCTGTGAACAGGAAATACGCAGACTCTGTGACTCACAAAGCCTGCTCCCTTTTAAGGTGGAACGGAAATATCCTAACACAACCAATTTCAGGGGAAAAAATAGAGGAGGTTATAGGGAAACTAAAAGGGGGGAAAGCCCCAGGAGCAGATGGATCCGGAATGGAATATTATAAAGTATTTTAAAATATATTGGCTCCTAAATTAAAAGTATTATATAATTCAGTAATCAAGGGTGAGAGGATCCCTTCCATCATGGGAACAATAAATAATTATCTTAATTCCAAAACCAGGAAAAGATTTGAAGGACCCAGGATCGTACAGACCGATTTCCCTAATAAAGCAAGATGCTAAAATATTGACTGGAATAATGGCAGAAAGGATGAATAATTTCATATATAAATAAAAACCAATGTGTCTTTGTAGCAGGAAGACAGATGTCTAGTTTAATAGGAAGAGTGTTGAATAAAATAGATATAATAAGAAGAAATAAATTGAAAGCTGGTATAGTAGCATTGGATATTTTTAAGGCTTTTGGCTGTGTAGAATGGCTGGCTTTAAAAATGATTATACAAATCTTAGGATTTGAAGAACGATTTAAGGGATTAATAGATTCAATTATATTTGAGGAACAAGGCATATGTCGTAGTGAACGATGGTATAACAGAACAAATAACACTAGCCTGGGGCACAAGACAAGAATGCCCCCTTTCCCCAATTTTATTTGTATTGGTCATTGAAACTCAGGCCAATGTAATTAGAGAAGATGGAAATATAAGAGGAATAAGCAATAACAGAAAAGAGAAAATAAGCTTATTTGCAGATGACAGCTTGTTAACAATCAAAAATACGTTGGAAAATATGCAGGTAATAGGGGCACATTTGAAAAAAAATTAGAGAAATAATAGGGTTGCAAATTGGTCCAAATCAGAGATTATGATATTTAACTATGATGAAGATGAAAAATGAATTTTTTGAAGGATATAAAAATAAATATAAAATTAAGAAAGTTAATAAATTACTTGGGAATAAATATAACAAGAAATTTAGAAAAATTTAGAACAAGTGAATTTTAATAAATTTAAGAAAGAAATTAAGGAAAATATGACAGTCCCCTGGCAGCGAGCCGTCTGGCAAGCAGTAAGAAGTCTATGTCAGTTCAAGATAGCCGGAGCCGGAGCCAGAGCTCCTGGTGTTTTTTTAAAAAACAAATTGAAATAATGGGACTCGGAGAAAGATTTGAAAAAGGGATAGAGGCGATTTATCATAATCAAAACCAAGGTTGATAATAAACGGAAATCTCACAGAAAACATCAAGATTGCTAAGGGTATGAGACAGGGGTGTCTTTTATCTCCATTGCTGTTTATTTTGGTTTTGGAAACGCTCATGCAAATTTTGAGAAAAGGGAAAAAAATAAAAGGAGTTGTAATACGTGAAAAATCATACAAAGTAAGATCCTATGTGGACGATCTAATAGTAACAACAGAGAACCCAAAACCAAGTATTTCAGCTGCTATAGACGTGATTAACAAATATGGAAGACTGGCAGGTTTTAAGATGAACTACCAAAAAACTAAATTACTAACTAATAATATGAGGGCTGAGGAAGGATTTGCAAGAAACTACGGGTCTGGAGATCAAAAGTAAAGTAAAATACCTGGGAATTTGGATATCGACAAAATGTATTAATTTATATGAGGATAACTATGTCAAAACGTGGAAGGATATAAAGAAGAACATGGAAATTTGGAACAGACTCCACCTCTCTCTCTGGGGCAGAATCTCAGTAGTTAAAATGAATATCCTTCCAAAAATGATTTTCCTATTTCAAAAAATTCCAATTCTGGGAGGAATGAAATGCTTCCAGGAATGGAGGAGAGATATCACGAGATTTATATGGAATGGAAAAAAGCCGAGAATTAAACATCAGCTACCAGAGGGAGAGAGAAGGCTTTGGACTTCCTGATTTAGAACTCTATCATGCAGCTGCTGGGCTGGTATGGATCAAGGACTGGATAACATTAAAGGATATGGATGTGCTAGATCTTGAGGGATTGGATAATCAATACGGCTGGCACACGTATCTGATTTATGAAAAGGTGAAGGTGCACAAGGTTTTTTTAATCATATTATAAGAAAATCGCTTTATAAGATTTGGGATAAATATAAAGGATTAGTGGAACCAAAGAGCCCCTTGTGGACCTCTCCAACTGAAGCCTTGGCTGTTAAAAGAAAAAATATGAACGGAGATTGGGCCACATACAGATTATTGTTAGAAGAAGATTATGATAAACCAAATTTAAATAAATTAGAAGAAATTAAAAAACATGACGGATTGGCTGCAATATTTTCAAGTAAATGAAAGACTAGGTCTGGACAGAAAGGAAGGTCTTGCAAAGGAAACATCTAAATTCGAAAAAGAATTCAGTATGAAGGAAAAGACATCTCACAAATGTACAATGTGCTACTAGAATGGGAGGTGAAGGAAGAACAAGTGAAGGCAGTGATGGTGAGATGGGCACAAGATATTGGTTATAACATACACATGGATCAATGGGGAAAGCTATGGAGGGAGGATATTAAGTTTATCGTATGCTATAATCTTAGAGAAAACATTATGAAAATGCAATATAGATGGCACCCCACCCTACCAAAGCTTGCTAAGATGTACAAAAATAGACCACCAATTTGCTGGCAGTGCAAAAAAAGGCATAGGGTCCTATTTGCATATGTGGTGGGAATGCACAACCATTTGAGAATTTTGGAACAACATTTATAATGAATTTGAAAAATTATTTAAATTCTTGTTTAAGAAAAAACCAGAAGCCTTCCTCCTAGGTATAATGTCATCAGAAATCAGAAACAATGTCTGACCTCTTTTCATGTATGCGACGACTGCAGCCAGAATTTTGGTGGCAAGGAATTGGAAAAGCAAAATCATTCCTACAATAACTGAATGGCAGGTCCAAATGATAGAGTACTTACAGTTGGCTACAATGACAGGGAGAGTCAGAGGTTATTCGAAACAGAAGGTACATAAAGAATGGAAAATATTTAAAGAATATTTGAAAATTTATTGTAATAACAAAAATCTCTTCGCAGAACTTGAATGATTCTTGTAAAATAAATATTGTAAATAATAATTTTCCTTTCATAAGAATTAAGAGAATATTACATAAGATGATACTGTGTGTTAAACAACACAATAAGCAATAGTACAAAGAGAGTAATCGGAAGTCATTCTCAATCTTTTTTTCTTTTCTTTTTCTTTTTCTTGTTTCTTGTTTTCTTTTCTTTTTGTGTGTGGCTTTTTTTAATAGCTTTTTATCATGTAAAGTATATATGGATAAATGTTCCAAATGGTAAAATATGTGTTGCAATGTTGTGAAGCATATTATAAGATTAAGGAGAGCAAATTGTAATATATGGCGGTATGTTGTGGATGTTATTGTTGTTTGTCAAATACAGTTTATTATAAAGAAAAGAAAAGAAAGCAAAAGCACTTGAGGCAGTGTCGGAGCCTGTAACAGAGAAACAGCTGAAAACAGCCAAAGCCTGAGACACAGGCAGAGCCTAAAACAAGGCCAGGGCCAGAGCCTGAAACAGGACCGGAGCCTGAAACATAGGCAGAGGCAGAGCCTGAAACAGGGCTTGATACAGTGTTGGAGCCTGAAACAGAGAAACAGCGTAAAACAGAGCCAAAGCCTGAGACACAGGCAGAGCCTGAAATAGAGCCAGAACCAGTGCCAGAGCCAAAGGCTGAAATAGAGCCTGAAACAGAGCCTAAAAAAGAGCCGAAGGCAGAGCCTGGAACATAGCCAGAGTCTGAAACAGTGCTTGATACAGGGCCAGAGCCTGAAACAGAGACACAGCCTGAAACAGAGACACAGTCTGAGGCAGAGCCTGAGCCCGAGCCCAAGCCCAAGCCTGAAACAGAGCCGGAGCCGGAGCCGGAGCCGGAGCCGGAGCCGGAGCCGGAGCCGGAGCCAGTGCTTGATACACGGCTGGAGCCTGGATCAGAGAAACAGCTGGAAACAGAGCCAAAACCTGAAACACAGGCAGAGGCAGAGCCTGAAACAGAGCCAGAGCCAGAACTTGAATCAGAGCCTGAGCTACTAACGGCATCAATTAGAGGCTGCTCTAATCAAAAAACTTACAAAGAATGGGAATTCATACAGGAATATATGATAAGATTTTGGTTCAGAGCTTAAATTTAACATGCAATAGCCTGAAGTATGCAAGGATACAAGAGAATATTACAATACAAATGGGAAAAAAAACTTTAATAGCTATCAACAAAACAATAAATAACAGTATGAAGAGAAGATCGCACATGGGTGAAGGGAAGTAATTGGTAAAGGGGGAGGGAGGCATAAGGCAGTAACTGGAAAATTGTAGAGCACAAATATGCAATTTAGGAGGTTAAGAACAAGGAATTAAAAGAAGAAGATTCAAGTTAAAGAATAGTAAAATAAGGAAATTGCTCGGTAGATTTATTGCTTTATTGTTCGGCGCCCAGCCACGCTTCCCCTGGGAGCCTCTGTAGATCGTAAAGCAATTAGCAGAGTTACACAGCGGCATGTGTCGAAAGAGCAGTAAATAAGTTCCAAACGTTTCTTCTGTCCTAATATCCCTTTACTGGCACAAAAGTAGTGTATTTACAAACTCCAACTTCCATCTGATTCAAGCTGCATCTTCTCCCTCTGCTTGCAGCGACGCAACAACCTGCTTTCGATTTTCACTCAGTACACAGCATTCCAAGCTGCTTTCCTCACGTCCTGGCTTACTTCCCTTGTAAGCCCATCCCCTCAGTCTTGGGACACAGAAGGTTAACCCTTCACTACACCCAACAGAAATCTGAGAAGAATTTAGTACAAATGAAAACATGTGAGTTATGTTATTGCTTCTATCGTGGTTTATTTTGGTTTTAAAGTCTTCTGTTGTAAAGGTTTGTTTTGGTTGTAAAGTTCTCTGTTGTAAAGATTGTACATAAAATCAATAAAACAATATTTAAACAACAACAACAACAGCAAGAATTTATTATTTGTACCCCGCCCATCTGGCTGCGCTTCCCCAGCCATTCTGCTCGACTTCCAACAGAGATTAAAAATACATTAAAACGAAATGCTTCCCTATACAAGGATGCTTTCAGATGTTTCCTAAATGTTACATAATTACTCATCTCTTTAACATCAGATGGGAGGGTGTTCCACAGGGTGGGCACCACTACTGAGAAGTCCCTCTGACTGGTTCCCTGTAACCTCACATCTCGCAGTGAGGGAACCACCAGAAGGCCCTCGGTGCTGGATCTCAGTGTCCGAACAGAACGATGGGGGTGGAGACGCTCCATCAACACTCTGAATTGTGCTCGGAAACGTACACAATTCTGTGTTCTGTGAAGTGGGACTATTGTCCTTTTTCTTCTTCTTTGCTGTCTGATGCTAGAGAGAGAGGGAGCCATGTTGCAGTGCTGCGTGTGTGTTTATATGGAAATAAAGTAGATTAGCCAAAATGCTGAGTTGCTGAGTTCTTTTACGCAAACTGCGAAGACTCTGTGGATCGCTAAGTGTGCTGGTGTCTGTTGGCATTGGTCACTGTGATGTTCGGGCTGAAGACAGCTTTTGAAGCTCCCGAACGATCAACCAGGAGGGAGAGAACATGCCAGTCGGGCATGTGTCTCTACCAGGGTCCTACTCGAGTGTAGGATGAGCTCCTGACAACAGTCATGGGCCCAGGGATCGGGGGCCACAGACCCAGTGCCAGCAGAGGAAGAACCAGGGGCTGTTTTGTCCTGGTTGGAGTCTCCTGGAACCGGCAGCATGAGGCAAGCCTCTTCAGAGATGGAAGGAAAAAATCTGTGAGGAGACAGACACTGTGAGTAAGAAGCTGCCTAAAAATGAAAGTAAACAAAGGCAGGCTGGACTGTTTTGTGCCAAAGCCAGTGGCTCATGCACAGAAGAAGGCTTGATTCATAGCCGTCTGATAAGGACACTAAAAGGTTGTTCCAGCTTGCACTAAGCTGCGGAATGGACCTTTTGAAGGGGTAGGATCCCAAGTCCCTGAGTTACATAGAGGGAATGCTTGATGCGGCAGGTCTTTGCCAAGAATGTAGCCTTGATTTATGTGCTACAGAAGGGAGGACATACTCTGATGCTTATGAAGCTGGATTTGCGCAGCAGCAAGCTTTGCCAGGACAATAGCTGGATGTGAAACATCAGCTATGGGGGAGGGAGCAATTTCCCCTGATGCTGCGTTGAAGTAGCAGGCATGAAGTTTAAGAAGATAGGAATCTTCTGATTCATTCCCTGTGTGTTTGGGAATGTTCCCGAAGCTGCAAAAGCAGTTTGATACTGTGTCTTATGTCAACAGCCAGAGTGTGTGTTTGGCAGGAATTTCATCAGTGACACACTTGGACATTCCAAGATGGCGACGGGCTATCTAGGATGCCAGAGAAGTTCGGAGGGCTGGACTTTGCTGTCTCCGACGCCCACACGCAGTGGGAGGCAATGGCTCAGCAGACTGCCAGAATCACGCACCGGGGGAAAGCTGATACAGTATCCCAGGTGATCATGCAGAGCTCTGGTGGTGTCATGGATGAGAAGACGCAGAGCTGTTTTCCAGAGTGCACAAGAGGGGTGTTTCCTGTTGAGGGGGAGAAATCTCCAAAGCAGGAGGAAGAAGGAGGACTGTGACATCATCCCAACCATCACTGCAACCAGCAGGTGGCGCTGCTGAGGTTGAAGCAGTGGAAAGTTTGTCCTGTGAGAAGTTTGGACAGGATCCAAATGTCAGGAAGATTTGCAGCATTTCCAACAGGCAACATGAAGCAAGGCCAGAGATGCAGAGCTTCAGTGCAGATTTGGTGACCAGCTGTTTCAGGACAGAGGTGCAAGAATCTTTTGTACTAGATTCTGATGTGAAGGCACACCTTTGTGGAAGATGGAACTGGTTCACCACGTGTACGCCACAGAAGGATTCGATCCACCAGTCGAGTGGAGATTCCTTGGGGGTGCATAGCACCTGGACCGTGGAACTAAAAAGCTGTAACGTTGTGATGTCTAACGTGTTTTTCATTCCAGGTCGAGAAGCCCAGCTGATGCAGCATGGCTATTCTAATTATGGCAACAAACAGAACGCAACCATCCAGAAGAACCAAAGCGATATTTTACATTGTGATGTTTATTGTGTAAATGGCTTGTTCTTGCTATGTTATAATGTAAACATAGGGGATGGTGGAATGGTTCAAGAGACATGTAATGTTTTGTCTGTTAACCATGTTTTTCATGCAGGTTGTAAGCATGAAGCTCCCAGATTGCTGGTATCTAACATGAAGATGGGCAGGTGTTCCTGTCAGGAGCTCATCCTACATTTGAGTAGGACCCTGGTAGAGACACATGCCTAACTGGCATGTTCTCTCCCTCCTGGTCGATCGTTCGGGAGCTTGAAAAGCTTTCTTTAGCCCAAACATCACAGCGACTGATGTCAACAGACTCTGGCACACTTACGGATCCGCAGAGTCTTCGCAGCTTGCGTAACAGAACTCAGCAACTCAGCTGTCAGGTGCTGGTGTGGTTGCTCAACAGTAAACAGCCAAGACTCCGACCTGTCTTTCCAAGCTTTATTCTTGGTGCAAACTATTTACAGTGATGAGCGTCATAAGTTCATGTCTGGCTCAATCGCTAGCAGAATCTGGGAGTGGTTGGTCTTTGTACCTCCCCCAGCATAAAAATTGTGTCACCCCCAGCCTTTTCAGCCCCTCCCTGCGCCGAAGCCTACTGCGCAGAATGGGCGCTGGCAAAGGGGGACTTCCCTCCTCTCCGGTTTGCTCAGGCTTGGTGTTGAGGCTCTCCCTAACATCCCCTGGTCCCTGCACCACTGGAGGTGGGGCTTTCCTCCTCGCCGGAGGAGGAACTGCTTCGCAAGATTTTGGGAGGCTCCCTATAACACAACTGCCCTTTCACCTCTCGCCTCCGAGCTGATGGCAGTTCCATCATCCACCCCCCCTCAAGACTGCCCTCGCCGATGGTGGAGTCTCTAGCAGCATCCCCCTCCTGAGCATTGGTAGGAGGGGGGGGGACCCCGGAAAGAATAGTCGTCTTCCTCTGTGGATTCAAAAACTGCTTCTCATTCCCCCGTCTTCCCCCTCTCCGGCGGGAAGCCCCAGTCAGGTTCTCCCCCATGAGACAGCTCAGCGACCGTCCCGGTGTCCGCCCCCCCCCCGAGGATGTAAATCCTACAAAGTCCCCCTCGTCCTCCATGGGTCCAAACACTTCCTGCAACAACCTCCCCTGGGGTTTTGGCTTGCGTGGGAAAAGAGCATGGAACACCTCCACAAGATACTCCTCCGTGACGGATTCTGCGGGAACTCATGCCTTTTCTGAACTGGGCTCCCCCTCCCAGGCAACCAAGTACTCTAGCTGATGCCCTTTCCACCTGGAGTCAAGTATTTCCGTCACTTCATTACAGAGTTCCCTCTCCTCTATGCTGGGATGGGCGGACATCCCTTCCTCCCTTCCTGGGATGCTGTGCCCCTCCCTGTAAGGTGAAAGCAAGGATCTATGAAACACGGGATGAATTCTCATGCTGTCTGGCAATTTTAGCCTGAATGGCACTGGGTTGATTTGATGGATCACCTCAAAGGGCCCCAGTCATCTGGGCTGCAGTTTCTTGCACCCCCCTCTTAAGGGCAACCCCTGACATGACAACCACACTTTGTCCCCCACCCGTATGACCTCCCCTGGCATGTGATGCTTGTCTGCCTCCCTTTTATACATCTCTTTGGCCCTCTCCAGGTTCAATTGGAGCTGCTGGTGCAAAGCCTCCATCTCTTCTGCAAACTGCTCTGCAGCCGGAACACTCCATTCCTCCTCCCCCCGTCCTGGGAAGGCCCTGGGGTGACACCCGTAGTTGGCCATAAAGGGACTCATCCCCGTGGACACATGTTCAGCATTATTGTATGCAAACTCAGCCAGCGCTAAGTTCTCCACCCAATCATTCTGCCTCTGACTGACGTAGCAGCGTAAGTATTGCTGTAATATGGCGTTAGCTCTCTTGGCCTGCCCGTTGGTTTCTGGGTGTCTTGCTGTCGAGAAGCTCACCTCTACCTGTAACAAACACATGAGTTTGCTCCAGAACCGCGAGGTGAACTGCCTTCCATGGTCCGAGATCACCCTTGATGCTGTTCCATGCAGCTGAAAAACGTGATCCACAAACAGCTTGGCAGTCTCCTTGACTGTCACTGCATGGAAGCATGCCACGAAGTGACACATTTTGGTCAGCAGATCGACCACCACCATCACCGCCGTCTTACCTCGTGACCTGGGCAGATCAGTCATGAAGTCTATGGACACCACCTCCCAGGGTCTCCCCGGTGTTGGTAAGGGTTCCAGTAACCCCGCCGGTGCTGCTCTTTCTCCTTTGACCCTCTGACACCTGTCGCACCCTCGGACATATTCCCGTACATCTTCCCTTACCTTGGGCCACCAGAACTGCCTGGTGACTAGCAACATGGTCTTATGTTGCCCAAAATGCCCAGCTGTGGGGTTGTCATGGAGCTGTTTGAGGATTTTGGCTCTCAATGGCTCTCCCGGTACATATAGTGCCCCTTTGTAGAACAACAGCCCCCCTTTCTCCTCAAAACCCCCATTTGTTCCCTACCATCCTTAAGTTCCCTAATTTTAGTTTGAGCAAATTCATTGTGTCTGGTGAGCCCAACCAGTTCCGCCTCCCCTGTCAGTGCTCCCCCACATGACCACTTGTCCTCTTGGAACATTTGTCTCGCCACGGGTGGCCCTTCCTCTTCCATGTACTCTGGCTTCCTGGAAAGTGCGTCCGCCCTCATGTTTTGCCCCCCAGGGACGTATTGTATCTTAAAGATAAACTGAGCAAAATGCTCCGCCCATCTGATCTGTCTCTGGTTGAGCATGCACGCTGTTCACCAATATTCCAGGTTCTTGTGGTCTGTTCGCACCTGGATCTGGTGCTGCGCCCCGATCAAACAGTGTGTCCACTGCTTTAAAGCCGCATAAATGGCTAGCAATTCCTTGTCATAAATAGTGTAATTTTGCTCCGCTTTGTTCAGTTTCCTGGAGAAAAAGGCACAAGGCCTCCAATCCTCCCTTGGACCTTGCTGCAACAGGACTGCTCCTATGGCTCGGTCTGAAGCGTCCGTTTCCACCCTCGAAGGCTTCCCTGGATCAACGTGCAGGAGCTGCTCCTCTGATGCAAAGACCTTCTTTAAACTTCCAAAGGCCTGCTGCGCTTCCCTTGTTCACGAAAACTTCTTCCCACTGAGACAATCAGTTATAGGCGCTGTCAAGTGTGCAAAGTTCTTGATAAACTTTCTGTAGAAGTTGCTGAATCCTAGGAACTGCTGCACATCTTTTTTTGTCTTGCGGCTCTTCCAGTCCAGCACTGTCTTCACCTTCTCCGGATCCATGGCTAGCCCTTTATCCGATAACCGGTACCCCAGGAACTCGACCTCCCAAGCATGGAATTGGCATTTCTCCAGCTTGACCCACAACTGATGCTCCTTCAATCTCTCCAACACTTGCCTGCCGTCTCTCACGTGCTGTGCCTCGTTCTCCGAAAAGATTAAGACGTCATCCAAAAAGGCAACGCAATTCCTGTACAGCAGGGAGCCCAACACGTGGTGCATGAACGCCTGGAAGCAGGCGCTGCCCCCTTGTAATCCAAATGGTGAGCGGTGCGCACCAAAACTGTGTCAACTGTTGGCACCATGATCAAGGGGCAGGAGAAGGGCTGGAAGGACACCAGGAAGTGTTTCATATGCAACCAGCCTGGGCACATTGCCAAGTGATGCCCACGACGTAGAACATGGTAGTCGCTGTCAGGAACAGAGGTGAAAGAAAGCAATGGAGCCCAAGGACAGGAGCAGGGAAACGGGAATGCCTGGCTGGAAGTGGGGGCCAACAGCCAGGGACAGAAGAAGTGAGAGGGCCCCAAGCTGACACAGCGGTCCCAGGGATCACGCTGACAGTGAAACTACAACTCCCAAATGGGTGCTACCGGGAAGTTCATGCCTTGGTTGACTCAGGAGCTTCAGCGAATTTCCTGGACCTGCCGCTTGAACAACAGCTGGTGCTACTCCCTCTAGGTTTTCCCTTACAGGTCAAGGCAATTGATGGACGACCGCTGATGGCAGAAGAGGTATCACACCCGACCCCACCCATGAGGATGGAGGTGTCTCGTCACGCAGAGACGCTGGCTTTCCATGTAACCAAGCTGTGTGGACACCCAGTGGTGCTAGGAATGAGTTGGTTGGCGAAACATGACCCAGCGATAGCTTGGCACCAGAAATCACTCACATTTGCTTCTGCGCATTGCGTCCAACATTGTTTGGGAGGAGGGTGGGGCAAACAGGTGGGAGTTAGGGGGGCAGACGTGGAAAGAGAAGGGGGAACCAAAGCGGAGGTAAGCATCCCCCACCAATATGCAGCCTACAGTGACGTTTTTAGTGAACAGGAGGCCGATAAGCTGCCCACCCCCACAGATCTTATGACTGCAAAATAGATCTAGTCCCGGGGGCCAAATTGCCCCCAGGAAAGCTCTATTCCATGTCTGAGGCAGAGACACAAGCGCTGAAGGAGTTAATTGACAAGAACTTTAAAAAAGGTTTTATTAGGGAATCCACTGCAGCAGGGGGTTCCCCAGTTTTCTTTGTAGATAAGAAAAACAAGGAACAGAAGAGGCTTATTTGTGATTACAGGCGACTCAACTCAATGACTATACCAATAGCCTATCCTTTACCAAGGACAGATGATTTGCTGGAAAGGGTGAAGACTGGTAAGATTTTCACCAAATTGGATTTAACGGGGGCTTATAATCTGATTAGAATTCGGGAGGGAGATGAATGGAAAACATTTTTTTTTACCCTTTTTGGATCATACGAATTCCTAGTTATACCATTTGGCTTGCAAGGGGGCAGCGTGACTTTCCAATCATTTATACAGCACATGTTTGGGCCAGTCTTATACAAAAATTGTGTGTGCTTTTTTTGGATGACATGCTGATTTACTCAGAAACAGAAGCAGAGCATGTAAAGCACGTGAAGGAGGTCCTGGAGAGGTTGAGAAAGCATAAGTTGTATGCCAAGTTAGAGAAATGTCAATTCCATGTCAAGTAGATAGAATTTCTGGGTTACTGCCTCTCAGCGCGAGGTATGCACATGGAAAAGGGGAAAGTCAAAAGCGTGCTAGAGTGGCAGCAATCCAAGACTAAGAAAGATGTGCAAAGGTTCTTGGGCTTCAGTAATTATTACAGGAAATTTATACACAATTACTCACAAATCACTACACCCATAACAGATTGCTTGAGGGGAAAGAAGGCTTTCTTTTGGACATCAGAGGCACAGGCAGCCTTCAAAGAGTTAAAGAGAGTCTTTGCATCAGAAGAATACCTGATACATGTAGAGCCACAAAACCCCATGAGAATAGAAACAGATGCATCGGACAGAGCCATAGGGGCGGTTTTGCTGCAACAGAATAGGCAGGGGAACTGGCAGCCCTGTGCCTTCCATTCCAGGAAGTTAAACTGCTCTGAACAGAATTACACGATTTGGGATAAATAACTTTTGGCAATTTATGATGCCTTCAAAGTTTGGAAGCATTTCTTAGCAGGGGTGCAGCACCAGGTGAAGGTATATACCAACCACAAAAACCTAGAATATTGGAGGACAGCTAGGTATCTTAATCAGAGACAGATACGGTGGGCACAATTCTTTGCAGGATTTAATTTCAAGATAGAGTATGTGCCAGGGGTGCAAAATGCTAGGGCAGACGCGCTGTCTAGAAAGCCGGAATATATGGAGGAACAACCGACTTCAGCGGCGCAGTACGTGTTTGAGCCCGATCAGTGGCAATGCGCAGCCACCTTAGTAAGTGACCAGGAGCTGCACGCATTAACAGAAGATGATGAGTATGTACAAAGAAGACTGGCAGAAGTAAGGCGAGGAGAGAACAGAGAGAGGTTTTGAGGAAAGAGAGGGTTTGCTCTATTACAAGGGGGCACTGTATGTGCCAGGGGCGGAATTGAGGGCCAGAATTCTCAGGCAACATCATGACAACCCGATGGCGGGGCACTTTGGATGGAACAAAACCATGTACTTAGTTACCAAGGAATTCTGGTGGCCCAAAATTAAGGAGGAGGTAGCAGAGTACGTCAGGGGTTGTGCAGTTTGCCAAAGGGCAAAAGGGGAAAGGACAGCACCTGCCGGGTTGCTACAACCCTTACCCACCCCAAGGAAACCGTGGGAAGCAATATCCATGGACTTTATCACCGACCTACCAGTATCACAGAGGAGAACAGTAATTTTAGTGGTAGTGGACATGCTGACCAAAATGGCTCATTTCATACCCTGCACCAAAATACCTTCGGCGCAGGAAACAGCTAAGCTGTTTGTGGACAACATGTTCAGGTTGCACGTCATGCCTTCTAGGGTGGTCACAGATCGTGGAAGTCAATTTACTTCCCATTTCTGGAGGAGGTTTATGGAGTTGCTGCAGGTAAAAGTAAACTTTACTTCAGCTAGACATCCTTAGACAAATGGGCAAGCAGAGAGAGCGAATGCTATCTTGCAACAATACTTGCAATGCTATGTGAATCACCAGCAAAACGACTGGGTAGAGAAGTTGAGCTTGGCTGAATTTGCATACAATAACGCAGTGCACACATGTACAAGTGTGTCGCCATTCATGGCAAACTATGGAGGACATCCAAGGGCTTTCCCTGGGAGAGAAGAGAGACTGATGGTACCTCCCGCTGAAGAGTTAGTGGAAGATATGGAGTTTCTGCATAGGATGCTGAAAGAGAACTTAGAAATGGCTAAGGCAGCTTACAAGCGAGCGTCCGATGCACATAGATGTGAGGGAGAAAGGATCCAGGTGGGAGATAAGGTTTGGTTATCCTCCAAAGGGTTGCCCTTTATTTATTTATTTTAAATACATTTTTTATTAATTTTAGCATACAAATTATAAAATATACCCCACATATTAGAACAAATGCACTCTTTTTGGACTTCCATCAGCACCTCCGATGATCTTCCGTCTTAATCACTTTTTATGCATTACTTAATTTTATATTGTCTTTACCTCTCTTAACTTATCATCTTCCCTTCTCCAATTTTACAATATTTCTAACAATACTCCTCACAGAACTTCTTGCAAACCTACAAACGTCGTTTGTTCATCACAAATACTTTTCATATATATCATAAATTTACTCCAGTCTTCGGTAAATCTGTGGTCCCGTCGGTTGCGGATCCTTCCTGTTAATTTATCTAATTCTGCATAGTCCATCAACTTCATTCTCCATTCTTCAATCGTCGGCAATTCTTCTTGCTTCCATTTCTGTGCTAATAATATTCTAGCTGCTGTTACTGCATATAAAAAAGGTTTACATTCTTTTCTATTTATATCACTTCCCACCATTCCCAGTAGAAATGCTTCTGGTTTCTTTGTAAATGTATATTTCAACATTTTTTTCAACTCATTATATATCATCTCCCAGAAACATCTCACCTTTTTTGCATTCCCACCACATATGATAGAATGTTCCCTTTTTTTCTTTACATTTCCAACATTTATTGCTAGTTTTATACATTTTCGCTAACTTAACCGGAGTGATATACCATCTATACATCACTTTCATCACATTTTATTTCAATGCATTACATGCAGTGAACTTTAAACCATCTTTCCACAAAGGGTTGCCCTTTAAGGGTAGGTGTAGGAAGCGGGAACCACGGAAGTTAGGACCATTTGAAGTAATAGAGCAAATTAACCCAGTATCTTTTAGACTCCGCCTACCAGAGACCATGAAGATACTGTTAGGATATTTCCGTTCCACCTTAAAAGGGAGCAGGCTGTGAGTCACAGAGTCTGCATATTTCCTGTTCACAGGATGTTTATGTTTCTATTGCTTTCGTTCTCTCTCTGTGTGTCGTAGACACTAAAGCAGGCAGTCATGTTTTTCTGTGTTCTGATCAACGCTGAATAAACTTGTAAATAATGCTCTCCTGAGTGCAACTTTTGGCTGTGCATTATCTGCTGATAAAGAGTGTGCATCGGCTCTAGAATGTTCTGGAGCTCATGTCGCTAATTGCTGATACTGCGTGTCTATGGGAGATCGATGGATTGTCCGGCAGCCGGCTTGGGGGCCATGATGGACTTTATCTCCCTGGCAGTATCCCAACAGATACACCCCGTGTTCCATAGGTCCTTGCTGTCACCATACAACCCAGCACATAGGTATCAAGTTGGTGCCAGAGAACCTCCCCCACCTCCCACATTGGTGGAAAGAGAGCAGGGGGATGAGGTGGAGGAGATTCTAGATTCCAGGTGGCATAGGAACAAGCTGCAATACCTAGTAGCTTGGGAGGGTGATCCTGCAACTGAGAACTCTTGGGAACCGGCAGAGAACATCTAGGCGCCTGAGTAACAAGAGGAATTTCATGTACGCTACCCCCACAAACCCAAACCCCACAATTGGCAACTTAAATAAATATTTGCACAAACTGATGAGGAAGAGGAAGACATTATGGGGTTTCAATCATCAGAGGACAGCGAGAGTGACACAGATGGGGGGGTCTTAGAAGGGGGGGGTGATGTCACGGGACTGCCAAGCGATGCCTTGGAGTTGGGGAGAGGAGAAGAGTCAGAGCGGGAACAGTCAGAAGGAAACAGTCCGGAGATGACGGAAGGGGAAGAGGGGGAGAGCCAGGAGGAGGCAAGGCTCTCCGATGCTGAAGCAGAGCCCCAGCACCGCACAGGAAGCTCAGGTACAGACGGGGAGCCTATGCCTGTGCCTTCATCACAGGAAATGAGAGGGTTAAAGTGCAGGGATCAGAGACGTCCCATGAAGCTTCCCTGCCTCTTCTGTTGGAGGAGAATCAGGAGAAGACCACTCCCCGAATCTGAACCAGACGATTCGGATGCATGATTGTACTGTGCTGCTTGTACATATGCAAAATAAAGAACTGAGTGAGCAGAGGGTGCTTATTGCGAGGGGAGCATACACAAACCATCACAATCACCTTGCCCAAGAATGAAAGATTTGAGACTGGGCGATAGCTGGCCATATTGGCCGGGTCTAAAGATGTTTTTTTAAGAAGCGGTTTAATGACCGCCTCTTTCAAGGGTCTGGGAAGGCTCCCTCACAGAGGGAGAGCCCCGCAGAGCCCATCGCCCAGCCCTTCCCAGCTCGCTTTTATTAGCCAGATTGGAATCGATTCCTTGCAATTTGACCAGACAAGACTATAGCACTCTCCCACCCCGGCCTTCTCTCACAGTGGTGTCTACCTCTTTCTGAATCTAAGCGACTTTATCTGCAAAAACTTTGCAAAAGCACTGCAGGAGATCTTGGGGTCTTGATATCGCCTGTCGTAAATGCTGTAAACCTTCCTGGCTTTTGGATCCTGTCCAAACTTCTCACAGGACAAACTTTCCACTGCTTCAACCTCAGCAGCGCCACCTGCTGGTTGCAGTGATGGTTGGGATGATGTCACAGTCAGTACCCCTTCTTCCTCCTGCTTTGGAGATTTCTCCCCCTCAACAGGAAACACCCCTCTTGTGCACTCTGGAAAACAGCTCTGCGTCTTCTCATCCATGACACCACCAGAGCTCTGCACGATCACCTGGGATACTGTATCAGCTTTCCCCCGGTGCGTGATTCTGGCAGTCTGCTGAGCCATTACCTCCCACTGCATGTGGGCGTCGGAGACAGCAAAGTCCAGCCCTCCGAACTTCTCTGGCATCCTAGATAGCCCGTCGCCATCTTGGAATGTCCAAGTGTGTCACAGATGAAATTCCTGCCAAACACACACTCTGGCTGTTGACATAAGACACAGTATCAAACTGCTTTTGCAGCTTCGGGAACAAAATCACTGCATTCCCAAACACACAGGGAATGAATCAGAAGATTCCTATCTTCTTAAACTTCATGCCTGCTACTTCAACGCAGCATCAGGGGAAATTGCTCCCTCCCCCATAGCTGATGTTTCACATCCAGCTATTGTCCTGGCAAAGCTTGCCGCTACGCAAATCCAGCTTCATCATCTCCTTCCAGCCATCACGCTGCGAAGATCCTCCGATCCCTGGTGCGATATAAATCAGTGACCCAAGTCTGCTGACAAGGTCACACTTTATTTAGCAGAGCAGACTGCACAATGAAAGAGGCTTGAGGCATGTGAAGACATGCCTCAATATGGATTTATTAAAGATAAATCAAGACAAAGAAACATGTCATCTCTCCTTGCCGTCCTTCCGAGAGAGAGAAAAGGAAAAGCAACACAGCGGACGTTCTGCTTACGCCAGCAAACAGTGCTGGAATGTAAACAGACATGTGACACGCAACAGTTCTATGTCTGAACCAAAAGGTGGAATGGAATCTCCAACATCCTCCCCCTTTCCATGTAACCTGTGGTGCAGTGGAATCTCCAACACGGTCTTCCCAAACACTCACAGCAGCTGCAGTGTCCCAAGGCCTCCCTGGAGCCTCTTAAGCTGCGGAGGTTAGTGTGGGCCCCGACCCCTAGGCCCGATGGAATTGACTTGCAACTAGATACAGCAACGGAGCCTGAAACAGAGACACAGCTAGAGCTAGAGCCAGAGCGCAGAGGCAGAGACAGAGCCTGATACACTGCTTGATACAGTGTAGGAGCCTTCTTCTGCTGGTCTTAATTGCCTGACAAAAACTTCAAAGGCCTCTTGCCTTCTTCTGTGCACGAGCCTGCACAAAACAATCGAGCCTGCCTTTTACTTTCTCTTTTAGGCATTTGCTGTACTCACAGTCTGTCTCCTTCTGCAGCCGTCTTTCTTTTCCGTCTGTGAAGAGGCTTACTTCACTATGGCATTTCCAGGAGACCCCAACCGGGACAAAACCAGCCCCTGGTTCTTCCTCTGCTGGCACTGGGTCTGTGGCCCCGATCCCTGGGCCCATAACAATTGTTAGAAGCATCCTACTCTTGTGTAGGACCCTGGCAGAGACACATGCCCAAGTGGCATGTTCTCTCCCTCCTGGTCGATCATTTGGGAGCTTCAAAAGCTTTCTCCAACCCAAACATCACAGCGACTGATGCCTTGGAGACATCAGCACACTTAGGGATCCGCAGAGTCTTCGCAGTTTGTGTAACAAACTCAGTAGCACAGCATTTTGGCTAATCTACCTTTATTTACATATAATATATTTGGAACATTCTGACTTAGCTCCTGCCTCTTTCTCATCAGACAGCAAAGAGAGAAAAGAACAAAGGACAATAGTCCCACTTCAAGGAACACAGTAGCACAAAACATCCTGTCTCCTTCACTTCCCACACTGTGGAATGAAAACATACACCGTCATGTGATAGACAACAATCCCATGACTGCAGACACGGGAAATGAATCTCCAACAAGACACAGCCAGAGCCAGAGCGAGACCCTGAATCAAAGTCAGAGCGAGACCCTGTGTGATGGCCTGGGAATCTGATTCAGAGGCTGAACCGGAGGAATCCCAGCCTGCACAGGAGTCCCTGCCTCCAGGGCCGGCTGAGCCGGGGCAGGGCCTTGAATCTGAAGCGCCTGCACCTGTGCCAGATCCTCAGGAGCAGACACCAGATGAATCCACTCTGGCTCCGGAGGTTGTTGAGTACCCATTGCCTGCAGGTGCGCCTCTCCCAGCCCTGTCAGGGGAAGGTGAAGCTGCCCCTGGGTTCAGTAACCCTCCAGCCTCTCCTGAGCTGCAGAGGCTCAGGGCAGAGAGACGGAGGGAACTGGGTTCTCTCAGGAGGAGTGCTCGCCTTAAGGCCAGGAGAGGCGGGTCACCTGTGGGCCAGGACCGCCCCTGGCCTCAGAGAAGATAAAGGCCAGTCAGCCCGGTCCCAGGTTGCGGGAGCAACGTCGTTGGAAACCTGTTTCTGCCAGCACCCAGACCTGTTCTTCCGGAGTTCCTGACCATGCCCGGCTTCCTGCTTTGGACCCTGCTTCGCCCTTGGTGGACAGTCTCCAGACCCTCGACCCAGGACCGGACTCTGACCACGTCTCTTGGTACCCCCCCCCCGGGTCCAGCACAGTTTGCTCCCGCCACACCCGCACTCCCCCTTCGTTGGGGTGCATTCGGGAAGAGCCAGAAGCCATGGCCGACCAGGCAGCTGCGTTGGTGGCATTGGCCCAGGAGAACCAGGCCTTGACTCACACCTTTCAGCAGCTCAGCAATGCGGTTACAGCGCTTCAGCAGCGGTTGGACGCCTTACCGGCTCCTGGGGCCAACGCCCCAGTTTCTGGCAAGTACCCAGTGGCCCTGCCAGAGAAATTTGATGGGTCCCAATATGGAGGCCGAATGGCCAAAGTATTGGGAAATCTTGGAACAAGAAGGAGATAAATTGAAATTGCAGAGTTATGAGAAATTGAAACCTAAAGTAAGAGATTGGCTCCATTATTATCAAATAATGGAGGTTTACAAACAAGATAGGAAAATTGGCTTCCAGGTGGAGAAATCAAAATTAGAAATTGAATTGTTAGAACCCAATACCAAGAATTTGTCAAGAATGTATAACTTGCTGCTGAAATGGAATACACAAGATGAAACAATTAAATCGGCTATGATTAAGTGGGCACAGGACATTGGTCACAATATTATGTTTGCTGACTGGGAATGGTTGTGGAACACCGGTATAAAATTTACGGCATGTAATGCCTTAAAGGAAAATGTTATGAAAATGATCTACAGGTGGTACATGACCCCAGTCAAGCTAGCAAAAATTTATCATTTGCCTGATAATAAGTGTTGGAAGTGTAAAGAAACTGAAGGTACTTTCTATCACCTTTGGTGGACGTGCCCGAAGATTAAGGCTTTCTGGGAAATGATATATAATGAAATGAAAAAGGTACTTAAATGTACTTTCCCTAAGAAACCAGAGGCCTTTCTCTTGGGCATTGTCGGCCAATTGGTGTCAAAGAAAGATAGAATTTTCTTTATGTATGCGACGACAGCAGCAAGAATACTCATCGCAAAGTATTGGAAGACACAAGACCTACCCACCGTGGAAGAATGGCAGATGAAAGTGATGGACTATATGACACTGGCGGAGATGACTGGCAGAATCCGTGATCAGAGGAAAGAGACGGTGGAAGAGGACTGGAAGAAATTTAAAACTTATCTTAAGAGCTATTATAAAATTGATGAATGCTAAAATGCCGAGGTGCTGAGAGAAAAGGGGAAACAGCGACATAAGATTAAGTTAGAGAAAGGACTAAGAGGACATATATTTGATAAAATTGCTCAAAAGCTGCTGAAATAATTTTGCAAACAGGGATGCAGAAAGGGGAGGTATGGGGGAGTCCGAGAAACGAAGGTTATGGAAAAAAGGTTGTGAAATTATATATGTTTGTTTGTCTTTTTATTTGTTTGTATTGTTTAAAAAATGCTGTAAAACCAATAAAAATCTATATCAAAAAAAAAAAAAAGAGAAATTTGATGGGTCCCTGGCCAGCTTTCCCATGTTCCTCACACAGGCCAAGTTGTATATTCAGGGGCGAGCCCGGAATTTTCCTGACGATCGCACCAAGGTGCACTTCTTGATCAGCTTGCTGAAGGACCAGGCGGCCAAGTGGGTTTTGCCATTGCTCCGGCAAGACTCTCCTTTGCTGACAGACTATGTGGGGTTTTGTAACCACTTGGAGACTGCGTTTGGCAACCCTCTGAAGGGGAGCCAAGCCAATCGGGCGATTTGTCGGTTGAGACAGGACAAGTCCACAGCCGCCGCCTACGCCACAGAATTTTGGCTGTTGGCGCAGGACTTGTCCTGGAATGACTCTGCACTGCGGGACCAGTATCTTGAGGGGTTTTCGGATGAGATACTGGACCAGCTGGCCACGATGGATCATCCCACCACGCTGGACGCCCTCATTCAGCGGAGCCTGCAGGTAGACGATCGGTTGGAGGACCGTCGCCAGGCCCGGGACCACCAGCCGGAGCCAGAGAGCCAGAGAGCCAAAGAGCCAGAGCCAGAGCCAGAGCCAGAATATTTACTTCTTATAAACTGTTTCCTTTATGAATGGGAGGTCAAAGACGAACAGGTCAAGGAGGTAATGATCAAGTGGGCTTTAGATATTGGGAAAACCATTAACTTAACAGCATGGGAAGAACTATGGAGAAAGAACTGGAAATTTACATCCTGTGAAGTATTGAGGGAAAATCTAATCAATTTTGATATTACCTTAGTTTTGTTTTATAATAACACTTTTTCTAATAATGAAGGTTCGTTTGAGAAACCTTTTTTCTTATCTGTCCTGAACACTTCACGCAATTGATGGTATTGGATCCAACCCGTAAGGTGTTGTTTAATTTCCTCATAATCTTTAATTACCAATTTATTATCTTTTTCCTTAATCAGATCTTTATATGTGGCCCATTCTAATTCCATATTTTTCTTTTTTATTGTAATTGCTTCTAGAGGTGATGCCCACCATGGTGTTTTCGGTTCTAGGAGATCCTTATATTTTGTCCGTGTTTTATATAATGATTTCCTAATGACATGGTTCATAAATCCCCTGTGTACTTTCCCTTTTTCATAAGCTAAATACGCATGCCAATCATAACGCTTGTTAAATCCTTCTAGATCTAAGAAATCACTATTTTTTAATACAATCCACTCTTTTAGCCAATTTAAACAGACAGCGTCGTAATATAAATTTAGGTCAGGTAGCGCCAGTCCACCTCTATGTTTTTTATCTATTAGAAGTTTGTGTTTAATTCTTGGTTTTTTATACTGCCATATGAATTTGGATACCTCTTTTTGCCATAATCTAAGACTTCCCACTCCTCCAATTATCGATATCATTTGGAATAGATACATTATTTTTGGCAATACGTTCATTTTAACCACCAATATTCTGCCAACAAGTGATAATCTTAACTTCTTCCAGATTTCTAAATTTCTTTTGATTCCTTACCAGGTTTTTGTGTAATTATCTTTGAATAGATTACTATTATTATTGGTCAGCCAAATTCCTAAATACTTGGTCTTATTTACAATTGTTAATCCTGAGATCTCCTGTAGTTTTTCCTTTTCTTGCTTGGTCATATTTTTTACTATGTTAGTTTTATTCTTCTTTAACTTAAAGCCGGCTACTTTCCCAAATTCTAATATTTTGTCAGTTATCTGTATTATACTTTCTTTGGGGTTTTCAACAGTCAGAATCAGATCATCCGCAAATGCTTTGATCTTATATTCCTTTTTCCCTAATGGAATACCATTTATTTTATTATCATTTCTTATGGCATTCATCAATAATTCCAGTACCATAATAAATAGTAGTAGTGACAAGGGGCAACCTTGTCTTCTCCCCCTCTCTGAACAAAATTCTTCTGTTATTTCATTATTAAGAATAAGTTTGGCTTTTTGTTTCCTATATATTGCCTCTATAGCTTTAATATAATCTTCCCCCAGTTTCATTTCCTTTATGACCCTTTTCCTGAAGTCCCATGACACCTGGTCAAATGCCTTTTCCGCATCTATTGATATTAAAGCAGCCTTTTTGTCTGATCTTTCCTCTAGGTATTCTAGTAAATCTATTACATTCCTCATGTTGCTGTGTATGTATCTACCTGGCAGAAAGCCAGCTTGATCTTTGTGTATAGTTTCGTTTAATAATTTTTTCAATCTGTTGGCTAGAATGTCAGTGAATATTTTGTAATCACTGTTCAGCAGTGATATGGGCCTATAATTTTAAATTAGCGTCTGGTCTTGTCCTTGTTTTGGTATCAGCACGACAAAAGCATCTTCCCATGATCCCGGTATTATTCCACATTTTAAAATTTTGTTCATTACCAATTTCATTGGTGTTATTAAGAATTCCTCTAATTTTTTATAATATGCTGCCGTCAAACCATCTGTTCCAGGTGCTTTTCCTACTTTTGCTTTCATAATTGCTTGGTGCACCTCCAGTGTTGTAATCGGCTGATTTAATTGTTCCCTTTTCTCTGCTCCTATTGTCTGGATTTTATTCTCTATTAGGTATTCTTCCATATCCTCCCGATTCCCTTTCATTTCTTTATATAAGTTACTATAGTACTTTATAAATTTTGCTTTGATTTCCTTTGGGTCTTCTATTATTTTCCCATCCTCCATTATTTTTTCTATTATTCTTTCCTTCTGTCTCTTCTTCAGCTTCCATGCTGGCAGCCTACCTGGTTTATTGGCAAATTCAAAAGAATTTTGTCTTATCCTGTGAATTTTTTGTTCCACTTCGTAATTCAGGATCATGGAGAGTTGCATCTGCAGTGTCTTGATGTTGTTTTTTGGTGCTTCGTTTTTTGGGTTTTGTCAGGGGATGATTGGTGAGTGCTAGAAGAGATAAGAGTCCGGGAATCCAGCCATATTTACAAGATTTATTGGTTTCTTGCTGCTATTTACACGGAGCTCTGAGAGTACATCTGCATCATGGAGTGTCAGTTGCAGAGACTGACGATGCTTTCGCTTTCTTCCAGCATAACCACTTCTGGAGCCCTCCCCCTTTCCTTCCTCTGTTACGAGAGTGGCTGGGCCCTGGAAGCTGCTCCCCCCCCCTCTGATTCATTGCTTCCTGACAACCCTTCGTCACCCTCCTCCTCCGAGGAAGTACAACTGCTAAGTATTGGAGGCTTATCTCTGTAGGTCCCCATTCTCTCCCCCTTCTCTGCCTCCAATTCCCTGACAGGTTTGGGGCCAAATCTTTCTCATTTCCCCTTATTTCCCTTAAAAGTTTCTCTAAGTTTTTTTCCCCTTTTCTTTCTTTTGAATTATATTTTGCTGGATGAAAAAGCCTCTTTTTACTGCCTTACTAGCATCCCATACTATATTTATATCTGTTTTTTTATTTAAGTTATTATCGAAATGTTCTTTTAACATTGATTTGGCCTTTTCCAGAACTTTGTTATCATTCAGAATAGCTTCATTTATTCTCCATTTTCTAATTTTCCTCTCTTCTCCCTTTATTTCTAATGTCGTTGGATTATGGTCAGATATTGTTTTTACTTGTATTTCTGCTTTCTTTATCTTAGTTAATAATATTATTGAAATCCATATTGCATCTATTCTTCCAGAGGAGTTTTTGGTTTCAGAGTGGTATGTGTATTGCTTCTCACTTAGATGTTTAAATCTCCATGCATCATGTAGGTCTAGGTTTTCTATTAGATTCATGAAGCTTAATGGTCATTTCCCTTCCTTTCTTTCTCCCGTGTTGTTCTGTCCATTTCTGTTGATATAACTCCGTTCAGGTCACCCATGATTTTTAGTTTTTCATCACTATGATCTAGCAATTTATGTTCAATTTTTTTTATATAAAATTCAGCTTTCTTATTATTTGGTGCATATATTCCTACCATTAATATCTTTCCTTGTTGGGTTTTAATCCTAATTGCTATCATCCTCCCTTTTTCATCTTTAAATACAAATTCTGGATATAGTTTGGGATTCGCATAAATAATAACCCCCCTTTTTTAACGACATCTGAGAATATAAATTCTTCGCCTAATTTTCTATTAATTAACACCCTTCTATGTTTTCTTATACAGTGATACCTCGCAAGACGAATGCCTCGCAAGACGAAAAACTAGCAAGACAAAATAGTTTTTGGTTTTTTGAGTTGCTTCACAAGACGAATTTCCCTATGGGCTTGATTCGCAAGACGAAAACGTCTTGCAAGTTTGTTTCCTTTTTCTTAAAACCGTTAATACCCAGGGTAACCGTGCTTCACAAGACGAAAAATTCGCAAGACGAAAAAACTCACAGAACGAATTAATTTCGTCTTGCGAGGCACCACTGTAACATGTGTCTCTTGTAGACAGATTATATCCCATTTGTTTCTTTGGAGTAGGTGTTCAACTTTATTTCTTTTAAGTTTGCTGTTTAATCCATTGAAGTTCAATGAAATAATTTTGGGATCCATAACTCATCAGATTCCGATTCCTTTATTTCAATTATAAATCGTATGATGTTATGTAGTATATGGTTTAAAAGTTCCTCCTTATTTCTACTCTGTCATTAACATCTTGTATCTTCCTCTGTTTCTCCCTCTTGTTCCTCTCTCGTATCTCTCCTGTCCCATCCATTTTCCCCTCCTAATGCTTTATGATATCTCCTCCAAAAATTTTTTGCTTCCTCTGAGTTCAGCCTCTTCCTGCTCTGTTTATAAGTGAATGAGATTCCTTCCGGGAATTCCCAGCGGAAGGGGATGTTATTCTTTTTGAATGCATCTGTTAAGCGTTTATATTTTCCTCTTTTCTTCCTCAACCTAGCTGGTATTTCACACATGATTATAATTTCTTGTTCTTCAATTATGAGTTTTTTTCTTCTCATTTGCTTGCATTATTTTATCTTTTAAAATTTGTGAGCTAAGAAAGACTAGGCAGCCTCCAGGCCACCTATTGGGTCCGGCAGTTCTTGACCTAATTCGGAATGCTCTGTCCATGCAAATAGAGATGTCTTCTTCTTGGATTTCCAACCAGGATGCTAGGGCTTTTATTATCACTTCTTTGATAGTCTCATTGTGATTTTCTTTTATTCCTCGAAATCTCAATAATAAATATTTTTGGTTTAGTTCTTGGACTGCAACCGCGTCCAAAATACTTTCCTGTCCCATCTTTAAATCCAAAATTTCCTCTCTCGTTTTTTCCTGATATTTCTTAAGTTCCTTACTTTCTGTTATTTGTTTTTTCAGTGCCTCTTCTTGTTTGTTATTTTTTAATTTAAGTTCCTGTACCTCTTTCTCTAACTCTTTATTTTTCCCTGCTAGGTTATTCACTAGTGCTGTTAGATCTAAAATAATATTTGCATTCTGGTCCATTCTTGCACCCATCGTGTCTATTTTCCCACAGAGAGTCTCCATTTTATCATTCAATTCTTTCTTCATTCCTAAAATAAGTTCTTTCAAGTCTGCTCCCTGGTCTCTCTCTACCGCTGAGGCTCTTCTTCCTTGTGTCCCTCATGATATAGGAGTCACCCCTGGGTGAGCCTGTATTTTCTTAATTTTGTCCATTTCTTTGTTTTCCTTAAGGGAGCTCATAAAGTTGTTTAATAGGTTGACTCTCAGATTTGAGGCAAAAATTCTATTGAGGGGAAATTGAGTGAGTTCTTTCCTCACTCTTCCATACCTTGTAAAGTTATACAATTTCAATCATAAACACAATTATACAGTTTCAATCACAGTTGCAATGCATTAACCATAAAAACAAGGGCAAGAAACATAGAGAGGGATATGATGTAGGGGAAGAAAGCAGGAGGATGAAAGAACTGCAGATACGTATTTTATCAAAGCATGAACTTATTTTTATGTTCCTGCAGTTATTTCTATGTTCCTGCAGTTACTTCCTTCTCCAGCTGGTGTCGCTGTCTTCTGTTGGCAGCTTGCTTCGTTTATTATACTTGCTTCAATCCTCCCCCTCCTTCTTGGGCGTCGTTTCTCAAACAGTCACTCAAGCAGCATGAGACAGCAGTTTTCCCCTCACCATTTTCCTCTTTAGGGCCTTCCGTCACTCACCACCCCTCCTTCCAAGCTCCACCGTTTGTCCCTCTTTTCCTCTTTCAGTCCTCAAAATTATCTTAATGAGCTGTGGTTCTCCCTCTCACTCCACTGTTTTTTGGCAACTCATCCGTAGCTTGGGGAAACCCCTTAGAATGTGGCTTGACACATTTGAGATTATATTTGCAATGGGGGGTGGGAGAATGGGGAAGGGGGGTTAAATATTAGTAAAGTCTTCCTCTCGTCGATTCCTTTCTGACCCAGAGTAACAAAGCAACAATGTCTCAGTTTGTCTCCCCCCTCTCTCTTGACTCTCTCTTGATCGCTTCCTCTCTGCCCACTTCTCAAGATGCCTCCTGTCTTTACGCTGTTGAACAGTCTACTGTCCTGTAAACTGAATAAATAAACAAACAAACAGAGCCAGAGGCAGAGCCTGAAACACTGCTTGATACTGTGTCAGAGCCTGAAACAGAGCCACAGCCACAGCCTGAGTCTGAAACACTACTTAATGCAGTGCCGGAGCCTGAAACAGAGACACAGCCTGAAAGAGAGCCTGAGCCTGAAAAATAGCCAGAGGGAAAGCCAGAGGGAGAGCCAGAAACACTGCTTGATACAGCGTCAGAGCCTGAAACAGATACACAGCCAGAGCCAGAGTGAGACCATGAATCAGAGCCAGAGGCAGAGCCAGACGCTCATTCAGAGCCAGAGCCACAGCCACAGCCTACAGCCACAGCCTGAGTCTGAAACAGTGCTTGATACAGTTCCAGAGCCTGAAACAGAGATACAGCCAAAGCCAGAGCGAGACCCTGAATCAGAGTCAGAACCAGAACCAAACCCTCATTCAGAACCAGAGCCTGAAAGAGAGCAAGAGCCAGAACCAGAGCAACAGCAACAGCCACAGCATAGAGCCACAGCCTGAGTCTGCAACAGTACTTGATACAGTCCCGGAGCCTGAAACAGAGCCCTAGCCCTAGCCCTAGCCCTAGCCCTAGCCCTAGCCCTAGCCCTAGCCCTAGCCCTAGCCCTAGCCCTAGCCCTAGCCCTAGCCCTAGCCCTAGCCTTAGCCCCAGCCCCAGCCCCAGCCCCAGCCCCAGCCCCAGCCCCAGCCCCAGCCCCAGCCACAGCCACAGCCACAGCCTCAGCCCCAGCCCCAGCCACAGCCACAGCTGAAAACAGAGCCAAAGCCTGAGACAAGGCCAAACCCAGAGCCAGAGCCTGAAACAGTACTTGAGAAAGCTTCAGACCATAAAACAGAGAAACAGTTGGAAACATTGCCAAAACCTAAAACACAGGCAGAGCCAGAGCCTGAAACAGAGCCAGAACTAGACCTTGAATCAGAATCAGAGCCAGAGCCAGATACAGCGTTGGAGCCTGAAACAGAGACACAGCCAGAGCCAATAATAATAATAATAATTTATTATTTGTACCCCGCCCATCTGGCTGGGTTTCCCCAGCCACTCTGGGCGGCTTCCATAGAAACAAAAAATACAGTAAAATATCACAGATTAAAAGCTTCCCTGAACAGGGCTGCCTTAAGATGTCTTCTAAATGTCAGGTAGTTATTTATCGCTTTGACATCTGATGGGAGGGCGTTCCACAGGGCGGGCGCCACTACCGAGAAGGCCCTCTGCCTGGTTCCCTGTAGCTTTGCTTCTCGCAATGAGGGAACCGCCAGAAGGCCCTCGGCGCTAGATCTCAACGTCTGGGCAGAACGATGGGGGTGGAGACGCTCCTTCAGGTATACTGGGCCGAGGCCGTTTAGGGCTTTAAAGGTCAACACCAGCACTTTGAATTGTGCTCGGAAACGTACTGGGAGCCAATGTAGGTCTTTCAAGACCGGTGTTATGTGGTCTCGGCGGCCGCCCCCAGTCACCAGTCTAGCTGCCGCATTCTGGATTAATTGTAGTTTCCGGGTCACCTTCAAAGGTAGCCCCCCGTAGAGCGCATTGCAGTAGTCCAAGCGGGAGATAACTAGAGCATGCACCACTCTGGCGAGACAGTCCGCGGGCAGGTAGGGTCTCAGCCTGCGTACCAGGTGGAGTTGGTAGACAGCTGCCCTGGATACAGAATTGACCTGCGCCTCCATGGACAGCTGTGAGTCCAAAATGACTCCCAGGCTGCGCACCTGGTCCTTCAGGGGCACAGTTACCCTATTCAGGACCAGGGAGTCCTCCACACCAGCCCGCCCCCTGTCCCCCAAAAACAATACTTCTGTCTTGTCAGGATTCAACTTCAATCCATTAGCCGCCATCCATCCTCCAACCGCCTCCAGGCACTCACACAGGACCTTCACCGCCTTCACTGGTTCTGATTTGAAAGAGAGGTAGAGCTGGGTATCATCTGCATATTGATGGACACCCAGTCCAAATCCCCTGATGATCTCTCCCAGCGGCTTCATATAGATGTTAAAAAGCATGGGGGAGAGGACGGAACCCTGAGGCACCCCACAAGTGAGGGCCCAGGGGTCTGAACACTCATCCCCCACCACCACTTTCTGAACACGGCCCAGGAGAAAGGAGCGGAACCACTGTATAACAGTGCCCCCAGCTCCCAGCCCCTCTAGACGGTCCAGAAGGATGTTATGGTCGATTGTATCAAAGGCCGCTGAGAGATCCAGCAGAACCAGGAAACAACTCTCACCTTTGTCCCTAGCTCGCCGGAGATCATCAACCAGCGCGACCAAGGCAGTTTGAGTCCCATGGTGAGGCCTGAATCCCGATTGGAAGGGATCCAAATGGTCCGCATCCTCCAGGTGTGCCTGGAGTTGTTCAGCAACCACGTGCTCAATCACCTTGCCCAAGAATGGAAGATTTGAGACTGGGCGATAGCTGGCCATACTGGCCGGGTCTAAAGATGGTTTTTTAAGAAGCGGTTTAATGACCGCCTCTTTCAGCGGATCTGGGAATGTTCCCTCACAGAGGGAAGCATTCACCACCCCGCAGAGCCCATCGCCCAGCCCTTCCCGGCTTGCTTTTATTAGCCAGGATGGGCAAGGATCAAGGAGACAGGTGGTTGCTTTCACGCGTCCAAGCAGCCTGTCCACATCCTTGGGGTAACGGATTGAAATTGATTCCATGCAACTTGACCAGACAGAGCTCTAGCACTCTCCCGCCCTGGCCCTGCTCCCACGGTGGTGTCTAGCTCCTTCCGAATATGAGTGATTTTATCTGCAAAAAACTTTGCAAAATCATTGCAGGAGATCTTGGGGTCTTTACAAGGCCCCGGTGGTAAAGGTGGTTCCGTTAAATTGCGAACCATCTGAAAGAGTCTCCTGCTACTATTTTCTTCAGATGCAATAGAGGCGGTGAAGAAAGTCATCTTCGCCATCGCTATCGCCACTTGGTAGGCTCAACGTTGAGCTCTAACCTGTGTCCGGTCAGATGTGGAGTGAGTTTTCTGCCACCGACGCTCTAGCCGTCTCAGCGATTGTTTCATCGCCCTCAGCTCCGAAGAAAACCATGGGGCTGTCCGGGCTCCATGCAATCGGAGAGGGCGCTTCAGAGCCAGACAGTCGATAGCCCTGGTTAACTCCGCATTCCAGCGGGCCACCAGGGAATCAGCTGAAAGGCCATCAACATGGGCTAAAGCATCCCCTACCACTCTCTGGAAACCATTTGGATCCATTAAGTGGCGGGGGCGGACCATCCGAATTGGTCCCACCTCCCTGCAGAGGGGAAGGGTCGCGGAGAAGTCCAGTTGCACCAGGAAGTGATCTGACCATGGCACTTCTTTTGTTTCACTTTTACTTAGTGTCAGATCACCCACGTCACTAGAGGTGAACACCAGGTCTAAGGCATGTCCATGACTATGAGTTGGGCCAAACTTATTCAGGGACAGCCCCATGGAGGCCATGCTTTCCACGAAGTCCCGAGCGGCCCCTTGTAAGGTCGTGTCGGCATGGATGTTAAAATCCCCTAGGACAACCAAACTAGGTGTCTCCAGGAGAAAATCCGCCATGACCTGAAGCAGCTCGGACAGGGAATCCTTGGTGCAGCGGGGAGGTCGGTACACCAAAAGGAATCCTGTACTGCCCCTATTGCCCAACTTCCAGAACATGCACTCAGAGAACTGGATCTTCCCAGTAGGACGCCCAGTGCAAGCTAGTGACTTCCTAAAAATCACTGCAACCCCCCCTCCCCGCCCACATGACCTGGGTTGCTGTGCGTAAGAGAAACCTGGTGGGCAAGCAGCGGCAAGGACAGGCCCATCTGCTTCCTCCAACCAGGTCTCTGTCACACATGCCAGGTCAAATCCTCCATCCACAATCAAGTCGTGGATGGCAGTGGTTTTATTCATCATTGACCTGGCATTGCACAGCAACACTTTCAGGTCATGTGGGTTTCCCCTGTTGATTCCAGTATCCATCCGGTCAAGGCCAGACCCGGAGGCAGGGATAGTCTTCAAACAATGACTAAACCTGCCTCCTCGGTAATGACATGGTCTGGTCTTAGCGTAACTCCGCCTCCTGCCCATGATCACCGAGATCGGATGTCCCAGTGCTTCCCCCCCTGTGGAACTTGTCCCAGCCATCGTGTTGGCTGGGGAGCCACTCCCAGGCAGCCCTGATCCCGCCCCTTAAAAACAAAACACAAACTATACAGAACCAATAAAACAACAACAACAAAAAGGAACAGAACAATTATACTAAAATTAATCCCCAACCAACTATCCATCCCACCCACCCACCCCCAACAAAGGAAAAAAGGAAAAAAAGGAATAAAAATTTAAATTGCCACCGACTGCTTGAGGACATTTTAAAGCACATTAACCACCTGGAACAGGGAAGCAATGGCAGAACACTTCCCACACTTCCCCAAAAGTTTGTTCCAAATAAGGGCCTGGGCCACGCCCCCTGAGCCAGTTGGAAAAGGCCCTGGAAGGGAGCAGGCCCTGCAGTCCTCACCCAGCCGATGGTCCAAGGCTTCCCCGCAGCAGGAGTCCCTTTATAGCTGGGAGAAAGGGCCTGGGCCACGCCCCCTGGGCCAGTTGGAAAAGGCCCTGGAAGGGAGCAGGCCCTGCAGTCCTCACCCAGCCGATGGTCCGAGGCTTCCCCGCAGCAGGAGTCCCTTTATAGCTGGGAGAAAGGGCCTGGGTGCTTGAGACAGTGCTTGAGACAGTGTCGGAGCTTGAAACAGAGAAATAGGTGAAAACAGAGCCAAAGCCAGATACACAGCCAGAGCCTGAAACAGAGGCATAGGTAGAGCCTGATACAGTGCTTGATACAGGGCCAGAGCCAGAGCCAGAGCCAATTACATGGCTGGAGACTGAAATAGAGAAACCATTGGAAACAGAGCAAAAACCTGAAAAACGGGCAAAGCCAGAGGATGAAAAAGAGCAGAGCCTTAGCCTGAGACAGCGCTTGAGACACCGTTGGAAGCTAAAACAGAGAAACAGTTGGAAACAGAGCCAAAACCTGAACCACAGGGAAAGCGAGAGCCAGAGTCAGAGCCAGAACCTGAAACTGAGTCAGAGCCTGAAAAAGGGTGACCTTGAGCCAGAGCCAGAGCAAGAAACAGAGCCCAGAGCCAGAGCCCGGAGCCTAGATCGTGTTGCAGTAGTCCAAGTGGGAGAAAACTAGTGCATGCATCACTCTGGCAAGACAGTCTGCGGGCAGGTAGGGTCTCAGCCTGCATACCAGATGGAGCTGGTAGACAGCTGCCCTGGACACAGAATTCACCTGCACCTCCATGGACAGCTGTGAGTCCAAAGTGACTCCCAGGCTGCACACCTGGTCCTTCAGGGGCACAGTTGCTCCATTCAGGACCAGGGAGTCCCCCACACCTGCCCGTCCCCTGTTCCCCAAAAAGAGTACTTCTGTCTTCTCAGGATTCAACCGCAATCCGTTAGCCACCATCCATCCTCCAACTGCCTCCAGGCACTCGCACAGAACCTTCACCGCCTTCACTGCTTCCGATTTGAAAGAGAGGTAGAGCTGGGTATCATCCGCATACTGACGAAAACCCAGCCCAAACCCCCTGATGATCTCTCCCACTGTCTTCATATAGATATTAAAAAGCATGAGGGACAGGACAAAATCCTGAGAGCCAAGGGGTCTGAACACTCATCCCCCGCAACCACGTTCTAGAAATGGCCCAGGAAGAAGGAGCGGAACCATTGTATAAGAGTGCCCCCAGCTCCCAGCTCCTCTAGACGGCGCAGAAGGATGTTATGGTCGATGGTATCAAAGGCCACTGAGAGATCCAGCAGAACTACGAAACAGCTTTCACTTTTGTCCCTAGCCCGCCGGAGATCATCAACCAACACGACCAAGGCAATTTCAGTCCCATGGTGAGGCCTGAATCCTGATTGGAAGGGATCCAAACGCTCCGCATCCTCCAGGCGTGCTTGGAGTTGTTCAGCAACCACCTGCTCAATCACCTTGCCCAAGAATGGAAGATTTGAGACTGGGCAATAGTTACAAAGTGCTCCTGTTGCTTCCATAGGTCTGGCACCTTGGCAAATGCCCAAACACTTTCCCTTCAGCCAGGCATTTGATAAATGATAATCTTCACACACTTGAACTCAGTAGGTCTGACATCTGAGGAGATGCACAGAGAAACATTCCTGGCTGAGTTTTGCTTTTACTGGTATAATTTTATTTGTTTATTCATTCATTTCATAAAATTTATATACCGTATGATTGTAAGAAATACTCCAAAGGGGTTTAATATGAAGTTTCTGGATGGGGTAACTGTGAGGTGGATTTGTAGATGGCTTACTGAATGAGCCCAAAGAGGGCTTATAAATGGTTCCTCATCATCCTGGAAAAAAGTGACAAGTGGGCTGATGTAGCATTCTCTCCTGGGTCCGTTGTTGTTCAACGTCTTTATAAATGACTTGGATGGAGGAATTGATGGGATGCTCGTCAAATTTGCAGGTGGCACCAAATTGGGAAGGGTAGCAGAAAACAGAATCGGGATTCAATATGACCTTAAGGCAGGCATAGGCAAACTCGGCCCTCCAGATGTTTTGAGACTACAATTCCCATCATCCCTGACAACTGGTCCTGTTAGCTAGGGATGATGGGAGTGGTAGTCCCAAAACAGCTGGAGGGCCGAGTTTGCCTATGCCTGCCTTAAAGGATCAGAGAACTGGGCCCAAATTAGCAAAGTGACTTTCAATAGGGACAAACGTCAGATTCTATGCTTAGGCAGGAATAACCAGCTGCAAAAATATAGCATGGGGACACCAGGCTTGCCGGTAGGACATGTGAAAAGGATCTAGGGGTCTTAGTAGACCACACATTTAACATGAGTCAACAGTGAGATGCAGCAGCATGAAAACCCTAATGCTATTCTAGGCTGCATCCACAGAAGTCTAGTGTTCAGGTCGAGGGAAATAATAGTCTATTCTGCATTGGTGAGACCACACCTGGAGTCCTGTGTCCAGTTCTGGGCACCACAATTTAAGAAGGATGTTGGCAAGCTGAAAGGTGTGCAGAGGAGGGAGACCAAGATGAAGAAGAAGAAGAAGAGTTTGGATTTGATATCCCGCCTTTCACTCCCTTTAAGGAGTCTCAAAGCGGCTAACATTCTCCTTTCCCTTCCTCCTCCACAACAAACACTCTGTGAGGTGAGTGGGGCTGAGAGACTTCAAAGAAGTGTGACTGGCCCAAGGTTACCCAGCAGCTGCATGTGGAGGAGTGGAGACGCGAACTCGGTTCCCCGGATTACGAGACTACCGCTCTTAACCACTACACCACACTGGCTCTCAATGATCAAGGATCTGGAAACCAAGTCTTATGAGGAACGGTTGAAGGAGCTGCATCTGTTTAGCCTGGAAAAGAGGAGACTGAGAGAAGATATGATAGACATATTCCTATAATAAATTAAACTTCTGCAACTCAGGCCCTTAATGAGGTTGTGAGGTGGTTTTTTTTTGGGGGGGGGGGGAGTCAGTCTGGATGATGCCTTGGTCTCTTCCAATTCATTATTATAGATAGTCTATAGATAATTTTTTACGGCCGGAGACCAGCTTGGGGGTACAATCCCAGAAGGAAAGCAAACATTTAAACAATGTACAACAATAAATTTAACATTTATAAATGCAATAAGCGTATAGACACTTAAAACTTTAAGATAAGCTACCACAAAGAGATTTACCCAGAGTCACCCATGGAACCGAGTTTGGGGATTTTCTTAACGAACTAGTTTGGGTTGGGGGATGGTCTGCGCCTACAGATCTGTACACAGAATCTGGCGATCATCCAGGTCGTCTTATGATCTTTGCCTAACAGGAGAAGGTCAAATTTTTGCTTTTCTGGGAGGTCAGCGAGCCTCACCAGCAGGGGATCAATGGTCTCACTATGTGCCTCTTCATAAAAGGGACATCTAAAGAACAGGTGCTCTGGGCTTCCTATCTCCCCCAATGAACAGTCGCAAAGTCTCTGAGCATATGGGACTTTTAAAAAGGATTCTTCCAGGACCGGTGAGGGCAGAGCCGAGCTTCTGGTGATTCATTATTATTTACCACCCTAGATGACCTTCCTGGTCTCTTCCAACTCTGATTCTCTGATTCTGTGAAAGGAGATTCTAAATGGAAGAACTATCTGATGGCAAGAGCTGTTCGAGAGTGGAACAGACTCTCTCAGAAGGTGCTGGACTCTCTGTCCTTGGAGGTTTCTAAGCAGTGGTTGGGTGGCCATCTGCAAAGGATTCCTTAGCGGTGGAGACTTCCGGGTTAGCGCCATCGGTGAATGGCGGAGTTCCTCCAACCGGAGGAACTGGCTCCGTGGAAACTGGGTCTTCCCGCCACGGCGAAGGTGGGGACCTGCCAGAAATCCCAGGTGGAGGAAGCCTGGGAACGTGGGGTTCGACAGGGCACCAGGAGCGCCCCCCTACGCACCGGGAACCCCATTTTGGGGCTCAGGAGTGAAGTGGGGTGAGCGGCGCGGTGCTGCGAACCGACTGCTACTTTCACGGAGTGAAGCCGCACAGCCATTGCCGGAGAGCTCTGACTTTTTCCTGTGGACAATTCGATTTAAAACAAGTACCCGTGAGTAGAAACGGAAAATTGGATCAAGAAATATTTTAATTTGGCACCGAAGCGGGAAGGTTCAAAACAGGAAGTCCGCCTTCCGTTTTTTGTACATAGACTGAAGCAAAAACCCTGTAAGCTAAAGCCTGGAAAGTCGTTAAAAAAGTTTAAATTTCCTTCATTTATAATTACTGAAACCCCCTTGGAAGCAGGAGAAAAGGGGGGGGGGACTTTGTTTAACGCCTGCAGGAGAGGGAGTGAAGAAAGATAAGTTTCCACCGTCTCTAACCTGGGAACGGGGTGTCAGAGACAGAAATTCTTGGAGAGGTTCATTAACTGTGAATGGAATACTTTGACAGATAGCTAAAGAAGAGAAATAAATTGATTCCAATGTTGCCTTCTGCATTCTAAAGAAACAAAATATCCGAAAAACGAAAGTAATTTTCCTTTGTTGGACTTGCCTTAAAAAAATGGATACAAATAGAAATTGTCTCCTCTAGAGGGAGCTTGCTAAATTGTTGCTGCAGTCTACTTGAGGACTCCACAGCTGTCAGATTAAGATCGTGGGACCAGGCCTTTTTGACCTTGACTAAATATGAGCTGGGAGGAAGTTTTGGTGCTTGCTTTATGCAAGACAAGTGCCTTGCTGGAACAGATGCATGAGAAGATGGATTTGATGAATGAGAAAATGGATTTGATGACTGATGTGGCTAATAACTGTGGACAAACAGGGAATATTGATACAGAAACTATTCAGGGACCAACTCAGGAACCTGTACTGATTGGGCAAGTGCAGAAGATAATGGAGGAGGTTGCGGTTGCACCTCAAATAATACAAATGGAGAGATCCGAGGCCCTACAGGAGCATAAGCCGCTGTCTTTGAAGATTGAAGTTGGAGTCGGCCAGGGGGAGTCTGGAGCTGAGGAGATTCTTAACTTTGGAGAGACCTCGAAATATGTTTTAAAATATTTTTTGGACTACATTGATGACTGTGGGGAGTGGGACTGTGGGGAATGGGCTGGTTGGATGAAGTGAGACGAAGATAATTTTGGGTTGGAATCCCCCAGAGACCTACTTCCCAACGAGAAAGGAAAGAAACTAAGAAAGAGACCAACAAAAGACAAGGAAAAGTGCAAGTATAAACAAGAAGAAGAAGATCTGCAGAAGGGACATGGAAGAGACTTAAGGGCCTCGGACATTAGATTACCAGGTTGATGGACTAGATGGAATGGACAGCAAGGACTGACACGACCCGAGACCAGGAAGAAGAGACGTTGGATGAAGATTGGAAGAAAATTTATAAAGAAATTTTTTTCCCCTAGGGAATTAGCCTAAAATTAATGAACATTAGGGAAAATGTTGGAATGAAACTATATGACTCTAGTAGAAAAGATATCAGGAGTTATGTATAATCGAGTATTAAGTGTTAAACTCTAAAGTATTTTTTGGTAAGATAAGGTTAAATAACTTAAGGTAATTTGAATAATAGAATATGGGGAAAGGATGGAAAGGATTTGTTGAGTTAATTAATAGGTAAATTGTTAAGATAAATTATTTAGTAAAAATTGAGAAAGATGGAAAGAATTTGCTGAAATAATCAATTAAACTAGAATACAAAAAGGGAGGTGTGAGGAGGTCAATGAAACAAGCAAATGGAAGTTAAAGATATGTAATATGGGATTTGTGTCCTCCCCCCCCCCTTTTTTTAATCCTTTTGCTGTATTGTTGCATTGGTTTTTATATCTTTTTGTTGTATTGTTGCATTGGTTTTTATGTCTTGCTTTTTTCTTTTGTTTTTTTTCCATGTATTGTAGTGTTGTTGTTAATTTTTTTTCTTTTCTGCAATTTTGAAATTATTAATAAATATTATTATTATTTTAAAAAAAGGATTCCTTAGCTGTGATTCCTACATTGCAGAGGGTTGACCTTCAGGATCGCTTCTACCTCTGTAAGTCTATGATTCCAGGAAGTGGTGCAATTTTTGTAGCTTGGTATAAAGTTTGGTCATTTATCAACAAGTCATGCATCCACAGTTCTAAGCAGGTGTTGTCCACAGACTTCCATTAAGGTGAGAAACTTTTAAGTCTGAATTTCTTAGGAAGCCGCAAAATTGACCTGCAACATGGCCCTTCTAGCAGAGGAAATTTGCAGAAATAAGCTATATTACAGGTCAACATGTGGAATGGACCCCAAGTTTATGATTGTTAACTATTTTTAAAGAAGGGCAATCTGACCTATGTTATAAAGAACTAATTACTTTTCTTTTAGTAGTGACATGCCAACTAGTGACACAGAATTGAAAGATTGGAAAAGGTGTGTATCTCTCGTTGGAAGCAGAATGTATGGTCTGTTGCTGTATCAGAAAAATTAACAAAGATATTGCATACATTTTGCTGAATTATGGCATCCTTTTATAAAATACTTCACTGATAATCTTGAAAACCACAGATTTGACTTCTGCAAACTTAACTAGATTGATCCGTCCTGGAGGGGGAAAGAGTTGGGATTTTGTTTTTGTATTTTTTCTCTTTTTTTGTAATTGTTATATATTGGAAATTAATAACACTATATTAAAAAATGAAAACATGTATTTTTGTTTCCGGCCTGTTCTTCCAGCAACCTAAATTGGATCTGGTTTGCCTATATGGTCAGAGGTGTAGTATGGGGGGGCTGGGGGGCTGTGGCTCTGGGTGCATTTTTTATGGGGTGCTTAGGTTCACAGCATCAACACCCCAAATAGGTCTTGTTTCTCCCATAGCCGCAGCCTTGGACCCCAGCAGAAATCAGCTATGGCTCTCTCTCTCTCTCTCTGCCTTCCCAGCCTGCTGCTTCTGCTTCCAGCTTCTAGTACAAATAACTCTTCCCAAATTCTGGCTTTTGTCCTTCTCACTATTTGCAAGTTTAGTTGCGATTCCTGCATTGCAGGTTAGACTAGGTGACTCTTGGGGTCCCTTCATAGAGTTGGAAGGGACCCCAAGAGTCACCAACTCTATGATCTGCCATATTGCACAGAAGCCTCTTTCCTTTGATCTCTTAATGGCCCACCAGGGAGGTAAAGGTAAAGGTAAAGGTAAAGGTAAAGGTAGCCCTGACTGTTAAGTCCAGTCACGGACAACTCTGGGGTTGCGGCACTCGCTTTACTGGCCGAGGGAGCCGGCATTTGTCCGCAGACAGCTTCCGGGTCATGTGGTCAGCATGACTAAGCCGCTTCTGGCGACCCAGAGCAGCGCACAGAAACGCCGTTTACCTTCCTGCTGGAGCGGTACCTATTTATCTACTTGCACTTTGACGTGCTTTTGAACTGCTAGGTTGGCAGGAGCAGAGACCGAGCAACAGGAGCTCACCCCGTCGTGGGGATTTGAACTGCCGACCTTCCAATCAGCAAGCCCAGAGGCTCAGTGGTTTACACCACAGCACCACCCACGTCCCTATCAGTGATGTTTGTATTTTAACACATGCTGGATCCAGGAATTAAAGAGGTCTGTCACCTACAAACTCATAACAATAGATAGATAGATAGATAGATAGATAGATAGATAGATAGATAGATGACAGACAGACAGACAGACAGATGCATGTCACCCCAATCTCTGAGCAGTGAGATATTTCAGGGGTCCCTGGTGCTTACCCAGTTTTGGTTTCCTTGGAATGAGGGACAGTGGAGAGCCAGATGCTGCATCAGTTTCACAGCAGTGGGACAGTCCCTCTTCATCTAGTCAGCCTCCGCTGTCACTCAGATCATGAAGAGTCTTGCACGTTGCTGAGCAGCAGGCCAGAGAAGCCCAGAGGGGGTTCCCTCCATCTCACCATAGTTTACATCTGCTTGGGAGGAGTCCAGAGGCAGGGGGCTGGGGGGGCAGATGCCAGTCCCAGCAACGTCTTCAACTAGGGCCGTTGAGCCTAGGTGAACTCTGCAGTGTTTTCCCTTTTCTGAATAAAAAGCTGACTTCACATTGAGTCTTGTGTCTTCCTTCTGACCTGTGGAGGAACCAGCCTTCCTGACAGCCCCCTGACACAGCCTTGGAATCTAGCAGAAGTCAAGCTTGGCTCTGTCTCTCTAGCTTCTGCCTGCAGCCTGCTTCCAGTTCAGCTCTCACACAACTGCCCCAGCTTTTGTCCTTCTAAGTACCAGTTTCGGGGAGGGGGGGGCAAGGCCCATCTATTTGCCCAGAGGGCACCATCAAAGTGGTCCTTAGCTGGCAACTATGACCGTTAACAAGAACCTTGCCTGGCTAGTTCAACGATGGAAATCTGTTAGATTTTCACTTTGCTGAGGGGACTCGGGCATCATGCCGACTAAATCCTCTCACCAAATTAATATATATATACAGTGGTACCTCGGTTTACAAACTTACTGTAATCCGTTCCGGAAGTCCGTTCTTAAACCGCAACCGTTCTTAAACTGAGGCGCACTTTCCTTAATGAGGCCTCCCGCTGCCGGTGCCCTTCCACCGTTTGGATTCCGTTCTTAGACAAAGGTAAAATTCTCAAACCGGGACACTATTTCCAGTTTTGCGGAGTTCGTAAACCGAATTGTTCGTAAACAGGACTGTTCTTAAACCGAGGTAACACTGTACACATGACTATTCATGCTGCTGGCATGCAAATCAGCCTGGCAGGTACTGGCTGCAAATTATTGCAAAGATGCTCTGGGGGCCTGACCTGCTCTGCTCCCCTCTCCCCAAGGTCTCTGGTCTGGGCCCTGAAATCCCTGCACCATTGCAGGGCTGGGTGGGGGTACCTCCTGGGCAAGATGGGCTTTCCAAATGCAGATCACCACTCGCCAGTTCTCAATTATTGTCCAGAGGCTTTGGCTTCAAACCTCATCCCTTCAAATACCTGACGATGGGACTTCCGGTCGGATCGCAAAGTGGAAGCAAGCGGGTTTACCCACCGGAGAGGGAGACCAGCTTCTAGGAGGCAAATGGGGGTGCTACAAGGGCGCCGTAGCCCCCCAACAATCCCCTGAAAGGAGATTCAGGGGCCAGGATCCCGGCGCTGCCGACGAGCGGTTCCCCCGGTCGCCAGGTATCCTCTTTTTTAGAGGAGAGAAGAGCGACGGGGTAGAAAGGCTGGCAACGGGACGCCATTGCTAGCCTCCAGAAGCGAAGCCCCGAGCTTGTGCACCGGAGCGATCGGCTCTCCAAAAAAAAGAAATCGAATTGGAAACTTTTAAACGGACTAAAATATTATTAATTTGGACCTAATTCGATATAGATAAGGTGAAAATAGGAGGTCAGCCTTGTTTGGATTCCCAAGACTACACAGGGACTATTCTCAGAACGGAACGGAACAGTGAGTAAAGACAAACGGGGGTTGTTTTGGCTATAGGATTTCTCTCTCTCGTGGATTTTTATTTCTAACTTTGAACAGGCTCCAAGTAAGGAGTAAAACAGACGGAGGGGAGAGATGAGATAAATGTTTTTTGTTTGTGTGGATGGATTAAACGTCAGGAAAGGATCTTTGGATGGTTATTTACTTTCGATTTTAAAAGGAACTACGCAACAAGTAAGACTGATTAAAACTCTTGGAACTGTATTCACCCTCTCCACCTTGTATTACCAGAGAGAAGAAGATATAATTTGTTATTTTTCTTTCCTTTCTTTTGTGTTGGAGTCTAAGTATTTAAGGGACATAGTCAAAGTGCTTTTTAAGCGGATTGGATTTACTGGAGACTGCACCCCCACTCTTTTGTTGGGAATTGCCATTTTGATTTCCGGAATAGATGAAGCGCTGTCTCTCCCCTTTATAAGACTGTGGACTGTGGATTTAACTTTCTCCCCTTTATAAGACTGCAGATTGTGGACTTAATTTTTTTCCTCTCTCAATTGAACTCTGCTCTTCTTATTTGGTGTATACGGATTATATTTTTGTCTTTCTTCTGCTTTCTCTGAGGGATTTGGTTGAAGTTTTTTAAAGGACTTGGCTTTGGAAAGTTTTACATTTATTTTACATCGGTGGCTTTTTGGAATACAATCATAAATATTGGATGTGGCCATTCAAGTGGCATGAAGGAAGTGAAATAATTTTTGGAAATTTTTGGGACTTTTATTGAACTCAATTTTTGATCTTGTGGCCGGGAACTATTGTTTTAATTTGGCTCCCCCTGGTGGATATCTTTATTGGAGTTATTTTGGAACAGCTTATTAGAATGTCTCACACACAGAAGAAAGGGGAAGGAGGGACACCTGCAGAAGGAAAGGGTTCTAGGCAAGAATCTGAAATTAAAGGAGACTTAATAAAGATGTTTACAGAACTTAAATCAGATTTGAAAGCGGAAATAAGGAAAAGTGAGAAAAATATTGGAACAAAATTGGAACAAATGGATAAAAAAATAGATGTTACTGTAAAAAAAAAAGATGAATCAGTTAATGAGATAAAACGACAGATGAAGGAAATGACAAAAAGGACACAAAATTTGGAAGAAGGGATGAAGAAGACTAAATTAGATCTTAGGGAAAGTAAGAAGGAGGAAGAAAAAATTAAAGCAGAGGTGTCATAGGTGAATAGAGCTCAAGAAGAAATGTGGGACGCTATTGCTATGAATGAACTGAGACAAAGAGAAAATAATTTGAGATTTAGATTGGTACCAGAGGTTCAAGGAGAAGAAATAAAGGAGAAACTCATTAAAGAGATTGCCCAATGGTTAGAGATGCAGGAAGAAGATGTTGCAAAGACAATACAAAACGCGTTCAGAATTAAAGTCAGGACAACCAAAGCAAAGAAATTTCCTGGAGATTGCTTAGTTATTTTCAAAGATAGAGAAATAAGAAATATAATCTTGCAAAAGAATAGAGAAAAAAGATTAAATATTGATGGAAATTATATAATTATTTTTAAAGACGTCCCACTTCGCTTATTGAAGAAACACGACCATTACCAACAGCTGGTGCAAATACTGAGGAAAAACAAAATTGAATTCAGGTGGGAATTCCAGAGGGGCTATCATTTACTTCTAAAGGAAAAAGACACAGGTTTACAAGACCAGATGAAATGGATAAATTCCTGAGAAGATATAGAGAGTTAGAAAGAGAAGACGAAAAGCAGAGGCAATGGGAGCAGGGGCGGAAGGTGGAAGGTGGAGGATCACAAGAATCTGAAGAAGATAAAGAAGAGAAAGAAGAGGAAGAGGAGAAATAGAATCAAAATTTATTATTCAAATTAATTCGGAATCATCATGGCGTTGAAATTATGGACTTGGAATGTCAATGGGATGAACGATAGAAAAAAAAAAATAAAATTCAACAATATTTTTTTAAAAAGAATTTGGACATTATTTGTTTACAGGAGACACGTGATGAGAAGACACCGAAAAATTTTAATGAACAAAAAATTAGGAAATGAATTCATTTCATCTGACAAAAGCAAAAAGAGAGGGGTAGTATTATATACTAAAAATAAATTAGAGGCTCAACAGATTTTTAAAGATGAAGAAAGTAGAATAGTGGCAGTACAAGTCAAATGGCAAGGTGAAAAATTAATAATAGTCGGAGTATATGCACCCAATGAAAACAAAATGGACTTTTTCAAAGAATTGGAAGATAAATTATTTGAATATTTGGATCAAAAGATAATAATAATGGGAGATATGAATGCAGTAGTGTCAATGGAAATGGACAGATTAAGAGTAACAGGAAAAACAAAGGAAGGGAAGTTACCAAAAACATTTTTCTCAATGGTAGAGAACTGCAATTTAATTGACATTTGGAGACTAAAGCACCCATTAGAAAAACAATTCACCTTCCATTCAGAGGCAAATAAATCAATGTCCAGAATTGATCAGATATGGTTATCTAATGAATTAACACCAAGAATATCAAAGATTGAAATCCAACCTAAGGTACTTTCGGACCATAATGCGAATAAATGTATATTAAAAGGATTTGAGGAAAAATCTTTCCGGTGGAGAATAAATGAAAATCTTTTTGATGACCAGAAAATGGTAGAAAATGCACAAAAGTGTTTGAAGGATTATTTTATTAACAACATGAACCAAGGAACAAAAATGAGTACAGTCTGGGATGCTGGAAAGGCAGTAATGAGAGGTTTCTTTATCCAACAAAATACAATTAAAAATAAATTTAGAGAAAAAGGGAAAAAAGAAATCTTAAAACAAATAATGGAGAATGAGAAAAAGCTAATTACCAGACCCCAGGATAAGAAATTGAAAGTGAACATCAAAACATTACAATCGCAATTTTCTATGATAATAAGTAAGGAAGTAGAATGGAACATCAAAAAAATGGGGGACTTAAGGAAGAAGTAAATTACTTTAAGAACTTTATGACTGTTACAGTGTCCCCCTAGTGGAATTTGGAACTTGTTACAACTAGTTACAACTGCAGCTGGCCTGAGGAATTTCTCACGCTGTTTTCCTGGAACTTTCCATTTCAAAATAACTTTGAATCTAACCGTGTGACTGACCTTGAGTTTTATCTAGAGGGGTATGGCAGATGGAAAAGAGAAGCTAGACTCGTTACAAGCAACAAGGTCTGGCAGATTATTTCGTACAGACGGTGGATTGCAAAGGAGAGCCTCGACATCTGGCCCCTCTGGGGTTCCAATAACAACCTCATTGGCACAACCTAAAACTAAAGGTATGGCAAGTGACGATGCCTTTGCTCAGGTACTGGCAAAATTAATGAATCTTTGGATAGAATAAGTAAACAAGTTGCAGAGGCATCGGATAAGATTGATCAAAATACAACAAGTATTAATCAAAATACAGTAAGTATTAATAATTTGGGACAGAAAGTAAATACTAATACAGAGACTATTCAGAAACTATTACAGGAATCTGCCTCAACACGTCAGATTGCCGAAGAGGCTAAAGAAATTGCTACAGCTACAGTTGCAGAGGTTCAAGAGAAGATACCACCGCTACATAAACAACTTGAAGACCATAAGTTAACCCTGTCTATGATTGAGTTGAAGGAGAAACAAGTGAACTTAAGGGTCAGAGCCGTACCTGAAGTGGAGAAAGACAATTTAGTTGATTTTCTTACACAGGAATTCTTAGATTTTTGGAATCCAGAATTGGTAAAAGACAGCTTTAAAATAGTGAATGCTTTTAGACTTGGAAAAGGAGGAGGAAAGAAGGTGAGAGATTGTTTGATCACTCTCCAAACAAAAGAAGAGAGGGACAAGATCTTGAGTTTGCATTTCCAGAACACACTGGAAATACAACAGTCAAAAGTGGAGATATTTAAGGACATTCCGAAACACCTTCTGGATCTCAGATCTAACTACAAAGACCTGGTTACCTTGTTGAGAAGTAATAGAATTAACTTTAGGTGGGAATTTCCTCAAGGCCTATCCTTTAGTTACAAAGGAAAGAAGAGGAAAATAAGATCGGAAGACGACAAAGACAAATTCTGGAGAGACCACGGAGAAGACCTACAAAAGAAAGCTACAGGAGATTTAAGAGCAATTGTAAGAGAAACTTTAGACACACCAGGACTATCTCTGGAACTAAAAGACCGCCTGAAAAACGTGATACCACCGACGGAACAGGAACAGGCACTAGGTGCTGTTGGAGGAGAACTAAAATAATTACATCATGGCCCTGCAACTATTAAGCTGGAATTGTAATGGCCTCAATTCCCCTCAGAAAAGGAAATCTGTGTTTCATTTATTAAAAAAGGAACAATTGGACTTGATTTGTCTACAAGAAACACATATAACAAGATTACACAGGAAACTATTGATAAATAAAAGACTTGGTCAGGAGTTTATTTCATCGGACAAAGTTAAAAAAAGAGGGGTTGTGATTTATGCAAAGGACAGACTATCACCAAAATTTATTTTTAAAGATGACCAAGGAAGATTTGTGGCAATTGAAATTCAAACACAAGGAGAAAAATTTTTGATAGTAGGAATTTACGCACCAAATGAAGGGAAATCTGATTTTTTTAAGAAGTTGCATGAGACTTTGATGGATTATTTGGATTACAACATGATTTTGATGGGAGACATGAATGGAGTGGTATCTACACATATGGACAAGGCACAAAGACAGGTAGTCACTAAGGATGGTAGACTACCGAAAACCTTTTTTGAGATGACAGACAACTTGGACTTAGTTGATATCTGGAGAACAAGAAACCCCATGGCTAAAGAGGGAACCTTCTTTTCTGAAGCCAAAATGACATGGACAAGAATTGACCAAATATGGATAACTAGAGGAATGGCACCAAAGACAAGAAAGGTGGAAATCTGCCCGAAAACTTGCTCTGACCATAATGCTGTCAAGATGGAAATGAAACTAACACCAACTGGCTCCTTTAGATGGAGGATGAATGACACCTTATTTAGAGATGAAGAAGTGTTTAAGAAGGCCCCAAAAACCTTGAGAGACTATTTTGAGATAAATTTGAGCACCAATGTGGAAAAAAGAGTAATCTGGGATGCAAGTAAAGCGGTTATGAGAGGGTTCTTGATACAACAGAATGCAGTAAAGAAGAGAATTCAAAATGAGAAGAAGGATAAGATATTGGAGAAAATAAAGGAAAGTGAAAAAAGATTGAGAACAAATCCAAAATCTCAAGAGATTTTGAGAGAATTAAAGTTATATCAAGTACAATATATGAAAATGATGAATCAGGAAATAGAATGGAAAATTAAACAAATGAGACAAAAGACATTTGAGTCGGCTAACAAATGTGGTAAACTGTTGGCTTGGCAAATGAAAAAAAGACAAAAATTAAATACAGTCACGAACTTAGAAGTGGAAGGAAGGAATATACAGAACCCAGCAGAGATTAGAAATTGCTTCCAGAGGTACTTTAAACAACTATATACACAAGGGCCATTGAAAGAAACTGATCTAGATCAATTTTTGAAAACAAATGGATTACAAAAAATCTCTCAAGAAAATAAACTAATGTTGAACTATAAAATAACTGAACAGGAGATAGAAGGTGCCATCCAAAATATGCAATTGTGTAAGTCTCCAGGACCGGATGGATTGACTTCTAGATATTACAGATCCTTGAAAGAATGGTTAATACAACCTTTGAAAGAGGTCTGCAATGAAATAATGGAGGGGAAAAGAGCACCAGAGTCGTGGAAAGAAGCATATATTACACTTGTACCGAAAACAGAGACTGAAAAGACACAGCTTAAGAACTACCGCCCCATATCATTACTCAATGTGGATTACAAAATTTTTGCAGATATCTTGGCTAAGAGATTTAAAAAAGTGTTGATGGAAGAGATTCATAAAGATCAAGCGGGCTTTCTCCCAGGAAGACATTTGTCTGACAATTTGAGGAATATAATTGATATTCTGGAAAAACTAGAAGTGAATATAAATACTAAAGCAGTTTTGATATTTGTGGACGCTGAGAAAGCTTTTGACAATATTTCTTGGAGCTTTATGAAGAAGAATCTTCAGGGTATGGGGGTAGGCCAAGGCTCTGAGAATGGTATAAGTGCAATTTATTCAGAACAAAAGGCTAAATTAATTGTAAATAATGTGGTGACGGAAGAATTTAAAATAGAAAAAGGGACACGACAAGGTTGCCCAATTTCCCCACTACTTTTTATTTTGGTCCTGGAGGTTTTGCTGAATATGATAAGAAGGGACCAGTTGGTTAAAGGTATACAGGTCGGAGCTAAACAGTACAAATTGAGAGCATTTGCAGAAGATTTAGTACTGACGTTACAGGAGCCAGAATCTAGTACTAAAAGGGTTTTAGAACTGATTCAAGAATTTGGTCAAGTTGCAGGATTTAAATTGAACAAGTTAAAAACTAAGGTTTTAGAGAAAAATCTAACACCAATGGAGAGAGAGAGGTTTCAGAATGTGATAGGTTTAACAGTGGTTAAGAAAGTCAAATATCTGGGGATCAACATGACAGCAAAAAATGGGAATTTATTTAAAGATAACTATGAAAAATGTTGGGCTGAAGTGAAAAAAGATTTAGAAATTTGGTCAAATTTGAAGCTTTCACTGCTGGGCCATATTGCTGCGATAAAAATGAATGTATTGCCTAGAATGTTGTTTTTGTTCCAAACTTTGCAAATTGTGGACAAAATGGATTGTTTCAAGAGGTGGCAGAAAGATATTTCTAGATTTGTCTGGCAGGGCAAGAAGCCCAGAATAAAATTTAAAATACTAACGGATGCAAAGGAAAGAGGTGGATTTGCCCTGCCAGACCTCAAACTTTATTATGAATCAGCAGCTTTTTGCTGGTTGAAAGAATGGCTGCTTCTTGAAAACACTGACATTTTGGACCTAGAAGGGTTTAACAATGTATTTGGATGGCATGCATATCTGTGGTATGATAAGGTCAAAGCACATAAAGCATTTAAAAATCACATTGTCAGGAAAGCACTGTTTAATGTTTGGATAAGATATAAGGATTTATTGGAAAACAAAACTCCAAGGTGGCTGTCACCAATGGAAGCGAAAGCCTTGAAAAAGCTCAATATGGAGGTCAAATGGCCGAAATATTGGGAAATTTTGGAACAAGATGGAGATAGACTGAAATTGCAGAGTTTTGAAAAATTAAAAAACAAAGTGCGAGACTGGCTTCATTATTTTCAGATAATGGAGGCATTCAATTTGGACAAGAAAATTGGCTTCCAGGTGGAAAAATCAAAATTAGAAACTGAACTGTTAGAACCCAAAACTAAGAATTTGTCAAGAATGTATAACTTGCTGCTGAAATGGAACACTCTGTGAGGAGAACCTGAGCTTACAGGGTTAAACAGCTCAGAGTGTACGCTCTGCGTACTGTGGAAAGGAGGGGGGGAAATGCTGCGTCATTTCCGAGAGGCTAAAGCCTTTGTTCTTTCTCTCTACTTTCGCTTTTGAGGAGAGAGGGCGTGTTTTTGCGATGCTGTTCGCTGTGATAGATAATGGATAGTCTGCTGTAAATAAAACTGCTTTTAGCTGCTAAGATCCTGTGTGGACTTTATTTAAGCACACTGAAGAATGCACTGGAGTGTTTTGCAGCTTCCTCTTGCCGCTGTTGAAACTCTGCTATGCTCAGATGAGTCGGACTCTTGGAATGCAGAGGCCTGCGATGGGGGAAGCGTGCCGGACCTCACGCTTATCTGAGCAATAAATCAATTTATCTAACAGGTTATGGAGGCAGTAAATGCAATTAGAGGAAGCCTGCTTTGATGTGCTGTGTGCTTAAGAAGGCTGAGAAACTGAGAAGCTGTTGTTTTGCTGCCGGAAGGCAAAAGTCCTGCTTCGCCTGGGAGAAAGCAGGGAAGCTGGCTGCAAGCTGTGTGCTGCAAAGCTGGCTGCAATGCTGTGTGCTGCAAGGAGCCACTGGAGGCCTCTCCGTTGAAGCTGGCTGGTACGCGTGAGTACTTCAAAGCCCCAATGGGAGCACTGGGGGAGGAGATGGCTGAGCTCCAGGACTTTTATGATGTCCCGTTTGAAAAGCTCACAACCCAGTCCTGGGATATCTGGGTTAGAAGAGTCAGGGGGTGGTTTTTGGCCACAGGGTTCTGGGATATAGCCCAGAAGGAGCCGGCCCCACCCATGCCAGTTGCTGCTGAAGAAGGAGGAGCAGAACTGGAGGCTGCATTGCTGGAAGATAGAGAGCTGAGAATGCAAAGGGAGCTCTGCATGTTGAGAGCAAGCGTGGACGCTATGCTGTTGCCCCACCTGGAGGGCATTGAGTCGGCTCAGGCCGCCTGGCAGGTGCTGAGGAGTCTGTGTGAGAACTCAGCAGGAGCCCAGGGCCGGGAGGAAGCCGAGAGCAGGCAGGAAGCTGAGAGCCCAGAGGGGGCTGCTGGCCATGTTCCTGAAGTTACAGCTGGGAGTAGCTGCTTTGTCTCCGAGGGGCCGTGTGATGTTGAGGCCTACAACCAGAGTGCTGGGGAGCGTGCAGGCCCAGGCTGTGCACCCAAAGGTGGGGGTGCTGGGAACAAAGGAATGGCTGAAGAGAGAGCTGTTGCTACGCGTCGCCGCTGTTATCGCTGTGGCTCCCCCTCCCATCTGGTGAGAGAATGTCCAGTGGAGGAACAGCCGAAGGCCGTCTCCCGTAGCAACCAGATAAAGAGCTCTTCTTCAAAGCGTGGGAAAGGCAAGCCGAAGGCAGCTGGCAGAGACACTGAACGTAAACATTTGGCTGCCTCTATGGCTGTAGTCAAGAGTTGTCAACAGGATGCTGTGCTAGCTTTCGTAATAGACAGTGGAGCGTCTCATCATCTCGTGCCATCTGGTGGATTCCTGGAGAACTGCACCTCTGTAAAATCTGGGAAGACTGTCTGTTTAGCAGATGGGACTCGACACCCACTCACGCAGAGTGGCTCACTGTTTTGTTCTTTCTTGCAGGACTCAATCCAGGCTTTTGTTGTTCCAGGACTGTCCTGCGCGTTGCTGTCTGTCAGTGCACTTCTTGCTGAGAACTACAGAGTGTGTTTTGAGAACAATAAGTGTTCTATTTCCAAGAATGGACAGCACCTAGTCAGTGTTGAATGTAAAGACAGGTTGTTTGTGATAAATGCTTCTGTTGCAGGTCCAGATGACACGGATGACACGGAGGAGGCTCAAGCGCAGTGTGCCAATGTTCCAGTTCATGATGCGTGTGCCCATCTCTGGCACCGACGCATGTCACACGTGTCGTGGGGGTCGGTGAAAAGGATCCCAGAGTATACGCAAGGGTGCAAAATGAAATCATGTGCTAAGTTTCTAGATTGCAGAGCGTGCAAGTCCGCAAAGGTGAAAACGTGCACATACCCTAGGTCTGAGAGGGTGACCACCAAGGCTTTTCAATTAATTCATGCAGATTTGTGTGGACCGTTTTCTGTGAGCAGTTTGGGCGGAGCCAAATTTTCGCTGGTTCTGATTGATGACCATACAAGGAATTCTTGGTGTTTCACGATTCGGCGCAAAGATGAAGCTGCACCGCTAATCAAAGACTGGATTGCGGCTGTGGAACTGCAGTTTTCCACACGGGTGCAAAACTTTCAGAGCGATCGCGGTGGGGAGTTCACCGGGTCTGCACTGCAAAGTTTCTTCCGCAAAAAGGGGATTCAACGCAGGTTGACTTCTCCACACAGTCCCCAACAGAATGGGATCGCGGAACGCAGAAACAGGACTCTAGGGGAGATGTCCTCAGCTCTTTTGTTTGATGCCGGGCTCCCACAGCGCTTTTGGGGGGAGGCTTGGCGAACGGCCAACTTTATTCTGAACAAGTCGTTCAATTCAGTGGTAGGTGACACCCCGTATTTCTTGCTTCATGGCAAGAAACCGAAGGTGCACTACTTCCGCGTTTTTGGCTGTGAGGCTTGGGTCCTCATACCAAAGGCCAAACGCAAGAAAGGTGAACCCAGGTCCCAAAAGATGATTTTTTGTGGGTATGAGCCAGGGACCAAGGGGTGGAGATTTGCGTATCCGTCAGGGAATCAGTCCAGGATTCTGCTCAGCAACAGTGCTGAATTCTGTGAGCAGAGTGGCTGGGCAAGGATACATGGGAACCCTGACATCCTGTCAGAGAGTCTGCTAGACTCTGCTGATGAAGGAGAGGAAGAGGTTGAACCTGCTACTGAGGCTCAGAGTCCAGACCCAGTGCAGGCAGAGGGGAGAACTTCTCCCAAGGCTGTGAAGAGTGAGCAACGCAGTGCTCCATCTTCCCCCACAGGTTCGGCTGAGAAGTCCAGAAGGCGCAATAAGTCAGAGGGGGAGCTCTCTGATGCCAAAGACGTTCTGACTGGCCCTAGTGGGTCAGAGGGGGTTCCTGAAGTAGTGCTGCGCCGTTCAACTCGGACAACCAAGGGGAAACCTCCTGAAAGGTTTGCCGTCACTAGTGTGTGGGTCGGAATGGCACAGTGTGAACCCGAGAGTTTTGAGGATGTTCAGAAACTGCCTCAGGAAGAAGCCAGGAAATGGCATGAGGCGATGCAGAAGGAGATGAACTCAGTGGAGTCTCTAGGTGTGTTCTCCCTCACGAAGTTGCCGGTGGGTGAAAAGGCAGTGGGTAGCCGCTGGGTTTACCGTCTTAAGCCCACAGAGGCAGGAGAACCGCAGTATAAGGCCAGATTAGTGGCAAGAGGATTCACGCAGCGCAGGGGGTTGCATTATATGGAGATTTATGCGCCCACGTGTAGGAGTGAGTCTCTCCGCTTGGTCTTGGCCATCGCTGCACAAAGAGGTTTGCTGGTGCATCACTTTGATGTGGATGTTGCTTACTTGAACTCAGACCTCCAGGAGGATCTGTACATGCTTCCTCCTCCAGGGTTTGAGGGCAATGAGCAAGGTACTGTGTGGAAACTTCACAAGTCAATTTACGGCCTGAAGCAGTCGGCCAGGAATTGGAACTTGTGCCTGAACGAAGCTTTGGAGAAGCTAGGTTTCAGGAAGAGTCTTGCTGATAGTTGCTTATTCCTTAGTGGATCAGGAGACTCTCAGGAACTGGTGTTGTTTTACGTTGATGACATCATCCATGTTGGAAAGGCAGACAAACAGGTGCAGAAGTTTGCCAAAGAGCTTGGGAAACGGTTTCAGCTCAAGGACCTGGGTGCAGTAAAGATCTACCTAGGCGTCCAGATAGCGAGAACTGAGGATGGTAGCTTCTTGCTCAGTCAGAAAGGCAAGATTGAGCAGTTGCTTGAGAAGTTCAGAATGTCCGATTGTGCAGGAGTTCGGACACCCATGGAGACGAACTTCGTGAAAGATAGCCAGCAAGCAGAAAGTGCTGAGTTCGAGAATGCTGAGCTCTTTCAGTCAGCTCTAGGTAGTCTGTTGTATCTGTCCCAATGGAGCAGACCAGACATTGCCTTTGCTACCAACCTGCTAAGTAGGGAAGCGTCAAAGCCCAGTGTGAGTGCTTGGCACGGTATCAAGCGGGTACTGCGCTACCTGCAGCATACCAAAGACTTCTGTCTTAAGCTGCCAGCTGAAGGTGAGGCGAAGCTCACATGCTATGCGGACAGTGACTGGGCGAATTCGCAGGACCGCAAGTCTGTGTCTGGGTTGGTGATAAAGTTTGGGAAGTCACTAGTTGGGTGGAAGTCCCAGAAGCAAAGTCTCATTGCGCTGTCTTCTACTGAGGCTGAATTCAGTGCACTGTCAGATTTGTACCGGGAACTAGAGTTCTATAGATGCTTGGTGCAAGAGATCTATGGGGATTGTAGCTTGCCCATCACGGTTTGGGGAGACAATCAGCCTTGTTTGAAATTGGCTGAATCTGCGCAATTTAAGGCGAGAACCAAGCATCTGGACATACGTTTCCAAAATGTGTGTCAGAGTGTTCAGTCAGGTGTGATACGACTGAAGTACTGTGCCAGTCACAGTAACCTGGCCGATGGATTTACCAAACCTTTAAGCTTCCAGCGTCATGGGGAGTTTTGTGGTGGTTTGGAGTTGGGGGTAAGTTCTGTACTTACTTTCCCCACAGTCCCCACAGTAGCGCAGAGCGAGAGGGGGTGTGAGGAGAACCTGAGCTTACAGGGTTAAACAGCTCAGAGTGTACGCTCTGCGTACTGTGGAAAGGAGGGGGGGAAATGCTGCGTCATTTCCGAGAGGCTAAAGCCTTTGTTCTTTCTCTCTACTTTCGCTTTTGAGGAGAGAGGACGTGTTTTCGCGATGCTGTTCGCTGTGATAGATAATGGATAGTCTGCTGTAAATAAAACTGCTTTTAGCTGCTAAGATCCTGTGTGGACTTTATTTAAGCACACTGAAGAATGCACTGGAGTGTTTTGCAGCTTCCTCTTGCCGCTGTTGAAACTCTGCTATGCTCAGATGAGTCGGACTCTTGGAATGCAGAGGCCTGCGATGGGGGAAGCGTGCCGGACCTCACGCTTATCTGAGCAATAAATCAATTTATCTAACACACTCAGGATGATACGGTGAAATCTGCTATGATTAAATGGGCACAAGACGTTGGACACAACATTATGTTCGCTGACTGGGAACAGTTATGGACCACAGGTATGAAATTTACGGCATGTAATGCCTTAAGAGAGAATATTATGAAAATGATATACAGGTGGTACATAACCCCAGTCAAGCTTGCGAAAATTTACCATTTGCCTGATAATAAATGTTGGAAATGTAAGGAAATTGAAGGTACATTTTTTCACCTTTGGTGGACGTGCCCAAAGATTAAGGCTTTCTGGGAAATGATATATAATGAATTAAAAAAGGTATTTAAATATACCTTCTTGAAGAAACCAGAGGCCTTCCTCCTGGGCATAGTCGGCCAATCGGTGTTAAAAAAGGATAGAACTTTCTTTATGTATGCAACAACAGCAGCAAGAATACTTATCGCAAAGTATTGGAAGACACAAGAGCTACCCACTCTGGAGGAATGGCAGATGAAATTGATGGACTATATGGAATTGGCGGAAATGACTGGCAGAATCCGTGACCAGGGAGAAGAGTCGGTGGAAGAAGATTGGAAGAAATTTAAAGATTACCTACAGAAATACTGCAAAATTAAAGAATGTTAGAGTGATGATGGATTGAAATTAAGCAGTTTCTAGCTGTACAGGCTTTAAAGTTATATACAGATTAATATTAATGATTAGGATTAAAAAGGTAAAAAGAAAAGGAATTGCTGGACAAACAAATGAATTGGAATACAAAAGAGGGAGGTATGAGGAGGTCCAGAAAATAAGTAAATTTAAAAGTAGTGATCAAAAGATGGAATTGTTTTTAACTGTTTTTTAACTGTTTCTTTTTTCATTTTTTCCTCTTTGTATTTTGTACTTTGTATTCTTCGTTTTATTTTTAAATTCTTTTTTTATTGATGTCTCTTTTTCTATGTGAAACTTTAATAAATATCATTTAAAAAAAAAATGAAGCAGAGGAACTTTGAGTATGCAAATAAATCAGGAAAACCTCTGGCCTGGCAGATTAAAAAGAGGAAAGAGTAAAATACTATACAAAAAATTATAGTAGAAGATCAAGAGTTTGAAGATCCGAAAGGAATTAGAAAAGGATTTGTGGATTTCTATAGACAACTGTATAAAAGAAAAGAAAAAGTAAATAAGAAAAAAATTGAAGATTTTTTAAAAGAAAAAGGAGTGCAGAAAATTCCGACGGAAAAAAAGAATAAATTAAACGAGATGATTGAGATAGAGGAAATAAATTGTGCAATTAAAGAATTGAAAAGTGGAAAAACACCAGGACCGGATGGCTTTAGCACGAGATTTTATAAAGAAATGTGAAGGGAAGCTTTGCTTCTGCACATGACTGTGGCATGATGGGAAGTTTTGCTTCTAAGCTTTTCTTCTGCACATGCTGCACAAACCGTATGCTGCACAAACCGTACTAATACTAAGACATTCCCTCACCACCCTAGAATGTTCAGTTCATATTGAGTTCATGAAAACATTATACTCTGACCTGTTCTTAATGCATAGTTGACCACATTTACGGAACGCGATTGTTATGTTCTTTCATGTCATGATCAATCATTAGTAATTGTTTAAGTCTTGCTATATCAATCATTATAATTTAATTAGGAGGTTTCATGCCTGTCTAGTTCTGTGCTCCCTTTCCCAACCTTTAATCTATTGGTGATTAATGTAACCTTTGCTTTGTACTTGTGTTAACCAATCAGCAATAAGCACATATGTGGCAAATGCTGTAATATTCAATAAAAGGGACTCTCCGAGACTTGCTCGAGAGATGCCTCCCATATGACACCTTGCCATTTGTCTGTCGTTTATTTCAACCCAACATCTGGTGACCCTCGACGTGCCAGATCCCTTTACGCAGCCTCGATACTTCACTCGACTGGAAAAGTCTCAGCGCGCTACTTCGTGAGTATGAGGGGGGGGAGCTTACAAGGTTCCAAAAAGAGCATGCCAAGGAGCTGCTTCATTTAGTCAGACAGAGAGTGGCAGGTGTGCATATTTCTTTAAAAGAAATTGAACGATTGTTATGTCAGATTGCTTGCAAATGCCCCTGGTACCCGGAAACGGGGTCTTTGGGGATAGAGACTTGGCAAAAGATCGGAAAAACCCTCTTCGCAGAACCGAGGGCTCCGATTCATTGTCTGCTTACTTGGCAGAAATGTGCAGATGCCGTCGCTAAATTAGGACCTCAGATATCTCAGGCATCTCCGTCGGCCCCTGCCCTTCTAGCCGCTGCAGACAATCCCCCACCTTACCCAAAGCTTTTGCCTCCATCGCAACCTTCCCTACCCCCCTACGCCTCAGCCCACATCCACCCCCCATCCCCCCTTCCCTCCCTCCTTCACCTGCCTCAGCCCCTGCGTGCTCTCCTACAGGAGCTGTGCGTGCTGCACTTTTTCAAGCTAGACAGAAAGGAATTCTCTCCTTGGAGGAGGAGGCTGGGTGGGCGGGGGAAATGCCGTCTGCCTTCCCTATCTCCTATACTAACCCTGGCACTGCGGAACAACAAATTATGTATGAGATGCTTCCTTATTCTATTCTGAGAGAATTAAGGAAAGCCATTACTGATTCTGGCCTGAAATCCTCTTATGTGGTAGGGATGCTGGAGGGAATAGCAACTGGTTATACAATGCTACCTCAAGATTGGAAAGATCTGATGCGCATGCTTTTATCCCCGGCTCAGTATGTGGTTTTTGAAAGTGAATTTAAGCATTGCGCAGTAGCCCTGGCTGATCCACAGCATTCAGCCAACCAACTCTTTGGTGCTGGTCCGTATGATAATATACCAGCCCAGGCGCAATTGACACCTTTACATTTTAGTCGCACCGCGACCTGTGTGCAACGCACCTTTCGCAAAGTCCCTGTCTCAGGGCAACTGCTTAGCTCCTTTGTTAATATTAAGCAACAACATTCGGAGCCCTACCATCAATTTATAGATAGATTGAAAGAATCAGTGACTAGGCAGATTGATAACACTACAGCTCAGAATGAATTGATGAAAAAATTGGCTTTTGAAAATGCAAACACTGATTGCAAGAAGGTGTTGCAGTCGATCATACATCGCCCTAAATATGACCTGGCCGATATGATTCAAGCCTGTGCAGATGTTGGCAGCCAGAGTCATGCGATGTCTTTGCTTGCCGGTGCCATCCAGGCTGGCAATAAGCCCACGGGCAATTGCTTCAATTGCAAACACCCAGGTCATTTTGCTAAACAATGCAGAGCCCCTGGCGGGGGTGCAAACAGGAATGGTGAAGCCCATAAGGCTAAGCCTTCCAAGAAATGCCCGAAATGTGGTAAAGGCTATCATTGGGCAAATCAGTGCAGGAGTTCGGGAAACTCCATGGTGGCCCAGCTCTTGGGCCAGGACAAATAGAGAGCCCTCCGCCGTTAGTCTCCACTATTAAAACCTTCTCAAAGGATACACGCTCTGATTTTACCATCGACTTAATCAATCAAGAAACCAAAGACACTGTTTTACCTGGTGAAATTGTGCTTATGCCCACCCAATTGGCGGGCCCACTACCACCTAAAGTCTCAGGTTTAATTATACCCAAATTTTCTGCGGCCAAAGAAGGAATCCAGGTTATTCCAGGAGTCCTGGATCCTGACTATGTGGGCACAATAATGGTTCAACTTTGGAGCCATATGCCCATGCAGTTAAAGAAGGGTGAGTCCTGGGCGCATTTGGTGGTGCTCCCTTCTCACCCTACTGTTTCTATTATGGATAGTAATTTGCACGAGCTCTCTCCTTTTCCCCCACAGCTGTTAGCTGTAATCCAGCGGACTGGTGAACAGAAGCTTCTTCGTAAGTATAAAATCAATGGTACAGTTCTGGAAGGCTTGATTGACACGGGCGCAGACATTTCTGTAATTTCCAGTAGTTGCTAGGACCCCACGTGGCCCCTTGAGTCTGCCTCTGCAGTTTGGGGTGTAGGTGGACCTCAAACCTCTTTCAAAAGCGTACAGTGGCTGCCTGTTTCTCTGCCTGATAGCTCTGAAACCATTGCATATATCCAGCCCTGTGTGCTGAAAATCCACCTCAATCTGTGGGGCAGAGACTTACTACAACAATTACAAGCTACCATTCAATTTAATGAGTAAGCTTGCACTTCCCCTCAATTGGAAGTCAACCACCCCGGTATGGGTAGAACAATGGCCCATGACGGGGGAAAAGCTACTTGCTTTAAAAGAATTGGTGAATCAACAATTATCGGCAGACCATATAGAGTCTTCAGTTAGCCCCTATAATATCCCATCTTCGTCATAAAAAAGAAGAGTGGGAAATGGAGATTTCTCCAGGATTTAAGGAAAATTAATGAAATCCTTGAACCCATGGGGCCTTTGCAGTGTGGTCTGCCTAATCCAAATGTAATCCCACATTCTTATCAATTGGCTATCATAGATTTGCAAGATTGTTTCTTCTCCATCCCCCTACAGGAGAAGGATCGTAAATTCTTTGCTTTCACTGTTCCTGTGTTAAATAACAGCCAGCCCACGGAACGGTATCAATGGAAAGTCCTACCGCAAGGAATGCTGAATTCCCCTACCATGTGCCAACAATACATCAGCCATGGCACACCCTGTTGCTTAAGCCGTTTGTCCATCATATTACCCAAAAAGCATCATCTGTCCCGCTCTCGATATCGCCGCTCTATTGAATTGACTAATGATTGTGATGCTTTTGTCTCTCTTCCCAGTAGGTCTGAATATATTTCTTTAGCTGTTTCTCTCTTAGGAGTCCCTGGATTGGCTGTACGGAATCGTATGAACATTAATTCTTTAGCTTGTTCTGCAGCAAAAGCCCTGAATTTTACCTCTCAAGCTCTTCACCTTTTAAATAAAGAACAGAGTGAACTCCAGCATGGTCTTCTGCAAAACCGCGCTGCTATCGATTATTTATTGATGCTTCATCATTATGGCTGTGAACAAGTGGATGACATGTGTTGTTTCAATATTACTGATAATTCTAAAGCCATTCAAAGCCAAATCTCTCATTTGCAAAATCTTACACACCACATTAAACAGGACGTTGGATTTTCTGGCCTCTGGGATTCATTCACCCAGTGGCTCACCGGTTGGTTGCCAAACCTGAACTGGCTTTGTAATCTCTTTCAATATGCCATTGTCATAATATGTATATTAATTTTGCTATGTTGCTTCCTCCAATGCATTCCTGGACTCATAAGTCTTTTGTCTCGGCTTCTCTCTCCCCCTCAGCCACCCAATAAAATCATTGCTGCCTACTTTGCGAAGTGGCAGCACCAGCAGTAAACATTAGGGGAGATGTGGGCAGACTTATTTCGGGCATGCGCTGGCATACCACGTATCCCGAAGTATTTCTGTCCCGTCAACCCTGGCGAACTTATTTCGGGCATGCGCTGGCATACCACGTATCCCGAAGTATTTTTGTCTTATTCACCCAGAACACCTCGCAAATAAGAAAAGAAAGGGGGAGATGAAGGGAAGCTTTGCTTCTGCACATGACTGTGGCATGATGGGAAGTTTTGCTTCTAAGCTTTTCTTCTGCACATGCTGCACAAACCGTATGCTGCACAAACCATACTAATACTAAGACATTCCCTCACCACCCTAGAATGTTCAGTTCATATTGAGTTCATGAAAACATTATACTCTGACCTGTTCTTAATGCATAGTTGACCACATTTACGGAACGCGATTGTTATGTTCTTTCATGTCATGATCAATCATTAGTAATTGTTTAAGTCTTGCTATATCAATCATTATAATTTAATTAGGAGGTTTCATGCCTGTCTAGTTCTGTGCTCCCTTTCCCAACCTTTAATCTATTGGTGATTAATGTAACCTTTGCTTTGTACTTGTGTTAACCAATCAGCAATAAGCACATATGTGGCAAATGCTGTAATATTCAATAAAAGGGACTCTCCGAGACTTGCTCGAGAGATGCCTCCCATATGACACCTTGCCATTCGTCTGTCGTTTATTTCAACCCAACAGAAATGAAGGACACCCTACTTGCACCATTGAAAGAAGTAATGAACAACATACTAATAAGAAAGGAAATACGTGGAAGGAAGCTTATATAACTTTTATTCCTAAACAAGATTCCGATTTGTCCCAAGTTAAAAATTATAGGCCTATTTCGCTTTTAAACAATGATTATAAATTATTTGCAAGTATACTAGCAAATAGAATGAAAAAGGTTTTACAAGAATTAATACATATGGATCAAGCAGGGTTTCTTCCAGGCAGACAGATGAAAGATAACATAAGAAACATAATCAATATAATTGAATGTCTGACTGCCAGGAGTGATAAACAAGCAATGTTAATATTTGTGGATGCGGAAAAGGCTTTTGATAATATTTCATGGGAATTTATGTTAAAGAATCTAGAAATGATGGACATGGGACAAACGTTTTTAAATGGTATTAAGGCAATATATACGGAGCAAAGAGCAAAATTAATAGTTAACAATGTGACAACTGAAAATATTGCAATAACGAAAGGTACAAGACAGGGGTGTCCTCTTTCACCATTGTTATTCATCGTAGTGCTGGAGGTTTTACTTAAGACGATAAGAAATAATGAACAAATAAAAGGTGTGTCAGTGGGATGTAAGGAATATAAAGTCAAGGCTTTTGCCGATGACTTGGTTATTACTGTGGAGGATACCATAAATTCAGTAATAGAAGTGTTGAAAGAGATACCATATTTTTTGCACCATAACACTCACTTTTTTCCTCCTAGAAAGTAAGGGGAAATGTCTGTGCGTGTTATGGAGGGAATGCCTATGGGTGGCATGCCTACGGATTTTCCTCCTCTAAAAACTACGTGCGTGTTATGGTTGGGTGCGTGTTATAGAGCGAAAAATACGGTAGATCAGTTTGGTCAAGTGGCAGGATTCAAACTGAATAAGAAAAATAATTGTCAAAAATATGGACCAAGAAATAATGGATAAAATGCAGCAACAAGTAGAGATGGAAGTAGTTTAAAAAGTGAAATATTTAGGAGTGTGGTTGACCCCCAAGAGTACTGATTTATTTCAGAATAATTATACGCTAATTTGGAACAAGATTAAAAGAGACGTTGAGGTGTGGGGAAGAATGAAACTGTCATTTTGGGGAAGAATTGCAAAAATTAAGATGAATGTGCTACCGAAATTACTATTTCTGTTTCAAACAATTCCAATAATCAAAGGGGCAGCAATTTTTAAAGAATGGCAAAGAGTAATTTCAAGGTATATCTGGCAGGGTAAGAAGCAGAGAATAAAGTTTAAGTTATTGACAGATGCAAAAGAAAGAGGAGGCTGTGCCCTGCCAGACTTGAAATTATATTATGAAGCGCCATGCCTCTGTTGGTTGAAGGAATGGATGAAATTAGAAAATACAGAATTGTTAGATTTGGAAGGTTTTGATAATAGATTTGGGTGGCATGCATATTTGTGGTATGACAAGAAACGTGTACATAAAGGTTTTGAAAACCATGTAATACAAAGGTCTCTTATAGAAGTCTGGGAGAGGTATAAAAATTTATTGGAGTCAAAAATTCCATATTGGTTATCGCCATTGGAGGCAATGAGTGTAAAGAAAATTAATATGAGGGGGGGGATGGGCAACATATGAGAAGTTAATTGAAAGAGAAGGAAGTAAATGGAAAATAAGACCATATGAAGAGTTTAAAGAATATGTTAATGATTGGCTGCATTATTTTCAAATTAATGAAATGTTTAAGAAAGATATGCTACAAAGAGGTTTTGCTGATAAAGAGTCTAAATTTCAGAAAGAAATATTGAATAATGAATTCAAAAGTTTAGCAAGAATGTATAAATTATTGTTGGAATGGTATACAAAGGATGAAGAGGTGAAATCGGTTATGATTGACTGGGCCAAAGATTTTGGATATAATATACAAATATACAAATAGACGATTGGTTAAAATTGTGGAAAGATGGAATAAGATTTACGGCGTGCACTGCTATAAAAGAAAATGTAATGAAGATGATGTATCGATGGTATATGACACCTGTAAAACCGGTAAAGATGTATAAGATAAGTAATAAATGTTGGAAATGTAGAGAAAAGGAAGGAACGTTTTACCATATGTGGTGGGACTGTAAAAAAGTTAAAAACTTTTGGGAAATGATTTATAATGAATTGAAGAAAGTATTGAAATATACATTTGTAAAGAAACCAGAAGCGTTCTTACTAGGAATAATAGGTAATGAGATAGATAAGAAAGATAGGAAGATATTTTTATATGCAGTGTCAGCAGCAAGAACTTTGATGGCCCAGAAGTGGAAACAAGAAGAGTTACCTACGACTGAAGAATGGAGAATGAAAATGATGGATTATGCGGAACTCGATAGACTAACAGGAAGGATCCAGAACCAACGTGATCAAAGATTTACAGAAGATTGGATGAAATTTACTGAATATATGCAAAAATTAAGTGATAATCAGATAACGTTTGTAAGTTTTAAGGAAGCTCTGTGAAGAGAAAAGGTAGGAATATTGTTAGATTGTAAAAAATTAATTAATAATATGGTGAATTAAATTTAAGAAATGTGGAGAAAGTAAGTACTAGGAAGGTTTTTCAGGCGGGAGGAGGGAAGTCAATAAGGAGGAATTTGGATGTAAAAAAAGATGTTTTGGATGTATAATTTGTTATGGAAAAAGAATAAAAAAATATATTAAAAAAAACACAAATACCTGACGATGGTGCTGTTTGCCCATCTCTTCCAGACAAAGACATGTCTGCAGTTTCAACAGTCCCTCTGTTTTTGCTGGTGCTCCTGGGAACATCTGCCAGTGCACTGGATTGGTCCCTGGAAGGAGAATGAAAAGGATGGAAGGAAGTTCACGCCAAGCAATACCTCAAGGTGCGTTTGCCGTGACAAGATGTCAATTTCCCCAAAGTAATAGCACTGTTGATTATTGCAGAGAGAAATTTCCCTTGGGAAATTCAACTTTTCTTCAAGGGACCTAAAGGCAAAGACACTCTGTGCACATGCAAAGTGCCTGGTTCCTTATAAAAACGTATTTGCTTTGTTGGATTAGACAAAGGTTCCCTCAAATTCAGCATTGCGTTCTAGTGAGGGAAGTTTTCTTGGACATATGGGCCACAGCCATTCTGTGCCCCCAGCAGCTGGTATTCAGAGGTAGACTGTTCCTGGGCATGGAGATTCTTATAATGACCAGCTGGAAAAGGAACATTTCAGAGGCAGGCAGCACCAAATGGGCTCCTTTGGAGGAAGGTGAGAGGTATAAATAAATATAATGGTGGTGGCCTTTTAGTAGAATAAAAATAATAGCATTATTTTTTTCCCCTTGCTTTTTATTTTTGTCCTAAATTTATTTGCCTTCTCACACGAGATAAAGAAGAAAATACAGTTATAAAAGGGGGAACCAGTGAAATTTATAAAATATTAGTAGAAATGGAGGATCAAGAAGATCAATTAAGGAGTTCGTTTTACATAAATGTTTACTAGATAAATGAACTGGAATTCCTCTCAAAATGTAGATCATTCTGGGAATAATGTCCTGAGAGTGCGTTCTATGTTACAAATCAAGCATTGCTAGGAGGTTTTTCTTTTTGTTTTCTAATGTATTTCTTGTCGGGAGCTCCGTTTGAACGAGCCTTTGAAACCGCCTCTGACAAACAATTAATGACCTCAAGCCTTTGATAAGGCTCCAAGCACATTCTTCAATCAGCAGAGTTCCCGGCAGGGAAGGATGAGATCGTATGAACTACATTTTTAAAGAGTTTTATTTCTAAACTACGCAGAACAGAAAAGACATCCTCTCTCTATGAAAGCAGAGAGCAACTGAACAAAGGAACAAAGGAAGCAGGAAACCACTAACGTCACATCCCGTCTCCCTTCCCGTGAGACTGCCAACAGTCTGGAAGCCCTGGAATGTAAACACAGTCCTGTGACTCCAAGCAGCTGCACAGTGAGAAACAGAAACTAACATCCTCCCCCTTTCTGTGAACACCACTGGGCAGCGTGTCAGTACAATCTCAGTACAAACCCAATTTCTGTACATAGGTACAGTGTTGATCCTTCGGAACAACCTTGGACAATAAATCAGCAGGAATTTCATTACCTGGCATGTAGGACACCGTTACGAGTCCTTTCTGCACACATTCTCTAGCATGTTGCAGCTTCAATTGCAAGTGCTTCGTGCTTTGCTTACAACCTTCAGATGTCAGCAAAGCCAAACATGCTTTGTTGTCCTGATAAACCTGGATTGGACATTTGACAGGAATTCTCATGTCTTTGCACAACTGTAACAACCATTCACAATCCACAAGTGAATAGGACAGTGCATTCAGTTCAGCTTCACAAGTACTTAAGCTAACTGTTGTTTGCTTCTTGCACGACCAATCAAATAGACCCTGATTGCACATGTAGCAAACTCCAGACGTGCTTTTCCTGTCTGTAGTGTCACTTCCAAAACTCGCATCAGCAAATATCTCAAGACCTCCAGACTTCTGATTGTTAAATCTCAGTCTGTAATGCATAGTGCCTTTCAAATAGCACGCTATGCATTTCAGAGCTTTCCAATCCTTAACCGTAGGATTTTTTTTTTTTTTTTAAAGCAATTTATTAGGTTTTACAATAGAAATAAACATAATAAGCAGTATAACATTGATCTTAACATATTTTCACATTTTCTTTGGACTTCCTCACATCTCCCGCTCCCACTTTCATCGTTGTAACGTTTTGTCAGCAATTTATCATCTTATTTAAATTCTTATATCCCTTCTATATTTCATAATCTTATACTTCTCAGAAGGAGCTAAATTTCACAGTCTTACTTATTTTCTTAAAAACTTCTAAATTTAGTGGTGCTCAATTATTTTGATCTAGCATCTTATTTAGCATTCACTCAAATTACAATACTTTTGTAAATAGTTCTTGAATTTCTTCCAGTCCTCCTCAATCCTCTCTTCTCCCAGGTCACGGATTCTGCCGGTCATTTCGGCCAGTTCCATGTAGTCTATCAGTTGTATCTGCCATTCTTCCAGTGTGGGTAGATCTTGAGTTTTCCAATGTTTTGCGAGAAGTATCCTTGCTGCTGTTGTTGCATACATAAAAAATGTCTGGTCCTTCTTTGCCACCCCTTGGCCGACAATACCCAAAAGGAAAGCCTCTGGTTTCTTAGTAAAGGTATATTTAAATACCTTTTTCAGTTCATTATAAATCATTTCCCAGAACGCCTTCACTTTAGGGCAAGTCCACCAGAGGTGGAAGAACGTTCCCTCACACTCTTTACATTTCCAACACTTATTATCAGACAGGTGGTAAATTTTGGCAAGTTTGACTGGGGTCATATACCATCTATAAATCATTTTCATTACATTTTCTTTCAGAGCGTTACATGCAGTAAATTTCAATCCATTACTCCACAACCTCTCCCAGTCCTCAAACATGATATTATGCCCAATGTCCTGTGCCCACCTTATCATAGCCGATTTAACCGTTTCGTCTTGTGTATTCCATTTCAACAGCAAGTTATACATCCTTGAAAGTACCTTAATCTTTGGTTCTAACAATTCTGTTTCTAATTTCGATTTCTCCACCTGGAACCCTAGTTTCTTATCATTTTTAAAAACTTCTTTAATCTGAGCGTAATGTAACCAATCTCGCACTTTGTCTTTCATTTTCTCCAAACTCTGCAATTTCCAATTGTCTCCATCCTTTTCTAGTATTTCCCAATATTTTGGCCATTTAGCCTCCATATTGGGTCTTTTTCGGGCCTTGGCTTCCAAAGGTGAAAGCCACCTTGGTGTTTTATTTTCCAGCAAGTCTTTATATTTTGTCCAGACATTAAACAATGATTTTCTGACAATATGGTTCTTAAAGGCCTTGTTTGCTTTAACCTTGTCGTACCATAAATATGCATGCCATCCAAAGGCGTTGTTAAACCCTTCCAAATCTAACACATCAGTGTCTTCAAGAAGTAGCCAGTCTTTTAGCCAGCAGAACGCTGCGGCTTCATAATACAACTTTAAGTCTGGCAGGGCAAAGCCCCCTCTTTGTTTTGCATCGGTTAATATCTTAAACTTAATTCTGGGCTTTTTGCCCTGCCAGACAAACTTAGAAATGTCTCTCTGCCACTTCTGGAAGCACTCCGTTTTGTCCAAAACCTGAAGTGTTTGAAATAAGAACAACATCCTTGGCAATACATTCATCTTGATAGCAGCAATTCGGCCTAACAAAGAAAGTTTCAATTTTGACCAACTATCTAAGTCTCTCTTAATTTCTGTCCAGCATTTTTCATAATTGTCCTTAAATAGACTTAGATTTTTTGCTGTTATGTTTACCCCTAGGTATTTTACTTTTTTAACCACATTTAGTTCCGTCTCATTCTGAAACCGTTCTGACTCTGTATCAGTCAAATTTTTCCCCAAAACCTTAGTTTTCTGTTTATTTAGTTTAAATCCAGCCACCCGACCAAAGTCATTAATCAGTTGTAATACTCTTTTCGTACTGGGCTCTGGCTTCTGCAAGGTCAAAACCAGGTCATCTGCGAAAGCTTTTAATTTATATTGTTTCTGACCGACCTGAATTCCTTCCACCAACCGATCCCCTCTAATCATGTTCAATAGCACTTCCAGAACCGAAATAAATAACAAAGGGGAAATAGGGCAACCTTGTCGTGTCCCTTTTTCAATTTTAAACTCTTCTGTAACCACATTATTAACTATCAGTTTAGCTTTCTGTTCTGAATATATCGCCTCAATCCCATTCTCAAAACCCCGTCCCACTCCCATCTCTTTTAAATTTCCCATCATAAATTTCCAGGAGATATTGTCAAAGGCCTTCTCCGCGTCTATAAAAATTAAAACTGCTTTTGTATTTATGTCTGTTTGCAAAAGTTCCAAAATGTCAATAATGTTCCTTGTATTAGCAAACAGATGTCTTCCTGGGAGAAAGCCGGCCTGGTCCTTATGAATTACTTCATTTAAAACTTTTTTAAATCTATTTGCCAAAATGTCTGCAAATATTTTGTAATCCACATTTAAAAGAGAGATGGGACGGTAGTTCTTAAGTTGTGTCTTTTCAGCTTCCGACTTTGGTATTAATGTGATGAACGCTTCCTTCCACGACTCCGGTGCCCTCTTCCCCTCCATAATTTCATTGCTGACCTCCATCAAAGGTTGTATCAAATAGTCTTTTAATGTCTTGTAGTACTTGGAGGTCAGCCCATCTGGTCCTGGAGATTTGCCAAGTTGCATGTTCTGGATGGCTTGTTCGATCTCCTGTCGTGTTATTTTAGAATTCAGGATTGTCCTATTTTCTTGTGACAATTTAGATAGTCCGTTTTTTGCCAAAAATTGTTTAATCTCAACATCATCTTGCGGCCCTTGGGTGTATAATTTTTTGAAGTATCTCTGGAAACACTTTCTGATGTCCACTGGATTCTGGATGTTTTTTCCATCAACCTCTAAGTTTGTAACAGTATTTAATCTTTGTCTTCTCTTCAACTGCCAAGCTAGCAGTTTTCCACATTTATTCGCCGACTCAAACGTTTTTTGTTTCATTAATTTAACCTTCCATTCAATTTCCTGATTTATCAATTTAGAATATTGTGTTTGATAAAGTTTAATTTCTCTCAGAGTTGGCTGTGACTTCGGATTCACTCTTAATTTCTTCTCTAATTCTTTTATTTTATCCAAGATCTTATCTTTTTTCTCATTTTGTGTTCTTTTCTTTACTGCATTCTGTTGTATCAAGAATCCCCTCATTACAGCTTTGCTTGCGTCCCAGATTGTTCTTTTTTCCACCATATTATTCATGTTTATCTCAAAATAGTCCTTCAAAACTTTTTGGGCCTTCTTGGTAATTTCCTGATCTCTAAACAAATTGTCATTCATCTTCCATCTAAAGGATCCAGTTGGTAATAGTGTCATATCCATCTTTACTGCATTATGGTCGGAGCAGGTCTTTGGGCAGATTTCCACTTTTCTGACCTTAGGTGCCAGGCCTCTAGAAATCCATATTTGGTCGATTCTTGTCCAGGTCAGTTGGGCTTCAGAAAAGAATGTTCCCTCTCTTCCTAGTGGGTTCTTTGTCCTCCAAATGTCAATCAAATCCATATTGTCAGTCATTTCAAAAAAGGTTTTAGGTAGTCTGCTGTCTTTTGTAACATTTTGACTTTGTGACTTGTCCATGTTAGTTGATACGACCCCATTCATATCTCCCATCATTATGATGTTGTTATAGTCTAGATAGTCCAGCATTGTCTCCTGCAACTTCTTGTAAAATTCCGATTTCCCTTCATTAGGTGCATAGATTCCTAATATCAGCAGTTTCTCTCCTTGATATTGTATCTCAATAGCCAAAATTCTTCCATGTTCATCTTTAAATAGGAATTTAGGTGACAGGTTCTCTTTTGCATATATCACCACGCCTCTCTTCTTAACTTTGTCCGACGATACAAATTCCTGGCCCAATCTTTTATTTATTAACACTTTTCTGTGGAGCCTCGTCACATGTGTTTCTTGTAAACAAATAATGTCCAATTGTTCTTTTTTTAATATATGAAATATTTTCTTCCTTTTTTCCGGAATGTTACAACCATTAATATTCCAGCTCAACAGTTGCAGAGACATCCTGAATTATCTGGTTATTTTTCAAGGGGTGGTATCTTGTTCTCAGGATCTTCAGGTTCCACAGGTGCTGATGTTGGTACTGGCGTTGCCTCAGGCCCAGAAGGTAGTTCAATTCCTTTTTGAAGGTCCTCTCCGTATGTAGACAGAAATTTGTCTCTCTCTTCCAGTGTTCTTACTTTAACCTTTCTCCCTCTAAAGGTAAAAGATATTCCTTGGGGAAATTCCCACCTGAATGGAATTGCGTTGCTCCTTAGTAGTTTAACAAGTTCAGAATAGGCGGCTCTAAGATCCAGCAGTAGTCTTGGGATATCTTTATAGATTTCAATTCTTCTATCCAAAACCTCCAGTGATTTTACAAAATGTAGTCCCAAGATCTTATCCCTTTCCTCCTTTGATCTCAATGTTATCAAACAGTCTCTGGGCCTCTCCTTCTTTATGAATCTTCCAAGTCTGAAAGCTGACACGATTTTAAAGTTCTTTTCTTCCAAGTTCCAGAACTTGGAGAATTCTTTGGTCAAAAACTCAGTTAGATGTCCTTCTTCTGCCTCTTGTAGTGATCTAATCCTTAAGTTGTTCTCACGATTTCGCAGTTCTATCATGGAGAGATAAATCTGATGTTCCCCAACTTGTTTAGTGAGTGGTCTTACCTCTTGCTCTAAGTTCTCTAATTTTTGTCTGGTGTCCTCAGCCAATTTCCGATTTTCTGCTGAGGCCTCCGTTAACTGTCCAATTGCTTGTGCATTCTGTACCACTTGTGTAGTTAATTTATTTAGACATTCTGTGTTTTTGTCAATCTTTGCTGATTGCGCATCTACTTTCTTGTCCAAAGCTTCCAATTTTTCAAAAATTTTGTCTAGAACAGAAACAGATGCTCCTGAGGCCATATCTTCCAATTGTAACTGCTCTGCTTCGCCCTCTCCCTCCACTTCTGAGGGCAAAGTAGGTACAGATGATCTACGTGTCTGTGAGGCTGAGGTTAGAGTTGTTAAAGTTGTTTGTTTAGCTCTCCCTCTTTTTCTTGTGCCACTCATTCCAACGTTATCTGTCAGTCAAGGTCACACTGAGTTGTTCCCATGGGAATGGAAAGGTCCAGAGCAAGCAAACAACAAGGGAATCGAAAGTAAAATGTGCATGTAAAGTCACTGTTTTAATCCAATCCTCTAGAGGGAGCTTAAAATGTCTTTCAGAGTCTAATTTAATGTCCAAGAACCTTCAAATACAAATGTTTAGCAGAGTTTATAAATGGTCACTTTGTTACAGACAGTGCTTATTTATCTCCAAAAAGAATGTTTCAAATTTAAAAGGTCTCAATACCCTCAGATTGTTTCAAGTTCCAATATACAGTATCCAAATCTGCAGTACTGACAGCTCCCTTAGTGCTCAGGCAGCTCCTGACTCTGGGTTTCACCTTCTAATTTGTAATCCAATAAAAGGAGGAAAGTCAAGTGCAAGTAAAAATCCCAAATCTTTAGCTTAAAGTCTTTACTTTAAGATGCAAGTTCAATAGATGCTTAGATCTGTAAAACTTAGGATCTCTTTCTTTCAGCCTCCACTCCTCCAGCTGATTGCTTTTTTCAAGTTCAATGGCTGCGGAAGACGGACTTCCTGCTTCCACGTCTCTCCGCTTTCAGCCAAGTTCAAGCCAATTTAAATTTTCCCTTTAAAGTCTCTAAATTCAAGTGACTCAGTCTTTTACTCACAAGTTAGTTGCTTTTCGTCCGAATCCGTAATTTAGCAGGAAAAGGGATCAGCGCTCACCGACAGTAGCAGCGCGGCTTCGCTCCTCAGGCTGTGAAGCAGCTCTCAGCGCCGCAACCCCCCTCCGCGCTCCGGAGCCCCTTACGGGGTTCCTTCTGCGCTTGGAGGGTCGCTCAAGGCGCCCACCGAGCCTCAAGACCCCAGGCTCTTGCCGCCTGGGGTTTTCCAGAATGGGTCTCCGCTTCGCCGTAGCGGACGACCCGTTGCCTGCGGAGCCTCCTCTCCCGTTCAGAAGAGGACCGCCATTGCCGTTCGCGCCGCCCCCGGAAGTCCCCAATCCTTAACCGTAGGATTGTTGACTTGTCTGCTTAGCAAATTACAGCTAACTGCAATGTCAGGTCTTGAACATCTGGCAATGAAGTTTAGTTTGCCTAGCACACTTCTGTACAGTGTAGTGTCAGAAAATGCTCCTTCAGTGTCATCTAGCTGATAACCTGTTGTCATCGGTGTGTCTACAGGGTTAGCATCCATCAGGTTTAGTTTGCTTAACACATCAGCAATTTTCTGTAACTGGTGTACTAGAATATTACCATCTTGGTCTTTCTTTATTTCCAGAGATAGGTAGTTGGTTACCTCACCAAGATCTTTCATGTCAAAGTACTCCTTCAGTTGAGCTAGGGCACTATTGTACATTTTGACATCCTTCCAAAAGAAAAGAATATCATCAACATAAAACAAGCAATACAGCTTATTTTGCCCTTCCTCTTTGACAACTACATAAGGATCAGCTTTACCTTGCTGAAAACCTAGAGAAAATAACACTTCAGTGAGTTTAGACTGCCAGCATCGTGCACTTTGTTTGAGACCATATAGGGACTTCTTCAGAGAACAAACAAATCCCTGTTTTACCTGTATGCCATCAGGTGGAAGCATATAAAGTAATTCACCTAAGGTTCCATACAAAAATGCTGTATTCACATCGTGATGAGAAACGTGTAGATTCTCTTTTGCAGCAAATTTGAACATATGCCTAATGCTCTCATACCTCACGGTGGGTGAGTAGGTCTCGTGATAGTCTTCTGGTACCTGTAAAAAACCTCTGGCTACCAATCTGGCTTTGTGTCTGACTATCTTGCCATTTTGATCTGTCTTTGCTTTGAATACCCATTTGCTGCTAACCAGCCTCATTCCTGGGACTACTGGAACTAGCTCCCGTGTTTTGTTCCTCTCTAAGGAATCAAGCTCAGCCTTCATGGCATTTAACCATGGCTCAGCATCCTTCGAGTCCAAAGCCTGGATCTCTTGGAAACTTGAAGGTTCAAATACCTTCTTGGGGCTATTAACAGCAGTTACAGCTTTTGCTGCTTTAGCAAATTCATTAGCAAATCTCTTTGGAGGTCTGCCTTTTGTGGCTCTTTCAGACCTGCGAATCAGACGTAGGTCTTCAACACTCTCCTCTTCTTTCTTAGGAGAAAAGTGGCCTATAATGAACAGTGGTTCCTCCAATTCTCGATCAGAGCCTTCAGAGGGTCACATAGAGGCCTTGGCACTCTTGAAATCCTCTGAACCATCTGTTTCAATTTCAGATTCAGAATCAGAACCTTCATCAGTGGGTGTGGAGTTTTGCTGCTGTTTATCCTCAGATTCTTCAGGATAACATTGGAAAATTCCCACATTCTCCCCCCACTTGGCATTATACTCAACACTTCTAGTGAGCCTAATTGTCTTAGAGTCAGTCATAATTACTCTGTAATAACCTTTCTGATATCCTAGAAAGATAGCATGCAAACCACGTTTGCCTAACTTGGAGCTTTGTGGTGTGTGAACCCACATGACAGAACCAAAAATTCTCATGTGCTTGATGAATGGTTTCTTGCCAAACATCTTTTCATAGGGGGTACAACCAATCGGTGATGATAATCTGCAATTATAAGTGTAAACAAAACAGCTGAGCGATTCTGCCCAATAACTCTCTGGAAGATTGGCATCATGCAGCAAGGTTTTCAAGCCTTGAAGCAATGTTTGGCTTGCCCTTTCACAAAGTCCATTCTGCCATGGCGAAAGAGGACTAGACAGATCATGTTGAATTTCTTTCCCAGTCAGAAAAGCTTCAAACTGCTGAGAAGTGAATTCTCCCCCTCGATCTGTAAACAAACATTTCACCTGTTTGTCATGCACATTTTTCAACCAAGCACAAAATTTCTTGAACCTAGGAAACACTTCTGATTTCTGCTTGAGATTGAACACATGAATATACCTGGAAAATAAATCAATGAGGACCATGAAGTACCTGGCTCCACCCAAAGAGGGTGTTAGAGGACCAACGAGATCAGCATGCACTACCTGGTATGGTTCTGTAGCTTGTCTACTAGACACCTTACCTTTTGCAGCCATTTTGACCTTGTTTGCTGCGCATGCCTTACACTTCATGTGGTACCTGCAGGGTTCAACTAAAGCAGGCATTTTGGAAACTGCCTCGAAGTTTAAATGACCAAATTTCCTGTGATAATCATGAATACATCCGGCATGCAAAACCTTGTTAGTATCTGCAATACAAGAAGTTTCATCCTGCACAACATCAACAGAATCATCATAATGCAATACAAACAAACGATCAACATAATCAGCATGCAATACAAAGTCATCTTTCTTGGTGATGGTGCACTTCCTCTTCTTGAAGGAAACGTCTATGTCCTGTTCAGTCAGCTGCGAGACACTCAGTAGGTTATGTGCAGCATCTGGAACAAAAAGAACGTTGCGTATCTGTAGAGTTTGGTGATTATAGGGTTAACTTATAGAGTTTGGTGCTTCGTGTCTGAGGGAGGGTTTTTTCTATAAGAAGTCAGCCAGGATGTCACGTCCCAGTTTCTTTGTTCTGTGATTCTAGTTTCGTTTTCAGTCAGAGCTGAGTCGGAGTGTGTTTGAACTATGAGAAGAAAGATGTGTGAAAGCTCGGACGGAACAATTTACTGCTTGTAAATAATAAAGCTTCTAGATTAGAAGATTCTGTCTCTGGACTGTTTCACTCCCTATTCTCCCACAACAGCAACGCCGCTGCATCTCTGCTACTACTTCTGCCTCAGCTGAAGTGTTTTCCCAGAAGATTGCACTGAGAGGGAAAGCAGTGTTTTTTGGCGCAGGGAAGCGTACTGGACAGGCAGAAGTCCAAAAGGTTATGGAAAGTTGACGTTTTGGTTGCTAAGCGATGAGAAGGGAGTGCAGAGAGACGTCTGCCAGCTGGATCTCCTGCCGGGAAGCAAAGACAGTTTCTGAGGTCGCTGGTGAAGAGAGGGGAGCAGAGCCTTCTTCGGAAACCCAGTTGGCAGACTGAGTAAGTACTCAAGTCACAGAAGGCAGGGAAGATATGGCTCAGCCCCAGATGTGTCATGTTCCCTTTGAGAGCCTAAGTGGGACTAATTGGAGTGAGTGGTCTGTTCGCATGAAGTTCTTCTTGCTGGGGGAACAGCTGTGGCAGTGTGTGCACCCCCCAACGCCTGAAGCTGGTGGGAAGGCTGAGGCAAAGATGGCTGCAGCTCAAGAGGAGGAGCAGCGTGTGCTGGGCATTTTCAAAGCAAGTGTTGAGGCTTGTCTTTTGCCACTTGTGGAGCGTGTCAAAGAGCCAAGAGCTGCTTGGGAATCCCTCCGAAAGGCATGTGAGGCCGGAGTGAAAGGCAAGGGCCAAGAGAGGGCTGAAGTGACACCAGAGGGGGCAAACTCGTGCCCTGAGAGTCCAGTGAGTTCAGTGAGCCTAGTGGGGGCTGGAAAGAGCCCACAGAGGGCAGTGAGCCTGGAGAGCCCATTGAGCCCAGTGAGGGCAGAAGGGACTGTGTCTGTGCTTGTTCCTGATGGAAGCTGTGGCAATACTTCAATGCATCTGTGTGATGTACTGGGAGAGAGGCCGAGAGTTGTGAGGAAAGCAGTGGCAGGCTGTTTCTCTGGAAGCCCTGCACTCAGCAGAGAGGGTGCAGGCAGAAGTTCTGCTCCCAGCAGTGGGGGGGGGGGGGGCAGTCAGCAGTGAAAGCTCTGGAAAGCCTTTGTCTCCAAAAGTCTCCGAGAGTTGTTTTTGCAAAGAGTCGAAGGCAGACCGTGGGAAGCCTTGTTCTGCAAAAAGCTCCAAGGTCGCACAGCTGCAGAAAGAGCTGATAAGAGACGGTTCTCAGCAGCAGAGACGTGGGAAAGCTTCAAAAGGCACAGGAGGTGCAGAGAACAAAGACAAGTCATCGTTCTTTCATCTTGCTGCAGCTACGGTAGCTGTGAAGGACATTGGCAGAGCCCCCAGTCGGGGGGAGAGTGTTGCTGTGGCAACCGTGCAGGACACCTGCAAAGGCCCCAGCCAGGGGGACAATTGAGGGGAGAGCGTTGCTATGGCAATTCTTGAGGAAGCTCAGCGATAAGACACTCTCTCCATTGTGATTGACAGTGGAGTGACGCATTGCCTCGTTCCCTTTTCTGGCCTTCTTTGAAACTGCAAGGAAGTAAAAACTGGTCGCTATGTCTCCCTAGCAGATGGGAGTAAACGGCCACTCACACAGACTGGGATGCTTTATTGTTCTTTTCTTGATCATGAAGTTCAGGCCTATGTTGTTCCTGAGATAGCAAATTGCCTGTTAAGTGTATCTGCTTTAGTAGCAGATGGCTTCTGTATATCTTTTGTAAATAACGTGTGTTCTTTTTCCAGGGATGGCAAGGAGCTGTATACTGTGGAATGCAGGGACAGATTATTTACTGTACAGATGCCAGTTGTTACTGATGATGCCACTGAGGAAGCAAGGGTGCAATGTGTGAATGTAGCGCCACATAGTGGTTGTGCTCATCTCTGGCACAGAAGATTTGGGCATCTGGGTTGGAGTTATGTTAAAAAAGCCCCTGAATTAACAGAAGGGTGTAAATTTAAGGCTTGTGATAAATTCCTGGATTGTAGAGCCTGCAAACAATCGAAGGTTGTCACATGCTCTTATCCCAAGTCAGAAAGGAAGACCACTAGTCCTTTTGAATTGGTTCATGCAGATTTGTGTGGTCCAATGTCTGTAGAGTCCCTGGGGGGTTCAAAGTTTGTTCTTCTTCTGGTCGATGACTTCTCGAGATCGGCTTGGGTTTTTTCTTTAAAAAACAAGGGAGAGGCTGCTGGGTTGATCAAAGATTGGATCACAGCAGTAGAGGTAACCTTCTCCACCAAGGTGAAAAGTTTTCAAAGTGACAGGGGGGCGGAGTTCACTGGGTCTGCGTTGCAGAATTTCTTCCGACAGAAGGGAATCAGCCATAGGTTGACCGCGCCCCATAGTCCACACAGAATGGAATTGCGGAAAGGAAAAATAGGACTTTGCAGGAAGCAGTGTCCACCATTATTTTTGATGCAGGGCTACCGCAGCGTTTTTGGGCCAAAGCCTGGCGTTTTTCTGTTTTTACACAGAACAGAGTGTACAATTCAAGTGTAGGGAACACACCCTATTTCCTGCTGCACGGTAGGAAGCCCAAGGTGCATTACCTCCGTGTGTTTGGTTGTGAGGCCTGGGTCCTCATTCCAAAGGCTCTGCACAGGAAGGGTGAGCCTGTTGGTTTCCATTTCCTCACTGAGCAGCAAATGCTTGTCACAAGACAAATGTTTACATTCCACAGTCAGAGTTACTGTTGGGTTCCCACGGGAATAGGAGACTGGATATGACGTACACTGGTTTCCTGTATTTCCGTGTTTCTTTTCTTTTTTTTAAAAAAAAGATATTTATTGAGAATTTAAAATTACAGAAAGAGAAAGGAAAAAACAAGAAAAAAGAAAAGGAAAAAAGGTAGACAAAAAGAAAGATTAAACAATATAAGTCAATAAAAACAAAAGTCAAAAAAACAAAAACAAAACACACAATACATCAGAATCAAAAAACAAAAATAAACAAAAAATTTAAAAGCAAATCCAATATTCCCAAATCTTTATCTTTCATTTGCTTGTTTCATTGACCTCCTCACACCTCCCTTTTTTGTATTCTAGTTATTAATTATCTCAGCAAATCCTTTTCATCTTTCACAATATTCTGTCATTAAATTACCTTAATCTATTTTAACCTTATCTTACCATAAAAAACCCTAAAGCTTAAAACTTAAATCTTATTTATACCTAATTCTTTTTAACAAAACATATTTATACATAATTCTTTTTAACATTTCTACTAAAGCCAAATAGTTTCATTCCAACATTTTTCTAATGCTCATTAATTTTACAATGATTTTCTAGGTGAATATTTAAAATTTTCTTCCAATCTTCATCCGTCGTCTCTTCTTCCTGGTCTCGGGTTTTGTCAGTCCTTTCTGTCCCATCCATCTAGTCCATCAACCTGGTGACCTTCTATCCGAGGCTCTTAAGTCTTTTCCATGTCCCTTCTGCAGGTCTTCTTCCTGTTTATACCTGCACTTTACTTTATCTTCTGCTGATCTTATTCTTAATTTCCTTCCTTTCTCTCGGGGAGACTCCAACTTGACAATATCTTTATCCCTTCTCAACAAGTCAGCCCATTCTCCATAGTCGACACTGGAATCCAAAAGATATTTGAAGGCATGTTTCAAAGTCCCTCCAAGGTTAAGGGCCCCCACAACTCCAAACTCCCCCTGGCCCAAAGCCAGATCCGAAAAGTCAAAACATCCCTGCATAGGGGGATCTATCCAACTTCCCATCTCCAGACCAAACAGTACTCCATCTCTCCAAATCTGACTTTCTCCAGATTCAGTCGTCAAAAACAGCAACTTATGTTCCTGCAAGGCCGCAGCTCTCTCCATTTCTGGTACTTGAGGTTCAGCAACTACCTCCTCCTTTATCTTCTTCACCACTTGCTCTGTCAAAGCACATTCCTGGGTTAATTCCTGAGTGGTTTCTATATAAGTATTCACTGTTTGTCCAAAATTTCCAACTGCAACAGTCATCAAATCCATCTTCTCATGTAGCTGTTCCAGTAAAGCACTTGTCTTGCAAAAAGCAAGCACTAAAGCTTCTTCTGGGCACATTCTTGTTCAAGGTCGGTGTCTAATTCCCACGATCTTTTATCTCTACAGCTGTAGAATTCCCCAGATCGACTCCAGCAACAGTTTCACAAGCTCCCTCTAGAGGAAACAATTTCTATTTGTATCCATCTTTTTAAAAGCAGATCTAGCAACAAAGTTCCTTTCGTTTTCCAGATATTTTGTTTCTTTTAAGTGCAAAAGGGAACATTGGAATCAATATGTTTCTCTTTTTTAACTATCTGTCAAAAACGTTTTATCCACAGTCAATGAACTTCCCCAAAGTGTCTGTCTCTGACACCCCGCTCCCAGGATCAAGACGGTGGAAATTTATCTTTCTTTACTCTCTCTTCTGCAGGTTTAAACAGTCTAAAAAGATTCCCCCCTCTTCTCCTGCTTCCAAGGGGGGTTTAGTGATTTTAGCTGATGGAAATTTAGTCCTTTACAAACGACTTTCCAGACTCTAGCTTGTAATGTCTTTGCTTCAATCTATTTACAAAAGCGGAAGGTGGACTTCCTGTTTAGACCTTCCCGCTTCAGTGCCAAATTAAAAAGTTTCATAATCCAATTTTCCATTCTACTCACGGGCAGTTGTTTAAAATCCAATTGTCCACAGGAAAAAGTCAGCGCTCTCCGGCAACAGCAATGCGGCTTCACTCCGTGAAAAGAGCAGTCGATTCGAAGCACCGCGCCATTCACCCCACGTCGCTCTGGATCCCCGAAACCGGGTTTCCCCGCGAGTAGGGGAGGCGCAAAAGGTGCCAGCCGAATCCCACGTGCACAGGCTTCTCCCGCCTGTGGTTTTTAGTGGGTCTCCGCCTTGCCGCGGCGGTCCAAACCCTGGTTCTCACGAAGCGGATTCCTCCTGGCCAGAGGAAATCCGCCATTGCCAGAGGCGCTAACCCGGAAGTCCCCTGTTTTTCAGTGTTTCTCTCGGCTTTCTTTGTGTCGAGAGGGAGTTGCTTCTCTGCTCTCACAGAGGCAGGATGCATGTTTGTATTCTCTCAGCATAGAGTAGTCCTCTGGACACGTTCCAGTTTGTCAGTGTCCTTCTTGAACTGTGGTGCCCAGAACTGGACACAGTACTCCAGGTGAGGTCTGACCAGAGCAGAATACAGTGGCACTATTACTTCCCTTGATCTAGATGCTATACTCCTATTGATGCAGCCCAGAATTGCATTGGCATTTTTAGCTGCCGCATCACACTGTTGGCTCATGTCAAGTTTGTGGTCAACCAAGACTCCTAGATCCTTTTCACATGTACTGCTCTCAAGCCAGGTGTCCCCCATCTTGTATTTGTGCCTCTCATTTTTTTTGCCCAAGTGCAATACTTTACATTTCTCCCTGTTAAAAATCATCTTGTTTGTTTTGGCCCAGTTCTCTAATCTGTCAAGGTTGTTTTGAAGTGTGATCCTGTCCTCTGGGGTGTTAGCCACCCCTCCCAGTTTGGTGTCATCTGCAAATTTGACCAGGATGCCCTTGAGTCCATCATCCAAGTCGTTGATAAAGATGTTGAATAAGACCGGGCCCAAGACAGAACCCTGTGGCACCCCACTAGTCACTCTTCTCCAGGATGAAGAGGAACCATTGATGAGCACCCTTTGGGTTCGGTCAGTCAGCCAGTTACAAATCCACTGAGTGGTAGCATAGTCAAGACCGCATTTTACCAGCTTCTTTACAAGAATATCATGGGGCACCTTGTCAAATGCCTTGCTGAAATCAAGGTAGGCTACATCCACTGTGTTCCCTTCATCTACCAGGCTTGTAATTCTGTCAAAAAACAAGATCAGGTTAGTCTGACATGACTTATTTTTCAGAAATCCATGCTGACTATTGGTGATCACAGCATTCCTTTCTAGGTGCTCACAGACTGTTTGCTTAATGATCTGCTCCAGAATCTTCCCTGGTATTGATGTCAGACTGACTGGGCGGTAATTATTTGGGTCCTCAAATAAAGACACAATAAAGACACAAAGCCAGATTGGTAGCCAGAGGTTTTTCACAGGTACCAGGTGAAGACTATCACGAGACCTACTCACCCACCGTGAGGTATGAGAGCATTAGGCTTATGCTCAAGCTTGCTGCAGAAGAGAATCTACATGTTAGTCACCACGACGTGAATACAGTGTTTTTGTACGGCTCTCTAGGTGAATCTCTTTATATGCTTCCACCTGATGGCGTACAGGTAAAACAGGGATTTGTTTGTGCTCTGAAGAAGTCCCTTTATGGTCTCAAACAAAGTGCACGGTGCTGGCACACTAAACTTACTGAAGTATTGTTTTCTCTAGGTTTTCAGCAAGGGAAAGCTGATCCATGTGTATTTGTCAAAGGGGAGGGGCAAAAGAAGCTGTATTGCTTGTTTTATGTTAATGATATTTTGTTCTTTTTGGAAGGATGTCACAATGTACAATAACACCCTAGCTCAACTGAAAGAGCACTTTTACATGAAAGATCTTGGTGAGGTAAACAACTACCTATCTCTGGAAATAGAGAGAGATCAAGATGGTAACATTCTAGTACACCAGTCACGGAAAATTGCTGATGTGTTAAGCAAACTAAACCTGATGCATGCTAACCCTGTAGAAACACCGATGACAACAGGTTATCAGGTACATGACACTGAAGAAGCATTTTCTGACACTACACTGTACAGAAGTGTGCTAGGCAAACTGAACTTCATTACCAGATGTTCAAGACCTGACATTGCTGTCAGCTGTAATTTGCTAAGCAGACAAGTCAACAATCCTACTGTTAAGGATTGGAAAGCTCTGAAACACATAGCTCGCTATTTGAAAGGCACTATGCATTACAGACTGAGATTTAACAATCAGAAGTCTCGTGGTCTTGAAATATTTGCAGATGGAAGTTTTGGAAGTGACACTACAGACAGGAAAAGTACGTCTGGAGTTTGCTACATGTACAATCAGGGTCTATTTGATTGGTCATGCAAGAAGCAAACAACAGTTAGCTTAAGTACTTGTGAAGCTGAACTGAATGCACTGTCTTATTCACTTAAGGATTGTGAATGGTTGTTACAATTGTGCAAAGACATGAAAATTCCTGTCAAATGTCCAATCCAGGTTTATCAAGACAACAAAGCATGTTTGGCTTTGCTGAATTCTGAAGGTTGTAAGCAAAACACGAAACACTTACAATTGAAGTTGCAACATGCTAGGGAATGTGTTCAGAAGGGACTCGTAACGGTGTCCTATATGCCAGGTAATGAAATTCCTGCTGATGTATTGTCCAAGGTTGTATCAAGGGATCAACACTGTACCTATGTGCAGAAGTTGGGTTTGTACTGAGATTGTACGAACATGCTGCCCAGTGATGTTCACAGAAAGGGGGAGGATGTTGGTTTCTATTTCCTCACTGAGCAGCAAATGCTTGTCATAAGACAAATGTTTACATTCCACAGTCAGAGTTACTGTTGGGTTCCCACGGGAATGGGAGACTGAATATGACGTACACTGGTTTCCTGTTTTTCAGTGTTTCTCTCAGCTTTCTTTGTGTCGAGAGGAAGTTGCTTCTCTGCTCTCACAGAGGAAGGATGCATGTTTGTATCCTCTCAGCACAGAGTGTAAATAAACTTTAGCAATGTAGCACATTTACCTGCTTATCCTTTTGCTGCTGGACTACTCTGCTTGGGCTCAAGATAAGACGAGCCTGTACCAGTTCCAGATGGGCCGGAGCTGGTCAAACTGACAGAGCCAAGGTCTAAGAAAATGATCTTTGTGGGGTATGAGCTGTCGGTTTGTAAGCCCCCTCCACAGAGGCTGGCCCCTCTCACAGATTTCGGAGCTTGCTTACCGGTAACCTCCTCTGGCTGATATCCAGACAGACCAGGGAGATTTTGATAGGCGACATTTTCCCAAGCGTGGGTAAAATGCACACCCCTCCTCCTGCTTCCGCAGGGGAAAGAAAAGTAGTCAGAAATCTATTTACATGATGTTTATTTCTGACATTACAGCACTACAGAAAAACATGTCCTTTCAGTTCAGTTCTTCCAGCACGTCTGACAAACTTCCTGTACACAAGCAAACGGAAGGTTTCAAATTACACTCTTCACAGAGACTTTTCCAGCCTGTGAACTTCCTGGGAAATTCTTCTTTCCCACAGATAGGCACATCATGTGATGTCAACAATCTGGCTGTTTGCAGCTGCGATGTTTCCATATACTGACATCCTCCCCCATATGAATCATCGTTAGCTGCGGACAAAGCTTGATCCAGAGAAGAAAACAAACAGTTGTTATACATATAACAATCCCCTATTGTTTCAGTTCCACCCTTGGAACTACCCGCCACTGGTTTCACCAATGAAACTCTCTGGTTGTCTGTTTTCCAAGGAATGAGTGCATCTGCATTACGTTAGCTAGGAAATGTAGTGTTACGCTTAGCAACTCCCTGTTGTGTCTTTGTCTCTGACTTAGACATACCCTTAACCGGACCACAGGTATGAAGTTTACGGCATGTAATGCCTTAAGAGAGAATATTATGAAAATGATATACAGGTGGTACATGACACCAGTCAAGCTTGCAAAAATCTATCATTTGCCCGATAACAAATGTTGGAAATGTAAAGAAACTGAAGGTACATTCTTTCACCTTTGGTGGACGTGCCCAAGGATTAAGGCTTTCTGGGAGATGATTTATAATGAATTGAAAAAGGTATTTAAATATACCTTCTTGAAGAAACCAGAGGCCTTCCTTCTGGGCATAGTCGGCCAATTGGTGCCAAAGAAGGACAGAACTTTCTTTATGTATGCCACAACAGCAGCAAGAATACTTATTGCAAAATATTGGAAGACACAAGATTTACCCACTCTGGAAGAATGGCAGATGAAGGTGATGGACTATATGGAATTGGCGGAAATGACTGGCAGAATCCGAGACCAGGGAGAAGAGTCGGTGGAAGAAGATTGGAAGAAATTTAAAGACTATTTACAGAAATACTGCAAAATTAATGAATGTTAGAATGATGTCAGAATGAAGTTAAGTGGTTTTAGCAGCAATGTTATAAAGGTGTATGTAAAAATAGATTGTTAATAGGTGAGAATCCAAAGCTATAATATATTAAGTTAAAGGATTAAGACAAAAACAAAGAGGGAAAGAAATTGCTGAATTAACCAATTGAACTAAAATAAAAAAAAGAGAGGTGAGAGGAGGTCAGGGAAACAAGGAAATGAAATGTAAGGTATGGAAAGATTGATTTGTTTTTAAGTTTTTTTATCTTTTTTCTGTATTTTGTATTTTTTCTTTTTTTCTTTTTTCTTTTGTTTCTTTTCTTTTTATCTATGTAATCTTCTGTTTTTGAAACCTTAATAAATATTATTTCCAAAAAAAAAATAGACATACCCTTAACCTGGCTTGAGTTGTCAAGAATAGCAATACATGCAACAGCTGAACTAGCAAACTCTTGAGAATACCTCTTGGGTGGTACGCCCTTTGTGATTCTCTCAGACCTGCGTATGAGGTGCTGATCCTCCTTGCTGACTGGTTCAGTCTCAGGACTCTTTGGAGAACCAGTTCCAATAGTAAACAGTGGTTCATCCTTCACTTGTGAAGGTCTAGCTTCTGTGTGTGAACCTTTCTCAATGACTGTGTCAACAGAACTCTCTGAGCTTTCTGTGTCACTTTCAGTACCACTATAATCAGAAAAATCAAAATCATCATCTGAATTGTCATCAGTGGGAAATGTGTGAAAAATTACTCTCTCCTGTCCAGGAGCACTTTCTAGAAATTTTGTGAGAATCACCTGACCAGATTCAGTCAAAATTACTCTGTAGAGACCCTTTTCATAACCCACAAAAATGCCTCTGGCATTCGCCACCCCATCTGGAGTTTCAGTTCTGATTTGAGACCCAAAAACCTTAAAATGTGTGACAGAAGGTTTTCTTTGGAACAGCCTCTCAAAAGGAGAACATTCCATACCCTTTGAAACCTTTCTCACCCAAGTGTAACAAAAACAAGGTAAAGACTCAGCCCAAAACTCATGTGGCAAGTGTGAACTCAGCAATTGTGCCTTCATGCCATTCTGCAACTGTTTGTTCACTTTTACACAAACAGTTTTGTTCCCTGCAGCTTCAGAAACAGCAACCTTGTGCTCTATCCCTTGCTTCTCAAGGAAATCCTGAAAATCCTGTGAAAGAAAAATTGGCTTCTCATCTGGGAAAAGAAAATCAATATTAGCATTATGAACACTCTTAACCTTATCACAAAACTCCTTAAACCTTTCTAAGGTTTCTCTGGGATTCTGCAAAATGTATATCCATACATATTGAGAAAAATGATCAACAAATACAAGATAGTATTTTGCATTACCTCTAGATGGTGCTAAAGGACCAATTACATCAGCATACACTCGCTGAAAAACTCTGTTAATCTTTGTTGCCTTTCCTCTCGAGTCTTCTTTCGAGATACCTGCAAGAGAAAGCATTTTAGATTCACATGCTGTGCACATTTTATAATCATTTTTATCAAAAGTTAACAGATACAGTCCATCTTTCTCTCTTGCAGAAAGCTACAGCTCTCCATCTTTGTAGATTTTGCAACTTTCCTCATCATAGGATAGCACCAGTTTCTTCTTAGAGATTTGAGAAACACTCAGCAAATTGTACTTTAAATGAGGAACAAAATAAACATTGTTTATAGTCAAGTTCAGGCTTTCTAGATACACAGTTCCGATCCCGGTTGCTTCCATTTCCTGACCGTTGGCCAGTTTCACAGTGAAGCGTTGCTTCTCAAACGTAGAAAACAGGTCTCGGCGTGATGCCATGTGTTGCGTGCATCCTGTGTCGATAACAAAAGCGTTTTCCACTGATGATGTGGCTTTTAGTGACATCAAAGCCATATCTGGTTTTGCCTGGGACTGGGTATGACCTTTGTTTGACGCCTCAGGCTTTACAGAGCTCCCTCTAGCTCCTTTCTCCTGACATGGTGTCTCCTGACGAACAGCGTTCTGAGCTACAGCTTTCTCCTCTGTAGCAATTGTAGTGGGGGTGCTTGATTTCTGAGCTTCACTCCCCCCATCAGCAACAGCCATTGCAGCAAAAACAGGATCATCAACAGCATCAGTAGCAACAGTCCCTTCTCTTCCCTTTTGTGGCTCAAAGCTCCTCCCAGCTTTCGATGAGCTCTCAAGAATTTGGCTAGCTTCATCTTGGCTCTCCCCCTTTGGTGCAACCAATTCTCGGTCCTTGCTTCCCACCCCAGCTTCACAAGCTTTCCGGAGTGACTCCCAAGCGACCCTTGGTTCTTCTGCACCCTTTAGGACTGGCTCAAGATAAGCGTCCACATTTTCTGCCAAAATTCTGATCACACGCTGCTTCAAATCACTTTGAATTGCCGCCTTCTTCCCCTGTGATTGTACAGCAACAGGCTCTGGGGTCTGGACTAAGTCCCATAATTGCTCTCCCACCAGCAAGAATTCCATTTCAAATGACCATTCTAGCCAGTTTTGGCTATTCAGTTTCTGAGAGAACAGAGCCATCTTTAATCCCAAGCTGCAGCTTCAGCTACAAGAAGAAGAAGAAGAAGAGTTTGGATTTGATATCCCGCCTTTCACTCCCTTTAAGGAGTCTCAAAGCGGCTAACATTCTCCTTTCCCTTCCTCCCCCACAACAAACACTCTGTGAGGTGAGTGGGGCTGAGAGACTTCAAGGAAGTGTGACTGGCCCAAGGTCACCCAGCAGCTGCATGTGGAGGAGCGGAGACGCGAACCCGGTTCCCCAGATTACAAGACTACCGCTCTCAACCACTACACCACACTGGCTGGAAAATCCAAAAGTCTATATCCTGTTTACTAGCTGCTTTGCACCTGGCAGTCAGCCCAGCTGCCTGGAATTTTCCCTTCCAAGAATCTGTAAACAATAAGCCTTCCGCTGCAATCCAACAGCAATCAGCAAGCTGCGCTCTACTTGGAAAGTCCCTTTCCAACAGTTTGTTTACAACAAGCGTCGCTGAAAAACCCAGCCTTGCTTTCGCTTTTGAAGCTTCTTTTCTCTCTTTGCTCTTTAAGGTAACCAGCTCATAAATTTTAGCTCAAAAAGTACTCACGATTCCGTCTCCAAGCAACGGCAGCTCTTATCAGCTCTGGAATGTGAAGTATGTCGCTGCTTCTCCGCTCTGTTTTATCCAAAACAGGAGCCTTTTTCTCAGTGAACCGAAGACTTTTAAATTCGCGTTCACCATCCAGCCATAAATCAGCATTGCAGAGATACGTGGATCGGTGCTTATCAGCAAAAAAAAGTCTCCCACCTGGTGCTTCAGCTTGTTGTGGCAACCATCGGGCTCTGCTACCATTTGTCGGTTTGCAAGCCCCCTCCACAGAGGATGGCCCCTCTCACAGATTTCGGAGCTTGCTTACCGGTAACCTCCTCTGGCTGATATCCAGACAGACCAGGGAGATTTTGATAGGCGACATTTTCCCAAGCGTGGGTAAAATGCACACCCCTCCTCCTGCTTCCGCAGGGGAAAGAAAAGTAGTCAGAAATCTATTTACTTGATGTTTAGTTCTGACATTACAGCACTACAGAAAAACATGTCCTTTCAGTTTAGTTCTTCCAGCACGTCTGACAAACTTCCTGTACACAAGCAAACGGAAGGTTTCAAATTACACTCTTCACAGAGACTTTTCCAGCCTGTGAACTTCCTGGGAAATTCTTCTTTCCCACAGATAGGCGCATCATGTGATGTCAACAATCTGGCTGTTTGCAGCTGCAATGTTTCCATATACTGACATGAGCCTGGCTCAAAGGCTTGGAGGTTTGCATACCCGAGTGGGAACCAGTCCAGACTGGTAATCAGCAACAGTGCTGATGTGATGGCCTGGGAGTCTGATTCAGAAGCTGAACCTGAGGAGTCCCAGCCTGCACAGGAGTCCCTGCCTCCAGGGCCGGCTGAGCCGGGGCAGGGGCTTGAATCTGAAGGGCCTGCACCTGTGCCGGATCCTCAGGAGCAGACACCAGATGTATCCACTCTGGCTCCGGAGGTGATTGAGGGCCCATTGCCTGCAGGTGTGCCTCTCCCAGCCCAGTCAGTGAAGCTGCTCCTGGGTCCAATAACCCTCCAGCCTCTCCTGAGCTGCAGAGGCTCAGGGCAGAGAGGTGGAGGGAACTAAGTTCTCTGAGGAGGAGTGCTCGCCTTAAGGCCAGGAGAGGCGGGTCACCTGTGGGCCGGGACCGCCCCTGGCCTCAGAGGAAATAAAGGCCAATCAGCCCAGTCCCAGGTTGCAGGAGCAACGTCGTTGGAAACCTGTTTCTGCCAGCACCCAGCCCTGTTCTTCCAGAGTTCCCGACCACGCCCGGCTTCACGCTTTGGACCCCGCTTCACCCTTGGTGGACATTCTCCAGATCCTTGACCCAGGACCAAACTCTGACCACGCCACATGGTAACCTCCCCCCGGGACCAGCACAGCTGAGTTCTGTGAACAGGCTGGATGGACACGTCTGCATGCCAATCCAGACGTGCTTTCACAGCAGTTCTTTGACTCAGATGGTGAGGAGGAGGAAGAGGAACTTGCTGTTGAGGACCAAAGTCCAGAGCAGCAGAATCCGCCACAGGGACGGAGTCCACAACAGGGGCAGTTCAGGATCCCTCAGAGGGGGAGTCCCAAGACACCTCCTCAAACCACTGTCAAGTCTGAGCCAAAGAGTGAGCCCTCCTCACCTGCTGGACCGGCTGTCAGGTTCAAAAGGCGCAGCAGGTCAGAGGGGGAAGTCTCTGACACTGAGGATAGTCTTGCTAGCCCTAGTGGGTCAGAGGAGGCACCAGGGTTCATGCTGAGGAGGTCAGCAAGGCCAACCAAGGGCAAGCCACCTGATAGGTTCGAGGTCACAAGTGTGTGGGTAGGTGTGGCTAGATGTGAACCTGAATCCTTCAAGGATGTTCAAAAGTTGCCTCAGGAAGAAGCCAGCAAATGGCATGAGGCAATGCAGAAAGAGATGAGATCAATGGAGTTGCTTGGTGTATTCTCGCTCACAAAATTGCCGGCTGGCAAGCAAGCAGTGAGTTGCAGATGGGTTTATCGCCTTAAACCCACAGAAGCTGGAGAACCACAATACAAAGTGAGACTTGTTGCCAGAGGTTTCACACAGAGAAAAGGGATTCATTTCACGGAAGTGTATTCACCTACTTCTCGGAGTGTAACACAGCACAGAGAGGCTGGGAGGTAAACCACTTTGATGTGGATGTTGCCTACCTGAACTCAGATCTTCAGGAGGAGTTGTACATGCTCCCTCCTCCAGGTTTTGAGATCAATGGGCAAGGTATTGTGTGGCGGTTACACAAACCCATCTATGGGTTGTGTCAATCTGCCAGAAATTGCAATATGTGTCTAAATGAAGCCTTGGAAGAGCTAGGTTTCAGGAGAAGTGTTGCTGATAGTTGTCTTTACCTGAAGGGGTCAGGTGCGACACAGGAGGCTCTGCAGGTCTTTGTTGACGATCTTTTGTATCTAGGACAGACAGGTGCACAGGTAGAGAAGTTTGCTAAGGAGCTTGGCAAAAGGTTCAAGCTCAAGCAGCTTGGTGCTGTTCGGACTTATCTCGGTGCGGATGTTTTTAGAACACAAGATGGAAGTTTTTTGCTCAGCCAGAGAGGTAAAATTGAGCAACTGCTTCAAAAGTTCAGCTTGAGTGATTTTGCAGGTGTCAGGACCCCTATGGAGGCTGGTTACATGAAAGACAGCCAGCAAGTAGAACGCTCTGCGTTCGAAAACGCTGAAATCTTTCAATCAGCTCTAGGAAGTTTGCTTTATTTGTCCCAGTGGAGCAGACCAGATATAGCCTTTACTATTAATCTGCTCAGCAGAGAAGCTTCAAGTCCTAGTGTGCAAGCCTGGAATGGCATCAAGAGGGTGCTACGGTATCTCCAGGATACCAAAGATTTTTGCCTTAAGTTGTCAGCTCAGGGTGAGGTAAAGCTGACCTGTTGGGTAGATTCGGATTGGGCTTACTTGGATGATCGCAAGTCCATGTCCGGCCTGGTGGTGAAGTTTGGGAACTCAGTAGTTGGGTGGAGGTCCAGAATGCAAAGCCTTATAGCGCTTTCATCCACTGAGGCTGAGTTCAGTGCTCTTTCTGAAGCGTGCAGAGAGCGAGAGTTCTGTGCTTGTTTGGTACAAGAGCTCTGTGGAGTGAATAGTTTGCCCGTCACGGTTTTCAAAGACAACCAACCGTGCCTAAAATTGGCCGAGACGGGGCAATTCAAGGCCAGGACCAAACACCTAGACATTTGCTTTCAGAACGTGTGTCAGAGTGTTCACGAGGGATTGGTTGTGCTGAAGTACTGTCCCTCAGCTAAGAACCTCGCTGATGGTTTCACAAAACCACTGACCTTCCAGAGGCATGGAGAGTTCTGCAAAGGTCTGGGTTTGGGTTAACATTGGGTATGTGTTTCCCCTCAGACACAAAGCAAGAGGGGGTGTAGAGTTTGGTGTTTATAGGGTTAACTTATAGAGTTTGGTGCTTCGTGTCTGAGGGAGGTTTTTTTTTTACTGGACAGGCAGAAGTCCAAAAGTATCGATGCATCCAAGCTGTGAAGAACAACCGTTCCGTAGCCTTGACTGGAGATCGTGTGGTCATCCGCTTAGTGAATCGCACCTTCCTGCGGAGTAAAGGACACAAACATTTGTTTGTCTTTGTAGACGTGTCTGGTCGCTCCCGAGTCGACGATGAAGAAAGATCTAGACGTCTTCTGGACCTTTGGAGTGAAGCGTGAGACCATTGCCTTGTGTTGCATTGTCCTAGACTTTGGACCTTTGCCTTTGCCTTTTCCACGCGTTGAGCTTTCGCTGCGCTGCTCTGTTGCCTTGGCCTTGGGATGTTTGCACTCCCTTTTCACGTGGCCTAGACGTCCACACGAGTAGCATTTCACTGCCTTCAAAGCTTTGGCGCCATCTAGTGGTTCCACTGCATTCTGGGATGACGTCTGTGAGGACTCCCCCTTAGTGATGCAGCTAGCACTACGCCGATCCGCTTCATTTAACACCACAGCAGTAACATGCGCTACCGTTAGCTGAGCAGTAGGCAAAACAGCAAGCTGGCTGGCAATCGCTTCCCAACTTGAACCCAAAGAATGTAGAATCATGAAGGAATACACAGCCTCTGGAAAGGTGATTCCATGCTGTTGCAACTCATGCCTGAGATTCTGCATTTCCATGAGGTGAGCACGGACATCTGCTCCTTCAGCAAGTGCCATATCATGCAACTTGGCATAAAAGAACAAAGAAGCTCCTGCCTCCTTTCTTAAATGTGAATCTTTAAGACTGTCCCACATCTGTTTGGCCGAGTCCTTGTCTCACAAAAGACATAGCTCTTCAGGGGACACAATAAGCGTCAGAGTTCCCCTTGCTTTGGAATCCTTAGCCTTCCACTCATCGGTCATTGGAGCTGGGGGGGCTTCTGATATCACATTAAACAGACCCTCTTTTCGTAGCAGAGCCTCTGCATACTGCACCCATTCCAAATAATTATTTTTGACCTTTGGAATTCCAAACACATTCTCAAGAGCCTCTGTTACTCTTGGACTGGCCATCTTGTGTCTTTAAAGCAGGCTGAGTCTCTTTACCAGCTGCATTCCAAAAGCACACTGCATAAGGCTTTTGCTTTCTCGCCGCAGCCTGTTAAAGCTTTGGATAAAACTTCAAAGCCCACCCCTTATTGCCATCAATTAGGAACTGGCAGGCTTCCCGGGGCTTGAGCACATACCTCTCAACCATCTTCTTGACACGCAGAGAAGAGAAGCTGCATTCCGTTCTTCTGCCGTCCGTCTTCTGGGCCCTAAACAAAAAATGTCGGGAGCTCCGTTCGACCGAGCCTTTGAAACCGCCTCTGACAAACAATTAATGACCTCGAGCCTTTGATAAGGCTCCAAGCACATTCTTCAATCAGCAGAGTTCCCGGCAGGGAAAGATGAGATCGTATGAGCTACATTTTTAAAGAATTTTATTTCTAAACTACGCAGAACAAAAAATACATCCTCTCTCTATGAAAGCAGAGAGCAACTGAACAAAGGAACAAAGGAACAAAGGAAACAGGAAACCACTAACGTCACATCCCGTCTCCCTTCCCGTGAGACTGCCAACAGTCTGGAAGCCCTGGAATGTAAACATAGTCCTGTGACTCCAAGCAGCTGCACAGTGAGAAACAGAAACTAACATTTCTTACCAAGAAAAAAGTCGGTGTGGCATGAGAAAATTTTTGTGTGGCCCAGAGAAAAAAGCTTGAGAACCACTGATCCATAATTGAGCTTCCCATTGCAGGAGGAAGAGGCATTTCGTCGGGCTGTCTGGGAGAAGAACCTGCAGAGGACTGAGCAGCATAACCAGGAGGGGAACAGCTTCCAGCTGGCAATGAACCACCTGGGCGATTTGGTAACTGGAACTCTCTTGCATTGCCCTTGTAACTGGTCAGCTTCCATCTGAGCTGGCAATTGTGAGCATTCTCTTTGGGGGAACGCAGGTCTTGGGAATGGTTGCAGTCCAGCTGCTGGGAGTGGAGAGGGAGGATGCTGGTTTTGGCCAGTGACTTAAAGCTTTGCCCTGGGATGCAGCCTCAGGAGTAGCTTGGCAGGGGTGGGCATTCTGAAAATCTGGAAGTAAGAGCACAGCAACTATGGTTTCCTCCCACAGACGGACGAAGAGTTTAACAAGATGCTCAGCAGCTTCCGTTCTGACTCGGCCGACCAACCCGGTAAAAATGTTGCCTTGTTCCAAGAATCAGCCAGCCTGGAGACCCCCAAGGAAGTTGACTGGCGCACCAAAGGTTATGTCACCCCAGTCAAGAACCAGGTGAGTCCAGAACAACCTGAGGAGACTTAATGGCCAAGCTCAGGATTCCTAGAGGGGCCTTTTTTAACATCTCTCTGTTGGAGCAGGCCAATGTCTCAGTCTCAGTCAGTTTTATTGCACATAGCCAAAGGCTGCCACAATGTACACAGAATTATTTGACAATTAAAAGAAAATATACTGAATTGATAAAAAGACTTAAAACATTTATATTATTAAAACATTACGTACTCTAAACAGAGCTATAAAAGTACCCCAATGTGCAAATAAAAACATTAAACAATAAAATTCATAAGCTAAAATCATCACATGGTCACTAATGTTAAAAACAATATCAATTAATACAGTGTGCAATTTATACTCAGAGTTTGGTGACAAAGATAGAGCATAGCCTGAGGTAGATAGATAGGATCAAGTAAATTCATCTCCTTTACAGTTAATGGCTACCTTGGCTATATAATTTGCTCTAATTTTCCTAGCAGCAGTTGCAAAAAGTGCTACACGCCAGGTCACATACTTATCTGTGTCTGTGAGGAGATATAAAATCATGTCAAAGGGGTTCTGGCCAGGGGACCCTGTCATTATAGGTACTAAAAATCTTTTTCTTGCATCATTATATAAAGGACAGTGCAAGATATAATGCATAAGGTCCTCTACTTCAGAACATCCCCTAATGCAAACACGTTCGTTTTTTGGTATGCCTCTGTGTCTCCCATCTCTATAAGCAGAGCTTATTGTATTTAGTCGTAGCTCTGTAAAAGCTTTTCAAAGTTGTGCAAAAGTCAATTCATTAAAATAAGATATGTGTTCATTGGCCTCTCTAAGTTTAAAATACAACGGGGCGCATGTAGATGTGCACATAGAGTTTAGATCGTTTTTAGTTGCCACTGCCCTTATGATCCGTTTAAAGATATTTTTCTGGGAATATAAGGGAAGTTCTTTAATCTCAGGCACTGAGAGGTCATATTTGCCCATCAGTTGGGCAGCATGATGTACCCAGTTTTTAAGGGGTAATCCATTCGAGAGCTCAATCAGGCATTTTTTTGGTAGCCTAGCGTTGTCCATCTCATAGAATCATAGAATCATAGAATCATAGAATCATAGAATCATAGAATCATAGAATCATAGAATCATAGAATTGGAAGAGACCACAAGGGCCATCGAGTCCAGCCCCCTGCCAAGCAGGAAACACCATCAGAGCACTCCTGACATATGGTTGTCAAGCCTCTGCTTAAAGACCTCCAAAGAAGGAGACTCCACCACACTCCTTGGCAGCAAATTCCACTGTCAAACAGCTCTTACTGTCAGGAAGTTCTTCCTAATGTTTAGGTGGAATCTTCTTTCTTGTAGTTTGGATCCATTGCTCCATGTCCGCTTCTCTGGAGCAGCAGAAAACAACCTTTCTCCCTCCTCTATGTGACATCCTTTTATATATTTGAACATGGCTATCATATCACCCCTTAACCTCCTCTTCTCCAGGCTAAACATGCCCAGCTCCCTTAGCCGTTCCTCATAAGGCATCGTTTCCAGGCCTTTGACCATTTTGGTTGCCCGCCTCTGGACACGTTCCAGTTTGTCAGTGTCCTTCTTGAACTGTGGTGCCCAGAACTGGACACAGTACTCCAGATGAGGTCTGACCAGAGCAGAATACAGTGGCACTATTACTTCCTTTGATCTAGATGCTATACTCCTATTGATGCAGCCCAGAATTGCATTGGCTTTTTTAGCTGCCGCGTCACACTGTTGGCTCATGTCAAGTTTGTGGTCAACCAAGACTCCTAGATCCTTTTCACATGTACTGCTCTCAAGCCAGGTGTCCCCCATCTTGTATTTGTGCCTCTCATTTTTTTTGCCCAAGTGCAATACTTTACATTTCTCCCTGTTAAAATTCATCTTGTTTGTTTTGGCCCAGTTCTCTAATCTGTCAAGGTTGTTTTGAAGTGTGATCCTGTCCTCTGGGGTGTTAGCCACCCCTCCCAGTTTGGTGTCATCTGCAAATTTGACCAGGATGCCCTTGAGTCCATCATCCAAGTCGTTGATAAAGATGTTGAATAAGACCGGGCCCAAGACAGAACCCTGTGGCACCCCACTAGTCACTCTTCTCCAGGATGAAGAGGAACCATTGATGAGCACCCTTTGGGTTCGGTCAGTCAGCCAGTTACAAATCCACTGAGTGGTAGCATAGTCAAGACCGCATTTTACCAGCTTCTTTACAAGAATATCATGGGGCACCTTGTCAAATGCCTTGCTGAAATCAAGGTAGGCTACATCCACTGTGTTCCCTTCATCTACCAGGCTTGTAATTCTGTCAAAAAACAAGATCAGGTTAGTCTGACATGACTTATTTTTCAGAAATCCATGCTGACTATTGGTGATCACAGCATTCCTTTCTAGGTGCTCACAGACTGTTTGCTTAATGATCTGCTCCAGAATCTTCCTTGGTATTGATGTCAGACTGACTGGGCGGTAATTATTTGGGTCCTCTCTTTTCCTCTTTTTGAAAATAGGGACAACATTTGCCCTCCTCCAGTCTGCCGGGACTTCGCCTGTTCTCCAGGAATTCTCAAAGATGGTTCTGAGTGGTTCTGAGATCACGTCTGCCAGTTCTTTTAATACTCTTGGATGCAGTTCATCTGGCCCTGGAGACTTGAATACATCTAAACTAGCCAAGTATTCTTGTACTATCTCCTTAGTTATTCTGGGCTGTGTTTCCTTTGCTGAATCATTTGCTCCAAATTCTTCAGGTCGGGCATTGTTTTCTTTATCGGAGAAGACTGAGGCAAAGAAGGCATTGAGGAGTTCAGCCCTTTCTGTGTCCCCTGTTTGCATTTCACCATCTTCTCCTCTGAGTGACCCCACTGTTTCTTTGTTCTTCCTTTTGCTACGAACATACCCATAAAAGCCTTTTTTGTTGCTTTTAACCTCTCTAGCAAGCCTGAGTTCATTCTGTGCTTTAGCTTTTCTGACTTTGTGTCTACACGTGCTGGCTATTTGTTTGAATTCCTCTTTGGTGGTTTCCCCCCTTTTCCATTTTTTGTACACATCCTTTTTTAATCTTAACTCAGTTAAAAGTTCTTTAGATAGCCACCCTGGCTTCTTTAGGCACCTTCCATGTTTCCGTCTCATTGGTATTGCCTGAAGTTGTGCTTTTACTATCTCCCTCTTAACAAACTCCCAGCCATCTGTTGAACTCGAAACCAGTAACAGAGAATTATTTTATCTATTTGGCTCTCTATGCTCAACATGCGAGTTTCCAACCTGACCATGGCAGATTGCACGTCTTTGGGTAAACCTAAAAGAACTCTTAAAAAATAATTCTGTGGGGGTTCCAAACCTCTGCACCATATAGAATCTGGGCCATTGTTTTTGCTTTATACACAGATAGAGCTGGGTTGATCAAATTTCCACCTTTACAGGCAGCGAATTTCAGAATAGCTTTTGCTGATTTAAAGGCTTGCAATTTAATATTGGATAGCTGTGTATTCCAAGATGCCGTTTCTGAATAAATCAATCCCAGATATTTAAACGTATTTACTTGGTTTATGATGTGTTGTTTTTTTAAAGATATTTATTAAGAATTTTAGAATTACAAAAAAACAAAAAAAAGAAAAAGAAAGAGAAAAAAGCAAAAGAAAAACAAACCACAATCCAACAATACAAATTAATAGAAATCAAAATCAAAAAACAACACAACACAATCAAAAGACAAAAATAAGCCACAAACATTTTAAAAACAAATCCAATATTCTCAAATCCTTAACTGTCATTACCTTCTTTCTTTGACCTCCTCACTCCTCCCTTTTTTTGTATCCTAGTTGTTAATTGTCACAGCAAATCCTTTCCATTTTTCATAATATTCTGTCATTACATTACCTTGGTTTATGATGTGTTCATCCAGGTGCCAAACATGCTTTTTAGAATGCTTCCCAAATACAATGACCTGCATCTTATCATAGTTCATGGATAAAGCATTCCTCGTGCAATATGAACTTAATTTTGCAAGCAGCCGTCTCAGGCCCACCTGGGTTCTAGATACAAGTACTAGGTCATCAGCATACATTAAAACTGAGAGTTTTTGGTCGAGAATTATGACAGGGGCAAACTGTAGGCCCTCCAGTTCTTTAACCATGTCATTAAAATAAAAATTAAACAGAAAAGGTGCCAAAATGCATCCCTGTTTGACTCCAGTAATGGTCTTAATTCTAGTGGTGAGATGGCCAGCCAGATCCACCTTTATTTGTATTGATGTGTCAGTATATAATGTTTTGATGAGAAATAATAGACGGAGGTCTATATTTGTCTTTTCCAATTTTTGCCACAATGCATGTCTTGGGACTCTATCAAAAGCTGACTTTAGATCGATAAAAGCAACATATAATTTTTGCTTCAAATTATGGATGTATTTACATAGCAGAAAGTTCATCACAAATCACTGGTCCAATGTGGATTTCCCTCTTTGGAAACCTGCCTGGAGTTCAGATATCACCTTTTTTGTATCTGCCCATTCTTCTAGTCTCCCAAGAAGGAGCCTGGCATATAGTTTGGAGGCTACATCTAACAAACTAATGGGTCTATAATTGGTTTTTCTTATCACCCTTTTTATATATTGGGGCAATTATACTCAACTTCCACCCTTCAGGTATGCGACCTGAGCTGTTAATGTATGAAAACAGTTTTGCAAAAATGGGAGACCAGAAATCAGGTCTTATCTTATAGATCTCCATTGGGATCATGTCTTCTCCTGGAGCTTTATTAGCTAGCTGGCTTGCGATTAGCCTCTTAATCTGATTGGGCGTGACGTCTGGCCATTCTGGCAGTTCTGATAACTGAGTGTAGTAAACTTGTGGGGGTGGGTCAGGACAGGGGCCATATATTCCTGTAAAATATGTCACCCAATCCTTTCCTTGGACAGATGCTTCTAACGAGTAGCCCAGCCCATTTGTGCCTTGGGCAACCAGATGCCAAAATTTTCGTGAATCCTTTTGAAGTGCTGCATCTCCCAATGCTTTCCACTGTTGTTCATAATATATTTGTTTCTTGCTTTTAAGTAATAATTTATAATTGTATCATAATTGGCCTACCTCAGCTTGTAGAGCAAGATTGTGCTTATCCTGTTTTAACTTCAATTTTCTAAGTTCCCTAGCTAGACATTTTTTGCTATTCTGACATTCCTTATCAAACCAAGTCTGTCTCTTAAACTTTTTGTTTTTTATCACACTAGTTGTGGTCATCAATGGGCGCATTCGATTGATTATGTTCTCATAAAGTCCAATTATGTTTCCTGTTTCTAACAACATTTCCCCCTTTAATAAAGCAAATTCATGGGAATCCAGGATCTGAATCATTTTTTCTTGGACCTGTGCATTCCATTTTAACCTTCTATTTCCAAGTATCAGATATTCTGTTTCATCCAATAATTTAGGAAAGGCAGGAGAAACGAATGATGTCAGAGATGACTCATGTGGAAAGTGGTCACTTTCAGCTCTGGGAATTATCCTAAAGGTATCTCGGTTAACTGGCACATTATTAGATGTTAGGATATAATCTATGGTGCTAGTAAATCCTCTGGGGGAGATAAAAGTAAAATAACCCTCTTGATCCCCTTGACCGTGCCCATTGCATAACAAAAGGTTATGCTTAATTATAAGTTCACAAAGATATTTCCCAGCGTGATTAGAGGTGGTGTCCATTGCTGCCCTCTGACAGATTTCGGGTTCGTCCTCCAAGTTTAGTCCAGATAATATTGTATTTTGTGGGGAAACAAGGCCGATCCGGGCATTGAAGTCACCTACCAAGACAAGCCAAGGGTTAGGTGACAGAGAGTCTATACTTTCGAGTAGTTGGTCAAGTTTTTCCCAATATGATCTCAGTTCCCCACAAGACTTTACTGGAGGTATGTACACGCAGATGAAATAAGTATTTCTCAGGAGACTATCAGAAAGGGACAACACTAAATGTCAGGGAACTGACATCGGAGCGGGAGGCGAAGGGGAGGCTCCTAGATGATGCTGGAGAAGGACCCAGCAGCAGGGGGAGAAGCAGCTCAGTGGAGGGGGAAGCATTTAAGCGCAACACCAGGAATAAAGGTGGGCAGATGGGGGAATCGGAGAGAGGGCTCCAGGACTCTTCACTGGAACTCAGTGAGGAGGGGACAGGTCCTCCGCTACCCACACCCTCCCTGCGCAGAAGGCTCCCGCGCAGTGAGAGGAGGAGGAGACTGGGTGTCAAACAACTCTTATGTTGGAAGAGATTCAAGAAACGCCCACTGACGGATTCTGCCAGTGACTGAGCCAGTCACAATTAGAAAGGGCTGTGCAGTCAGAAAGGTTTAACAAGGCAAATTAGCCTAGAGAGGCACCAGTTTACGCACGAGTAACTCATACTCATCTCAGCAATCCGTCAGTCCCTGAAAGTTGCTCGTGCGCAGCAGCAGGCAGGCAGCATCATGAGCAAGCCCGGAGAAGCCAGCACCCAGGGGGGAGCAGCTGGAGGGCAAACGCTGGTGGAGAGGAACCGAGAGTTGGAGCAGCATGTGGCCATTCTGACGGCGCGGCTGGACGAAAGGCGGTCTCAAGATGCACAGGTCAGACCCACCCCCATAGCAAGGAAGGTACCGGGACTGGTGCACAAATTTGGGGGGAAGCCGCAAGAATACAGTGCGTTTCGCACGGAAATAGAGTACGCATTGGAATTGCAGCATGACGATTTTGAAGACGACGCGGCGCGGGTGGCATATATTGTGGGTCACCTGCAGGACGGGGCCAGGGAATGGGTCAGGCCCCTTATGGCGACGCAGAATGCCGCCATGCAGGACCTGAGGAAATTCTTCCAAGCAATGGACGCAATGTTTTCCACTGATGTACAAAAAAGTGTGACAAAGCGGGAACTGATGAACTGTAAACAGGGGAGGCAGTCAGTTAGGGACTACTGGTCGCGCTTTGCCATGATAGTTCACCGCCTCGGGTGGCAACTGGACTCCGAACCCATACAAATGTTATTCGAGGAGGGGTTGTCCCCAACGGTTAAGGATGAACTTTCCCGCGCACCCCGCCCACAGGGGATGGATCAGCTGACCAAGGCTGTGCTTGCGATTGGCGTGCGGCAGGATGCGCGGGCCCAGGAGAGGCGGGAAGGGAGAGAGCAACGTTGCCATGACTACCGCATTCCTGAAATACCAAGGCAGCCTTCCCTGCCAGCAGAGCCAATGGAAATAGATGGGGCACGCGCGCGGGAAGTTTCAAGCACCAGCGAAGGGCGCAAAAAGGAGGGAAAGGATTGGAAAACCTCCAAGAAGTGTTTCCTTTGCCAGCGGCCAGGACATTTTGCCAGAGCCTGCCCTCAAAGAAAGGCCTGGCAAGGAATGGTGGGAGCCGCAGGGGGTGAGGAGGAGGTGGTGGTAAAGGAACAGGAACAGGGAAACGGGAATGCTTGGCTGCCAATCAAGGGGCACAGCAGCCAGGCCAGCCACCAGTAAAAGTGCCCCAACCAGACCCCCCCAAGGCGGCAATAGCCATCGAAGTGGTGCTAGAACTCCCGAACGGGCACCCAGCCAAGGTGAAAGGGATGCTGGATTCAGGCAGCTCGTGTAATTTCTTCAGCAAAGACTTTGCATTAGAGCACCAGCTCCACTTACTGCCTTTGGATTTTCCTTTGCAAGTGACCACCATTGATGGCAGGGAGCTTCTAGGAGGGGAAGTGACACACCAGACCCCACCAATGAGAATGAGGGTGTCCAGGCACTCGGAGACCATCGCCTTTCACGTTGCCTCACTAGCAGGGCCCCCAATAATATTAGGGATGAGCTGGCTAGCACAACATGATCCAGTGGTGGCGTGGCATCAGAGGACAGTCACCTTTGGGTCAGCTTACTGCCTGGAACACTGTCTAGGGGGGGAAGCCCCAAGAATGACCGTGGCCAGGGTGGCTGGGATGGCTGTGGAGCGGAAAGGGGAGGTGCCGCCGCAATACGCAGATCTGCGGGAAGTCTTCAGCGAGAAGGAGGCAGATAGACTGCCACCCCATAGGCCCTTTGACTGCCAGATCAACTTGCTTCCGGGGGCTCAGCTGCCAGTGGGTAAGCTGTATGCCATGTCTGACAGGGAGATGAAGGAGTTGCGAGAATTTATTGACAAGAACCTGAAAAGAGGCTTCATAAGAGAATCAAAGGCGGTGGGGGGCAGTCCGGTGTTCTTTGTGGACAAAAAGGACACAAATAAACCCAGGCTCGTAGTGGACTATAGGGCTGTCAATTTGGTGTCAGAACCCGTGACCTTCCCAATGCCCAGGATTGACGACATTTTAATGCGAGTGAGGAAAGGCAAAATTTTTACCAAGCTGGACCTCAGGGGCGCATACAATTTGATCAGGATGAGGGAGGGGGACGAATGGAAGACCACAATGTTCACACCCCTAGGTGCCTTTGAGTACTTAGTTATGCCTTTTGGATTACAGTCGGGCTCCGCCTGTTTTCAAGCTTTCATGCACCACGTGTTGGGGTCTCTGCTGTACAAGAACTGCGTAGCCTTCTTGGACGACGTCTTAATTTATTCGGACAATGAGGAGCAACATGTTAGAGACGTCAGGGAAGTGTTACAACGACTGCAGAAGCACCAGTTGTGGGTCAAGCTGGAAAAATGTCAGTTTCACGCCAAAGAAGTCGAGTTTCTGGGGTACAAGTTGTCTGACAAAGGCTTAGCGATGGACCCAAGCAAGGTGCAGGCAGTGCTGGAGTGGAAGGCTCCCAAAACACGGAAGGACGTACAGAGGTTCCTAGGGTTCAGCAACTTCTACAGGAAGTTCATCAAGAACTTCGCCCACTTGACAGCGCCCATCACGGATTGTCTCAGTAGCAAAAAGAAGTTTGTGTGGACAGAAGAGGCCCAGCAATCCTTCGAAAAACTGAAGAAGGCGTTCGCATCGGAAGAGCAACTCCTGCACGTAGATCTGGAGAAACCCCTGAGGCTAGAGACCGACGCGTCCGACAGAGCCATCGGGGCGGTCCTTTTGCAGCCAGGGAGGGGCAAGCAGGAATGGAAACCGTGTGCCTTTTTCTCGAGAAAACTGAGCAAATCGGAGCAAAACTATACAGTGTATGACCGCGAACTGCTGGCAATCTATGCGGCCTTTCGTCGTTGGCGTCATCTACTGATAGGGGCACAACAACAGATCCAGGTTTGCACAGATCACAAGAACTTGGAGTACTGGAGAACCACACGAGTACTCAACCAGAGACCGATTCGATGGACACAGGAGTTTTCCAAGTTTTTCTTTGAAATCCGATACGTGCCCGGAGAGGAAAACGTAAGAGCAGACGCTCTCTCGTAAACCGGAGTACCTGGAAGGAGAGGGGCCGCCGGAGAAACGACACGTGATCCCCGAGGACTGATGGGTGTGTGGGGGAACTTTGGTGGGGAAACAAGAACTAGCCGGGCTGACCAGAAACGACGTGTTCACGCAAACTAAAATCCGGGAACTACGAAACGGAAGAGGGACCCAAGAAGGGTTTGAGGAGAAGGAAGGGGTACTGTACTATAGGGGAGCGCTGTACGTACCGGGGGAGACCCTGAGGGGAAAGGTACTCAAACAACTCCACGACAACCCCACAGCAGGGCACTTTGGACAGCACAAAACCATGATGCTCGTGACCAGGCAGTTCTGGTGGCCCAGGGTGAGGGAGGATGTACGGGAATATGTACGGGGGTGCGACCGCTGCCAAAGGGCAAAGGGGGAGTGGGCTGCCCCCACAGGATTACTGGGACCCTTACCCACGCCGGGGAAACCCTGGGAGGTGGTATCCATTGATTTTATGACAGATTTGCCCAAGTCCCGGGGAAAGACAGCAGTCATGGTAGTGGTCGACCTACTGACAAAAATGTGCCATTTTATAGCTTGCTCACATGCTGTAACGGCAGAGGAAACAGCCCGGTTGTTTGTGGAGCACATATTCCGGCTGCATGGCGCCCCCTTGAGGGTTATCTCCGACCACGGAAAACAATTTACTTCCCGGTTCTGGAGGAAGCTCATGAGCTTGCTGCAGGTGGAGGTGGGTTTCTCGACGGCGAGACACCCAGAGACCAACGGGCAAGCAGAAAGAGCGAACAGTATACTCCAGCAATACCTACGCTGCTACGTCAGCGAGAGGCAGAACGATTGGGTAGAAAAACTAGCGCTGGCTGAATTCGCTTACAACAACGCGGAACACGTGTCCACGGGAATGAGCCCATTCATGGCCAACCATGGGTGTCATCCCAGGGCCTTCCCGGGGAGTGGGGAGGAAAGCTGGAGTGTACCCGCTGCAGAGCAGTTTGTGGAAGAAATGGAGGCCCTACACCAGCAACTTAAGATGAACTTGGAGCGGGCCAAGGAAACTTACAAGAGGCAGGCAGACAAGCACCGCAGGGAAGGGGAGACCATACGGGTGGGGGACCGGGTGTGGTTGTCCACCCAAGGGCTACCTTTCAAAGGGGGTTGCAAGAAGTTGCAGCCCAGATGGCTGGGACCTTTTGAGGTAACACAGCAAGTTAATCCCGTGGCATTTAAGCTCAAGTTGCCTGATAGCATGAAAATACACCCGGTTTTCCACAGGTCCCTGCTCTCACCGCATAGGGAAGGGCGGGAATTCCAGGGGCAAGAGGGAGAAGTCACCACACACCCGCAGGTAGAAGAAAGGGAACACCACCACAGGGCCACGGAAATACTGGACTCAAGGTGGCAAGGGCGCCGGGTGGAGTATTTGGTAGCGTGGGAAGGGGAACCCAGGTCCGAAAACACATGGGTCCCCACGGAAGCCTTCGAGGACAGGTATCTGGTGGAGGTATTCCACCGCCGGTTCCCAGACAAACCCAACCCCCTGGAGAGATTCTGGGAGGAGCAATTTGGAACCACAGATGATGAAGAGGTTTTTGAGGGATTTTCTGACTCCGAGGAGGAGGGAGGAGAGGTTTCGGAGGAAGAAGAATCAGACTGGGAGGACCACCCCGTTGGCAGGTGGAAGAGCGGGTGGGAAGCGGGTTTCGAATCCACAGAAGATGGTGACAGTTCCTTCCGGGGGTTCCCCGCCTCGTCGGCCGACGAAGGGAATGAAGTTGATCCCACAGGTCGGTCCAGGGGTGGAGGGGATTCTGGGGGGGAGGTGGATGTCAGGGAACTGACATCAGAGCGGGAGGCGAAGGGGAGGCTCCTAGATGATGCTGGAGAAGGACCCAGCAGCAGGGGGAGAAGCAGCTCAGTGGAGGGGGAAGCATTTAAGCGCAACACCAGGAATAAAGGTGGGCAGATGGGGGAATCGGAGAAAGGGCTCCAGGACTCTTCACTGGAACTCAGTGAGGAGGGGACAGGTCCTCCGCTACCCACGCCCTCCCTGCGCAGAAGGCTCCTGCGCAGTGAGAGGAGGAGGAGACTGGGTGTCAAACAACTCTTATGTTGGAAGAGATTCAAGAAACGCCCACTGACGGATTCTGCCAGTGACTGAGCCAGTCACAATTAGAAAGGGCTGTGCAGTCAGAAAGGTTTAACAAGGCAAATTAGCCTAGAGAGGCACCAGTTTACGCACGAGTAACTCATACTCATCACACTAAAAAATTAGGGGTGGTCAACGAGGGACACTGTTGAATTGATACATTAAGAGAGGTTGACACCAGCACTGCCAGCCCCCCACTAGGCCTTCCATACTTTACAGTTTTAAGAGCTGGTTGAGTGTAAGTTGTAAAACCCTGTAACTCAACCATAGTGCCCTCTTTTGCCCAGGTTTCTTGAAGAAAGATGATATGTGTTTGTAGATAAGAACAGAAATCACTGTCTTGGATCTTGTTCGTCCACCCTGTTACATTCCATGAGAGAAGTTTAATTGTTTTACAGTGATTTACTCTTAGTCAATTGTTGGCCAATGTACTCTCGGAGTTTACCAGTTTTTGAGGCAACAGGGTATTGCTAATGCTACTGGAATAATCCAGATGTTTGATTATTTCAGTCGTCGTACATAAAGTACTCACATTTGTAGTCACTGGGCCTTTTCTTTGCAAATTGCTTGCCAATGGGGATTCCTTGGGTGTATTTCCTGACTCCTCCTCTTCTAAATATCTCATCTTTGTCCAATACTCCGGTGGTTCTATAGTTATCATTCTGTTGTGGCCATTGGGTCTATTATCAGTCTCTGCCTCCGGTTCTTTAATCTCTTTCAATGTCTGGCTCATAAGAGCAAGCCTCTTGATAACTGTTTGTTGCTCTTCCTGAGGGAGATTCCTAAAGGAGCTGAGAAAATCCTCTTCCAAAGGATTTACAGAGTGCTCAGATTCCTGAAGATGATTGTCTAGAGGAATCGGCTGTTCCTTTTGGCTCACCTGGTTATTTTGATGTTGGGCATGATCCTGCGAATTCAACTCAGGCATGTCTGTCTCCTCCCCACCTGTCAAGTTTTTTTGTGATGTCATTACTTCCGTTGGGGATCCAGGCTTTGGTTTTGTGGGCCCCTCTGAAGCACCAGTCCTCATCTTACATAAGGGTGCAACAATAGAATTGCGAAATACCCGGGTTGGAAAAACTCCTCTGCTTGACAATCTGAATTTCAGCTTGTGAATCAGTGAGGGCAGTCTAGTAGAGGAAAAAGTTAACATAATTTTTTGGGTTTGATTTGTGATATTCAAGAGTTCAGTCCTAACGAGGTCGATCTCTGTAAGTCCAATGCCAAGTAAGTCTGATAAATGTCGTTTGGAACGCTGGGCACCTTTCCAGCTAGGAGATTGATTTGGCCTTCCACAAATTGTCATGCAGATCTTTTTTGGTTGGAAAATTAAATAAGAAGAGTTTGTTTTAAAAGCCTCTGCGCGTTCTATGTTGAGCTTAGGGGTCTGCTCTTGTTGTCGCCAATTCCCTTTGGTACTATGGTGTTCTGTTGATGCCTGCTTGTTATTAACTGATAAACTGTGGACCCCTTTGGATAATTGGGTTATTTGAGAGGCAATACCTCTAATTTGTTGGAAGATATGCTCAACCGTTCTTGCCATTAGAGTTAATTGGGTGCTCTCCCTACTTGTTATTCCTTCCTCTCTGAGCGGCACAGGATCAACTTGCCCCATTGCGGAATCCAGTTCCACGCTCTCACCTTGAATACTCTCCCCACACTCACAATCATCTTCAAGAGGAGAAAACCGGTTTTTTGTTGGAACTATAAAAGCAGATTTGTTTAAAAAGTCCTCTATTTTAGATTGTTTGGGAACCGGTGAGAGAGCTACATCCTCTGGGTCCCTGTGGCGTTTACTAGCAGGCATAGCGTCACTGTGGGGAGTAAACAAGGAGAGGTTTCCCCAACCAAAAAAGAGAGAAAAAATAGAAAGTGCTCAGTTTGTTCAATTTAAGAGCTTCTCTGTGTGGAGACTGCCAGGAGTTTCAGGAACAAAGTATAGAAGGGAGTTGGTGGTGAATAGTTAGCAGCTGGCAGCCTGCCCAGGATGCGTCACAGAACTTGCCCAAGATGTTTCTCATAGCATAGACAAGAAGGTGCTGTTAGAATCTCAGTAGGTTGGTAAGTTTAAAAGTAGAGAAGTAAAAAAAAGAAAAAATTACTTCCCTGGGTGGCAGTCAATGCTAATTACAGTCCTGTTATCTGCAGAGCTCCGAAGCCTGCTTGCTAAGCCGTCACCATCTTGGGTAAAACCTCCGAGCAGGCCAATGGCTCGTCTACTCCAGCATCCAGTTCCTGCAGGGCAAGAGCACTCTGCCCACTTGTGATACCTAGCAACTGTTAGAATATTTCCGTTCCACCTTAAAAAAGGAGCAGGTTGTTGTGAGTCACAAAGTCTGTGTACTTCTGGCTCACACGAAGTTTCTGTTTTTGTATATAGCTTTTGTTTCTCTCTGCGCCTAGACATGCAGGCAGGCAGTCATTTTTTTCCTTTGTTCTGACCAGCACTGAATAAAGCTGTAAATATGCTGCTCTCCTGAGTGCATCTTTCGTTGTGCGAACTCTTCGAAAAGGGTGTGCATGAGTCCTGGGATGTGGACAGCTATTTCCAAGGCTCGTGTCGCTAATTGACTGATACTGTATCTATGGGAGATTGATGGATCGTCTTGAGACGACGTGGAGGCATGATGGCCTTTGTCTCCCTGGCACTATCCCAACAACAGGTTATGGGCCCAGATTCACGGCACTTACAGGAGAGTAAGACTGCAAAAGACTGCAAAAGGTATGTGGGGAAAAGCGAGGCTTTTCTGTTGCCGCGGCAGAGTCTTTGAAGTCCGGCAGGCTAATTAGCCTGGGAGACGAGCCAGAGGCCTCATGATTTATGAGTTACCAAGATAAGGAGTCTTTGAAGGAAATAAGACTCACGGCCAAAGGCCAAAGGCAAGTTTGATGGCCAGGAGCAGTGGGCAAGCAGCAGCAGCCCATGCCAGTGGCAAACAAGGTTCTGTTTGCTGGCACTGCTTCTCCAAAAGCCAAAGGAAAGTTTGTTGTCGATTCTGGAGCGACAAGGCATTTATCGAAGGATAAACATCTGTTTATCTCCTTCACGCCTCAAGATGAAGAGATCCACCAGGCTGATGGAAAGACATTGCGAATCGCAGGAGTCAGGACTGTGAAACTGGCAAGTCTGTGTACAACCATCAAAGACGTACTTTATGTTCCAGAGTCTGCAGACAATTTGCTCAGTGTCCCACAGCTGACTGGGCGTGGCTTTGAGATTTCTTTCAAGAAGAGTGTCTGTGTCATCAGGAAAGGCAAAGAGGACATTTTGCATGCAAAGTTTATAGATGGCTTGTTCTGTATAACTTATGATGACAATGGTGTTGCTGTGTCTAATGTTGAATCTTGTTGTGTTGCACAAACTAACAAAGTTCTTCATGCAGGATGTATTCACGAGGCACACCGAAGATTTGGTCACATGTCTTGGCAGGCACTGGCCAAGATGCCTGGGTTGGTTCAGGGTTTGAACATTAAGCCCTGTAAGTTTCACATGAAATGTGTATATTGTGCAGAGAACAAGGTGAAGGTTGCTCCAAAAGGCAAGGAGTCTAGCAGACAGGCTTCCAAACCCTACCAGCTAGTCCACGCAGAACTGGTTGGTCCACTTGTGCCCTGTTTGGGTGGAGCAAGGTACTTCATGGTTCTAATTGATTCTTTTTCCAGGTACATTCATGTCGGAAGCGTTTCCTAGGTTCAAGGCGTTCTGTGCATGGTTGGAGAATGCTCACAGTAAACGTATCGGCTGTCTGTTTACTGATCGAGGCGGTGAATTCATTTCTCAGCAGTTTGAAGCTTTCCTGACTGAGAAGGAAATTTAGCATGACCTCTCAACGCCTAGATCTCCATGGATGAATGGACTTGTTGAGCGAGCAAACGAAACTTTGCTGCAAGGCCTAAAAACTTTGTTGCATGATGCCAATCTCCCTGAGAAGTTTTGGGGGGAGTCTTTGAACACGTTTGTTTATTCCTATAACAGGAGACTGTCATCACCTATTGGTTGTACTCCCTATGAGAAGATGTTTGGTAAGAAACCTTACGTCAAGCACATGAGAATCTTTGGTTCTGACATGTGGGTCCACACCCCACAGAGCAGCAAGCTTGGGAAGCGTGGGGCACATGGTTTGTTCATGGGGTACGAAAAAGGTGCATACAGGGTATGGATGACTGACTCTAAGTCCATTAGGTTCACAAAGAGTGTTGAGTACAATCCTAAGTGGGGGGAAAATGTGGGAATTTTCCAGAGTCACTCAAAGGAGGATGAAGATGATGTGAAAAAAGCAGATGATGTTGAGGATGAAGAGGAAGCTGATGATGATGATCAGAGTTTGGATTCCAGCTCAGTGGGCAGCGCTGCTGCTGGTGTCAGCGACAGTGATGACACAGCAGACTACAAGAGCGCAAAGGCCTCAGTCAGACCATCTGATGCGTCTGACAATGAACTGGAAGAACCACTATTCACCATTGGTCACTTTTCTCCTAAGAAGGAGGAGATGAGTCCAGAAGACTTGCGTCCAGTACGCAGATCTGAAAGGGCCACAAAAGGCAAACCTCCAAAGAGATTTGCTGATGAGTTTGCTAAGACAGCAACTGCTGTTCTTAGTAGCTCAGAGAAGGTGTGGGAACCTTCAAGCTTCAAAGAGGTTCAGGAGTTAACCTCTAAAGATGCTGAGCCTTGGCTAAATGCCATGAAGGCTGAAGTTGATTCCTTGAACAGGAACCAAACTTGGGAGCTGGTACCGGTAGTCCCAGGAATGAGACTGGTTGGCAGCAAATGGGTCTTCAAGGACAAGACAGACCAGAATGGCAAGGTTGTCAGGCACAAAGCCAGATTGGTTGCCAGAGGTTTTTCACAAGTACCAGGACAGGATTACCATGAGTCCTACTCACCCACCGTCAAGTATGAGAGCATTCGGCTAATGCTCAAGATTGCTGCAGAGGAGAAACTGCACGTTTCCCATCACGGCGTTAATACAGCTTTTTTGTATGGGGTTTTGGGGGAGGAGCTGTATATGCTTCCATCTGACGGGATGCAGATACAGAAGGGAATGCTCTGTAAACTTCAGAAGTCCTTATATGGTCTCAAGCAGAGCGCCAGGTGTTGGAACACAAAACTCACTGAGACATTGTTTTCTCTTGGTTTTCACCAAGGCAAAGCTGATCCATGTGTGTTTGTCAAGGAGGAGGGGCAAAACAAACTGTATTGTTTATGTTTTGTTGATGATTTGCTTCTGTTTTGGAAGAATCAGGCTTTGTACCAAAGCACCCTAGCTCAGCTGAAGGAGCACTTTGATATGAAGAATCTTGGTGAGGTATCCAACTATCTTTCTCTGCAGGTGGAGAGAGACCAAGCAGGTAATTTTCTGGTACACCAAACACAGAAAATTGCTGATGTATTAACCAGGTTGAATTTGGTTGATGCAAACTCAGCAGAAACACCAATGGTGACAGGTTACCAGGTAGATAGTACTGCTGAAGCATTTTCTGACACTATGCTGTACAGATGCATTCTAGGCAAGCTGAATTTCATTGCTAGATGCTCAAGACCCGACATAGCTGTAAGCACTAACCTGCTTAGCAGACATGCTAACAATCCTACTGTTCAGGATTGGAAAGCTCTGAAGCGCATAGCCCGCTATTTGAAAGGGACTTTGCACTGCAGGCTGAGGTTCACCAGTCAGAAGACTGGAGGTCTTGAAATATTTGCAGATGCTAGTTTTGGAAGTGACACCATGGATGGTACAAGCACTTCTGGAGTATGCTACATGTACAACCACTGTCTGTTTGACTGGCTATGCAAGAAGCAGACAACAGTAAGCCTAAGTTCCTGTGAAGAAGAACTCAATGCTCTGTCATTTTCACTCATGGATTGTGAATGGTTGATGCAACTGTTTAAGGACATCAGAGTTTCTGTGAAATGTCCTATACAAGTGTATCAAGACAATAGATCCTGTTTGGCTTTGCTGAACTCAGAGAGTTGCAAGCAAAGAACCAAGTACTTGCTGATTAAGTTACATCGTGCAAGAGAGTGTATTCAGAAAGGACTCATTCAGGTGTCCTACATGCCAGGAAATGAAATTCCTGCTGATCTGTTGTCTAAGGTTGTTAACAGAGATCAACTTAAGGTTTATGTACAGAGGTTGCAATTGGGTTGAACCACAGGTACTACAGGTTACACGGAAAGGGTAGGATGTTAGGATATTTCCGTTCCACCTTAAAAAAGGAGCAGGCTGTTGTATGTCACAAAGTCTGCGTACTTCCGGCTCACAGGAAGTTTCTGTTTTTGTGTATAGCTTTTGTTTCTCTCTTTGCCTAGACACGCAGGCAGGCAGGCAGTCATGTTTTTTCCTTTGTTCTGACCACCGCTGAATAAAGCTGTAAATATGCTGCTCTCCTGAGTGCATCTTTCGTTGTGCGAACTCTGCGAAAAGGGCGTGCATGAGTCCTGGGATGTGGACAGCTATTTCCAGGCTTGTGTCGCTAATTGACTGATACTGTATCTACGGGAGATTGATGGATCGTCCTGAGACGACGTGGAGGCATGATGGCCTTTGTCTCCCTGGCAGTATCCCAACAGCAACTGGCTTTCAGAGGTGGACTGCCCCTGGCCATTGAGGTTCTGCACATGAAGAACACTACTGGATCAGACAAAAGGAGGTCCATCTAGCCCAGCATCCTGTTCTCACAGGACTCAACCTAATGCTCCAACAGGAAACCTGCAAGCAGGACCCAAATACAAGAGCATGGCCATCCTGACCTCCTCCTCCACATATCTGAACAACCCTCTTTTAAAGCCATCCAAGTTGGTGGCCCTCACTGCCTCCCTTGGGAGGGAGTTCTGCCCTTTACAATGCCCTTGTGAAGAAGGGCTTTGCTCCCTCCATCCTGAATCTTCCAACATCTGCCTTCATTGTATGTCCACCAGTTCTAGTGTTATGGGAGAGGGAGAAAAACTTTTTGCTTTATCACAGAATTGTAGAATTGGAAGGGACCCTGAGGGTCCAACCCCCTGCAATGCAATCTTAGCTAAAGCTGGTGGGTGGCCATCCAACCTCTGCTTAGAAACCTCCAAGGAAGGAGAGGCCACCACCTTCCTAGGCAGTCCATTTTCCACTCTCGAACAGCTATTTCTGTCAGAAAGTTCTTCCTGGTGTTTGGTTGGAATCTCCTTTTTTGTAACTTGAAGCCATTGGTTTGGGTCCTTCCCTCCAGAGCAGGAGAAAACAAGCTTGTTCCCTCTTCCACGTGGGAACCCTTCAGATGTTGGATGATGGTTCTCATATCTCCTCTCAGTCTCCTCTTCTCTAGGCTAAACATACCCAGCTCCTTCAACCTTTCTTCATAAGGCCTGGTTTCCAGACCCTCCTCTGGACATGTTCCAGCTGGTCACCATCCTTCTTAAATTGTGGCTCTTAGAATGGGACCCAGGTGGGGTCTACCCCCACACCATGAATGTTTGATTTACTCACCACCTCTTACTGTTCCCACAGGGCCACTGCGGGTCCTGCTGGGCATTCAGTGCCACCGGAGCACTTGAAGGGCTGCGCTTCAACAGGACAGGGAAGCTGATCCCGCTAAGTGAACAGAACCTCATTAACTGTTCCTGGAAGCTGGGCAACCAGGGGTGCCATGGAGGGTACATCACCCGGGCCTCCGAGTACATGCAGGAAAACGGAGGCATAAACTCAGAGACCAGCTACCCCTACTTGGAGAAAGTAAGACAGAAGGAGGAATCAGTGCACATGCCTCGCTGATCTGGGCCACAGACATGTGCACAATTGTGTGGTCAAGTACAGACCTTTGCCACCTTCACATTACTTCTAATTTATTCTCAATTCTAATTTATAGTCTGCCCTATTGCATATATTAATATTTTGCAGCTTGAAGCAATAGGATGAATAAAAACTGACTCCTCTTGGAAAAATAATTGTCCAGACCCATATATTGTCCAGACTCAAAAGCTTTCCTCACAGAACTTTCTTCAATTACTCCAAATTTCGTTTTTATAAGAAGCTGAACCTATGCTGGATGTGCACATGATATTATACAACTATCTGGATGTAACACTGATTGTTTGATGTTCTGTTTTGAAGAAAGTTCTGTGAGTTCTTTGTTTGGACCAAAAATCAGAGGTCTGTGTCTCCCCACAGCTTCCATTAGTCCGCAGCTGTTTTCTCTCCAGGAGAGACCTCATTATCACAGCCTTTGTTCTCTGTGGCTTCCAGAGAAACACTCAAAGGCAACTCCCTTCAAAATGGCGGTTTGCAATTGAATAACCCTCTCACATGATCTAAAGTTAAACACAATATGAGAGAGCAGAGAACATCCTAAATTGATTATCAACCCATTTATTTTATTTTTTCTATTTTTGTTTATCATTTCCATTTTTATTTTTTTTTAATGATATTTATTACTTTTTCAAAATTTCCAACACAACACTACAAACAAAAAGAAAAAGAAAAAAAGAGAAGAAAAAAAGATAAACAATACGAATACAATACAAAAACGCTACATGGACTAACAAATCAAGCAAAAACAAACAAAAACAATTTAAAAACACCTCAAACATTTTCAATATCTTATATTTCATTCACTTATTTCCAGCGACTTCCTCACACCTCCCTTTTTGTATTCCACTTCTATTATTTGTTTCAGCAATTCCTTTCCATCTTACTCTGTTTTCTGTTCTATAATTATCTTAACACATTCTTGCCATACTTTTCCTTTAATTTTCTATTAATCTATTTATACTTAATTCCTTATGACATTTCTACTAAAGCCATGTAATTTCATTCCAACATTTTTCTAACATTCCTTAATTTTACAATATTTCTATAAATAGCCTTTAAACTTTTTCCAATCTTCTTCCACCAACTCTTCACCCTGGTCTCGGATCTTGCCAGTCATTTCCGCCAATTCCCTATAGTCCATCAACTTCGTCTGCCATTGTCCAACACTTCAGTGTTTTCAAGAAGCAACCATTCTCTCAACCAGCAAAAGGCAGATGGTTCACAACGAAGTTTAAAGCTCTGGCAGGGCAGGTCCACCTCCTTCTTTAGCATCCATCAATATCTTAAGCTTAACTCGAGGCTTCCTGCCCTGCCAAACAACTCTAGGAGCATCCCTCTGCCACCTCCTGGGACCCTCCATCCCATCCAGAGCTTGCAATGTTTGAAACAAAAGCAACATCCCCAGCAACACAGCAGCCCTCATCCCCACCACAATAACTCGGCCCAACAGTAACAACTTCTGATTTGTCCATATTTCCAAATCCCCCTTCTCTTCAATCCAACATCCTTCACAGTTGTCCTTAAGCAGATTCACACTAACCCCCAAATACCTCTTTTTCTCAACCAATGTTAGTCCTGTCGCCTCCTGAAACTCTGTCAGGCTTTCATTTTCCAATTCAGATAGGGCTCTCGTCCTCAAATTCATCCGTTCTTCTTTAAGTTCAATCATAACGAATGTCAGCTTATGTTCATCAAGTTGTCTTTGTATGGATGGGACTCTCCTCTCCAGTTGTACAGTGGTGCCTCGCAAGACGAAATTAATCCGTTCCGCGAGTGTCTTCGTCTAGCGGTTTTTTCGTCTTCCGAAGCAACCCTATTAGCGGATTAGCGCTATTAGCGGTTTAGCGGCTATTAAAGGCTTATTGGCTTAGCGGCTTAGCTGCTAAAAGGCCATTAGCGGTTTAGCGGCTTAGAAAAAGGGGGGGGGAGCGGAAAACAAATCTCAAGACTCGCAAGACATTTTCGTCTTGCGAAGCAAGCCCATAGGGAAATTCGTCCTGCGAAGCAACTCAAAAACGGAAAACCCTTTCGTCTAGCGGGTTTTCCGTCTTGCGAGGCATTCGTCTTGCGGGGCACCACTGTATTACTTTAGATTCAGCAGCAAGGGTTTTTTCCCTGACTTCATCTGCAGTTTGCCGTATCAGAGTAGATTCCTGTATCAGTTTCTGGGTAGTTTCTGAATTGGTATTCACCCTTTGTCCCAAATTATTTAAACTTTCTACAATTAAATCAGTTTCAATATTTGCAACATCCAATTTCACATTTATCGCATCTGTTTTCTTATGGAGTTGTTCCAGCGAATCGTTTATTTTCAATAATGCAGTCACTAAGGCCTCCTCTGTCGACATCCCGTCTGTTTTTTCCTTTCCGTTTGCCATAACACTTAAGAGATTCAAGGTCAATTCCAAAGTCTCACACTTTTCTTATCTTGCAGCTGGAAATTCCCCTAGCCCAGCTCCTATAAAGTAACCAATTTCAAAAGCTTCCACTAGGGGAAAACAGGTTGTATTTGTATCGGTCAATATGTCCTCTTTTAAACACAGTTTCAATAATCCGAAGTTAGTTTCAATTTTCAGTTACTTTCTTCCTTTTTTAAAAACAACCGGAAACAGTAGAAACAATGTATTTCTCTTATTGAGCTAGCTGTCAATGAACGTTCTAAGCGCTGTCAATGAACATTCCAAAAAAACCAAACAAACATCAGTCTTACTAGCAGCCCGTTTCCAGGGTCAGAGCGGCGGTGTTTTAAGCCTCTTCGCTCTCTCCCGCAGGCATACTCAATCCACAACTTCCCCCTCTCTTCTCCTGCCTCCAAGAGGGGGTTTAATGTTCTTTACTGTTGGAAATTTGATCTTTTACAAAAGACCTTCCAGGACTCCAGCTTGCAACTTCGTTGCCTCAGTCTATTTACAAAAAGGGAAGGCGGACTTCCTGTTTTGAACCTCCCTGTTACGATACCAAATTAAACTTTTAGAGATCCAATTCTTCCGTTTCAGCTCTACTCACGGGTAATTACTTTAAAGTCAAATTGTCCACAGGAAAAGGTCAGCGCTCTCCGGCAACAGCTATGCGGCTTCGCTCCGTGGAAGAAGCAGACGATTTGATGCACCGCGCCACTCACCCCACGTCGCTCCGGAGCCCCAAAAACCGGGGTTCCCCATGAGTGGGGGAGGCGCAAAAGGTGCCCGCTGAATCCCACGTTCACAGGCTTCTCCCGCCTGTGATTTTAATGGGTCTCCGCCTTCGCCGTGGCGGCCAGACCCAGATTTCCACGGAGCAGATTCCTCCCGGTCAGAGGAATTCTGCCATTGCTGGAGGCGCCTGCCCCGGAAGTACTGTTTATCATTTCCATTTTTACACATTTTTACACATGAAACTCCATTTTTACACATGAAACTTTATTTTCCACTACATATTCTAGTTTCCCCCATATCTTATTTTTTCTCAACTTTCTATCTCAATATTTCTTACTGCTTTTACTGTTAACTTTTTGACATGCTTTCAATATGTTTCCAAATAATCTATAAAACATTTCCAGCCATCTTCAAATACTTTTTTTTTATCCTGACCCTTATTCTATTTGTCAATCTTGCCATTTCTATATATTCTATTAACTTTGTCTGCCATTCCTCCTTTGTTGGTATCTTCCCTCCACTTCTGAGCATACACCATGCGCAGACCCATTCATGATGCTCAGAAGGATCTGCTTTGCTTTATTATAGCCCAATGGGATTTTCCAATTTTCAGCAGCACACATACAAGCATATACAGAGTTATTTTCTATTTCAATGTTAATTAAATTAATAATAATAATAATAATAATAATAATAATAATAATACTTAACATGCCCTTCACAGAAGGTGGAAAACACAATTAGTAAATTAGGGAGAGAAGGGAGCCTTTTGCTAGACCTCTGTTTCATCTAACAAGAAATCAATCTTTTAGTGTGGCAGCACTTTGGAACTCCCTGCTGATTGACATCAGGCAGGCGCCTTCAGTGTGCTCCTCTCTGGACGGCTGGCACCCGCCCTCGTGCTGCACATCCAAGGAGTGGCACCTGGGGAAGGACTATGCCAGGAGCCTCAGCTGCTCTCCGCCACCCTCCTCCTCGGCCTGCTGTAGCTGCAGCTCCAGTGCTGCTGGGATAATAATATATAATAATAATAATAATAATAATAATAATAATAATAATAATAATAATTTATTATTTATACCCTGCCCATCTGACTGGGTTTCCCCAGCCACTCTGGGCAGCTTCTAACATAGTATTAAAATACAGTGGTCTGTTAAACATTAAAAGCTTCCCTAAACAGGGCTGCCCTCAGATGTCTTCTAAAAGTCTGGTAGTTGTTCTTCTCTTTGACATCTGGTGGGAGGGCGTTCCACAGGGAGGGCGCCACTACCGAGAAGGCCCTCTGCCTGGTTCCCTGTAACTTGGCTCCTCGCAGGGAGGGAACTGCCAGAAGGCCCTCGGCGCTGGACCTCAGTGTCCGGGTAGAAAGATGGGGGTGGAGATGCTCCTTCAGGTATACTGGACTGAGGCTGTTTAGGGCTTTAAAGGGGTGCTGCCAAGCCTGCCAAGGAGCACCACCGCTGCTCCCACTGGGAGCTCACTGAGCTGAAAGGGCAAGTGTGGTGACCGGCAGGCGACCTTGTGAGGAGTGGTCCCCTCAGGGGTGCAGAGAAGTCCACCTGTTGCCCCCTGCACGACACCCACAAGGAGATTAGGGGGTGCAATCTTTGCCTTGCGCTGGGCACTGTCAAAACAGGTTGCACCACTGGGACTAGTGCAGGAAGGAAATGCATAAGCCCACACCAAATTCTACACCTAGTTTGGAAGCAGCAAACTGCTCAGTAAAGTCCGCTTCTCGTCGATCATTCATAACCTTGCAAAGTCTGCACTACAGCCCTTCCTCTGAGGAGGGCAGATTGAAATGTTTTCCCTTTTTTGTGGAGTTCAGTTTCCAAACTGAGTTTCTGTCATTCATAGAATTGTAGAGTTGGGAGGGTCCACTAGTCCATCCCCTGCAATGCAAGAATCCTGCCCACAGCCCTATGTGGGTTGGCTTGAACCACCAGCCTTCTGATTAACAGCCAGGCGCACTGAGCCCTGGCTCTTTGGAGCTGCAAATGCAGCCCTGGGGAATCTGCCCAAGCCACTTTCCTCACTCGCCCTGCTCTGCAACCGCCTCCAGGTGATTGTCGCTTCTCTGCAGGATGGATCCGTGTGCAGTTACAACTCGCAGGACCGCACGGCCAACTGCACATCCGTTGTGTGGTCCCAGTGGGGAGCGAGGTGGCCCTGGAGCAGGCTGTGGCAACGACTGGGCCGGTTTCGGTGGCCGTGGACAGCAGGAGCTTCTACTTCCATTTCTACAAGTCAGGTGAGGGCCAAACGTTTGGAGAGGGTGGCAGCCTTCAGCGTGATTTTGGTGGCAGCTATATTGCCATTATTAATATTGCGCAGAATGAAGCAATTGGGTGCATAAAAACTGACTCCTTTTGGAAAAAAATTATGCCCAGATCCATAAATATAATTCAAAGCTTTAAACAGGTACAAAACAATCAGCAATACTTCCAGAAAGTTGTAAAATGCATTTGCATCAAGGATAGGCTCTTCTTAAATTATGACCAGAGCAAAAATCCATACTGTGTCTCTGTGCAGCTCCTGGAGGTACATCTTATCACATCCTCCTCTCACTGCGTTTGGGAACAAAAAAACCAAGCCAGCTCCCTCCAAAATGGTGAATTTGCAATTGAATACATTAACTGCATCATCTAAGGTTAAACTCCCCCATGAAGGCTAGCAGAGAATATGAACAGTTAATTATTGACTCAGCTAGATGCTTAGAGAGAGCTCTTTCTCACTTAGTATACAATGGGATTTTCCAATGTTAAAACCTTAGCAACATACTAGATTCAGGTAGGTATCTGTGTTGGTCTGATGCAGTCAAAATAAATTTAAAAAATTGTCCAGTATCACCTGAGAGACCAACTAAGTTTGTTCTGGGTATAAGCTTTTGTGTGCATGCACACTTCTTCAGGTACCTTAGCAGCATACATACAGGCATTCTCCATTTCAGTGTGCAATTATACCTAACAAGCTAAGGGATAACAGGCAACTCCTGGGCACAGATGGCTAATTTGTGGGCCTCATTTCTAAGGTGGGCCGCAGCAGCAGTGCCAGACACTTGTAGCCTGGCCACTGTAGTCCATGCAGTGGTGAGTTTGAGGTTGGACTACTGCAATGTTCAGCACATGGGGCTGCCCTTTGCACCTGGTTTGGAAGCACTGGTGGGTGCAGAATGCAGTGACCAGGCTGCTGATGGGGACATCTGGCTGAGGACAAGAGACACCCTTGTTAAAAATATCTGTACCAGCTGCCCAACCCCTGCTAAGCCATGTTTAGTCCTTGCATTGATTTACAAATCCCTGAACAACTTAGGTCCAGGCTGCCTCAGGGATCACCTGAACCCTTCTTTCCCAGCTCAGTTACTGAGATCACCTGCAGGAGCATTGTAGGGCCGTTCCCCAACTCAGGCTCACCTGACAGCAACAAGAATCAGAACCCTATCCTGTGACCTTATCCTGTGGAACTCTCTGCCACTAGCAAGCCAGCAGGCACCACCTGTGCCGACTTCTAAACACCTGCTGAAAACTTTTCCACTCCAGGTCTAATGCATCTTCCCACAATAGTTAGCTGATTTCTGGATTCGGATGGTCTGCCCCTGCCACTTAATGGATCCAAATGGTTTCCAGAGAGTGGTAGGGGATGCTTTATCCCATGTTGATGGCCTTTCAGCTGATTCCCTGGTGGCCCACTGGAATGTGGAGTTAACCAGGGCTATCGACTGTTTGGCTCCGAAGAGCCCTCTCCGATTTCATGGAGCCCACACAGCCCTGTGGTTTTCCACGGATCTGAGGGCAATGAAACAATCGTTGAGACGGCTAGAGCGCCGGTAGCGGATAACTCATTCTGAAGCTGACCGGACACGGGTTAGAGCTCAATGTCGAGCCTACCAAGTGGCGGTAGTGACAGCGAAGAAGACTTTCTTCACTGCCTCTATTGCATCTGCAGAAAACAGCAGCAGGAGACTTTTTCAGGTGGTTCGCAATTTAGCGGAACCACCTGCTACATCGGGGCCCAGTACGGGCCACATGATGTCCTGCAATGATTTTGCAAAGTTTTTTGCAGATAAAGTCACTCAGATTCGGGAAGAGGTAGACACCACCATGGGAGCAGGGCCGGGACGGGAGAGTGCTAGAGTCCTGTCTAGTCAAGTTGTGTGGGATCAATTCCAATCTGTTACCTCCAAGGATGTGGACAGGCTGCTTGGACGAGTGAAACCAACCACCTGTCTCCTTGATCCTTGCCCATCCTGGCTTATAAAAGCTAGCCGGGAAGGGCTGGGCGATGGGCTTCGTGGGGTGGTGAATGCTTCCCTCCGTGAGGGAGTCTTCCCAGACCCGCTGAAAGAGGCGGTTATTAAACCGCTTCTTAAAAAACCATCTTTAGACGCAGCCACGATGGCCAACTATCGCCCAATCTCAAATCTTCCATTCTTGGGCAAGGTGATTGAGCGAGTGGTTGCTGAACAACTCCAGGCACGCCTGGAAGAAGCGGACCATTTGGATCCCTTCCAGCCGGGATTCAGGCCTCATCATGGGACTGAAACTGCCTTGGTCGCACTGGTTGATGATCTCCGGCAGGCTAGGGACAAAGGTGAGAGCTGTTTCCTAGTTCTGCTGGATCTCTCAGCGGCCTTTGATACCATCGACCATAACATCCTTCTGGACCATCTTGAGGGGCTGGGAGGTGGGGGCACTGTTATACAGTGGTTCCGCTCCTTCCTCCTGGGCCGTGTTCAGAAAGTGGTGGTGGGGGATGAGTGTTCAGACCCCTGGGCTCTCACTTGTGGGGTGCCTCAGGGTTCTGTCCTCTCCCCCATGCTTTTCAACATCTATATGAAGCTGCTGGGAGAGATCATCAGGGGGTTTGGGCTGAGTGTTCATCAGTATGCAGACGATACCCAGCTCTACCTCTCTTTCAAATCATAACTAGTGAAGGCGGTGAAGGTCCTATGTGAGTGTCTGGAGGAGGTTGGAGGATGGATGGCAGCTAACAGATTGAGATTGAATCCTGACAAGACAGAAGTACTGTTTTTGGGGGACAGGAGGCGGGCAGCTGTGGAGGATTCCCTGGTCCTGAATGGGGCAACTGTGCCCCTGAAGGACCAGGTGCGCAGCCATGAAGGACCAGGTGCGCAGCCATCTGTCCATGGAGGCACAGATCAAATCCGTGTCCAGGGCAGCTGTTTACCAGCTCCATCTGGTACGCAGGCTAAGACCCTACCTGCCTGCGGACTGCCTCGCCAGAGTGGTGCATGCTCTGGTTATCTCCCGCTTGGACTACTGCAATGCACTCTACGTGGGGCTACCTTTGAAGGTGACCTGGAAACTACAACTAATCCAGAACGCGGCAGCCAGACTGGTGACGCAGAGCGGCCACCGGGACCACATGACACCGGTCTTGAAAGACCTATATTGGCTCCCAGTACGTTTCCGAGCACAATTCAAAGTGTTGGTGCTGACCTTTAACGCCCTAAACGGCCTTGGTCCAGTATATCTGAAGGAGCGTCTCCACCCCCATCGTTCTGCCCAGACACTGAGGTCCAGCACCTGTTTAGGCAAGCTTTTAGTGTTTGATGTATTGCAGTATTTTAATGTTTTTTTGGAAGCCGCCCAGAGTGGCTGGGGAGGCCCAGCCAGATGGGCGGGGTATAAATAATAAATTATTATTATTATTATTATTATTATTATTATTATTATTATTAAAACTTTTTAATATGGTTTTGCACTATATGATTTTATGTACTAGTACTGTAAAGCGCACACGCACACACACACAAAATATTTTTATGTTGCACTGGATGTGCTTGGCTTAAAGGTGGGTTCTGTGCCTGAAAACGTTGGAATTCTGACCCTCCACATGCGAAAAACCAGGATCTTTATATCAAATCGGATGGTTGGGGAAGTTTGTACAATTATAGAGCTAGCCCATCTATGAGGCAGAGTGAGTGCAGGAGCAGAGGATGCTGCCGTTGCTCCATCTAGCTCAGTATTGTCTACACTGACTGGCAGCAGCTCTGCAGAGTTTCAGGCAGAGGGGTCTCTCTCTCCCAGCCCCACCTGGAGATGCCATCAGGGATTGAGCCGATGTGGTAAATGCTCTGCCACTGAGCTACACTCCTTACCTTGTTTATAAAGTAAGATTCTAGTCCTCATGGGCCTGATTTAAAGAGGAAGCTGTATTATAGGAAGTCAGGCCATTGGTCTATAACATAGGTAGGCAAACTAAGGCCCAGGGGCCGGATCCAGCCCAATCGCCTTATCAATCCAGCCCGTGGATGGCCTGGAAATCAGCGTGTTTTTACATGAGTAGAATATGTCCTTTTATTGAAAAGGCATCTCTGGGTTATTTGTGGGGCCTGCCTGGTGTTTTTACATGAGTAGAATGTGTGCTTTTATTTAAAATGCATCTCTGGGTTATTTGTGGGGCATAGGAATTCATTCTTTTTTTTCCTCCCCCAAAATATAGTCCAGGCCACCACATGGTCTGAGGGACAGTGGACCAGCCCCCTGATGGAAAAGTTTGCTGACCCCTGGTCTGTAATATATACCTCATGATTGTCTACACAAAGAGCTCACCCACACTTCTACCTGTGTGCCACAGAAAGTGTGGTCCAAGTGCTCTCTCCCTTGCCCTGCTCCTTTCCGAGGGAAAACTGGCGCTTTTGGTGATCAATTGGAACAAATGGCAATCCAGGGAAAACCCAAATTGCCTATTGAGCGCTAAAGAGCAGTTTTCCTTGGGATGGCAGGACAAGCCCTGACTTTCTACAGCCCTTCTCCATACCCCTTCCCTCTTTGGAATTTATTTCCTTTTTTAAACCCAAAAAGCTTCCCATTGGAAAGTCATACTTGACACACAAAGTAGATAACTAGATTTCAGAGTGATGGTGGTGTTGGAGTGTTTGTGCAGCTGACTATGGTCTACTCTGAGTAGTCTCAGTTGGTCATTTTTATTTTATTTGTTTATTAAATTTGTATTTATGTTAAATATGTCACCTGCATTCATATTGGAGGATCTGCTGCAAGTAAGGCTCACATTGGATGAAGCCCCCTTGGGTGCGCCTTCCTCTCCGCTTTGCCCCTTTCTGATCCTGCCTCACTCCAGATCTCTTCTCCTGCCACGGGTATTTGACAGCTCCTTGTGTACCCAGCTGGTGAGCCACACCATGCTGGCGGTTGGTTATGGGATGCTCCAGGACGGTGGAAACAACATGGCTTATTGGATCCTAAAGAACAGGTGACCAAAGGGGTATTTGAGCCGGGGCGGGAATGGTCGGGAAAAGCACAGAAGAACATCAGAGAAGCCCTTCTGCGAGGGCTGGCCCACCCATGAGGTGAGGTGACGGAACTGCCTCAGGCTGCAGGATCCACAGGGCAGCAGTTCCAGCCTCTATAGCGGCCCCTTGGCTATGGGAAGCATGTCTCCTCCCACCCTTGGTGGTGGGACACCATTGAGTGGTTGCCTCAGGTGCCCAAATGTCTTGGGCCATCTAGGTCATTGCGCCATCTAGTCCAGCCTCCTGTTCTCACAGTGGCCAACCAGATGCCCCCAAGCCTGGGAGCAGGATTTGGGCACAAGAGCAGCCCTCTTCTCCCCTCATGGTCGCCAGCAAGTGATTGTTATGAGAATTATAAGGTCTAAGATATAAAATAAATGTTCATAAATGTACCAGGCAAGCACATACATAAATCTATAAACCACATGTCTGAAACAGTACAGGAAAATAGTCCTGAATCCATTTTGACTCTCCCAAATTGACCTCAAATATTTCTCTGCAGTGAGGAAGGAAATGAGAAAGCCTCCCCATTGTCTCTTTGCTCACAAATCCTGTCTTAAGGGCATATTTGTGCATGAATAGGGTGAGCCTGTGACCTGGATTCAGGAACTAAAATATTTACCATTACAAAAGAATGGCCAGGCTGCCCAGGCAATGCAATCAATGACCATTAACAGGTATCCTGACAGACAGGATGTCTGCTGTAGACTGCTTCCTGTGATGTATGTCTGCTAGAGACACCTCCTTCCGTGATGTATGTATGATGTTTTGGGGGGTGGTCTTGAGCTACAGGGTGGGCAATTTCAAAAGTCTACATAAGGGCTTGCACACCATTGCTCTGGGTTCCTCCACCCTCCTGCATGTGGGGAGTGGGGACCCTTTTGCAGCAGTTTAATACAGTAGTACCTCGGGTTACAGATGCTTCAGGTTATGCAATTTCAGGTTGCGCACCACGCCGAACACAGAAGTACCAGAATGGGTTACTTCTGGGTTTCGGCGCTCGTGCATACATGCATCATCATAATAATAATAATAATAATAATAAATTTTATTTATACCTTGCCCTCCCCAGCCAAGACCGGGCTCAGGGCGGCTAACAACCAATAATAAAAACAAGTTGATTAAAATACAATTTAAAAAGCAAGATTAAAATACAACATTAAAACATTAAGATGCAGCCTCTTCACAGGAGGAGAAAGGAAAAAGAAAGAGGGGGAGGGAATCAAACTGATTCTAAGCCAAATGCCAGGCAGAACAACTCTGTCTTACAGGCCCTGTGGAAAGAAATCAGATCCCGCAGGGCCCTGGTCTCATGAGACAGAGCGTTCCACCAAGCCGGAGCCAGTGTTGAAAAGGCCCTGGCTCTGGTTGAGGCTAATCTAACTTCCTTAGGGCCCGGGACCTCTAGGGTGTTGCTATTTATGGACCTTAAGGTCCTCCGTGGGGCATACCAGGAGAGGCGGTCCCGTAGGTACGAGGGTCCTAGGCCGTGAAGGGCTTTAAAGGTCAAAACCAGCACCTTAAATCTGACCCTGTCCTCCACCGGGAGCCAGTGCAGCTGGAAAAGCACTGGGTGAATATGCTCCCATGGCAGGGACCCCATGAGGAGCCTCGCTGCAGCATTCTGCACTCGCTGGAGTTTCTGGGACAGCTTCAAGGGCAGCCCTGCGTAGAGCAAATTACAGTAGTCAAACCTGGAGGTGACCGTCGCTTGGATCACTGTGGCCAGATTGGGGCAGGAAAGGTAAGGGACCAACTGCTTGATGCGGCGAAGGTGGAAAAATGTTGCTTTGGCTGTTGCTGTAACCTGCATCTCCATGGAAAGGGAGGCATCAAGGATTACACCCAAACTCTTAACGGAAGGCAATGGCACTAACTGGGCCCCCACAAGAGAAGGGAGTTGGTCCCTCATCCCCATACCATCCCGACCCAGCCAGAGGACCTCTGTCTTCGAAGGATTTAATTTCAATCTGCTCCCACGAAACCATCCAGCCACAGCTTCCAAGCATCTGGTCAGTGTGTCCAGGGCCGAGTCGGTATGGCCATCCATCAGCAGATAGAGCTGAGTGTCATCAGCATATTGGTGACAACCCGGACAATCTGGGCAAGGGGGCGCATAAAGCTGTTAAAAAGCATCGGGGAGAGGATTGCGCCCTGCGGCACTCCACACACCAAGGAGTGGCATAACGACATCTCCCTCCCTAGTGCCATCCTCTGTCCCCGACCAGAGATAAAAGAGCACAGCCATTTATGGGCTATGCCCTGTATCCCAACGTCGGCGAGTGAATGGGATATGAAAGACGAAATGGTTAAATCAAGAATATACACTGGGCTAAAGATCTGGGACATAATATGGAAATAAGTGCATGAGAAAAGCTGTGGAAAGTAGATATGAAATATACTGCTTGGTATGCTTTAAAAGTAAATTACATGAAAATTACATGTATTGCTTAACACCTAACCAATTATCTAAAATGTATAAGAATATTCCTAACAATTGCTGGAAGTGTAAACCCGCAGATGGATCTTTTTTTCATCTGTGGTAGAATTGCAAGAAAGCAAGGGAATTTTGGGAAATGAAACATGATGAAATAAAAAAGATATCCAAAATGCCCAAAGCGTTTCTATTAGGGATTATAGGGGCAGAAATCCCCTAAAATATTAAAGTTGCTTATGTAACAACAGCGGCTAGGATTTTAAATGCGCAGAAATGGAAGGAAGAAGAAGTTCCCACCAAAGAAGAATGGAAAAGTAAGATAATGGACTCTGCAGAACTCTCAAAATTAACAGCAAAATTAAGAGAATCTAATGACGATTGTTTTATGGACAAATAGATGCCTTTTTTGGACTATTTTGTTATGGAAAATCTAGGTGCGAGGCTGCTCAGCCACCTAGCTCTTTGGGCTGAGCCCGCGGGTCCCTGCAGAATAAAAGGAGTACAGCCAGCGACCGAAGCAAATTGAAGAAGATCCACTTTTATTGCGCAACAGGTTCAAGGCAAGATTGAACCCCGAGGATGGGGCGTCAAGGACTTTTAGAACTTCCCACCATCTCCCAAGATACAGTTCGAAAAGCATCATCACCACATTACTACTACATCACCATTACATCAGAAAAGGGGAGGGTTAGACAAGATTAACATATGGGGTATGAGGGGGGAGCATGCAAATGCAGGATATGTATTGGGAGGAACATTCTAAGTACCTACAATCAGAAAACAATATCCGCCCTCCCTTCCTCACAGGTGGGCGGGGTTTGTGGCACCAAGCGAGGCTCACCTGGGCGGGTGCCACCCACCTGCCTGAGCTGGCCTTTGACCCGCCCCCGGCCAGGGAGGACAATGGACAGCCGGCCGGGGGTGGGCCTAAGGCCAAAGGAAAGGAGGCTGACTCCTGGGCTCAAGCCTCTTTTGCTGCTCTTCCTTCTGGGATCAATATCAGGATCAGGAGTGTATCCAGGCGGCCGGACTGAGGTAACTAACCGGCCTTCTTTATTTTTGCTTGCATTTGGGCGGCGGGGGGGGGCATCAGAGAGGGGAAAAGGCACCGTTATTTTGGGGGTTTGGGTTTCGTGTGGTGCTTGGTGCAATACAGTGAAGGGGTCAGGGGATCTCTGCAGGGCCGGGCGCCCTTGAGGTCATCGCCTCAAGCCCCCCCGGAGTCCTCCCTGAAAACAAAACTTCACATATATGCCCCCCCTTCTGTTCCATAACAATTTAAAGAAACATTATAGTATGATGAACTCGCAAGCAGGATTTGAGATATGAGCAACAGAAGTAATTAGATTATAATACTGTGCTTATGATTTAATAGAAGAGAGGGTGTAGCAGAAGGAGAAAAACAACTCCTCCATGGAAAACTGTGGGAAGCAGATAAAAAAATCAAGAAAAGATGAAATTGTGTTTTGATTGTATATTGTCCATTAAACTTTAATTAGTTTAATGTTAAGTAAACGTCCAGTGCGCTTCCAACGCCATAAATCTTATCTCAGCAGAGAATTTCGTGCAGCGGTTGAAGAAAGCAGGAGAGTCAGTACCTTTCAATGAAGAATCCTGGACCAAGCACTTTGGAACTCAGAAAAAACAACAACCTTATTTACAAAAGAAAAACCCTGGCGATAAAGCACACATGCTTTTATCTCCGGCATAAAGAAAACTTTACTCTAAACTTAACTCATATCAGCAAACACGCCCATGGCCACAAACTGAGTCTGCGAGTCAGGTCAAGGGGGGGGGGGAGAGAGAGAAAACACACGGGTGAACTGACTATTTATACAAACTAACTCACATTCCTGGATGCTTAATGACTTCCAGCTGCTCAGTGATTAGAGCGACTTGTTACCTCTTAACCCTTTAGTACCAACATATATGCTAAACATCTGGAAACTTAACAAAATATAATTTAAAAAAAGAGATTTTAGAGGGTTTGGGGGGCTTTTTTTTTTACAATCAAGTGGTATATAAATTGCATGAAATAAAATAATGTACTGATCCCTCCTTTCTCTCTCTTTCTCTGTCAGCTGGTCTGAGAAATGGGGAGAGCAAGGCTACATGCGATTGGTGAAGGGCACTGGCAATCACTGTGGCATAGCCAATCAAGCCATCTACCCCGCCCTGTAAGCGTCTCAAGAGCCAGGATCCCACCTCTCCTGACCTGCCCCACCTGAACCTTCTCAGGTTTGCACAGCTATAAATCCTCAGTTGTTGACTTCCGGGTTAGCGCCACCAGCAATGGCGGGCTTCCTCTGATCTGGAGGAACCCGCTCCGTGAAAATTAGGGTCTGGACCGCCACGGCGAGGCGGAGACCCATCAAAAACCACAGGCGGGAGAAGCCTGTGGACCTGGGATTCGGCTGGCACCTTTAGCGCCTCCCCTACTCGCAGGGAAACCCGGCTACGGGGATCTGGAGCGACGTGGGGTGAGCGGCGCGGTGCTTCGAATCGATTGCTCTTTTCACGGAGTGAAGCCGCATTGCTGTTGTCGGAGAGCGCTGACTTTTTTCCTGTGGACAATTGGACTCTAAACAAGTACCCGTGAGTAGAACGGAAAATTGGATTACTAAACTTCGTAATTTGGCACCAGAGCGGGAAGGTCTAAACAGGAGGTCCGCCTTCCGCTTTTGTAAACAGTTTGAAGCAAAGACATCGTAAGCTAAAGTCTGGATAGTCATCGCTAAAGGACTAAATTTTCATAGGTTTAAACTACAAACCCCCCTTGGAAGCAGGAGAAGAGGGGGAAATCTTAAATTGTTCAAGCCTGCAGGAGAGGGAGTAAAGAAAGATAAATTTCTATCGTCTTGAACCTGGGAACAGGCTGTCAAAGATAGACGTTTGGGGAAAGTTCATTGACTGTAAATAATAACGCATGTTGACAGATAGCTAAATAAGAGAAACATATTGACTCCAATGTTTCCTTTTGCACTAAAAAGGAACAAAGATTTGAAAAACGAAAGCAATTTTGTTGCTGGATCTGCTTGTAAAAGGATGGATAGAAATAGAAATTGTTTCCTCTAGAGGCAGTTTTTGAACTGTTGTTGGAGTGGACCTGGGGAACTTTACAGCTGTAGAAAATTAGAGAGCGTGAGAAACAGGCTCTGACCTTGGATAAGAATGTTGACACAGGAAACCTTAGTGTCTGCTTTGTGCAGGACAAGTGTTTTGTTGGAGCAGCTTCATGTGAAGATGGATTTGATGACTACTGCAATTGATAACTTTGGTCAAACAGTGACCACTGATATAGAACCTGCTCAACAACTGACCCAGGAATCTGCCCTGACAGGGCAAGTTGCGGAGAAGACAAAGGAGGAGGTTGTTGTTGAACCTCAAGTAATACAAGTTGAAAGAGATGTGGCCCTGCAGGAGGATAAGCTGTCGTTTTTGAGGACTGAATCTGGAGTGAGACAGACTTGGAGAGACGGAGTCCTGTTGAGACTGGAGATGGCAAGTTGGTCAGACCCTCCTATGCAGGGATGCTTTAACCTTTGGGATTTGGTTTTGGGCCAGGAGGAGATCGGAGTGGTCGAGGCACTCAACTTTGGAGGGGCATTGAAGTACGTTTTGGAATATTTCTTGGATTTTAGTGCTAACTATGGAGAATGGGCTGACCGGCTGAGAAGGGATAAAGACACTCTTAGGTTGTTCCCCCGAGATCTACTCCTCAGAGACAAAGGAAGGAAATTAAGAACAAGACCAGCAGAAGACAAAGTAAAGTGCAGGTACAATTATGAAGAAGATTTGCAGAAGGGACATGGAAAAGAGTTAAGAGCCTCGGACATAAGATCACCAGGTTGATGGACTAGATGAAACAGATAGAAAGGACTGACAGAACCCGAGACCAGGAAGAAGACACGGTGGATGAAGATTGGCAGAAAGTTTAAAAATTTATTTAGAGAAATATTGCAAAATTAACGACTGTTAGGAAAATCTTGGAATGAAACTATTAGGCTTTAGTAGAAATGTTATAAGGAGTTATGTATAAATAAGCTTTTAAGTTCGAGGGTTTTTTATGGTAAGATAAGGCTAAAATAAATTAAGACAATTAAAGGACAGAATATAGTGAAAGATGGAAAGGATTTGCTGAGATAATTAATAATTAGAATACAAAAAAGGGAGGTGTGAGGAGGTCGAGGAAACAAGTTAATGAAGATAAGGGTATGGGAATATTGGATTTGTTTTTAAATTTATTTTTGTTGTTTTTGTTTTTGATTTTGGTGTATTGTATGTTTGGTATTTTTTATTTTCTTTTTATTGACTTGTACTGCTTAATCTCTTTTTTCTTTGCTTTTCTTTCTTTTCTCTTTTCTGTAACTTTAAATTCCCAATAAATATCATTTTAAAAAAATAAAATAAATCCTCAGTTGTTAAACATGCAATTTCACGGTCACCGAGAAAAGCTGAAATTGCAAAGGAAATCATGTACTATTATTACCTGCTGGGCTACCTGACTCTGCCCTGTTCCTTAGTTGTTGTTTTTAAATGTCTGTGTCCTGCATATAATTCTGATGCACACGTTATCCTTGTACGGCTTTATATTTGGCAGCGACAACCTGCATTTTGTTGCCTTATTAAATAAATGTGGAATTCTGAAATGCCTGTTGTTGCCGGAAACTGTGATGAACTGCTTGGAGAAAGTGGCAAATTAATATTTTAATAACTCAGTCGGTAGAGCATGAGAATCTCAGGGTCATGAATTTGAGCCCCTCATTGGGCAAAAAGATTCCTGCATCGCAGGGGCTTGGACTAGACTCTATTATAAATGAATGCCATCTGATTGATACAGAATTTGACCACACTTGGATTTCCTACACCCACCTACACACCCTGGGGATGTTTGGAAGTTAACACTTAGTTAACAATGCTTTTCTAGCACTTGCTGTATTTCAGTTTGACGTGTGTGTGTGTGTGTGTGTGTGTGTGTGTAAGTGCTTCAAGCAAGGTGAACATAGCATGAAATGTGGTCCAGCTACCACCAGAGCAGCAGAGCCACAGGTTTATAACTGGATTCCTCTACAAACAGTATGGCCTTTCTACATTGAGGACATTGTTCTTGCTGTCTATCCTGACATGTTATGACATAGAATTGTAGAGGGACCCCGAGGGTCATCTAGTCCAACCCCCTGCAATGCAGGAATCTCGACTAAAGCATCCCTGACAGATGGCCATCCAACCTCTGCTTAAAAACCGCCAAGGAAGGAGAGCTCATCACCTCTCGTGGGAGTCTTTCACTGTCAGAAAGTTCTTCCTGATGTTTAGTTGGAATCTCCTTTCTTGTAACTTGAAGTCATGGGTTCGAGTCCTACCTTCCAGAGCAGGACAAAACAAGCTTGCTGCATCTTCCATATGATAGCCCTTTAGATGTTTGGAGATGGCTCTCATATCTCCTCCCAGCCTCCTCTTTCCCAGGCTAAAGATACCCAGCTCCTTCAACCATTCTTCATAAGACTTGGTTTCCTTAACCTTGATCATCTTGGCCTCCCTCCTCTGCACACCTTCCAGTTTGTCAACATCCTACTTAAATTGTGGTGCCCAGAACTTGACGCAGTATTCCAGGTGTGGTCTGACCAAGGCAGAATAGAGCAGGACTGTGACTTCCCTTGATCTGGACACTAGACTTCTGTGGATGCAGCCCAAAATAGCATTAGCTCCCCCGTGCCCCCTGCTGCATCACACTGTTGTTAAGCTTGTGGTCCACTAGGACTCCCCCATCTTATATTTGTGCAGCTCTACACTTGGGCAGGTTTATTTTTTTTACTTTTGTGTATGCAAACCACTTTGAGATCCTTCAGATAAAGTGGTCTTTAAATTGAAATACTACTATATTTTGTTGGCATCCATCTGTCTTGAGAAACATTGGAGTATGCCTCTAGGGGGTGAAGTCAAACTGCGCTAGCAGCACCAAAGTGACCCCCACAGGGAGCAAGTCTGGGCAGTGTTCCTGAAGGTCCTGGGCTGTCCAGATGACAAGACCTCCCTCTCGGCCTCGCAGAGCAAGATGTTGGGTACCAGCTTGGCTCCAAGAGTTTAGGCAACATGATGACCATATACATATGTAATAGACAATCTTTATAGAAATCCTTCAAACAATAACAAATTCAAAATGAAATCTTAGATTCAAAGTCTCTGAAAGTCTTTAAATGTTTGTCTGTTTACCTGTTAGTGTGTTTTTTAATTTTGTGAAAATCAATATTTTTTGGGGGGGGGGAAATTGAAATAAGATGAGTTTATGAAACAATTCTTTATTCTCCCACCACGCTGACAAAGATCTATGAAACAGCAGTCAATATCCGGAATCTCTGTTCAGTGTTGGACATTATAGTTGCTGAATACACAAAGCTTCACAGCTTATCTTTCATCGTAGAAAGTTTGGTACCTCGCTTCATATAAAGACTTTCAGAGACTTTGAGTCTAAGATTTCATTTTGAACTTGTTATTGTTTGAAGGAATTCTATAAAGATTGCCTATTACATATGTATATGGTCTTTGTGTTGCCTAAACATTGTTGACGTTCTCTTTTGCAACACAGGGGTTTGTTTAGATACTTACTGGCTGCAAGAGTTGCCATCCAGCCATCTTTGGGACTCCACTCCAGGTTTGTGTAGTGTTTACTCCGTAGCCTTTTCTTCTCCTGAAGATATCCTGCAAGGCAGTGGAGGTTTAGGCTATGCAGCATTTCTGTATTACAGCGGAAGCTTGGGTTGCGAACGTGATCTGTGCGGGAAGCATGTTCGCAACCCGCAGTATTCACAACCCGCAGCGCCGCATCTGTGCACACACGGGTTGTGATTCGGTGCTTCTGCACACGCACAAAGCGCGATTTAGTGCTTCTGCGCATGTGCAAGCACCGAAACCCAGAAGTAACCAGTTCCAGTACTTCCGGGTTCGGTGCGGTGCGCAACCCGAAATCACGCAACCCGAAGTGTCTGTAACCCGAGGTATGACTGTAATTTTGAAAACTGTTGATTTCACCTGTCTTTTGATAATTTTTTATTGTCCCTGGCTGTTTTATAAGCTTGATTTTATCGGCATTTTCATATATCGTTCTATGTAAACTGCTTAGAGGTGGGTGGTTGTTTCTTTTGATTCAGCAATGTCTCTGAAAAATTTTACACATCACTTGGGAAGACAGGCGAACTAATGCCAGTGTACTGGAAGAAGCAAAAATCACCTGTGTCAAAGCAATGATTCTTCAACATCAACTTCGTTGGACTTGCCATGTTGTGCAGATGCCTGATTATTGTCTTCCAATCTAAATAAAAGGGTAAACTTGTGAGGAGAACCTGAGCTTACAGGGTTAAACAGCTCAGAGTGTGCGTCCTGCCTACTGTGGGGCGGAGAGACTCTGCGTCACTTCCGTCACTTCCGAGAGTCTCAGTCCTTTGTTCTATTCTGCTTTCGTTTTCAAGTGAAGCAAACGTGCCTCACGATGCTGCGTGCTGTGCTAGATAATGGATAGTTCGGCTGTAATAAACTGCTTTTAGTTTCTTAGTAGCTCTGTGTGAGACTCTATTTGTGCACACTGAAGCACAGAAGCTGATGTCTCTGAACGCTGTCGGACTCTGCTTTTGCTCAGAGCTTTGGAATGCAGAGGCCTGGCGCAGCTTTGGAAGCGGGCCGGACGCCAGGCTTATCTGGGCAATAAATCACGCCACAAAACTTGCACACTCTGGCCAGTTTCCATTTTGACTTGAAATGTTTGCTTTGGTACTCACTGCAATGACACCCGCTTGAGACAAGCCAGGGCGCTCTGACTGAAAAAAGCTCCGCCTGACACTCACCACTTGTAATTCTAGCAAACGAAGCTAAAATGAGTAGCAGGGATATTCTATCTGCATGAGCCTTTGCAAACTTACTGCTCTCCAGATATTTCAGGCAGCTCTTCCTATCAGCCCCAGCCAGAACAGTTTTAGACTACAACTCCCATCAGCCCCCAGTCAGCAAATCGGTTGGATACTGCATTCCAAATCATCTGGAAGGCATATGAAGGCTTATAGATAAACTTGGCACAATAAGTTATCAACAGCCTTGCCACTTGTGCTTCTAACAACTGTTTTAAAATGAAAAAAAATACTGAATAACTCACATTCCCAGCTGTTGAGACAAAACCACAGGGATATTCAGCCTCCTGAAGAGAGACCGGTTGTCAGTAACTAGTCCAGACTTGGAAGGCAAAATCTTTGCTACTGGTGAGTCTTCCCCCCACCCATCCCGTAAAAATAAAAATTTAGGACTCCGTTTACTGTTGCCATGACAGCAGCATGCAATGCAGTGCCTTTAACAAATTGTAACATAAAAGGATCTCTGCCCCAATGAGCCTGCAATCTACCTGTTGCTCTCCCAATGTTCCCGGGGGCCACGCCATCTCCTCCCTTAGTACTGAACTTTGGGGCCCTTGCTAGTCATGTAGAGCTGGGCTAACCTGTCAATTTTGGTTTCTCTCATATTCTCGTTTTTTCCAGCCTTGAGTTCAGTCCTAGACATCAGTTTGCAATTAAAACATCTCTCTCTCTCTCTCTCTCTCTCTCTCTCTCTCTCTCTCTCTCTCTGTGTTGTTAATTTTAATTGTCTCGTTTTAATTATGTTTTTAATTACTTGTTTTGACTGTTGATAATTTTAATATTTTGTTTTATATTTTTGTAAATCATTTAGCCAGACATCCTGGAGAGTGAAGTCAAATGGGCCTTAGAAAGCACTGCTAATAACAAGGCCAGTGGAAGTGATGATATTCCAGCTGAACTATTTAAAATTTTAAAAGATGATGCTGTTAAGGTGCTACACTCAATATGCCAGCAAATTTGGAAAACTCAGCTGACGGAAACCAGCCGTCATCAAAATGGTGCGCAACATAGAAAACACACAGAGACACAGCAGTATTTTCTAGATGGAGGGCAGCTCATTCGAACTTCTCTCCTGTCCGGTATTTTTTATTATCCTTTTTCTCCCTGCCTGCATGGCCGTCTGCCAATGTCTCACATTACATCGCCCAATCATGGCTTTACAACACTAATACTATATATGGTATTACTGCCCAGAGGGAACACAACTCCATATACTGCAAAGCACGGACTTGCCGGTCACAGAGGTCAGCGAGGCAGCACGAGGCACTATAAGCCTCTGCCATGGCTTTATGGCTCCCACACTCAGCAGTGGCCAGAGGATTGGAGAAGATCAGTCTACATCCCAATCCCAAAGAAGGGCAGTGCCAAAGAGTGCTCCAACTACCGCACAATTGCACTCATTTCACACGCTAGCAAGGTTATGCTTAAAATTCTACAAGGCAGGCTTAAGCAGTATGTGGACCAAGAACTCCCAGAAGTGCAAGCTGGATTTAGAAGGGGCAGAGGAACCAGAGACCAAATTGCAAACATGCGCTGGATTATGGAGAAAGCTAGAGAGTTCCAGAAAGACATCTACTTCTGCTTCATTGACTATGCAAAAGCCTTTGACTGTGTCGACCACAGCAAACTATGGCAAGTTCTTAAAGAAATGGGAGTGCCTGATCACCTCATCTGTCTCCTGAGAAATCTCTATGTGGGACAAGAAGCTACAGTTAGAACTGGATATGGAACAACTGATTGGTTCAAAATTGGGAAAGGAGTACCGCAAGGCTGTATATTGTCTCCCTGCTTATTTAACTTATATGCAGAATTCATCATGCGAAAGGCTGGGCTGGATGAATCCCTAGCCGGAATTAAGATTGCCGGAAGAAATATCAACAACCTCAGATATGCAGATGACACAACCTTGATGGCAGAAAGTGAGGAGGAGTTAAAGAACCTTTTAATGAGGGTGAAAGAGGAGAGCGCAAAATATGGTCTGAAGCTCAACATCAAAAAAACGAAGATCATGGTCACTGGTCCCATCACCTCCTGGCAAATAGAAGGGGAAGAAATGGAGGCAGTGAGAGATTTTACTTTCTTGGGCTCCATGATCACTGCAGATGGTGACAGCAGTTACAAAATTAAAAGACGCCTGCTCCTTGGGAGAAAGGCAATGGCAAACCTAGACAGCATCCTAAAAAGCAGAGACATCACCTTGCCAACAATGTTCCGTATAGTTAAAGCCATGGTTTTCCCAGTAGTGATGTATGGAAGTGAGAGCTGGACCATAAAGAAGGCTGATCGCTGAGGAATTTATGCTTTTGAATTATGGTGCTGGAGGAGACTCTTGAGAGTCCCATGGACTGCAAGAAGATCAAACCTCTCCATTCTGAAGGAAATCAGCCCTGAGTGCTCACTGGAAGGACAGATCGTGAAGCTGAGGCTCCAATACTTTGGCCACCTCATGAGAAGAGAAGACTCCCTGGAAAAGACCCTGATGCTGGGAAAGATGGAGGGCACAAGGAGAAGGAGACGACAGAGGACGAGATGGTTGGACAGTGTTCTCGAAGCTACAAACATGAGTCTGACCAAACTACGGGAGGCAGTGGAAGACAGGAGTGCCTGGCGTGCTCTGGTCCATGGGGTCACGAAGAGTCGGACACGACTAAACGACTAAACAACAACAAAAATCATTTAGAGGTGTTGTAGTTTTTTATTTTAAGAAAAAATGTAATGGTTTACAAATTTTCTTAAATAAAATAAATGCTAGGTGCCCCCCCTCACTCTGCTTGCCACCCCTGCCTACCCACCAACCCCGCTTCCCCAACTCCTGGCCAACCCCTCCTCCCTTTACACCTCACTCACCTATCCCCTCCCAGCTTGCCCCAAACATTTCCTCTTCCCCTCTCAGCTTGCCCCTCCGCTCCCTGATCACCATGACCCCCCCTGCTTTTAAAGGAAGGGGATGGGCTTCACAGAGCAGTTTGCAAAGCACCTCCCCCCATCAAACAGCTCACCTGGGCAACCTGCCATCATGCTAAAGTTCACCACCTACTGGCAGTCACATGAACTACAGTGTGATGCCAGCCTTGCATTTTTATGTATATAGGAATAAAGACCACTTGTGCCTGTAAAAGCTTTCGGGGTGTCATACTGCTTCACTTGCAATTGGTGCGCACCCTCTAGTTTCCTGCTAAAATCTTGTAATTTTTAATAACACAAATTTTCCTGAGTTGTAGTTTCTTGTCCTACTTTTGTTGCACTATAGTACAAGAGTACCACTCCAGATGGCAATAATGTGGTAACATTGCAGAACTAATAAACCAGAATGACCTGTGGATTGTCCAGTGTAAATCTACCGCTAATGCACTCCTACTGCATCAATAAAATGCTACAGAATATACCCACCAAAAAACCAGCCGTCTGGAGGGGTCCTTCTTAGTTAAGTTGTAAGCTTGGAAAATGCTGCATATTAAGTGTTTTACATAAATTGAGTTTTGATGACTCTTTCAAATAGGATTCTAAGCTGCACAAACACTGTTTCCTGAATTCTGAAGGATAATACTGACAATCACATTTGTCTTGTCACCCGGTTTCCCTTCACAAGAGGACATTGTTTGGTTCAACGGTTCAAAAGGTATGGCAGGAAGAGAGGCAAGGAGGTCAACTTCCCAACTGATGGGAGAGGCTTGGCAGTTTGGCTGCTTTGCTGCTCCAAAGATGCAAACAAATTCTCCAGAGCTCCATGAGGTCCAGCACCTTGCTTCCTGGAGCAACTCTTTTTTTTATTATTATTATTATTATTATTTTTAAGAATATTTATTCCAATTTTAGAAATTACAGAAAAAGAAAAAAGTAGAAAAAGAAAAACAAATCACATACATCTTATACAAAAAACAAACAATACAAAAGAAAAATACAAAAGACAAAAAATCACCATAAAAAAGTAACAAAAAATCAAATTAAACCTTTAAGACCGTATTCCCATTTACTTATTTCCGTGACTTCCTCTCACCTCTCTGCTTTGTATTCTAGTTTAAATCGTATCTCCAGCAAATCCTTCTAACCTTCTTTTCATTTACTTATTTTAACATTCGAAAGTATTTAATTCTCCTCTATCTTTATTTTACACTTCATATTTACTTATTCCATTATACTCTGTCTGCCAATACGGTCTAATATTCTTCTCCAACCTTTTCTAACATTCTTTTATATTACAGTATTTCTGAAGATATATTTTAAATTTTTTCCAATCTTCTTCCATCGACCCTTCTTCCTGATCTCGAATTCTGCCGGTCATCTCAGCCAGTTCCATATAGTCTATCACTTTTCTCTGCCATTCTTCTCGGGTAGGCAATTCTTGTGTCTTCCAGTATTTCCCAATAAGTATTCTTGCCGCTGCTGTCGCATACATAAAGAAATTCCTGTCTTCCCTTCGCACCAATTGGCTGACCATGCCCAAGAGGAAGGCCTCTGGTTTCTTCAAGAAAGTATATTTCAATACCTTTTTTAGTTCATTATATATCATTTCCCAGAAGGCCTTGATCTTTGGGCACGTCCACCAAAGGTGGAAAAAAGTACCTTCATTTTCTTTACATTTCCAACATTTATTATCAGGCGAATGATAAATTTTTGCTAGCTTGACTGGGGTTAAGTACCACCTGTAAATCATTTTCATTATATTTTCTCTTAAGGCGTTACAAGCCGTAAATTTTATACCTGTGGTCCATAACCATTCCCAGTCAGCAAACATGATATTATACCCAACATCTTGCGCCCATTTAATCATAGCAGATTTAACCATTTCATCCTGTGTATTCCATTTCAACAGCAGGTTATACATTCTTGACAGATTTTTAGTTTTAGGTTCTAGCAATTCCGATTCCAGTTTAGATTTTTCCTCCTGGAAGCCAATCTTTTTATCTAAATTAAAAACCTCCCTTATTTGATAATAATGCAGCCAATCTCGAACTTTAGTTTTTAATTTGTCAAAGCTCTGCAATTTTAATTTATCTCCAACTTGTTCTAAAATTTCACAATATTTTGGCCAGTTTGTCTCCATATTTGTTTTTTTCAGAGCCTTAGCCTCCATTGGTGATAGCCACCTTGGTGTTTTACTTTCCAACAAATCCTTATATCTCACCCAAACATTGAATAATGCTTTCCTGACAATATGATGTTGGAATTCTGCCTGGGTCAGAGGAATGTGCCACAGCGTAGGCACCGGCAGATATTCCTGTCGACCTCCCCGCGTCTCCTGACCTCTGCTGATAAGCAGGCGAGGTCCGGCGATTCTTCTCAGATGTATGAGAGGAACACACCCTCCTCCTTCCTCCCTCCCTGCATTCTCCCCAGGGAGGGGAAAGAAGCAGACAGAAAACTATTTACATCATTTATTTCTGCCTCTTACATCAGTACAGAGAATCATGTCTGCACTCAACAACAGCAAGAAGAAACTCCTCCCAAGTACATCCAGTACGGGTCATATGACACACATACACTGAGCTAACATCCGGTGCTCAGTACAGAATGGACTGCCCCTTTGTTCCCATGGCAACAGTCACAAACATCCTGTCTGGCTTTCCAGCCACAAGCAGCTGGCTGAGCTGCTAGAGCCTTTGCTTGCTGCAGCATTGGTGCTTTATGGTAACATACTCCCCCTAAAGTATCAATGTGTGCCGCGAGCAAAGCGTCATCCAGAGAAGAAAACAAACAGTTGTTATATTTATAACATTCCCCTGTTGTTTTAGTTCCACCCTTGGAACTACCCGCCACTGGTTTAACCAATGTACCTCTCTGGTTGTGTGACTTCGCATTACCTTGGCTAACAACTCTCTGTTGTGCCTTTGTCTCTGACTCAGACACAGCTTCAATCTGTCCTTGGTCGTTTACAATAGCAACATATGCAAGGTTAGCAAACTCCTTTGAATACCTCTTGGGTGGTACACCCTTCGTTGCTCTCTCAGACCTACGTAAAAGTTGCTGCTCTTCTCTGCTTTCTGGTTCAGCCTCTGAACTCTCTGGAGAACCAGTACTAAGCTTAATCAATGGTTCATCCTCCTCTTCTGAGGGTCTAGTCATTATGTGAGATTTCCTCTCAATGACTGTGACAACTGAGCTGTCTGAGCTATCGCTGTCATCATCAGTACTACTGAACTCAATAAGATCAAACTCATCATCATCATCATCATCTGAATCGTTTCCTGTGGGAAATGTCTGTACTACCCGCTCTTGCTTTGGAGCACTCTCTAGGAACTTTGTGAGAATCACCTGACCAGATTCAGACAAAATTACTCTGTAGAGACCCTTTTCATAACCCACAAAAATGCCTCTGGCATTCTTTACTCCACCTGGAGCTTCTGTTCTCACATGAGACCCGAAAACCTTAAAATAGGCAACAGAAGGTTTTCTATTGAACAGCTTCTCAAAAGGAGAACATCCCAACTCTGTTGAGACTTTTCTCAACCACACATGAAGATAGGACGCTAGCGATTCGGCCCAATATTCATGTGACAAATGTGAACTCAGCAATTGCGCATGCATCCCCTTTTGCAATTCTTTGTTCACTCTCACACAGACCGCCCTGTTCCACGCTTCTTGCGAAACTGCCACTTTGTGGTCTATCCCTTTTCCATCCAGGAACCTCTGAAACTTCTGTAACAGAAAAATTTGCTTCTCATCTGTGAAAAGACAATCAATGTTAGCATCATGCATACTTTTAACCTTGTCACAAAACTCCTGAAACTTTTCTAAAGTTTCTTGCGGTTTCTCCATCATATAAACCCAAGAATAATTAGTGAAACAATCCACACACAAAAGGTAAAATCGTGCACCGCCTCTAGATGGTTCTAGAGGACCAATCACATCAGCATACACCCGCTGAAATGCTCTGTCGACTTTCTTGGTCTTAGTCACCTTCCTGGTGCTCAGACTGGTCACACCTGCGAGAGAGATTTCGTTAGAAACAGAAGAATTACATTTCATGTAATCACTTTGATCAAAAGTCAACAAATACAGTCCATCTTTCTCTTTGGCAGTAAGAAACAGTTCTCCATCTTTGTAGATCTTGCAGCTTTTAGCATCATAGGACAGTTTCAGTCCTTTCTTTGCAATCTGCGACACGCTCAGCAGATTAAATCTCAGTTCTGGAACCAGGAAAACATCACTTATAGTCAAGTTCAGACTCTCAAGATACACAGTCCCAAATCCAGTCGCTTCCAACTCCTGACCGTTGGCCTGTTTCACAGTGAAGCTTTGCTTCTTCAACGTCGAAAACAGTCCTCTGTGCGGGCACATGTGAACCGTTGCGCCCGTGTCAATTATGAACGAGTTCCCAACATCTGGCGTGGTTCCTTTCGCCATCATAGCCTTTGCAGGTTTCACCTGGCACTTGGAACGGCTTTTGCCTGACGCCTCAGGCTTAGTAGAGCTGCTCTTTGCTCCTCTTAACTGGCGCGGCTTCTTACAGTTTCGCTGTAGATGCCCAGTCTGTCCACAATTGTAGCATCGGACAGCACTCAATGCTACACCATGCTCCCAGTAGCATCATCAGTGGGGGAATTAGAACTCTGTTCTTCCCTCCCCCTGTCTTTTTCTTCCAGTGCAGCAAGTCTGTCGTGTTCATTCAGGACCACAGCACAAACTCTCTCCGCGGTCAGCTGCGCGGCCGGTAGGGAACCAAGCTGACTGGCAACAACCTTGTAGGTGCGGCTAAGGCTGTTTATCATCATGAAGCAAAACACTTCCTCCTGAAGACGGAAATTGCGTTCCACCATCTGTTGACGCAGAAACTTCATTTCTGTCAGGTGCGCTTGAACATCTCCATCAGGCGCAAGTCTCAGATTGGTCAATTTCTCAAAATACAGCAACGCTGAAGAACCAGCATCTCTCTGATGCGTTGTACGCAGCGTGTCCCATACCTCTTTCGCATTTTCTAAATGCTGAACATGCACCAACTGATCATCTGAGACACACAGAATTATAGCAGTCCTGGCCCTTACATTCCGTGACTCCCAACCTCTGGTTGGTGCTGCAGGGATGGGGTTTTCAATTACATCAAAAAGCCTCTGATTCTGCAGCAGGGCCTTCATCTTTACAGACCAAGATGAATAATTGTCATTGGATAAGGGAGGTGGGCAAGGCAAACCTCCCCCTTTCTTGGCATCCATCTTGAAGCCAAGCCTCCAGCTCACTCTGTCAAGCAAACTGTAAAATCCAACAGTTGTTTTTGTCTTTCTCACGCAGGAAACTGCAAACTGTTTACGCTCTTTGCACCTGGCAGCTAAACTCAGGCTGCTATCGAAAAGTCCCTTCCAAGAGCTCGTAAACCTTGTAGCCAAAACATTCTCTGGTTTTGTTTCGCTTTCCCAGGCTTACACGCAGAGTCCAGCCCCTTTGCCAGTAATTTTCCAGGACCGTTGCCTAGCAACAATGCATTTCAATAGGACTTCTTATCTACCACAAAAATTTGTGGAATGCAGGCTTCAGCCTTCAAGCTGCAGGCCTCTTCCTCCGGAGCTTTTGTTTTCTTTGAAACGCAGCTCCGTGAACCAGGGAATTAATCTTCCTGTGTTCACACTTTTAGCCCGAAATGCAGCATACCTTGAACTTTGTTGCTTTGGAAAACACCTCTTCTTTCCACCAGCTGTCTGTGGAGCCTCTGGCTGTTCTCAGACGCTTCTCTTCCTCCTTGGAGCAGAGGAGGACAATCCACCAGCCTCTCATGCAGATGTTCGATGAATCGCAACCATCCGAAGGCTGCCACTGTTGGAATTCTGCCTGGGTCAGAGGAATGTGCCACAGCGTAGGCACCGGCAGATATTCCTGTCGACCTCCCCGCGTCTCCTGACCTCTGCTGATAAGCAGGCGAGGTCCGGCGATTCTTCTCAGATGTATGAGAGGAACACACCCTCCTCCTTCCTCCCTCCCTGCATTCTCCCCAGGGAGGGGAAAGAAGCAGACAGAAAACTATTTACATCATTTATTTCTGCCTCTTACATCAGTACAGAGAATCATGTCTGCACTCAACAACAGCAAGAAGAAACTCCTCCCAAGTACATCCAGTACGGGTCATATGACACACATACACTGAGCTAACATCCGGTGCTCAGTACAGAATGGACTGCCCCTTTGTTCCCATGGCAACAGTCACAAACATCCTGTCTGGCTTTCCAGCCACAAGCAGCTGGCTGAGCTGCTAGAGCCTTTGCTTGCTGCAGCATTGGTGCTTTATGGTAACATATGATTCTTAAAGGCCTTATGCGCTTTGACTTTGTCATACCATAAATATGCATGCCACCCAAACACATTATCAAAACCTTCTAGATCTAAAATGTCCGCATTTTCAAGAAGTAGCCAATCTTTCAGCCAACAAAAAGCGGCTGATTCATAGTATAGTTTAAGATCTGGCAGGGCAAATCCCCCTCTTTCCTTCGCATCTGTTAATATCTTAAATTTTATTCTAGGCTTTTTGCCCTGCCAGATAAATTTGGAAATGTCTCTTTGCCACCTCTTGAAACAGTCCATTTTATCCACAATCTGTAATGTTTGGAACAAAAACAACATTCTAGGCAATACATTCATCTTTATCACTGCAATTCGGCCCAACAATGATAACTTCAATTTTGACCATATTTCTAAATCCTTCTTCACCTCTGACCAACATTTTTCATAGTTATCTTTAAACAAATTCACATTTTTAACAGTCATATTCACCCCTAGATATTTCACTTTATTAACAATTGTTAATCCTGTCTCTTTCTGAAACCTCTCCTTCTCTATCTCTGTAAGATTTTTCTCTAATACCTTAGTTTTCATCTTGTTTAATTTAAAACCTGCTACTTGGCCAAATTCTTGGATTAATTGTAACACTCTTTTTGTACTAGCTTCTGGCTCCTGTAATGTCAAAACTATGTCATCGGCAAAAGCTTTCAATTTGTACTGTTTAGCTCCGAGTTGTATACCTTTGACCAATTGGTCTTTCCTAATCATATTGAGCATGACCTCCAGGACCGATATAAAAAGCAATGGGGAGATTGGGCAACCCTGTCTTGTTCCTTTCTCTATCTTAAATTCTTCTGTAACTACATTATTCACAATAAGCTTAGCTTTTTGTTCCGAATAAATTGCACTTATACCATTTTCAAAACTTTGGCCTACCCCCACCCCCTGCAGATTTTTCTTCATAAAACTCCAAGAAATGTTGTCAAACGCTTTCTCCGCATCTACAAATATTAAAACAGCTTTAGTATTAATATTAACTTGCAATTTTTCCAAAATATTAATAATGTTCCTAGTATTGTCTGAGAGATGTCTCCCAGGGAGAAAGCCCGCCTGGTCTTTATGAATCTCTTTTACCAATACATTTTTTAATCTTTTAGCCATAATTTCGGCAAAAATTTTGTAATCCACATTTAATAGGGATATAGGACGGTAGTTCTTCAACTGTGTCTTCTCCACTTCGGTTTTTGGTATAAGTGTGATTGTGATGGGACGATGAGCTGCTTGTGTGTAAAATCCAAGTCCCTCAGAGTTTGGTCAAGTTTGCAAACCTCTGTCTGTAACGGAGCCCCTTAAACATGGCTCCGTCAGTCGCTGGCAGATTCCGACAGTGGTTGCTTTCGGAATCGCTTCCAACATAAAAGCTCCTTAACGGAAACACGTCTTCTGGACTCTCTGCGTGACAGTTTCCGGCGAGGAGTGGGTGTCCCTACAGGAGGTCCTGAAACCTCCCCACTGTTTTCGCTGGAAGTGTCTCTGAGCCATCCCTCCAGCTCACTTTCCCTCAGCTCACCTCCTCTCCCCCTACTGGTTCCCTCTTCAGCTGCTGAGTCTCTCCCAACCTGTGTGAGCCCTTTCACCTCCCTTCCTTCCGATGGCAGTTCCCTGACATCCACCTCCCCTCCAGGGCCCCCTTCACCCCCTCCCGCCCCCTCCTCTACGGGCGGTGAGGAGGCAAAACCCCGGAATGAACTTCCTTCATCTTCCGATGTCTCGAACACTTCTCTCCACCTGTTGCGGTTCCTGGTCTCGAAGTACTCCTCCTCCTCAGAGTCCATCTCCCCTTCCCCTTCCGAGTCCGGGAATCCTTCCAACTCCTCCTCCTCATCGGTGGTCTGCCTGCCTCTTGTATTCTTCCTTCGCCCTTTCTAAGTTGAGTTGGAGCTGACGATGGATTGCTTCCATTTCTTCTACAAAATGCTCGGCTGCTGGGACGCTCCATCTCTCCCCTTCTCCCCCTGGGAAAGCCCTGGGATGACACCCATAATTAGCCAAGAAGGGGCTCATCCCTGTGGACACATTCTCGGCATTGTTGTAGGCAAATTCCGCCAGCGCCAACTTTTCTACCCAGTCATTCTCTCTGTCATTGACATAACACCTCAGGTATTGCTGGAGGACACCGTTTGCTCTTTCCGCCTGCCCGTTGGTTTCAGGGTGCCGGGCAGTCGAAAAGTTGACCTCCACCTGCAGTAAGCTCATGAGCTTCCTCCAGAACCTGGAAGTAAATTGTTTTCCTCGGTCTGAGACCACCCTCAATGGCACTCCGTGCAACCTAAAAATGTGTTCTACAAATAACTTCGCTGTCTCTTCCGCCGTGACTGCATGCGAGCAGGCTACAAAGTGGCACATCTTTGTTAGTAGGTCTACCACCACCATGATGGCTGTTTTCCCCTTGGACTTCGGCAGATCAGTCATAAAATCTATCAACACTGCCTCCCAAGGTCGTTCTGGGGTTGGTAAGGGTTCTAATAGCCCCGCCGGCGCCCGCCTCTCCCCTTTGGCTCGCTGGCATTGCTCGCACCCTCTTACATACTCCCGTACATCTTCCCTCACCTTAGGCCACCAAAATTCCCTGGTGACCAACCACATGGTTTTGTGTTGTCCAAAATGCCCCGCCGTGGGGCTGTCGTGCAACTGCTTGAGTACCCTCCCCCTTAAGTCTCCTTCAGGGATATACAGTGCCCCTTTGTAATACAAAGCTCCATTTCTTTCCTCGAAACCCCCTGGTTCCTCTCCCTCACCCCTAAGACCTCTGAGCTTATTCTGGGCGTATTCATCATTCTCTGTTTCCTCTACCAGTTCTCTTTGCCCCACCAATGCCGCCCCACACACCCAGCGGTCCTCTGGGATGACATGTCTCTCTTCGGGTGCCCCCTCCCCTTCCAAATATTCAGGTTTGCGTGAGAGAGCGTCCGCCCTAACATTTTCTGGACCTGGCACATAACAAATTTCAAAGTGGAATTTGGAGAACTCCTGGGCCCATCTCACTTGCCGTTGGTTGAGCACTCGTGCCGTTCTCCAATACTCTAAGTTCTTGTGGTCCGTGCACACTTGCACCTTATGTTGTGCCCCAATTAATAAATGCCTCCATCTCCTGAACGCTTCATGAATGGCTAGTAGTTCTCGGTCATACACCGTGTAGTTCCTCTCAGATTTGTTCAGCTTTCGCGAAAAAAAGGCACACGGTCTCCACTCCGACTCCTCCTTGCCAGGCTGCAGAAGCACCGCCCCCACAGCCCGGTCTGATGCGTCCGTTTCCACTCGCATCGGTTTTTGTAAATCCACATGCAGGAGCTGTTCTTCCGAAGCGAACGCCCTTTTCAGCTCCTCAAAAGCTCGCTCCGCCTCCGCCGTCCAAACGAATTTCCTCTTACTGCTGAGACAGTCCGTAATGGGCGCCATCAAGTGGGCAAAATTTCTGATGAACTTCCGATAGAAGTTTCCAAATCCAAGGAATCTTTGCACATCCTTCCTTGTTTTCGGTGTTTTCCATTCCAGTACCGCTTGGACCTTGCCAGGATCCATGGCCAATCCCTTGTCCGACAAGCGGTACCCCAGGAATTCCACCTCCTTGGCATGAAACTGACACTTCTCTAGCTTCACCCACAGCTGATTGGCTTGCAGTCTGCCCAACACTTCCCTGACGTCTTTTACATGCTGCTCCTCATTCTCTGAATATACTAACACGTCATCTAAGAAGGCCACACAATTCTTGTAAAGCAAAGGCCCCAGGACGTGGTTCATAAACGATTGAAAGCACGCGGAGCCTGCTTGTAAGCCGAAGGGCATAACTAAATATTCAAATGCCCCCAAAGGGGTGAACATGGTGGTTTTCCATTCATCCCCCTTCCTTATTCGTATCAGGTTGTACGCCCCCCTCAGGTCCAGTTTAGTAAAAATCTTTCCCTTCCTGACCCTTGTCAAAATGTCATCAATTCTGGGCATCGGGAAAGTCACTGGTTCTGACACTGCATTTAAGGCCCTGAAGTCCACTACAAGTCTAGGTTTGTCCGTGTTTTTTTTATCCACAAAAAACACTGGGCTGCCCCCCACCGCCCTGGACTCTCTGATGAACCCTCTCTTCAGGTTCTTGTCAATGAACTCCCTTAGATCCTGCATCTCTCTGTCTGACATGGCGTACAGCTTGCCTACAGGGAGCTGTGCCCCAGGGAGTAAATTGATTTGACAGTCAAAGGGTCTATGTGGGGGTAGTTTGTCTGCCTCCCTCTCGCTGAAGACGTTGCTCAGGTCGGCGTATTGTTGGGGAACCTTCCCCTTCTCCGTTACTTCCGTCCCTGCTAGAGTGGCTCTGGCCCCTCCTTGAGCCTCCCGCTCTTTGCAGTGTTCTAGACAATGTGCTGACCCAAAGGAGACCACTCTCTGATGCCAGCCCACTAGCGGATCATGTAACGCTAGCCAGCTCATCCCCAAAATAATGGGAGCTCCTCCCAAGGTAGCCACATTAAACGCTATTAGCTCAGTGTGTCTTGCTACCCTCATTATCATTGGGACGGTCTGCTGGCTGACTTCTCCTCCCAGCAGCTCCCTTCCATCGATCGTGGTCACCTGCAAAGGGTTACTTAAAGGGATAGTCTGTATCTGGTGCTCAGCAGCAAACTCCTTACTCATGAAATTGCAGGAGCTGCCTGAGTCCAATAGCGCCTTTATCTTTAGTGGGTGTCCGTTAGGCAGCTCTAGTAACACCTCTATCACTAGGGCGGGTTTAGGAGGTTCCGGCGTGGGCACTTTCACTGCTCTTTGGCCTGGCTGCTGTGCCCTGACGGTGGCAGCCAGGCGTTGGCTTTTACTTGCTCCGGTACCTTTTCCTCCCTCTCCCCAACAGCTCCCGCCATTCCTTGCCATTCCTTTCTTTGGGGGCAGACTCTGGCAAAATGACCTGGCTGTTGGCAGAGATAACATTTCTTGGCGCCCTTCCCCTCCTTCTTCCGCTCTTCGCTGGGCTTTGAAACTGCGCGCGCGCGCGCTGTTCCAATTTCCATCGGCTCTCCCGGCGGGAACGGTGGCTCTGGAATCTCTGGAATGCGAAGCTCCCTCCAACGTTCCCCCTTCCCTTCCCGCCTCTCCAAGGCTCTCGCCTCTTGGCGCGCTCCTATGGTCAGCGCTGATTTGGTCAGCTGGTCCATAGACTCCGCCCTGGGCGCCCGGGAAAGTTCGTCTTTCACAGCCGAAGAAAGCCCTTCTTCAAAGAGCATTTGAATGGGTTCCGCCGATAGATCCCACCCCAATTTATGGATCAACATGGTAAACTCAGTCCAGTACTCACGAACAGATCGGCTCCCCTGTTTGCACGCCATTAACTGTCTGCGTACCACTCCCTGCTCAATATCGCTGGAAAACATCAGATCCATGGCACGAAAAAACTTCCTCGTGTCCTTCAGGATGTCATTATTCGTTGCCATCAGGGGCCTCACCCAGTCTTTCGCCCCCTTTTCGAGATGCCCAATCACAAAAGCCACCCGCGATTCCTCGTCGGGAAAGTCATCAAACTGCAGATTAAGGGCATATTGCATCTCTGTCCTAAAGGCATGATAGTCCTTGGGCTCCCCCCCCCCAAACTTCTGTACCAATCCTGGCAACTTTCTGGCAAGCGGGGTGGTTTTCCCCTTCTCTGCATCTTGAGCCCTCCTCTCCTCGAGCCTCGCCGTCTGCAGCGCTAGCTGGACCTCCAACGCCCGGTACCTTTCTTCCAGGCTTGGACCCGCTCCAGCTCCTGCTTCTCCGGTTCCGGCTGGGTTGCTCATGATGCCTTCTCCTGCACAAGCTGCTCACGGAGACTGTCGGAATGCTGTGATGGGACGATGAGCTGCTTGTGTGTAAAATCCAAGTCCCTCAGAGTTTGGTCAAGTTTGCAAACCTCTGTCTGTAACGGAGCCCCTTAAACATGGCTCCGTCAGTCGCTGGCAGATTCCGACAGTGGTTGCTTTCGGAATCGCTTCCAACATAAAAGCTCCTTAACGGAAACACGTCTTCTGGACTCTCTGTGTGACAGTTTCCGGCGAGGAGTGGGTGTCCCTACAGGAGGTCCTGAAACCTCCCCACTGTTTTCGCTGGAAGTGTCTCTGAGCCATCCCTCCAGCTCACTTTCCCTCAGCTCACCTCCTCTCCCCCTACTGGTTCCCTCTTCAGCTGCTGAGTCTCTCCCAACCTGTGTGAGCCCTTTCACCTCCCTTCCTTCCGATGGCAGTTCCCTGACAGTGATGTATGCTTCTTTCCACGACTCGGGTGCTTTCCCTCCCCGTAGTATTTCATTGCAAAGTTCTTTCAACGGTTGCAGTAACCATTCTTTCAAAGTTTTGTAATACTTTGCAGTTAGTCCATCCGGCCCTGGAGATTTGCCCAATTTCATATTCTGAATGGCTCCTTCCACTTCTTGATCAGATATTGTAGAGTTTAATATTGATTTACTGTCTTGAGATACTTTTTGTAATCCATTATTTTCCAAAAATCGGTCAATGTCTAATTCTTTCTGGGTCTCCTGCGTATATAACTGTTTAAAATAATTCTGAAAGCACTTCCGAATCTCTCCAGGATTCTGTATATTCTTCCCTTCTACAACCAAGTTCGTAATCGTGTTCAGCTTTTGTCTTTTTTTCATTTGCCAGGCCAATAATTTCCCACATTTATTTGCCGATTTGAAAGTCTTTTGTTTCATCTGTTTGATCTTCCATTCTATCTCCTGGTTCACTTCCTGGAGCAACTCTTGCCATAGCTTCCAGAGGACCCCTTTCCAACCTTTTAATACCATATTGGGTTAAAACTGGTGGGATCCACCAGTCCTAAAACTCTTACTTAGCAGCTCCTGTGGTCCCCTTTAATTTGTGCTGCGGTTAATTTGGGGCATCACTGCACATTTCAGTGCATTGTACAGAATTATCAACAGTTGGAACAAATCTTCTACTTGTTGGATTATGCCGGACAAGAGTGTAAACAGAGGCTAAACATGGAGCCTGGCACACTTCCCATTCGCAGCTTGCGCAAACTGTCTGTGCCGATGCAAAGGTCCTCCTTTGCCTCTTTCTCTTGCCGGTAGCAGAGCGAACACAGCGGTGAGAAGCAATTGCAACAGTGTGGGTAATAATTCAGAGCAGATACAAGGCAGTCCTTATCTTCTCTTGCCTTTAATCATGTAGAATAACACCATAAATTCAGACCTGGCGAGAACTGACACATTCTCCCTCTCGCATAGCGTCCCAGAGGCAGACTGAAACACTTAGCGTCAAACCACTCCCTTAAGTGTTTCTAACCACGCCTCAGGAAAGAGACGTCACCAGAACTCTTTAACTCTGTGAGTTCTGAAACCAATAACACCCCCTCTCGTCACGAATCCTGAGGGAAACTGTGAACCCCTATTTACAGACCTCTTTGAGTTCAACTCACCTCCCACTGCCTTTTGCCTCCCACTGGCATCTATCCCAGGCAATTGTTGAATCCCTTCCACACTCCCAGAATCACACTGTGCGAAACCAACCCACGCACTGGTGACCTGAAACCTCTCAGGTGGAACCCCCTTTGTGGTCCGAGTTGACCGCCGGAGCACAACCTCGGGCGCTCCTCCTGACCCACTGGGGTCAGCAAGTGTGTCTCCCAGCACAGAAGACTCCCCCTCTGACTTGCTGCGTCTTCGGGCCTCCTGCACTTGGCTAACAGGAGATGAAGGCTCGCTCTTGGGTTCCCTCTTAACCTGTGGAGAAACCCACCCCTGTGCTTGACCATCATCAGCAACCTGGTCTTCAGCAACAGGCTCCGCCTCTGCCTCTCCTTCCTCCCTTTCTTCCTCCCTTTCCTCCCCCTCAGAATCGGACAAGCATTCTGAGAGAAAATCAGAACCAACCCTAGGCTGTGACCAACCACCCTGCTCAAAGAACTCAGCATGCTTGCTGACCAGCAGCTTGGTCTGATCACCCTCTGGGTATGCAAATTCCACCCATTTGTTGCAGGATCATACCCACAGAAGATCATGTCCTGGTACCTAGGACCACCCTCCTTCCGTTGCGCTGTTGGTATTGGCACTGAAGCCCTGGAACCAAACGAACGGAAGAAATGCACCTGTGGCTTCCTCTTGTGCAACAGAAAAAACGGTGTGTCACCTACATCGTGATTGTAGGACCTGTTAAAAACAAAGCTAGCAAATTTCCAAGCCTCACTCCAAAAGCCCTGAGGCAGCCCAGAGTCACACAGTAAAACCCTGACAGCTTCAGCCAGTGCTTCACTCCTGTGCTCTGCCACGCCTCTCTCTTGAGGAGACTTTGCACCCGTCACCTGGTGACGAATTCCCTTTTCCTTGAAGAACTCCTTCAGAGCAGACCCAGTGAATTGTGACCCACGGTCGCTCCTGAACCCTTGCACCTTGGTGGAGAACCTTAGTTCCACCTCCGCAACCCAATCCTGGATGAGTTGCGCCGCCTCCCTCTGCGACCTGAGAGAGAAAGACCATGAATTCTGAGAAAAATCATCTGCCATTGTCAGCAGATACCTGGCCCCACCCAGACTCTCACACTTCATTGGCCCTGTAAGGTCTGTGTGAACCAACTCAAAAGGTTTTGTGGTTACCCTCTTTACCCCGGGAAACCTGCACCTTTGAACCTTGCTGCATGCCCTGCACACTAGGGATCCCTCACATGGCGTGATTTTACAACCTTTGGTGCAGCCTGGCAACCTCTTAACATCTTCCAAACAAGCATGAGACATTCTCTTGTGCCATATATGAACACATGAATCATGGCTGGGAACACTAGCACACTGCGCCTGTGCTTTCCCTGCATTCCCCCCACCCTCCAGAGGTGTTTCCAGAACAAAGAGATTGTTCTTGCTTTCCACGTTGACAAGTTGTCTCCCCCCTCTGAAAATGGAACAGGTATCATTTTCAAAACAAATTTTGTACCCCTGCTTCGCAAGAGCAGGTATCGATAACAGGCAACACTTCATCCCTGGTACAATGAAGCACTCCAGCTCCGCCTGCAAAACAGAAACATAGACATTTGCAGCTTTAGAAACATTCCTTTTTGTCCCGTCAGCTAATGTAACAGTCATTCCAGCTGAAACAGCCCTGCAATTCCGCAGCTCCCCAGCAGATGGCGTTATCAGGTGATGACTCGCTCCCGAATCAACAATCCACTTTATAGCTGTGTCCCTGCTGGCATTGCTCTGTAGCGTTGCCATGCCAACAAACGTCTGGCTGCACCTGTCCTTGGCAGCGTCCGTAACCGCAACATCCTGCGTTGCTCTGAAGACTGGACTTATCTCAGAGTTCCCAGACAACTCTGCAGCCGTTATCTCCCTCTGCAGCAGATGGCTAGCCTTGAAGCCTTTAGCTCTGTCCTGTTTCCCAGGCTTCGACTCACGATGCAAACAACTCTTGGCAGCCTTTGGAAAAAGAGGCTTCTCTGAGCTTTTACTGCTCACCGCCCCCCCACTGCTCCCAGGGCTCCCAGGACGCTTTCCTGCACCCCCAGTGATGGGTCAAGGGCCCCCAGCAGCTTGCCTCTCTCCAAGCTCCTCACGCAGACATGTTGCATCACCCACGCAGCTTTTAGACTCTGCTAAACCGGCAGCAACAGCAGCAGTGGCAATAGTCCCTTCGCCCCCCTCAGGGGTCCCACAGCCTTTCCCAGCTGTGCACCGGCTTTCACGAAGGTGGACAGTGCTCTCTTGCCTTTCCTGTTCTGATGCAGCCATCTCCCGGCCCTTGCTTCCGCCCCCAGCTTTACACGCTTCCTGGAGAGCTACCCAAGCGACCTCAGGCTTCCTTGCATCCAGAACAATAGGCCTCAAATCAGCACTCACGTTCTCAGCCAAAAACGCCAGAACACGCTCCTCAGCTTCACGTTGGCTTGCAACCGCCCCAGCTGACGTAGACATCGGCGTGACTGTTTCCCAGAGCTTAGCTCCGACTAGGGACAACTCTGCTAAATAACTCCACTCCAACCACGTTTGAATGGTTAACTTCGCACATGGCAGCTTAAGCTCAAAGCCATGTTCCTGGGACTGAGCCATCTCCTCCTCCCCGGGGTAAGCTTACTCACAACTGGCATCAGCTTCCTCCGGCCTCCGGCAGATCGGCTCCTCCTCCCAGCGAGCTCCTTCCAGCCTCAGAGAAACAGCTCCAGAGCTCCAGCTGGCCCCAGCAACTTTTCAGCTAGCTTGCTGGCTTCCCCCACACGTGGGACGTTCCTGCAATGCTTCAAAGCGTTGGCAAGCATCCATAACCTGTTGGATTATGCCGGACAAGAGTGTAAACAGAGGCTAAACATGGAGCCTGGCACACTTCCCATTCGCAGCTTGCGCAAACTGTCTGTGCCGATGCAAAGGTCCTCCTCTGCCTCTTTCTCTTGCCGGTAGCAGAGCGAACACAGCGGTGAGAAGCAATTGCAACAGTGTGGGTAATAATTCAGAGCAGACACAAGGCAGTCCTTATCTTCTCTTGCCTTTAATCATGTAGAATAACACCATAAATTCAGACCTGGCGAGAACTGACACATTCTCCCTCTCGCATAGCGTCCCAGAGGCAGACTGAAACACTTAGCGTCAAACCACTCCCTTAAGTGTTTCTAACCACGCCTCAGGAAAGAGACGTCACCAGAACTCTTTAACTCTGTGAGTTCTGAAACCAATAACACTACTGCCCAAATTCCAGGCTTGGGGTGCCTATCAGTAACAACAACAACAACAACAACAACAACAACAACTGTATTATTAAGTGGGTCTGGGAAGGCTCCCTCGCGGTCCCAGCAAATCATAGCAAGGTCACACTGAAAAATTTTATAGTGGATTAGGCATTGGTGATATTGTCCTGGTTCAAAGGCCATATGAAGGGATATCCTTGATGTTCCCCATGTACACTTAGTACCTGAGCAGCAGACTGAGCAGACACAGTCTATACCACTAGGGCAAGAGGCAGTGAAGGAACTCAGCCCAGCTAACCCAGACCGCTGCGTATAGGGCAGTATATAAATTCTAATAATAATAATAATAATAATAATAATAATAACCTCACAGGGTCATTGTGAGAATAGAAGGCTGAGAGGTGATATGAGAGCCACCTTCAAATATCTGAATAACTTCATATGGAAGAAAAGCAAGCTTGCTTTCTGCTGCTCCAGAGAGGAGGACCTGAATAACTGATTCAAATGACAATAAAGGAGATCCCAACTAAACATTAAGATGAACATTCATACAGTAAAAGCTGTTGGACAGTGAAACGGACTCCCTCGGAAAGTGGTGGCCTCTCCTTCCTTGAAGGTTTGTAAACAGAGGCCAGAGGACCATCTGTCAGGGATTCATTAGCTGTGGTTCCTGCATTGTAAAGGTTTGGACTAGATGATCCTTTGGAGTAACTTCCAAATCTAAAATTCTATGATTGTAAGAAAGTAGGAGTTCTTTCTTGTACAGTGGTGCCCCGCAAGACGAATGCCTCGCAAGACGGAAAACTCGCTAGACGAAAGGGTTTTCCGTTTTTTGAGCTGCTTCGCAAGACGAATTTCTCTATGGGCTTGCTTCGCAAGACGAAAACGTCTTGCAAGTTTGTTTCCTTTTTCGTAAAACCGTTAATACCCAGGGTGCATTGCTTGAAGAGGTGCAGTTGCGACTTGACTTTGAGGAGCAACACATTGCACGTGGTGTGGTAGCCTTTTTTGAGGTTTTTGAGGACTTTGCTGATTTTTGAAGCTTTTCCAAAACTTCTTTTGCAGCCGTTTGGTAAGTTAAACTTTTAAAACTTTTTTGGGGGTTTTTGGATTTTGGGTTGGGGTGTTTGGAATTCAAGGACTTGGTGTTGGGGAGAGGTTTGCAAGAATCTGGGAGCTTGTGTGGGTTTTTCCTGCATTTTTATGATTTTTTGTGACCATTGGGCCACTCTGCTGTTTTTTTTAAAAAAAAATCTGGGTTTGAATTTCTGTGTGGTGGGTGGCTGGGGGAACAATTGAGGAGGGGTTTGCAAAAATCTGGGAGCTTGTGTGGGTTTTTTTTGAATTTTTATGATTTTTTGTGACCATTGGGCCACTCTGCTGTTTTTTTTTTTTTAAAAAAAATCTGGGTTTGAATTTCTGTGTGGTGGGTGGCTGGGGGAACAGTTGGGGAGGGGTTTGCAAGAATCTGGGAGCTTGTGTGGTTTTTTTTTTTAATTTTTATGATTTTCTGTGACCATTGGGCCATGTTGTTTTTTTTCAAAAAAAATTTCTGGGTTTGAATTTCTGTGTGGTGGGTGGCTGGGGGAACAGTTGAGGAGGGGTTTGCAAGAATCTGGGAGCTTGTGTGGTTTTTTTTTTTTTTTTGAATTTTTATGATTTTCTGTGACCATTGGGCCATGTTGTTTTTTTTCAAAAAAAAATTCTGGGTTTGAATTTCTGTGTGGTGGGTGGCTGGGGGAACAGTTGAGGAGGGGTTTGCAAGAACCTGGGAGCTTGTGTGGGTTTTTTTTGAATTGTTATGATTTTCTGTGACCATTGGGCCATGTTGTTGTTTTTTCAAAAAAAAATTCTGAGTTTGAATTTCTGTGTGGTGGGTGGCTGGGGGAACAGTTGGGGAGGGGTTTGCAACAGTTGGGGAGGGGTTTGCAATTTCTGTGTGGTGGGTGGGTGGCTGGGGGAACAGTTGAGGTTTTTGAAGACTTTGGTGATTTTTAAAGCTTTTCCAAAACTTCTTTTGCAGCCATTTGAGGATTTTGAAGACTTTGGTGATTTGCAGCCATTTCGTAAGTTAAACTTTTAAAACTTTTTTTTGGGTTTTTTGGATTTTGGGTTGGGTGTTTGGAATTCAAGGACTTGGTTCTGGGTTTGAATTCCTGTGTGGTGGGTGGCTGGGTGCTTTTGAATTTTTTGGGTGTGAAGCACTGATTTTTTTTCCCCCCCTGAGTTTACGAAGCTAGGAGCTGTGCTGCCATGGGACCCAAGAAGACTGCTGCCGCAGAGGCCGGTGAGAGGAAGAAGGAGAAGGTGATGCTGGAAATGAAGAAGGAGATCATCCGGAAGCACGACGGTGGAATGCGTGTGACAGACCTCGCCAGGGAGTATGGCAGGAACCCATCAACCATTGGCACCATCCTGAAGATGAGGGAGAAGATCCTTGCGACTGATGCAGCCAAGGGAGTCACCAGGATCGCGAAGAACCGCCCAGCTGTTCTGGAGGAGGTCGAGAAGTTGCTGCTCATCTGGTTAGAAGAGAAGCAGCGTGCAGGGGACACAGTGACTGAGGCCGTAATTTGTGAGAAGGCCAAGGCCTTGCACGCAGACCTCATCCGGGAACAGCCAGGAACTTCAGGCGAGCCAGAAGTCTTCAAGGCAAGCAGAGGCTGGTTTGACCGGTTCAAGGCAAGATCTGGAATCCACAGCGTGGTCAGGCATGGAGAGGCTGCCAGTTCTGATGTTCCTGCGGCTGAAGACTTTGCATTGGAGTTCCTGGAGGCTGTGAAGACGGAGGGCTACGTTCCACAGCAGGTCTTCAACTGCGACGAGACCGGGCTGTTTTGGAAGAGGATGCCCAAAAGGACTTTCATCACACAGGAGGAGGCCAAGTTGCCTGGCCACAAGCCCATGAAGGACCGTCTGACCCTGCTCTTCTGTGCCAACGCAAGCGGCGACCTGAAGATCAAGCCCCTGCTGGTGTACCACTCGGAGAACCCACGGGCCTCCAAGAAACACAAGGTCGACAAGGAGCAGCTGAGTGTCATGTGGCGATCCAACAGTAAGGCTTGGGTCACACGTGTGCTGTTTGTGGACTGGGTCAATCTTGCTTTTGGCCCTGCTGTCAAACAGTACTTGCTGGACAACGACCTGCCGCTGAAGGCTTTGCTTCTGATGGACAATGCTCCTGCTCATCCTAAAGGCCTTGAGGAGGACTTGTTGGAGGAGTTCAGCTTCATCAACATCATGTTCCTGCCGCCTAACACCACGCCACTGCTCCAGCCGATGGATCAGCAGGTCATCGCCAATTTCAAAAAACTGTACACCAAGGAGCTTTTCAGGCGTTGCTTCGAGGTGACTGATTGCACCACCACCACCCTGCGGGAATTCTGGAAGGACCACTTCGACATCGTCACCTGCTTGAAGATGATCACCACAGCCTGGAAAGGGATCAGCCAGAGAAATTTGAATTACGCTTGGCGCAGCCTGTGGCCGGACTGTGTGGCACCAAGTGACTCTGATGCACCAGAGTCAACAGTGGTGCAGGACATTGTTGCCTTGGGGAGGACCATGGGCCTGGAGGTCACAGAGGAGGACGTCTGCGAGCTGGTGGAGGAGCACGACCACGAGCTGACCACCCAGGAGCTGGTCGAACTGCAGGCAGAGGCTGCACAGCAGCAGGCCTCCCTGGAAGAGGAGGAAGCAACGGAGGAACGGCTGTCCTCCAAAGAACTGAGGGACATTTGCATGAAGTGGAAGGATGTGCAGGCTTTTGCAGAGCGGCACCACCCTAACAAGCACGTGGCACATGACCTTGCGAACACTTTTGATACGACGGTCATATCGCCTTTCAGGGAGGTGCTGAAAAGGCGGATGAAGCAGCAGACCATGGTCAGGTTCTTCAGCAAGAAGCAAAGAGTGGAAGACGAACCTTCTTCGAGTGGTCCCCCAGAGTCGTAGAAAATGTAATGTACACTTTGTTGATTTTTAAATGTTTTTCCTGTCATGTTTAGAAACTTAATTTATTGTTCCTTCAATTTTTGAAATGCTCTTTACAGTATGTGTGACTTTAAAGAGCACTTAATAAACTCTTGTTGTACCAAATTTGGCTTTGTTTGGACTTTTTTTGTCCATAGGAACACATTAATTGGATTTCAATGCATTCCTATGGGATTTCGTGCTTCGCAAGACGAAAAATTCGCTAGACGAAAAAACTCGCAGAACGATTTAATTTCGTCTTGTGAGGCACCACTGTAGCTTTGTCTATGTGATGGCCTGGGAGTCTGATTCAGTGGCTGAACCAGAGGAATCCCAGCCTGCACAGGAGTCTCTGCCTCCAGGGCCGGCTGAGCTGGGGCAGGGCCTTGAATCTGAAGCGCCTGCACCTGTGCCGGATCCTCAGGAGCAGACACCAGATGAATCCACTCTGGCTCCGGAGGTGATTGAGGACCCATTGCCTACAGGTGCGCCTCTCCCAGCCGTGTCAGGGGAAGGTGAGCCTCGCCCTGGGTCCAGTAACCCTCCAGCCTCTCCTGAGCTGCAGAGGCTCAGAGCAGAGAGGTGGAGGGAACTGGGTTCTCTCAGGTGGAGTGCTCGCCTTAAAGCCAGGAGAGGCGGGTCACCTGTGGGCCGGGACCGCCCCTGGCCTCAGAGAAGATAAAGGCCAGTCAGCCCGGTCCCAGGTTGCGGGAGCAACGTCGTTGGAAACCTGTTTCTGCCAGCACCCAGACCTGTTCTTCCGGAGTTCCTGACCACGCCCGGCTTCCTGCTTTGGACCCCGCTTCGCCCTTGGTGGACAGTCTCCAGACCCTCGACCCAGGACCGGACTCTGACCACGCCTCTCGGTAACCCCCCCCTCGGGTCCAGCACAGTTTGCTCCCGCCACACCCGCACTCCCCCTTCGTTGGGGTGCGTTCGGGAAGAGCCAGAAGCCATGGCCAACCAGGCAGCTGCGTTGGTGGCATTGGCCCAGGAGAACCAGGCCTTGACTCACATCGTTTAGCAGCTCAGCAATGTGGTTATGGCGCTTCAGCAGCGGTTGGACACCTTACCAGCTCCTGGGGCCGACGCCCCAGTTTCTGGCAAGTACCCAGTGGCCCTGCCAGAGAAATTTGATGGGTCCCTGGCCAGCTTTCCCATGTTCCTCGCCCAGGCCAAGCTGTATATTCAGGGGCGAGCCCGGAATTTTCCTGACGATCGCACCAAGGTGCACTTCTTGATCAGCTTGCTCAAGGACCAGGCAGCCAAGTGGGCTTTGCCACTGCTCCGGCAAGACTCTCCTTTGCTGACAGACTATGTGGGGTTTTGTAACCACTTGGAGACTGCGTTTGGCAACCCTCTGAAGGGGAGCCAAGCCAATCGAGCGATTCGTCAGTTGAGACAGGACAAGTCCACAGCCGCCTCCTACGCCACAGAATTTTGGCTGTTGGCGCAGGACTTGTCCTGGAATGACTCTACACTGCGGGACCAGTATCTTGAGGGGTTTTCGGATGAGATACTGGACCAGCTGGCCATGATGGATCGTCCCACCACGCTGGACTCCCTCATTCAACAGAGCCTGCAGATAGACAATCGGTTGGAGGACCGTCGCCAGGCCCGGGACTGCCAGCACTCCCGGCTTCTGGCTCCAGTCCTTACCAGCAGGTCCACGGCCACAGCCGAGTTGCCGGACGAGCCAACGCAGCTCGGGGCAGCACGACCTCGCCTCTCCCCCTCGGAGAAGACGTGGCGTCGGGAGGGGAACCTGTGTCTTTACTGCGGTGGGAGTGGACATTACGCCCGATCCTGTCCCGAGAAGATGCCAGCCGCAGGAAAACCGCCAACCCCGGTAGCGGAAGGCCCTGGCAACCTGGGGTCCCAAACAATGCAAGAGGGGCCCTCACCAGTGGAATTGTGACACCTCATGGTCCTGGTGCGTCTATACCCTCCAGGTGGGCCCTGGATTCTCACCCACACTCTGGTAGATTTGGGGGCAACCCGCTCCTATATGGACGCTGCCTTTGCCGCCCATCATCAGGTGCCACTTCAGGACAAGCCAGAACCAGTACAGGTGGAGGCAATTGACGGACACCTCCTGCGTTTGGGTGCCGTTACCCGGGAGCCCCAGCCCTTGGTCCTGTGTCTCCAGCAGCACCAGGAGGTGCGAACTTTGGACATTGCCTCCATGTCCCGGTTCCCCCTGCTGCTCGGGATGGACTGGCTGGAGTCACACAATGTTCAGATCGACTGGGTCAAACAATCTGTGTGCTTCCCAGACCCATGTCCCCATGCTCGGTCCGAGATGCTAGCGGCTGCGCCCCCACGGGGGAGGCTGCGTCAACGCTCCCCGCTGCTTACCAGGACTACCAAGACGTGTTTGAGGAACGGGGGGCAGACCAGCTGCTGCCGCATCGGTCTTTCGACTGCGGTATAGACCTCCAGCCCGGAGCGCCCCTGCCAGTGAGTCGCTTATACTCTCTTATAGAGCCAGAGCGCGAAGCTTTGCAGGACTTCCTGCGCAAGAACCTGGAGCGTGGTTTCATTCGGCCTTCTACATCGCCCACCGCTGCACCAGTGCTCTTCGTTAAGAAGAAGTGTGGGGAGCTTCGTCCTTGCCATGAACAAGATTACCATCCCCTTGCCCCTTATCTCGGAGTTGCTGGAGCGGGTGCAAGGGGCGCAGGTGTTCACGAAGCTAGACCTCCGGGGGGCCTACAATTTAATTCGGATCCGAGCCGGGGATGAGTGGAAGACAGCATTCGGGACCCGGTAT